>NC_031769.1:137919741-138536995 GCF_001522545.3 Parus major
GATGTCAGGGGTTTGTAGCGATGTCAGGGGTTTGTAGCGATGCCGGGGTTTGTAGCCATGCCGGGGTATGTGCGATGCCGGGGTTTGTAGCGATGCCGGGGGTTTGTAGCGATGTCAGGGGTTTGTAGCGATGCCGGGGGTTTATAGTGATGCCGGGGGTTTGTAGCGATGTCAGGGGTTTGTAGCGATGTCATGGGTTTGTAGCGATGCCGGGGTTTGTAGCGATGCCGGGGTCCCGCACATCGGCGCTGGGCTGTGCTGCTGCTCTGCCCCGCAGAGCTCTGGGAGCCACAGGAGCGGCTTTGCTGGCCCGGGATGTCTCTGTGTGCTCCACAGCCTCACCTGATGAATTTCAGGGTGGGACGTGGTGAACGACAGAGACAGTGCTGAAGCCTCATCAGCCTGTTCTGTACCTTATAGATGCAGCTGTTTGGACTCTGGCACACTGTTTGCCTCTGTTCCTGCCACCAGAACCACATATCCCCGGGATGTGCACAGTGCATGCCTGCACCCACCACCTCCCCCGAGCCCTGGCTGTGATGCTCACCCTACAAAACAAAGAGCCAGGTGCCCTAAGGCAGAGTGTGCTCCGTCGTGGGCAGTGAGTGTGGAAAGATAAATAGTTAACAGAAACTTGCGCTGAGAAGCAGAAATAGATAGCAAAGAATACTAAGGTATCTTAGACTGAATCTCTACTCTCGGGTGTTGTCTCCCAGAGAACAAGAAAACCAACCCATGCCTGAGTGTTCAGGGCTGATCACAATTCAGTGTCAAACCGCCAGTTCAAGCCACAGCGCTTTAAGCAAACATTTTAAACCAGACATCAGAGTGCATTAACACATATGAGGCTGGGGGACGGCTTAAGAAGCTGGCTTTTACCACGGAGCTAGGAGGTGTTGTCTTCACACTTGAGAAGTGGTTTAGAAAGCAGTTCCTTTTCAGCTCTTAGTCACGCTTCCCAGCTGACTCACACCTCCCAGTCCATGCATTAGGCTGGATACTACACAAGTCTATGGACTAAACATATGATATAGACAAAACTCCAGTTGTACAAGACACAATTTCCATTGGTTAAAATGAAAAAAAAAAAAAAGAGAAAACAAACAAACAAAAAAACCTACTGGAAATACATACAATCTTCTTCAAAGTTAAACCTGAGGTTTCTGACAGGTTTACAGGTACTTTTTGACTTGTAAATATTTTTGTGATGCTCAAAATTTGAAATCATTTGGAAATAAAATGAATATATTAAATAAGAAGAATCAGAAAATATTCCAGGTATATGGGGGGAAACATGCATTGGGTAGTGCAAAATGCTGGTTTAACAGAGAATACTGTCAACTGGAATTATTTGGATTACTGGTCTGATGCAAATTTCTGATCTTTTATCTTATTGAAGCTGCTTGTTTCTATAAAATATTTACCTGCTCACAAGAAAAAGCACTAAAGGAGGTACCCATCTCTTGGTTATGCCTTAGTTGTCAGTCTGCACAGAAATCTCACTACCTCTGTCTGGCCTAGTGAGTGTATGAATATTTAATGCAAAATGGAAAAGCTGTGTAGGGACAGGCTTAGAAAACCCCTTTCAGATTGTCTCTGTATATCTCAGGATCAAAATGCCTTTCTCTCTGCATTTCAACTCACTATTATAACAACTACCAGGTCAGTAACACATGAAATGTAAGAATATAAACAGATATGATTCTCACTTTAGTGCTGAAAAGTTGGACAGAGTGTGAAAAATTCCTTCTGTTATCTCACTGTGGAGGCTTTTGCAGGAACTTGGATGCAATAATAGAAAAAGAGAAGTTTAAAACATATCCTTGGGGGTTTTTTGTTTTGTTTTTTTTTTAGAAAAAAACTTACTAACCTTTCCTGTGGTTTATCACAAGACTAAAATTAGCTTGGCCAGATGCATTCTTTGAATCATACAAGCGTTGATTCTTATGACCAGTTCCTAGCAGACAACTTAAATGGTTCCAACTTAGAGCAGCAGTGAATGTAATCTGTGGACTTTCATGTATGGGAATTTTTGTACAAATTGTACATAAGTACAATTGTACATAGCCTGAACAGAGGAGGGGAGATTGGACAATACCTGGTAGTTCCTATGGTGGCCCTTCCCAGGCCTCTAGTGCTAAGGAAGTCCAGCTGAAACACAAAGACAAGGGAGCTCTCTTTGAAAATAAACATGGGAATATAGGAAAAAAACTTTTCACTAATTTTCCATGAGTGTTGCAAGAGCTACTTAGAGAAAAGGTCAACTTAAAAGCCAAAACCCATTTTGTACTTGTCTTTCTCAGCAAAGAGCGTGAGCAAGTATTTTCAAACTTGTTTTTACATAATGCTGTCTCTTATACAAAATATGCTAGAGGAAAAAAGAACCCTCACAACCATCCAACAGCTTACCTGCTAATGCCTTTTGTCCCTGAAGTGCTTCACCATCTTTTGCATCCATGTAATTTTCCTGTTTAAAAAGCTCTAATCATCCTAGCAAGAGAAAGCCAAACAACTTTCTATGGCACTCAAGAACAATGCTATAGGAGAAATGAGAAGTATAGACATGAATAATTTTTAATTTTTTCATGAAGATGTCTTGTGTTAAAATAAGCTGGCAGAAAAATGACTAGTGAAACTGAAAAATTAATTTATCAAATATCAGATTAATTTATCAAGTCAAAATGTAGGCCACAGATGCAATAGTCTTCAAAGCAGCAAAAGTAATATTCGTATTTCATTATGTAAACATCTAGTGTTTCACCACTTGGGCATTTACTAAATGAGATAAGAAAGTTTATACAACTTACTAACATGCTTTCTAAATCCAGTGCTCTAATACAATGTGCCTATTCATGCATGAGGTTCTACAGAGCGTTGTGACCTTGGTGGTTCAAGTGTACAGCCTTATACCTCACTGCATGCTGAAATGCTATCAAAAGGCACTGGAAGACACTTGAGCTACCCCTCACACCTGTGATACCAAACCTCTAGCAGACCTATGCTGCTTTTGTTACTCTCTTGATGTTGTGGAAGATGAGTTTTTGTAGTTTCACAGGGCACCAGCTCAAAGATCTGTCATGCTTTTGGCTGAAGAATGCCTTACTTGCGGCTAGCTACCTCCATCTCACTTAACCTCAGCCATGCTGAAGTAAAACTCAGGTATTCATATCTAAAATAGGCACCAGCTTCTAAAATTGAACCTATATCTGAAAAAAATAAATCAATCTACTTACTGGAGGTTGTCTCAGGAGGTTGTCTCATGGGGATGCCTCTCTCTTGCTGTCAGGATTTCAGACTCTGCACGTGCTGTCCCACCTCTTAGAGATGCGTTTTAGTCTTCATCACCTCTCCCTTGGGAGGAAGGGTCAACACAGACAAATTTTTTGTTAGACCTTATGTTCTGTAGCAATCTGTACATTAAAAACAAGTTGCAAACATTCCATCAGGTTATTTTGTGTAGCTTTTTACTGTCTCTTGGCTGCAATGTGGCTTCAAGGTTGTGCCATTACCCTTTTTTGGGTGACGGCAGCCTTGGAGTGACTGATAGCCAATTCCCCCCTCTCAGGATAACTGTAACTGTAAGAACTTTCAGTTTGAACATGTGGAACACATTACCAATGTGATATCAGTGTGCAAAGGCCAACATGAAATTCTATAATCATTAAATAATCCAGTACTGGTCTGCATTTTTCTAGTTGCAAAACTGTGCAAGGAAAGATACGGATTTCAAGCTGCAGTTCCACAAGCACCCTGTCATGATACCTTGTCACTGCATAAAGACAGCTTCTTCTCCCTCTCCCTTTTGTTCCTGTTTCAAGCTGCCAAGGCGTTCTACCTTGGTGTCAGCTCTGGCACTCGTTGCACCCTGTAACCATCTGCACAGCTCTGCTCACTAGCTCAGAAGAAAGTTCTTCACTTTCTGTTATTCTTTTGTCTGTTTAATGAATTGAATTGCAGCAAGCAGAGGTCCTAAAAGTGGGAAAACTAACATAAGACACATTGCAGATTGTGCTGCCAGAGCCTGGAAGAACAGTGTATCTCCTTTTAGCAGCAGTGAAGGATGAAATCAGCCAAACCCAGGTGATGGAGCCAAGGATTTACCCAGAAATGACTTGCAATGTACATTCTCTTGAAATTGTTTTTCCTTCTGTCATGTGATAATGTGCTTGATAAAAATTGCTGTGTACATTCTTTGTCTTAAAGATAAGGTCAGATGAGATGGTTGTTTCAATTCTCTTTTTGTTTCCAGCTTTGTGAATCCGTACTTTGTATGTTTCCAGTATGAGTGGAATTAAAGGCTGTTTGCAAGTATTCAGATTAAATGCGTATCTTCCAAATTTACAGAAAGTAATCTCAAGCTGTAGTGCTTACAGTCCTAAGGTGTCCCTGTCTCTGGCCCAGATGAAACTAAGGCAGATTGCATTTTCCTCCCTTTGCCATTCATGGACCTCTAGTGCTCTTTGAGACCCAGAAAGGTGCTCATTAGAAGGACTCTACTGGATTGAACCAAAGGTCCGTCCAGTCCTGTGTTCATCTCAGCAGCTATAAACAGATGCGTAGGGAGCAGCAGGCGAAGCACATATGAAATGTCACACAAGTGCTTGCCTTGTGAGACTATTATTTTTAGAACAGAGAATTTCCTGAGCTGGATGTGGCTGATGTCTGCTCAGTAACCCTATGTAGATTTATTTTCCAAGTATTTTTCTCCTTGGTTCCAAGTCCATTCTTTTAAATCCAGAGCCACCTTTGGTAATAAATGCCACAGTTCCACTGTGGGCGATGCAAACACCTTCTTCCCATTGTCTGCACTCTCGTTACTGCTAGGTTCACTTGATTCCTTCTTAGTTTTTCTTGTGGTTCTATCATTTTGGTTCTGAATCGATGACAGTACTGCGTGTACTTTAGCAGACAAAATTTCGATGCACACAGAGTATGTGCAGACAGATATAAAAGCAAGGAGTAGTCAATCAAGGTATTGCATGTGTTTGCAAATGAAAACCATGGTTGGACCACTGCAGAAGATGTCTCCTCCTGGACTTTTTTAAAGAAAAGGACGATTTTTTTTTCACCATCAGAAATGTTGACAAACAGTGCTCGTGACCTTGCAATTTATTTCCCGTTGCCAAGACAAAATGTTCCTCTGCCCTCAAGAATTCTGCATCCTCTGTCGCCTGGAGACAAAGAGTTGACGTGAGCAGGGGACCAGGGTTTGAAAATAACCCCTGGGTGGCAGATAAGCGAAAATGTGGACAGCAGGAGGGCAGAAACAGTTTGAGGGTGAAACTCCAGATCACCTGCACCTCCAAGGATCACTGCCAAGACGCAGCCCGCACTACCTGAGCGGGCAGCAGTCGCATCTCCGCCCGCGCAGTCGGATCGACGTCTCCCGAGCTCGCTGCTCCTTGGAGCAGCCCGTCCTCCCGGCAGCCCCGTGTTGGGGGGAGGACGCGGGACTTTGCACCCGCAGGAAGGAGCCACGGGCGGGGAGCGCTGCGCTCCTCCGTGCGCGGCCGCTTTCTGTCTCCCGGGCCGGGGCCGGCGGGGAGGGCAGCGGCAGCAGCCGCTTGGCTCGCAGCCCCCGGCGGGGAGCCGGCCCCTTGCCGCGGGGGCAGCGCCGACCTTGCCGTGTGACAGCCGGGGGGGGCCGCTGCTGCCTCGGCGAGCCCGGCTGCGGCGCGGCGGCTGCAGCCATGTGTTTCTCCGCCTGCCACTGACACAATAACACGGGAAGCGGCGGCAGGGATCCTAGCCTGCCGTGGGGAAAAGTGACCTGAGGCGCTCAGGTGAGCCGGAGCGGCTGGAGGTGGCTGTCGCTGGCCGCCACCCCCGCGAAGAGCTCCGGGGCCGGGCCGGGAAGCGCCCCGGAGCTGCCGGCGGGGGCAGCGCGGCCGGAGGGCGGCGAGTCCCCGGTCCCCCCTCAGCCGAAGGTGCTGTCCCCGCAGGCCGGCGGCGATGGAGGAGGGCATGAGCAGCATGCAGCAGAAAGCGGCGGAGCTGGAGCACATGGCCGAGGTCCTGCTCACCGGAGAGCAGCTCCGGTAAGCGATGCCCCCGCTTTGCCGGGGACGCGTACCCGGGCAGCCCCGCTGACGGCAGGAGAGGGAGGTTTGGGGGAAGGAGGGCGAGGTTCTGTCCCCGCGGACTTTCTTTGCACCGGAGCACCTGCCCTGCTTCCATCGCGGCCCCGGGCTGCGGCCCCGCTTTCAGCAGCGACGAGGACGAGGGGCCGCAGCCGGCGCTGCGAGCCCGGGAGGTGAAGCCCCGCACGGGGGGCTTCTGCCGCGGGCACCTCCGCTGCCCGGCGGGGAACGGGAGGCGGCTGGGGAGACGCTGCTGCGCCACTAAAGGCATCAAACGCTGCAGGAGAGTGGCGTCTTTGTAGAGTAAGAAACCCAAAGAAACCATAAGAGATAGAGTCTCTGCACCCCGTGGAGAGGCAAGGCGAGCGCAGGGCAGCGCTCCCCTGCTGCCCGTCCGGCACTGCCAGCGGCTCCGGGCACTGACCCCGCAGAGCTGCGCCTCACTCCAAGGGATTGTTTTTATTTTGCATCAGCTGGTACCAGCAGATGGAAGGGGATTCCTACTGTCAGTGCCAGCAGCAATTAAGAGTGCTGTGTGACTGGAGTTGTGAGCAGCACATTGAACAAAAAATGCCTGACTCAGTTAATTTTTAATTTCTGTGTTGTATGCTGGCTGTGTGTGCTGGCTGTACCTATACAGTACAGAGGAGAAAAAAATAATTTTAATAATTTTGGTTTGGTGATGGACCATCCTGTGATCCAGGAAGAAAAATCCCATAATAATGTGTTATATAAGTAACTAGAAAGGGAGGGTAAATTTTTTTTCCCAGTTGTTTTTTCCTGAATGTTTTTACATTTTTTTCTGAGATGCCAGACAAACACTGAAAAGTGATAGAAATGTTCCCTGGTTTGGCAGATGCCATAATTGCTGCCTTTACAGACACTGTTACTGTTTGCATCCACGAAGTAAGAAGTGCCACTTTGTGATGCACACCAGTGATACTCCTGTTCAGCAAGTAAATGTTATTTTGGTGATCTGGCTCCATTGGTACACACCAATGACTCCTCCAAGCTTGAGATTCTGCTTCAAAGTAGTAGCCTGAAGTGACACTTAGGGTAGCAGAGTGCACTGGCATGGGTCCTGTATGGTGGATTTGGTGCAGAATTGAGCATCCAAGTGTCAGATAAGAATCCTGCTGTTCGTAATTTATGTTGCTAGAAGTTGAAGATTCAGGCTAACACAAAATTTCTATAAAGATCACATGAATGTTTCTGCATGCCTAATAGTTAAATGTAAAAACAAAAACTTTGTAATCTTTCCCTGAGAAGAAACTGAGAAAATGTTACCAAATCAGGCTGCTAGAATCAGCTCAATGTTGCTACCAAGAATTATATTTGTCATTTTGTTTATTAAGGTATTGAAAACACAGTGGCCTTTTTGGACAAGGTGATCTGCAGATACACAATAATTATTGCCCATCCTGTGTAGTTACCTATGGACATTCCTTCATGAGGCTGTAAGAAGTGGCTTAGATCTGCTTGGACTAGGAGTTCATGAACAAGTCAGGGTGCATAATGTCTGCCTACTGCTGAGCAGGGAGATCCACTCTTCTTTTGGCCCTTTTCCTACTACCCAGCAGTGTAGTCCCACCTCCTCTTTGTGCCTGCTCAGGTAACTGCTTGGACTTCCTCAAAGCAGATCCAATGTGGTGATTTGGTGGGTAGCTTAATTTTTGGATCTGCTGACATCCAGAAGCCACAGAAGATAGGTGTTTGGAATGTGGAGCCAGGAAGAAGATGTGGAGATGTGGTGAAGATACAAAATTTTCATTTGGATAGCAGTGAGCTGTTGGGTCAGCTGGAGCTCTATTGTGAAACTGCACCCAAAATTGTCTACTTCCCTTCAATTTTTTCTTTACTTCATTCTATTTCTCTGTTGGAATATTCTGTGCAAAGAATTTGTATTCTTCAGTTCTCTAGGCAGTAAAAGCCACAAATAAGTGATAGAAGACTGGCTGGCAGACAAGTTTTAGCCAACCCTGCATTTAAAGTTTCCTTTTTCCTGTCCAAGATAAGCGTATAATTGTTAATGCGAAATGAAAATGTGGAGTGTTTTCAGGATCAAAGACAATTTATATCAGCAGCCTTTGGGGCAGGCAAGCAGATGATAGAAAACCAGCACACACATGCACTCAAGGCAACATACTGTACTCTATTCTTAGTGATGCTTACAAGTGCAAGATTCCCCAGTGGGATTGATGCAGCCAGACAGGTGATTATGTGTGTATTTGGGTGAAAGTGCATGCAAGATGAGCACATAACTTAGGAGTAAAAGTGTAAAATGAAACTGAGCATGGTGTTACTTACACAAACGCAACCAAATGGAGGTATTTAAAGCACTCTTGCACTAGACCAAACAGCACGTGTGTCTAAACTCAAATACTTACCAGAGCTGCTTGATTTAAATTCCTTGCAAAGTTCCTAGTGCCTGTTTTACTCCAGCCTCACGAGTTCCCTCATAGCTTTCATTCCCATGGGCTGTTGCATGTCTGTCCTTCTGTGTCAGGGATCTCATGCAGTGAGGGTTAAAGATGTCTGAGCAGCACCTTGGCAAGCCCGGCTTTGCACACTGGCAGTGCCTGTGGTGGGAATGGAAGCCCTGTACCCTCTTCCACTCCCTAGACAAGTGAACACTGGCTGGGGGAGGGAAAGGATAGGACAAAGAGTTTTTTTCCTTCTCCTTGTTCCTGTCTCCCGGTTGCTTGTGATGTGTGTTTTGACTTTGCAAGGTCAGGAGCCTCTGCCCTGATGTGTGTAATGTCAGCTGGCACGCAGGAACGTGGCTGCTGGCTCAGGCTGTGATGTAAATCCTGGCCCATGGGTGGGGTGATTTATGGAAAAAGTAAACGAGCTATAGGTTTAGATAACTTGGTAAATTTTTACATCTTGTAGTGTCCTTTGCCTCTATAGCCAGCAGCTCTCTGAGCAAATGCCTAACTCTTATTTTTGGTTAATAGAAACATAATTTTTTTAAAGTAAGGACTTAGAAGTTTGGCTCTTGGCAAGCCTTTAAATTATTAAGCTGACAGCTGTGAAGGAAAGCTGAAGATTTCAGCAGTGTGACACACCGGAACAGACCCTTTGGCAGCTTCTTCGTGCAGGAAATTAGCAAGAGCAAGGCGAAAGCTGGGATGGGCATGATCTGGCAGGAAGCTTTGGCACTGATGTACCTGCAGGGACAAACTGTGAAGGCTTTGGCTGCCTGACAGCTCCAGCCACTCAAAATCTCAGCTCTTCCCTTTGTTGTAATGCAGAGACCCTATAGCAGTTCAGTGGTGAGCTCTGTCTTCTGAGGAGGCTTTAACAGTGCTGCCCTTTAAATGTTTGAGAGGATCATGGCACCTTCGGGTTCCTCAGGACTGGGAGAACCCTTTGAGGCCTCCACCCTGCTACATCCCTGCCTGCAAATCCATGTGTGGTACAGCCCTGGGGAAGTGAATGTCCCTGAGCTTCCTTGGCCTTGCTGGGAGTACCTGAAGGAAGATGTCACATCGATAGTCATTCTTGGAAGCTTAATAATGGCACTACTGAAGTTGTTAAGAATTTTATCAGAAGCAGAGCAATTCCAAGCTCATTGCCCTCATGGTTGAAGGCAACAGGTTGTGCCCATTTCAGCACTGTTTGGCAGAAGGATTAAAGTGTTGTGTCTGGGTTTGAGAACTGACTTGGATAGAGCTGATTTTACCCTCTGGCAACCAAAAGCAGTTTCAATGGGCAGATTTTTATATAGATGCTGGTTGCCTATCTTACAAGGTAGGGGTGTCTGAAATCTCCTCATCTGCTAATTGTTCCTTGATGCCAGATTGTCACCAAAATCTTGTATATCTCCCCAGAGTCTTGCATTTCTTGCAGAAAATGTGCCTAGTAATTCAAGAATCCTTAGGCTTTGGTCAAGTGAGCAGCAGTATTTTAACACCTGAAATTGCCATTGTATATGATGTGCAGTTCTCTGTAGTAGGTGTAACTTGAATAACATCTGATGTCTCTGCAGACTTTTGGACCCCTCTATCGCCAGCTTTCACAAGAATCTACGTCTTTCTCTATTCACACTTCTATTAAATAATTGGGTAAATAAATATGAGTCTTTTTTAGATGAGGCAGTGTTGCTTTCTCCACAAGGCAGTGATTTTGATAGAACAGTTTTTATAATCAGCATCATCTTTCTACTTAGAGAAGTATGAAGCATGTTTCTTAGAGATTTTTCTTTCTTTTGGAAGAGGCAAAATATTCAACAGAAATTTATTTCCATTTTTGTGAGAGTTGGTGTATGAGTTTTGTTTTACAGAATTAAAGGTTTTACATGGTAAACAGCTACACATTTTGAAGCTGTAAGACATAACCAGCTTCACTTGTCTTCCAAAGGTTTCACTTCACTAATCACTTTCAGAAGCCATATTAGAGTTCATAACTTTCAGAGTCATTAACTTGTGAAGGATGGCAGCACTTACAGCTCCATAACTTTTTTCTAAATCTAAGCAATAAACAGTCAACATTTTTTCATTGTGATAGGATTGAAAAGTTCATTAGCACTCTAAGGTGCAGAAAGCCCATGGCACATAACAGTGAAAGTTTCTAGAGCAATGATAATCAAAAGACCCTTAGTGTTAATGTATTGCTATGATACAAGATTATATGAACTGTATAGTTAAAGAATTTATTAAATGCTATTCCTGTGTTTGCAAGTGTGGTAAGACTTTGGTGTAAGCTTAGACTCTAAAAGGATTTGAGATATATAGTATAATAATGTCACTTACTCTCAAGTCACATTCATAGATGTTAAACAAACATCTATGTGATCTGAAGAATTGACAGAATTTCATAAAATGAGATTTTGTAATATGCCTAAAACAATCCAATTTTGTACTTCCTCCTCAGGGAATGATTGTTTTTTACCCCCTGAACATTTTTCTTGCAACTTCCTTAGTTCTTCACCAGTGGTTGCATTTCCCCAGAGCTACTGATTGGGTTCAAAACTAACCCTGAAAAAAGTAGTTTTCAGTTGTTTCACTTGAGGAGACCCTTGTATGTTAGCTTCCTCAGGGTGGATGGAACACAGAGATTATATCATCAGATCTCTGTGGAACAGACTCCTTTAGAACTCTCTGTACAAATAATTTCACTTCCATCAGTTTGTTTTCCAAAATCAAGCAACCGAAAAATTCTCAGTTTTCTCTGTGAGGTTTCACCAGGATGATACACTGAAAGGTGTCAAAGTGAAGGTTGGTAAAGCTGCAAAATGAAGTGTTCTGAAATCTGAAAGGTTTCCTGCTAACTTTACCCTATCACAATTCCAATTACATATTTTTATTACTATAAATTATTTAAATTTCTCATGTCATTCAGTAAAATTTGGGCTATTCAACATTTCTAGAAATGAAGATGTAAGGCTTTGTTTCCTTAGTTCTTTCCTTTTAGCTATACCTTTTAATAATTCAGTTGTTGCCCTCAGCAGCTTTCCTCAAGTGCGGCTCAGAGATCAAGTAGTTAACAATGCATGTGCAAATAGGGATTGTTCTTTCACTATGTACATAAGACAAATGTTGTATGAGCGGTTTGTGCTGTATATTTTATGTATCCCATTCCAGATGGAGTCAATCATTACCTTGTGTCTCAGGTTAGCAGAGTTGGGCAGGCGAGTTGATGTGTATAGCATGTGCAAGAATATTTTTTATTTATTTTATGGGCTGCCTATGAAAAAGTGAAAGAAACTTGTTTCAATGTTGATGGTCATGCAGGGAAGGCAGAATGAATGTGCCAAAACCAATCTAGGTTTGCATTTATTACATGATCCCTGCTTCTATGGGAGCAGTGACCATAGTGGCAGCATGACAGAGGAGTCATCCTATCACTTGTCATTATAATTTACTGTTTGTGTAGTGGTAGTGCCTAGGAATTTGAGGTGTTTATCAGGTCCCAACAGGGGTGGCTGCTGTATGCTCTGAAGAAAAATAAAGCCCTTGCAACACAAATCTTGGCTGTGGTTGGTTGCAGCAGTGGTGGGTTCTGGACGATGAGGGATGGTCTGTGTGAAGCCACCAAGGTGGGATTCTGTAAGTACTGAGATTTCTGGTTTGGGAAGTCAGACCCTGAGCCTAAGAGTGGCATCCTGAAAGCACAGAGAAAAATAACTCCCAAGTGTGGAGATGCAGAGAGGATACTGTTTATGCTGAAATGGGTAGGGAGCTGTGCGTACCCTCTTCAGGGAAGGATCTGCTCTTTTTGCTCCCACAGAGTCACATCAGTAAAGTAAGAGACCAGACTGGAGCCAGCAGGGAGGCTAGCCAGCTTTTACTACAGGATAGATGGAAAAGGACGAGGGATGAATCAGTGTGTCTCATTTTAATTGAGGTATCTGTAGACTCCAGTACTTTTTGAAGTGCAAAACTCACAGGATTTCAGTGCTTTCTGTGATGTAGAATTTAAGAAAGTGAAGGATATTGTCACAGCAGCAAATGTCAGCCTCTCTGCAGTCCAGCTAGGTTCCTGATATAAACTTCTTTGTCCCCACCATTAAGTGTTCAGGTACTGAGTGCCAGCTTGGTGGTAGCTCTTACTTGGGGTCTGTTCTCAGAAACAGACATCGCCTTCTGAGGCTCAGGGCCGGTCTAACTCTCTTGCTACTTATTCTGCTTTTTATTTTCATAACCCTGCTATTTTTATTTTGTTAATTCTCTCGATACTACCATCCTGGCAGAGCAGACTTGAGTAAGTCCCTTTAACTTAAAGATACTTTTTTTCCTATGTTCAAGGCCAGTCACCTCCTCAGAATTAATTTAAGAAGGAAGAGATTAAACTGATGGAGAACTGGCAAAGGGGATCAAAGGCTCAGGAAGAAGCAAGAGCTAATCAGGTTTGGTTTGTATATCTGGTCTTTGAAGAAGAACTGTGTTGAGACTTTACAGGTTAATAAAGACAGAAAGTGTAAAGCTTGAAGTCTCAGCAGAACCACCGGCATTTGTTGAGGGAAGGATGCATTTCATGTGTTAATCATGGGTTGTTGGTTTTGTTCTTAAGCAAGATCAGGACATGTAAACATATATTTTAAACAATTTTAATGTATAAACCACTGGAATTAAATAGGTGTTCTTGCCTTGCGGTTCCCTCCTCTGTGTTTTCCCTCCTCTGGGCTGGCTTAGGCATCTCTGGACCATCACTGTATGGTGACCTGCACTGGGGAAGTGATCAGCAGAGCTTTTGGAAGGCTGGTATTTCAGTTGGGTCAGTTTTACAAACCAATTTACCACATGACCACAAAAAAGCTTTCTCTGAAGAAGTACAAGGAGGAGAAATGGGTGCTGGCTTCCCCCATGTCACTGAAATATGTACGGTTTGAGGCTGTGGTTTACTGATAGAGCGAATCTAACTGCAGGCTGCTACTGCCCTGCTCTTATCACTTCCCTTGCACTTCGCACTCATGTTTGTCTGGGATCAGAAGTTCAGGGAACTGAAGCAGCTGAAGCCAAATAAGAAAAATTTAACTTTCTAAACAGGTTCATCATGAACTCAGACCAGTGCCAACACTGGCGTGAAGGAGACGGTGGAAACACATGGTCAAGTACAGGGAGAGCGAATGGTGACAGCAGCCACTGCTGGGTTTGCTTGACCACCCCTTCAGGGTTTAATTTGCTGGATTTAATTTCAGACTCCAGTAGAAGACAATTGTAAAAATGGTGTTGAGTGCAAAATGCCCAATGCACATGCTGTTACTGGACAGGAGCAGAGACTAAATTTGACAATGTTATTTTCTTTCAAGGCTTTTACCTTTCCTTCTATGCTTGTCACAGTATTGTGCACAAATGGACATTCAAATACTGACATTTCAAGTGTTTTGAAATTTGTACTGTGCAATTTGCACGACCAGCTTATCACCAGTGTGACAGCACTACTTCAGAAGGCAACCCTGACCTTAATTATCAGCTTTTTACAGTTTTCAGTTTGTGTCTTAGCAGTGCCTCAATCTAGTAAATGCGTTCAGATCTTAAAGGTGCAGTTGCAAATAATTAAAAAAATGTTCCTGATCGCACTTGCTAATTCAGAGCAAATATAGAAGCATGTTTTCACATCACAGGCTGTAATTCTCCATTTCCTTGCAATTATGTGGTTGGGTACATGGGCTACCACAGCTGTGTCAGGGCTTTGCAGGCAGATGAGAGTTTTCTGGTTTCTGTGAGGAACAAGGGGTAGGTCGTGCTGTGGGTTTTACAGGACTGTTGGTCCAATGTGTTTGGCTGCTGCTGCAGAAGGAGGCAGCCCAATTCCCTTGGACTGGGGCTTCTGCTGCATGGCTGGTGCACTGCATTGGTGCATGTCTGAGGCCATGGTGAACAGTACTGGGGGCTCAGACAGGGTGTTATCGTGTCAAACTACTGCTGTTGATGATGTAAAAGGTAAGATCAGCTGGGCTGAGGTCAGGGGATGCGGACCCCATAGTGAGATTGGCTTCTCAGGGAATCAGTTCTTGAAGTTAAAAGTTCAGCTCTGCCAGTCCAGGAGTCTCTTCTCACCCTGGTTGTTGCCCTGCTTGACCCTTGTTTACATGTCAGGGTTTTGGCAGAGATCATAGCAATGCTAGACATGATTTGGGTGACTCTATCCAAATGGTTCTGTGGCTGTTTGGGTGAGGGTGCCTCCTCTATTAAGGCAGCAAGCACAGAGATACTCACTTGAAGATAAAAAAATCAAATGTCAAACTGTTACTAAATGGCTGATCAGGGCAAAAGCCAGTGCACCTAAGAGACAGTGATAGCAAAGATGGGAGCTTGAAAGTCAAGTATAGTAATACTGTGTTTGGTGTAACAGAAGACAAGGCAGTGAAAGGAATCCGGGAGACAGACACTCTTATTCTTCACAGCTCTTGAGCTGTGGCAACTGTTTTTCCAAGCTGTATATAAGATTCAAACAAGATCATGTTTGTTGAGGACAGTGCCAGGAAGACTTGAGGTGGAAAATAATAGGGAAGGAGAACTTGCAACAGAGTTTAAACATTCTGGGGGAGTGGTGCAGCTGTCCTGAAAGGGGCATTGCACAAGGAATTAGCAAGGACCAAAGTTCTTCTGCTCATGCAGCACTATCATATTTATCTTATATGAATCTTATATGCTCTACCTGGTTTGGGAAGATTCTCCCACTCCCAGTAACGTAGTGGCCATCCAGCACAGTAGCCTTTGGCTTTGTGTTACGGAGATTTGTGTGGGTTTGCTTCCTTGCTTCTCACACTAAGTACTGTTGGGTGTTTTTCTGTAGCGTTTCTAGTAGTGTCTAGCTGAACTGCTCTACAGCCCACTGCCTCTGTGTCTGCACTGCTTACCTGTGTACTGGGACAGATGGGTTTATTGGTATGTAAGAGTATGTATGCCATGTCTGTCGCTCTCTGCATTGGGAGTTGTGTCTTCAAGGCATTGTGGCTGCTCAAAGCAGGCCTGCCTGTCCTTTACAAGCCAGTCTTGGCTCTGATTTAAGAGACAAAGTGAATCCAAGACATAATTACAATATGGCTAGTAAAAACAATGATTTTAATTTAATTCCAATGAGTATTGGAGAATATTCACAGTAAGCTGATTTTTTGAGGACTTATCTGAGGAGTCTGTCCAACATTTATGCTCAGCCTCTTTGGAAGGAGAATCTGACAACACACAGCCAACACATCACTCAAAGTTAGGATTGCAAATAATGGAAATGACTTCTGAAAATATATTAGCTAGGCATTATTTATAGCACTGATTGTCATCAGTGGAACAATTTCCTTTCATTTTTTTCTGAAAAGATCCTTGTCTTGATAATCATACATCCTTTTCTACAGTAGCATGTAATTGTATAGCTTAGAAATTAGTGCAATATAATAGAAAGCTGTTAATTGTTTCCTGATGCTCAGGATGTAATTAACTTACACTTTCCTCTAGTTGAAATTAATTTATTTTTACTAAGACGTAGAAAAAATTACTCTTATCTTAAACTGCTGTTTTGTTGGTTGTCCCATGCAAACAGAGGGGGGTTGTCTCGAGAAGAAGCTGAAAGTAGCATTATAATGTATAAATCCCAGAAGAGATTGTACAAATATCATTTTGAGCATGTCTAGAAGCTTAAAGCCTTGCCTTGAACAATTATTTTCAAAACTCATAGCATTTTGGACAAACTCAGACCTTTCAAGTCTTTTGGAAAATGGTAGAAATAGGTGAGATTAAATGAGGTTAATAAATAGATCTCTGTGACAAGAAAAATGGGTCCATAATAGGAGCCATTGGTATCATGTTACTACATGTCCTATTAGACAAGGGGTGAAAATGGGTTCTTAAAAACACATTGAACAGAAGAAATAAAGCAAGGTTTATTAAAAGTTTATGTTATTATATTTTAATAAGCCTTATTTATTTATCTTTAATTTATGCAAAATTATGCAACTCTAAAATAGACTGCAGAAAGTTGTCTTCCTACAAGACTCAAGCCCCAAAGAGGGCTGGCTCTCAGGTTGGGGTTGGGCCTGGGCACGTGAGCTGCAAGGAGGTGCTGAGGGCTGGGTCTGCTCTGCCTAGTGAAGAAAAGCTCTGGGAGATTCTTCTGGTTGCAACTACGAAAATGAGATGATGTAGGGAAAGGGGGAGCGAATTTTCCAAGTTGCACAGGGATGGTACAAGAGGCAGTAGTTAAAATTTGCAAGGGACTTTCTAATCAGATATTTAGAAAGAATTACTCACTGTGAGGTAAGTAAAAGACTGGAATAGGAGTTCAGAGAAGCTCTGAAATATTAAAATCTTGCCTGGACGACATGACCCTTAGCAACTTGTACTAACTGGTTATACTTTCAGTATAGGTTGGACCAGATGACCTCCAGAGATCCATCCCTTCCAACTGAATATTTTATGAAGGCATAGTGTGTTGTCTTCTTCAAGCTGTGGTGGGTGATATTACCAGCTTTTTGTTATTGGCTGGTAACCAGAGATGATTATCCAGTCAGTGACACTGGTGGGAGGACTTCTAAGAATGCCTTCTGACCTGCTTCAGTGCAAAATCATCTGGGCTAGTTTGTACTGCTGCTCTCACATTATCCAGCTTTTCAACCAAATTTAAGGATGAGAAATGTATCCATTTCCAAATAAACCCCAAGAACTTTCAAAATCTCTCTGTTTCTACTAAGATTTTTAGGAGGATGTGAAGATGATAGCCTGGCTCCCTTGACCTCAATGTCTTAAGTTTGGCTAGGATTTTACCTCAGATCACATAAGATTCATCAAATTCCAACATCATAACTCTTCCCACCACCAAGACTTCTTTCCAAGATATTCTGGAAATATCTGTATTTTGATCTGTAGATTAATGTCTCAAAAACTTGGGATACAGAAACCAAAGTGCACATATTTGGGGCATGCTGGTTTCATAGAAATCCTTGAAGAGTGAGAATAGGGAAAAGATTTGAGACTGTAGAGAGTAATGTGTGCTGTAAGGCCAGTAGGTCATGGTGCCAGAAACGCTGCTGGCTGTGCTGTGTTGGCATTACAGGAGCAACAATAACCTCAGGACCAGCCACCTGCTCCTCTTTCTCACTGCCTGCATGACACTCTCAGATTCCCTCACCCTGTGGGACCAGGGTTTGGGAGTTCATTCATGTGCACAGTGTCCATAGTCCTGCAGCTCCAACTTTGCTTGTGGAAAGAGGATTTTCACCCACATATTAAGGGAGGAAGGTATTTGAACTATTAAAATTTTCTTCCCTTGGAGAGGCACATCTCATCCTGTAGCCTGTTCTGCAATCAAAAACATGACTATATCAAGAATGTGCCCAACCATTATGCCACCTATTTAAAAATAATATTTCTTTCAACTCACACGAAACAATGGGATTTTTTCTTTCTCTATATGCCATTGTGTTTTATCACAATGTTGCAAGGCCTAGATCCTTTAAAAAGGAAAATCCAATCTCTTTAGTTTTCTATAAAGTGGTGATTTTTCCAAGTGCTATGCTTTGGGCCTACTAATAAATCAAACACTAGTGTTCGGAAGAAAATTGCTTACATTCACTTTGTTGGGCTACAGAGGGGCTAGAGCTGCTCCAAATTAATGTATTAATAACTCCCTATTACTTTTTTTGGTTGAATCTGGAAATCAACACCAGCTGAAACAATGTTTCATACATTATTTGACATTAAATATGTTTGTACCCTGTGTTGCTTGCTTTTCAGATGAATATGGAACGTCTGAGTTTAGATGGAGCCAGTAACAACAGTACTCTTGGGAAAGATATAAGGCCAAAGGAGGAAGAAAGAAAGGATTGCATAAAGTCTTCAGGAGAATCACAATTAAAATGGAAAGAAGAATTTATTTAAACATATAGTGGCTAAGGAAAAAATACAGTGGAGTGGAAATTGTGAAATTTTGCTTACAGGCAGAAAATTACACAGCACATCTTTTTATTCAGTATTCTCTCTCAGAAAATTAAAAACCTGTAGGAAAAGACACAGAAAGGCATTGGCCACTTGATCAATGGTTTAATATCTTCACTGGCCACATGTAGTGACCAGTTTTGCAGTTCCAGCAGTTCATGTATACACAGCCTACTTATATATGGACTGAAATGCTGTATATCTTTATCCACAATCTGGATGAAGAGATCAAGAGCACCCTCAGCAGCTTTGCAGATGATACCAAGTTGTGTGGGACTGTAGATCTGCTGGAGGGCAGGAGGGCTTTGCAGGGGTATTTGGACAGGATGGATTTCTGGGCTGAGGCCTATTTTATGAGATACAGCAAGGTCAAGTGTCAGGTCCTGCATTCTGCTTATAACCCCAAACAATGCTCCAGAGTTGAGTGTCTGGAAAGCTGCCCTTAGAAAAGCACCTGGGGGTGCTGGTCAGCAGTGGCTGAACATGAGCCAGTGTGTGCCCAGGTGGCCAAGAAGGCCAGTGGCATCCTGGCCTGGATCAGGAACAGTGTGGCCAGCAGGAGCAGGGCAGGGATTGACCCCCTGTGCTCAGCACTGGTGAGGCCACACCTCGAGTGCTGTGTCCAGTTCTGGGCCACTCACTACAAAAAGGACACTGAGGGGCTGGAGTGTGTCCAGAGAAGGGCAACAGAGCTGGGGAAGGGTCTGGAACACAAGTCAGATGAGGATTGGCTGAGAGAGCTTTGGGTGTTTAGCCTGGGGGAAAGGAAGCTCAGGGGAGACTTTATCACTCTCTACAACTCCCTGAAAGGAGGCTGTAGCCAGGTGGGTTGGTCTCTTCTCCCAGGTAACAAGCAATAGGACAAGAAGTAATGGCCTCAGGTTGAACCAAAGGAGGTTTAGATTGTACATTATGAAAAATTTCTTCACTGAAGTGGTAGTCAAGCGCTCTAACAGGCTGCCCAGGGAAATGTTAGAGTCACCATCCCTGGAGGTATTTAAACAATATGGCACTTAGGAACCTGGTTTAGTGGTGGACTTGCCAGGGTTAAGGGTTGGGCTTGATGGTCTTAAAAGTATTTTCCAACATAAACATTTCTATGATTCTGTGATTCTGTCTTTCAATTGGTTTTGGTTACATTCAAATTAAGACCTAATGAACACTGTGCTGTGCTTTGATAGTCAGCATGAATAAGGGGCTAAACCTTGGCACATTCTATAGCCATCCTCCATGTGCCTGGGTAGCTGTGACAAGAAGTGCCTGTGGTCTGTCTGCCCAACTGTGCTTGTTCAAACCATCTGAAGAGCAACCATAGCCAAGCTCCTACAGATCTTCCTTTCTTCAAGACAGGTGATGACAGGGCTGGTCTTTAGGTGATGAATTGGATTAACACAGTGTTGGGCCATTTACACTGAAGATAGGTGAGTGTCTGAGTTTGTGTAAGAGCACAGTGCCGGCCTGAAGCAGTCACCTTCTCTTGTCCCGTTGCCCATCTGAAGTCTGTCTCAAACTGTCTTTGCAACATGTGGTTTGGATTCAAGTTGAGGCCCGAGACAAAGTTTGGAGTATGCTGTAAACATAACCATGTTGTTATAATCTGAATCCAGCAGCATTCTACTAGGGCTGATGAGTGTGTAAAGCTGATGCTGTTACCTGGTGAATAAAGGTCAGGGTGCATGGTCTGAGTTATTAAAGCACTAAGAAGTCACATTTTGAATTTATTGTCAGAGCACATAAATACCTGTTCACTTGAGCTTTCTGCATGTGTGGAGAGAAAATATTGCTTACAAGAAAAATGGCAAACACATGGCCCAGCAATGGGAGCAAGCTGTTCAATAGAGCAGCAGGACTTCTCTGGACTCCTTAGGGATTTATTTATTACTTTAAAGGAAAACTTCCATTTAATCTTGAGAGGGAGAATGCTTCTGTAATATTATTTTTTTTCAAAGCTTATATACTTTTGAGCTTTTTACAAGGCCTAATCAAACAAGACAAGATCCTTGATAGCATCCTGACAGAAGGAGCTATTCATAAAGAGTGGTTGTGCCACAGCTGTGTATCTGTTCATACCATGATATATGAGACACAGAAAAAAGCTGAGCTAATCAAACAAAACCATCCCTCAGGCTAGATTTTTGCAAAAGGAAAATATTTTAAATAGATTCAGTATTTAACTGTGATTTTTAATAATAGATTTTCCCTAATGATGAAGTTCTTCATTAGCCTACCAGAATTTAGGCAATGAGTAACTTCATCCCATTAAATAATCCCCTTAAATTCACATACCATAATACGTGCTGTTATGTGTTTGCATGACCTAGATAAAGAGAGAGATTTAAAGCAGATAAGATGTTTTTTTGCCATTAAAACATTTGTGTCAGAGAGCAATCCTTTCTGTGTTTAAAAAATAAATGCAGTAGTGTTATGTTGCAAAATTGTTGAGTAAAATCATTGTTGCCATTGGCGTGCATTCATTTGAAGCTCACTGTAGTCTGGGGCAATCAGTAGATTTCCGACACATTTTTCATTTTTTCATCTGCACAAAGTGGTTTATTTTTTATTTTTCTTTTGCCAGTGAAACTTTATTGAATGTTACAGGATTTTCTGTAAGAAGAAAATGTATAAATGAGCAGAATGTTAATTAGGATTATGTTGCTTTGTTGCCTCCAGCTGATTGGAAAGGTCATACTGGCTTGTATTTTACTCTCAAACACAAGTCAAGGGAGCTCTAAAAGGCTGTAACACCATTGGATTTAGGCTTCTAACTTCTTTCAATTTATTCACTTTAATAATGACATACTCCATATTATTTCAATAAAGTTATGTGCCACTATATAAAATTAGACAAATTCCAGGCTAAGACCAAGCTGACTATGACTATATAGACAGACTGTTTGCAGTAACTTCACAAGATCTCAGGCTAGAAGCTGGAGGTTCCTGCAAACCTGGTGATCTGGATCTCAAGAGGATGAGTGAATGTTGCACGTGAAGGCAGGAAAGCCAACTGAGTTCAGACATGTAGAAACTTCAGCCAAGCGTAAAATGCGGAGCTGGGCTGTGGAGCTGGCAGAAGGGTCCTCAGCCACTGCAGTTCCTCCTGGCTTCTACACTTTGATTTAGCAAGGAATCAGAGCAGACCCTTGGTCTCTACCCATGCTGCTACCCAGCTGACAGGGTTTCCTCACAGCCGATCCCAGCTCTGTCTTGGCACAGTTGTAGGCCACAAAGGTTGTACAGTTTCCTTCAGATGATGGAGGAAAACTTGCCACTAGTTTGGTCTTGACTGGCCAATCCCCATCCTTCCAATCAGCTGGGTGAGGACTACTGGATGTTTGAGCAATGAAAATGAAAACCAGGGAACATCCTGTGACAAAAACAAGAAAGCATGTTCACAAAATGGGGACATCTCTCATATGTGCAGCTCCTGAGCTTTGGCAAACACACAAAGAATGTCTGTATATCTGCATATACACTTAACTTTTTTTTTTTTTTTTTTGCTGCTGACATGAACCAGGACTTTAAAAAGGCTGAATCCTGGTACAGTGCACTCAAAGGCCGGCCTCTGATACTCTTCCACCTTACAGTATTCCCAAGGTTATTCGGAGATAGCAGTGTAAATCGTGTAATTATAAACCACAGGGCTGGAAGATCATCTGAAGAACATTATACATATACATAATATATGTATTACATATAATACATAATCCTAATATAGTAATACATAATTCTTTGGTATATTTATTATTATTCTTGCCTTAAGTAAGAGTCAGAAATCTTTTATCCAAAACTTTGTCTAATTCTTTTGTTAGGATCCTCAGCATTACTTAAATAGCTTTTCTTGCTCTCTGCTTTCAACTCACCTGAAAGATTATAGACAGCAATCCTCCTCCTCTCACTTTTTGTCTAGGGGAAGGCCAGATTCCCAATCCAGTATCATCTCTCTGCTCATGGGACTGGCTCATCATTTATCATACCAGAGTAGAGCTACATCATTTCACCTCTTTGAGCTGATCATTCTTGAATGAGATGTCACAAACAAAGCACTATTTAGATGATGTTCTGTAGTATCAGATACAGTGGCATAAACAACTGGATTTCCCATCATTTCTGGAAACATCTCTGTTAGTGCAGTATGAGGTCGCCCTTGGTCTCAGCATGGTCTCAGCCTGTAGTCAGTGGAAGTGTCACTACTGCATGTTCAGCTACTTCTTAGTCAGTTGATTTTAGCCTCCGAGTTCACAGTTTCCAGCAGAGCATTTTGTTGTTAGTGCACAGCCTTACATTTTATAGTCTTACCTGTTTCTCCATGTCTGTTTATGAACTGTGAAGGTCATCCTCTAACAATTTAATTGCCTCTAGGCAATCCAGTCAAATGCATCACTACTTTCAGTGTTAAAAAATCTACATCAGTTTTCCACCTTTGTTTTACAGTTTAGTGTTCAACCACTGAATTTCAATAGACTTCTGGAAGACAGTGGAAAGAGCTCCCTTGAATCATGCTTTGGTCAGTGTAGCATCCTGCCTATTGTAGTGTTGCCAACTGGAGGAGGTAAAAAAGCATGTATCAATGTCAAAACATGACATATTTGGTTTTTTTAATTTAAAGAAATTCAATACAAATTGCATTTTCTAGTGAGTACTTTTGCACTTACTACTATACAGCTGCCTTCAAAATAAAAATAAAGCCTAGAAATGCAGTTATACTAAACATGAAAGAAAGGAGGCTATTCATTTAGAATGTGAACAGATAAACAAACTTTGATGGTTTTAATACAACATATTGTATATTGAATGAATATTGCATCTCTATTAATTTTAAGATGGACCTATTTATTTGTTGCAGGTGAACTAAAAATTTTGAGTTGTAGCCCCAGTACAAAATCAAGTTTGTTAACCATTATATGTAACACTAAGCATTTTGTTACTCATTATCTTACCTGTCAGGTACTGGATATTTATGCTTAATAACAGTCATGATTCAGCACAGTATTTGGATAACTGCTAGTGTAGAGATGGAAAACAATTGCTAAAAGCAATTGAGATATTACTACAGTATGATGCTTTAGTAATGATGAAGGCTGATTTTTTATTCTTGTGTTCAGTAGGATTTCCAAGGACCACTGAAAGAAGTCCAAACAGTTGGTGCTCCTCTGAGAAGTGCAGAATATGAGGGAGAAAATCTCCTGCAGATCTGTGGTTCTCAGGCTGAGAGCAGCCATTCCTGGAAGGACTTTGAACTCAGAGTTACCCATATAATGTCCCAGCAAAACTATTTGTCACTTATTGACAGGGTAGGAGAAATTCTGAACTGTGCTCAAGATTAGGCACTTGACTGATTTCACTTCTCCCGTGGATTTCTTGGGTTATCTCTGGCACATAACAACCCTTTTACTGTTTGCACTCCAGGCTTGTTCAGTACTGTGCTGCGTTCTGGGTGTTACAGATTTGCTCTTCCCCAGGTGTGCTGAGAGGTGGGTGGAGAAAAGACCTGGTTTCTCATGTGGTCTGAAACTTGCTGCACTCAGTGCAAGTGCCTACCAAGGTTAAAGTCAGCTTTTCCCTCTGGGTAAAAAAGGTGTCAGCCTTGCTGTGTAAGAGACCTCATCCTGTAACTTTCTTGGTTTCCCTAGCCCCATGGCATGCCAGGTATATCGAGGAGAGGAGTTCTCACACAGCAGGGCTTTCTGGTACCCACAGCTGTTTGTGTCCTTGGTGCAGCCCTTCTTGACTCCCATCATGCAGGTCTGTAGTTGAGCATCCTATTCTGCAGCTGCTGGTCTCTCCAGGTTCCTGAAGGGCAGTGCTATCAGGAATAGCTGTAGCAGTGGGGTTTGAGCTCTCTGACCTGTATTTTCTCTGCTTAGCACATTTAGCATTTCAAAGGAACATTCTTTTTTTCCAGACACGATACTGAGATAACATGCCTGCATTCCCTGACACAAATTTCATTGATTTTCACTAGCCTCCCTTGAGACCTCACTGCTTCTTCTGAGTTTGCTATCCATAAAATAATTCCTTTATTGAGAGGTACTTTTGAGAAGCCTACAAGAGCTGTTGAGCTTATTACCATGTTAATCCAGTCATAGGATGTCTGTAATAATAGTTCTGCTATGGCTCCTGGTCTGCACTTTCAAATTTCGGTGGTCTTCAGTTTAGATTTGGAAAAATATCTTTGCAAAAATTACTCCTCACAGTACACATTGATTTAATAAGCCTGAGAATATCCATGCAATGGAGACAGAGAAAATTAATGTGGATAAAAACCTAGTTGATGGATATTAGCAAAAATGGCACTTTTTTGAGTGAAAAATACATCAGTTATTTTGGGGATCCACACAGCAGTGTCCCATATGCTTTGACCTGCATCCATTTGTCCGTGGTGCATCCCAGCTCCTCCATAACTGAGTGGGAAGCACAATTATGTCTGACTTCCATATAGAGAAGGAGGGCTGTGATTTGTTGAGCTCTGACAGCTCCAGCCCAGAAAGTGAGCAGCCTGACTGAGACAGGCTGACTTCCACTTTCCTTATATGACTAGGGGCAGATGAAATAAAAACTTGCCTGTATTCTGTGTTTTCCTCTTATAAAACCCAGTTTTATCCTTTATAGCAAGAATGTCTCAAGGTTCAAGTGCACAGGCGGTTAGATATATTATTCATGTTTGAGGACATTTTACTTTAAAGTGAAATGCAAGTGAAATGTCTTGGCAGGCAGGGAGATTAGTCACTTCACAGCTTCTGTAGGTTTTACAAGGGGTCTCTAGTTTTATGACAGATCAATACAAACACACAGATTTAATTTCTTCTGCAGTCTGGAGTACTCTGGAAGCTGTGGCTCCCAATTTCTGGCCTGAATTTGTGGGCTGAGAGTCTCTGAAAGACATCATGTTGATTTCATCCCAGACCCTTAGCATTGCCTGTGTCTGTTCCCCAGAGTTGGTTTGATCGTTAGGAGTATTGGGGATGTCCTTGTTCACTTTTGGTTGCAGGCTTAGCGGCCTTAGTACTTTCTGAATGTATAAAAAAAGACTTCATAAAAGAGGCAGCCACGATATTTTATTTAAAGCCACAGGGACACTGGTGAACCATCATTTCTTTGGAAGATTTAAGATTTCCTCTGCTGTGCACCAAGAAATAGTTTATATGAAGTCTATCTGGCTCCATGTTCTGGCATCTCCTCACTTTGACTACATGCCTGGCTGTGGGCAAAATAGGAGAGATTGTCACAGTGATGAGAACTGCGATCAGAAGCTGCTTTGAAGACACCCTTTCTAAATGTATTTGAGATGGCAGAATTCCTGCTCTGCCACAGCTACCAAAACAGAAATATCTTCATCTTATTTCCAGTATGACACCATGTTTTAAAGGTAATTTAGCTCCCGTGAATATCAAGTAACAGAACTAAGTGATTGCGGAGCTGAAGCATAAATAGAAAGAGGAACAGGCAGCAGTGAAATGCTGACACTTCAGCTGAGACTTGGCAAGCCCAGCTGGAAATGCTTGTCCCAGCAACACACACTGCATTCACAGAGTACCTTCACGATTGCCTCTGTGTACAAAGTTCATATCCTCACTGACCTATTTTATTTTTTTGCTGACAGTGCAAAGGCAAAAGTTTAGTATAAAGTATATTTTACGTAGTGTTTTCCTGTGTGTGTATATATATACACAAATGCCACCTTATGCTCATATATTTTGTAATGAATCAGGTGTGTAACTGACTTGTAATTTTTAAATTTCAGTGGGACTTCTGCTTCTAAGTCACTGAGATGCTTTGGAAAATGTAATCTTTTAGAGATGCCCGTCTGCCGTCCTTTAGACAGGTCATGTGCTTATGTTAGAAACACCAAATTTTTTAACCTCTGGGAGAATACAAAATTGTTCTATTTCAAACAGAAAGGGGAAATTCTACCTGCCAGTGGAGCACCGAGGATGTGCCTTGAGAAGAGGTGTGAAAAACCTATGCTCTTCAGCCACCATGAATTATCCTTATCTTTGACAAGATACTTATTTTGTCCATGTATGTTTCTCACAAAAGACATCATGACTAGTTTTCCTTGGAAAAAAGTAAATCCTTCTCTTATAGAAGTTCTATGTGTACATGAAACTTGTGAAAGAATTTTAAGATGGCAGAAACTACCTTTGCCTCTCTGCATATAGCTGCTAATTTTCAAGGGATCTAATACAGTTTTGTTCAGTTTATCCAAATTTGATAAAATTGTAGTAATTCACTGAATGCTGCCTGGCAGTGCTCAGTCTGGGATAGTCACTGCAACCAAGGGTGTATACAAGGTGTAACACAGCAATAACCCATGAGCATGCCAGAACTCCTCAGCAGCAGTTGAGCCTGCTGAGGCAGGATGTGCATTGTGCCATGACTAATTACATCATCAGTGTGTATTGTTCAATAATTAGTAAATTCTGATAGGGTTTTCTGTTTTAAGTGAATTCTTCACTGGTGTTTTGTTCTTCCATTAAAAAAACCAAATATTGTTTCATCCAAAGCATTGTGGACAGCAGGTTGAGTGAATTGATTCTGCCCCTCCACTCTGGTGGGACCCCCTCTGAGCTGCTGTGTCCAGCTGGGGTCCTCAGCACAGGAAGGATGTGGACCTGTTGGAGCAGATCCAGAGAAGAACCCTGAAGATAATTAGAGAGCTGGAGCACCCCTTGTGAAAACAGAAACAGACTGAGAGTGTTTGGGCTGTTCAGCCTGGGGAATAGACCTTGTTGTGGCCTTTCAGTACTTAAAGAGGGGTTAGAAGAATGATGGGGACCAACTTTTTAGTAGGGCCTTTTGTAATAGGATGGGGTAATGGTTTAAATTAAAAGAGGTGAATTCAGACTAGATATACAGAAGAGATTTTTCTCAATGAGGGTGGTGAAATACTGGAACAGGTTGCCCAAGAGGTGGCAGATGTCCCATCCCTGGAAATACTCAAGGTCAGCATGTAGGGGCCCTAAGCAACTTGATATAATGGAAGATGTTCCTGCTCATGATGACCTTCAAAGGTCCCTTTCAACCCAAACTGTTTGTGTGTCTGTGATTCCATAATTCTATTATATGTATATTTCATGTGTGTGATTGTTTCAGGAATGCTAAGAATTGAAAGAGTGGAGCACATTATGAAAATCTTCATACCATGTTGTCTGTTTAAAGTGTCAGGGACCAACCTGTTCCCTGCACGTTTTTTTGAGCCTTGCTAAGATAAACATAGAGACTATATAGGATGTAGGAACTGGCAAGTTAATTATTCAGAAAATTACCAGGAAGAACAGGAGGTTTCTAATTTTTATTTTTTTTTCATTCACAGAACTAAGATTGGATAATGCTTTGTAAGATCTATGTCAGCCAAAGCGCAAACTATTAGACTTTATAGAGGAAAGTAGCTGGGTGAGATATTTGAACTGTGGTTCAGTTAATGATATCCTTACTGTATTCATCCAGCATGTTGGCCTTTTCTGGGCATGGAAAAGAAAGCTAATTGTGCAGGCACTGTCTTGTAAATCCTTACCCACTGGTTCAGAAAAGAGGCAAGGAACTTCAGAATGCATAATGTCCCTGGTGGAAATAAAAATGCCCCTGTTGGTGAAAACCAAAATGTAAGTTTCATGTATCTGCAAGAGCAATTTCATCCCAAGTTAGTGCTTGATTCTTCATTTCTAGGAAAAAAAATCAGATTTTTTCGTTATCATGGAAGTGCCTAATGACATCTTAAGAATTAACTTTGTTCCAGAAAGCTCTGAACACATTTACTGCAAAGCAGGAGCAGTGTGTTCCAAGTTATCTTGTTCCATGCTGTGTAGGAGGAAGGCACTTCTGTTTGGAGCAAGAGTCCCTGCATATTGTCAATTAGGAGCAACTCCTGTTTAGACAGACCCCCAAGAAAACTATTCTGGCATGCATGTTTGCAAATACAGCCTTTATTTGTTGTAAGCATTAGTTTAGGCCATGGATATAAATTTGTAAATATTAAAGGCTTGCATATGCCTGTTAACCTTCACAGGCAGTTTCTCAAATGCTCTGGATCTCGCTCACAGTGTTTTCCTCAGGTAGGGCAAACTGTGGCCTCACATGCAAAATCTGGCAGGTAACCTTGAACAACATATGGAATTATATATGGGTCAGGTAGTGGTACACACAAAATTGTTTTCTGGTGTTAAGCTATTAAGTTGCAGAAAGTG
This sequence comes from Parus major, assembly GCF_001522545.3. Lineage (NCBI taxonomy): Eukaryota > Metazoa > Chordata > Aves > Passeriformes > Paridae > Parus > Parus major. The sequence continues at coordinate 137,948,380 of NC_031769.1, forward strand.
GATCAGTATTTCAAAGGCTTGTTGAATCAATATGTCCCCCTATCACCCCTTGTTATTTGCCTATCCTCTCCCCCTTCTGCTTCCAACCTCATCAGTATTTGTCAGTCAGCTAATTCTCCTGAGCAGTGAGAAAAATGTGTTTGATGTCAAGTTAGGTCTTTTCCAATCACCATGCAGACTAGCTGACATAAAGTGATTAACATTACTTAAAGGGAAAACATCAAGGACTTTGGGTGAGACGCCTGCTTCTCAATGCCGAGGGATAAAGAATTTACAGCTTCACTTGAGCATTGGTTCCAGTGTATAATTGTATTCACTGCTACATTTTATTCCTTTTTATTCAATTTGATTTGGCTTCTGATAAATACTTCTGAGCACTGACACGTTTTTTGAATTCCTGCCTGAACTTTTGATTGGCACACCGCAATATATACTCCATAACTTAAACCTGAGGCTTCTATATTTGTAGTTTGCACTAGGTGCAGTGTGAATTTATTAAGCTACTTCTCCTCCATTGAGTTTGATTTTTAAATGATTTGTAGAGGTAAGGGAGTCTTGATGAAGAGAACAGCGTTTACCACCAAAGTGAAAATCAGAATTCCTTTTGTGTTTGTTATTTCAAATAAATAAACCTGGACATAATTCAGTGTGGACATAATTGGTATAGATTGTAGAAGAAATTCCCATTCATGTGGAAATTCAGGTTTGTTAAGAGTTATATGATCATGTTTTCTTTGACTTAATGATTTTGTATCCTCTTACCAAATTGGATCGACTTTAACAAGGGAGTGGAAATAATTCAGATCATGAAATACCTATGAGTTTTATAATTATAGACAAACAGGTATATAGAGAGATCCTTTCTCTAAGTGAGGATAAAGATTGTAGTGGGAACCTGTGTCTTTTGACATGACAAAGGAACTGAAATATTTATAAGTCCACCAACTGCAGGAAAGCCTGCAGTTGGAATTTAAAATGCTCATTTCTGGAGCTCTTGACTACTGCCTTGTTTGTGAAATGTCAGACCAGTCCTGGTATACTCCTATGCAACATGTGGACAAAGAATTTCATAGAAAGGGTTTTCCCTCTTGTATCAGATTTAGACTTACACCACTGACTGAAAGCTGGATTGAGCTGTCAACCTTTGTATTATACAGTCTTTTTCTAGTTTTGTTCCTGCAGGTTATTGTGTGACATAAGGCCAGAGGAACATTAACAGAATCTGGAATGTATTTTAATTGTAAAGTTCGATCAAGCACACTGGTAATTGCATGTTCTGTAATTAAAATTGTGAATGCTTTTCTTTCTAAGCATAGCGACAGCTGTTAGAGCACATCTGGAAAATATGCTTTAAGCAGAAGTATTTTAGCTCAGAGACTATCACAATCTGTAGGATATTTACCAGCATTTCTTTCCAGAATACTAATCTGATTTATCAGTATTTTTAATGTAAAAGTCCTGCTTTTTTTTGTTATGATGTTTGCAAATCTGGATTTGAATTCACATCCCAGATTGCCAATTCCAGTGTACTTCAAGGCTAAATGCTGCAGAACAGAGCATTGCTTTGCTACTATTTTTAGGCAGAAGCCTAGATAAGTCTTGTCTGATGCCCTAATAATACTTCCTTCATTGATTTCAGCCAAATATTTGGCTTTATGATTTTAAAGAGAAATTACTGTTTCATACTGGAATTTCATTGAGAGGAAAATTTCTCATACTCCTGCTTTGTGCTTCTTGAGGCTCACATTAACTCCTTTCTGGGCAATTACCCATGTACCACCTACAATTATTACAGCATTACTCAGGACTCTTTGCAGTCAGTGGGAGTGTTTACAAAGTAGGACCCTGGCCACTTGGAAATGAACAGCAGTGTTTCTGTTTGTGATAGGAGCCCAAGCATTGTCATTTCCATGCTTTCCTCAGAACTGTGGTGTTGACATTACAGAACCAGATTTTCTGATACGATTCATTAAAATGGAACAAGAAAGCATAAAACTCCGAACAACTTTAAAACCCTCTGTCTGCTAATTTATTGTTAATGTTGCTTATTTTGTTTATTTGGAAAAAAAAATACTAAACATAAAGATGCAGAACCTCAGAATCTCAAGGTATTACTCTAATCAGGATCTTGCATTCTCACTCAAGCATCTCAACCAACTTGTTTTCAGGATGATGAAGATTTTGCAAACAGAGTATTTGTCAACAGATCCCCAAGAAAGAAATCAGTTTCCTTTATTTGGAGTAGGAGGCAACTTTTTAATGATAGATTACATTGTGTTGGAACAGCTTCACACCTGAATTTTAAATCATAAATGCTATTCTTATTGTACAGTTGGAAGCAAAATGCAGTTGTCCAACCAAGGGAGAAGCTACAGCTGCAAAAACTAATGAAATTAGAAAAAGAAACCTACAGCAGCAATACTATAAAATAATATGGAACACATTAGTGGTAATGCAGGAAAATTAATTCCAAATTATTGACAGTTTAATTGACCTACGGGAAGTATTTTAATGCACTTAATATGCTGTGCTGTTGTTCAGTTTTTTAAACTTTTCCACTGAGCAGGAAACAAGCTTTTCCAATTATGGGGTTTAAAGTTGTAACAAATGGTTGCTGTGGGTTTGCTGGTTGTGAGATGCCAAAACTGAGTGTGTGTCTCTTCTGCCCATCACATGCAAAGCCCATCCTATGAGCAGGGCCTGGGTGCCGCTGCTCTGCTCTTGTCCCAATCTTGCTGTTAAAGAGGCTCTTTGCAAATGATACTTACAAGGTGATTTGACCCCCAGGCTCCGACTGCATGAAGAAAAGGTCATTAAGGATCGGCGACACCACCTCAAAACATACCCGAACTGCTTCGTTGCCAAAGAGCTGATCGACTGGCTGATCGACCACAAAGAGGCCTCCGACAGGGAGACAGCCATTAAACTGGTGCAGAAATTACTGGATCACAGCATTATCCACCATGGTAAGTGCAGTATCACCTGCTAAAAAGTTCTAAGCTAAATTTATTGACTGCTGTGAGACAAAGGGAAATGCCTCTCCTGCTCTTCAGCCAAGTATAGGGCAGGTAGGATCCCTTCCCTGCCAGAAATGGAGGCTCTCTCTGGAGCTGTGCTGCTATGCAAGGTCACCTGTGCCCTGAAGGAGATGGGAACCTGAAGAGGTGGGGAGCGCTGTCCCCCATGGTACCCGGAGAACTTACTGGAGACTGTCTCCAGAGCAGCCCCAGCTGGATTGTGTCCCCCCTCTCCCTGCTGCCCTCATTTCCCTGCTCCTGAGAGCGCAGTTCTCCAGCTGAAAAACCCATCTGAAAAATCAGCCAGCAAAAAAAAAGGTCATTTTTCTCACGTGGATTAGTTCCCTGGCCCTGGCCCTCACAGCAGCTGCACAAACATTAGTGCTGGTACAGCTGCAAGAAAGTTAGTGGTCTGGCTGTGCCCTGATTAATTTTCTCCTAAACTTGTTGTCTATTTGAGATCTGTTCCTTTCAGCTTCTTGAATAACAATTCATGCTGATGAAAAGACTTCCAATTCACTGGTAGCTTTTAGTTGCCTTTTGGGGCACAAAGAGGCTGGGAAGCACATGAGCAAAGAAGATCCAAGGCCTCAATTTCAGGCCTATAGTATTACCCATTTCAAAACGGCAAATGTACCATTTGTTTCTTTTTTAAGAGAAAACTGAGTGACTACGAACAGATGAATGTTGACTTTATGCAGAGGTCATTGTATGCGCAGCAATGCTGCTGCTGTCTGCAGTACATTAACAACACCTTAATTAAAGTCAGAAATGCACACATTGAATGAGTGCCACTTCTTCAGCTTCTGCTTGGCTATTAAATGAAAATTCTGGGTTGTTATGGAAACTGGGACTCACGGTAGATGGTTAAAGAATAAAGTAATTATAGGGTATTCAAATCTGTCTACTTAATACTCTATTGAGAAAATGTCAGTGAAGAGTTGCGTGGATGCCTGAGTGACTTAATTTAATTGAGCAATAGATGTTGTATTGCTGAATGCTAGTTGAAAGCTCTGACAACCTTCAAGCATTTTCTTCCCTAGCTTCCAATTGCAAACTGTAGAAGAAATTTTATAGATATGTGTGTATATATTAGGAATGGAACAAGTGTTTCTTGAAAATGTTCATATATTGCACTCTAACAAAATACTTTGTGAAGTGAGCTTGGGAAGGTAAATTCAGAGGTTCTATCAGGTTCTGCAGGATGCTTAGAACATTCTTTCAAGTCCCATCTCAAGTGAAAGGGACACTGGTTTCTGCCTCTGTGGTGCAGAAGGTCCCCCATATATGTGGGCTGACAACTGTGTTAGGAGCAGCTTGCTTGGGACAGCTTTCCCATCAGTTTATGCCCTTGATGGCACTTTATTCCGCATAAACAAGAGCCCATGATCAGCTGCTGTTTTACAAACCTAATCTGGCATTTCTCAGTGTGCCCATGTTGTACCTACCATTTGCTAGCTGGCATGGCAGAGCAATTGAGACAGTTTTAAGAAGGCAGAAGGCTTTGGTTTTTAACTGTTTCTTTTGTAAGTCTCAGGTTTCCTACAGCCCTGCTAACTGATATGAATAACTTTAAGAAGTTTGGCAAACCTTAAATTATTGGGCATTCTACTCTGGTGGCCTTTTAAACAAATAAGCCAACAGACTGTTTTCATCAAAAGGTTTTCTGGGTATGTAGTGGATGGATGCTGTTTTGCTCTTTCTGTTTGCAGTAATACTCACAAAACTGATGGACACTTCTCCCCTGAACAATAAATTTGGCAATGAATTTGGTTACCTCTCTGAAAGTTTTTTCCAGCCTTTCATTAGATCAGAGTAAAGTTGTGTGCTTAGAAATACAGGGGGTTAGACTCTCCTCGTGCTTGCTTTGAAGCCCAGCAGTGGTACCTGCTAAATGGGTCCTCATCTACTTAACATGTATGTGAAGATGTTGTTTTGTTTAATTATTTTATGTTTCAGTCTGTGATGAGCATAAAGAATTCAAGGATGTCAAACTGTTCTACCGCTTCAGAAAAGATGACGGGACGTTTCCACTGGACAATGAGGTGAAGGTGTTCATGAGAGGACAAAGACTGTATGAAAAGTATGTTGCATTCAGTATTCATAATATGTTGATAATAGTGTCATGTGAGTCAAATGATACTTGTTAATCTATTTTGGAATCATCAGAGGCTTTAAATTCATGCAGGAATGGGTCTGGGCAATTACTCCCAGTAATTTCTGGGAGTCCTTCCCTTTTCTATTTTTCTTTTGCTTTCCTACCATATTCACTTGAAACATTTTGTTTCAAATCTGATGCCCCAGATTGTAAATACATCCTATATGAGAATTCAATATGAATTGAAGCCCTTGAAATCTGTTCTGTAAAAATAATTACAGAATTATTTGTCAAAATAATTCAAATAATTACATATTGTTTTTTGATATGTAAATTTTTTTTTGATATGTAAAAGCATAGTTATAATTCCTATAACATTAGTACACCAAAATGCATTCAACAAGCAGCTGCATGTCTGTGGAGACTCCATATCTACAGCTTCACAGGGGGTATGATTTTAAATTATAGGTGAGATGAGTCTTCAGTGCTCCAGTCTGCAAAGTTTCAGTGTCAGAAAAGTTATGTTAAAAGTAATTTCAAAGAAACCACCAACCCAACCAAAAGCATCTAATTATGATTTTAAACAGACTATTATGCTGAGATACTGAATATCCCACTGGATTACTTCCATCAATATAACCATACTTCCTAATATAAAACTAAGGACATTTTTATTCAGAATGTAGAGATTTTGACATGATACTTTTAAGAAGAGAGAAGAAAATGCATATTGGCATATGCTACAAATTAATGCAACAGTTGTGATGTGTTATTTACCAAAAAGCTTGAAGTATTGCTCTAGACTGAGTACCACCCACTCTCCTGCTTGCTTGGAGCAGAAGTGTGCAGCAGCCAGGAGAGATGCTGTGTTTTCTTGATGAAGAAAACTTGTTTCCTTCTGAGAAGAAAGCACTCAGAAAACTGCTTACTTTAAGAGCTGATAATAAATACTGTTTTCAAGGTTAGCCAGCTCTGAATATCAGTTTGGTGCAACAGCAGTGAACCCAAAATATAAACAAATACTTGTAAATGCCACTCCTTTTGTTACACCCATCATATAAAATTCCCCAAGACACGGTGGCTGTGACTATTTCAACTAAAAATATAATGAATTGTATAAAACATAAGAAAATGCATCACTGGAGAAAATGGTCCATTCTATGCACTGGGACAGGTGAAATGAATCAGCCACCTTTAAAGTCTTCTGTGCCTTACTAAGCACAGCATTTTCTCTTTAGACTCAGTAAACATGCAGTGTGTACAAGCCTGATCCATACTCTGAAAAGCAGATTAGAGCATCAACAGTGCTTTTTAAAATCTACATTTCTATTTCAATTATTCGTAAGAAAAGTAGTTTTTGTTGGCAAGGCTGATGTCAGTCTTCTGCTTGAAAGGAGCCATAGTAGAAAGAACTCTCTTCTACCAGTGTCTGCTTCCATCACCATTTCTCTGAATGGAGAGCTATCCCCAAACCAATGTCTGTGATCCAGTTTGTCTAACATTGTATTAGCAGAAAAAGGTTCCTAACGGTAGAGAGTGTTCCCATCTTGGCAAAGGAGTTAATGCCAAAAGCAGCACCTGTATCTAAATATAACTGCATTATTTTGAGGTGTTTGCTCCTAGGCAACATATCTGAAGGGTTCAGAAACTTTTAAAACCAACCCTGAGTGCTAAATATAGTATAAATTAAAAATACCTGTCATTTCAAAACCAGTATGCGACAGTCAAAGCTAGTCAAAATTCACCATGGATAATCAGACGTATTTTATATTCATGGAAGATAAGAAGGCATACCTGGGCTATCTAGGCTTCACTTTGTTTATTTCAGAAAATCCCCTGTGCAGAGATTCCAGATTTTGTTAGTTCCCTTGGCCATGCACCTGTATTAGCAACACCTTCACAATTTCATTGGATACACTTTATACTCAAAACCTAATGCTGAAAGTCAGGAAGACTTCTGCAATGAAATGTGTGATTGTGTAATATATCTGTTGCATCAGTTTGCTGATAGTCCTGAGGAAGAAAATATTAATTCAGTGCTATTAAAATAATTAATAAATGGAATCAACCAGAGAAAAGTATTCATGCACAAACATGAAGTCATTTACCAGCATATTCAGCTTGTTTATCAAAATGCCTATGAGCCTGATTGCAAAAGAAATGCAGCTGTGCCAAAGGAAATCTGTCCAAATCCAACACATTTTGAAAATCTGTGTCTAATGTTGTGGAGTTTGCTGAACTTCACTAGGCTTTGCTAATTTAAGATAGACATTATAATTATTTCCTGTTCTTTCCCACTCTGCATTAGGGCTGGAGTACCACTAGGTTCAGAAGCCAGCATAGTTTGTGCTTGCCAAAATTGCAGACATTACCCAACACCAGTCCATGCAGATTTGTACCCAGTGGATAAAATGAACAAAATTCTTTAGGAGGATCAGCAGGTTGTTGCGTGGGAAGAGGCATGGATGTCTTAGATGGTTCTTTACATTCTTAGATGTCATTGATGGTTCTTTACATTCAGACAGCTGTTTTGGGTAAATGCCTTGTTCTCTGTCCTGGGACATGGGAACATTAGGACTGTCCCTCTGCTGAGGAGCTCCCTTTCCTGTCTCCCTTCTGCATGACCACAAAGCTCCTCATAACCTGAACTCTCCCTTTTTGTGCATTGCCCCCTTCACCTGCTGTGGGCACCCTCAGTGGCTGTACCTGTGGGATTTGAAGATTTAAAATCAGTCTCTGATTGTATTCTCCCTTTATTTGCACTGAAAATCATTAATCACTTCAGGTTCCCTACACATTGTTGCAAGCTTTGGTAACACTTTCTGTGAACATGCTTTGAGGTTCAGATTTATAACTAGAGATGAAAACTACTGGATTTCCTACAGTCTTGTCTGAAATTGTTGAATAGTTTATACAATCTAAGGTTGGTATCAGCTTTCAAGCTCTACAGGACTGACCAGATAGATTGACTGAGATAAACATGCTTCCTGTTCAACAAAACTCTCCTACAAATCTTACATAAATCCAGCACAGACCTTTCACAGCTTTAAAAAAAAATCAAGTTGTGCAGGCATCCTATTTTTATGATGTTTGCAATTCTCAGTAGAGTTTGGTCAGGCACACAAGATTGTTGTTTCTGGTGCAGTCATGTATAGGAGCTATAAGTCATTTCATGATGCTGACATCAACTGAGATTTTTGAACCAGATTTCACAGTGAAAGAAGTGCAGATTTATGGTTTTCATTTCAGGAAATCTTTCTGATATTTTTGAGAATGCATTCTTGGAATCACTTTCAGTTTAACTCATCAGTGCTTGAGTTGCTTTTTTCCTCTGGTGCAGTTATTTTGATAAAAACAGGGCTAAAGATTTCTTTTTAAAAGGAGTTTGAATTTCAGTGTTTGACTAAAAACATTCCTTTAACACAGGACAACACCGGTTTTAGCAAATAATACATTTCGACATGAATAACCTCATGTTTTTTGGTACAAGGAGAAAATGGAATAGTAAGAGGAAGTTTCCAGTTCTGCTTAATGAAAGGCCAGGTTTTTGATTGATGTAAATTGGTACAGTTTTATTGACAGCCATGGAGTTACAGTGATTTACTTCAGTGAGTGATGTAAGTCCATGGATTGCTGTGTCTGGGCTTCTTAAACTGGCAATTTGTCGTGTCTGTTCACAAGTCCGAATCCTTTGCAGTGCTATTCTGGGCTTATGTAGAGGGTGTGAAATGTCAAACTGAGTGTTTTTCCACTTGATATTTTTCCAGATTTCTTTTGTGTCTCTAAAAATCTAACCATTAGCTCTGCCTTTTCAAGGACCTTTCTATCTGTGATTTCAGTGAGGCGGTCAACTAATTATGACTCATCAAAGAACAATTAACGTAATCCTAAGGATTTTTTATTTGGTGCCTGCAGAGCCTGGGTTATGAAGCAGATGGTTACGACACAAGCTTTGGGTTTGCATTTTTTTTCTAGGAGGAAAAGCCTCGTGAAGGAGACACATTTAAAGATAGTCCCTTGGACCATAATAGGTCTGTGTGGTGAGTGTGTTGACAAAATGCTGTGGGACAAGATGCTTGTAAATTAAAATATTAAAAAAGAATAAAGTCTGCGAGAGTTCTGGAGTCAATATGTAGTCTTCAGCTAATTTTGACTTTCTCAGCTCTTACTCAGCTCAGAGGTGCTGGCAATGACACACCATCTAAATAAGCGGTTCACTGTGCTACCACTGACACACAGCTGTGTTTGGGCAGCTTTTGCCTGGTTTGATGATTTGCTACCTGGTCAGATCCAGTAGGTTCAGGCCTCAGGTTAGTGCTCATTAAAATCGAGAGAAGAGTCTTTTAGGTGAAATAAGAGAGGTTGAACCCTGTGAAACCTCTTCACTATAATTTCGAATGAAATGTCTCTCTGTGTTCCTATGGCACAGATTTTTCTGATGCTTCCCAAAGAAGGTAAAGTTATATTCCATAATCTCTGGACATGCTGTCAGTTTAAGAAGCAGATGGCTCATGTATGGATTTACTTGAATTTCAATTCCTTTATCAGAAGGGCAAAAATGAAGCATTTCCAGAATATGCCTGTTGTAGTTCAAATGTTTCCTTATTTCAAAATAGTTGGTGAAGGGAGGGGTCCTGTCAGTCTTACATGGAAAAAATAACCTTTCCATTCTTGAACTTTCATTCTTACCACTAGTCCTATTATTAGCCTATAATAAATAAAATAGTTATGAAGAAAAGGATACTATGGTGCTCAGTCTCCCCCCAAAAAACGGAATTCTGTATTACAAAGAAATGATTCTCATTTCTTCTTTAAAAATGCCTTCTCTTTCAGACTTTCAAACTGGCTTTTGCATTCACAAAATATTGAGGCTTTTTTTTTTTAACACTGTCATTTGCATAGGTGTCTTGAATAGAGAAGAATTTTATTAGTATCCTTCAGCTACTCTCATGCCAGTTGCTAGGAGATTCAGGGATATCTCATGATGTTCCTGTGTCTGGTGTTACACAGAGCCAGATGAGGCACGGAGAACTGTGAGCCTCAGATCTTAAAACATGTTCAGGTTCATGTGCAACTCGCTGACTGCAGCTGCATCACCAAATGCTGGATGCACAATATGTATCTGCCCCCAAACCACAGAACTACCTTTTTCCTCCTCTTGAATTTTTCTGCAGCTGTTTTAGAGCTTATGGAGAGAATTTTCAAAGTCATCTAAATTACTTCAGGGCATAGTCCTACTAACTGTAAATATTCATTAGGAAGCTTTGAACACATTAGTCACATTCTGCTGCTTTTAGGCTAATTTTTTTTCAAAGCTGATTATACAGTAACTTTTAGAGAATGTTAAACAATAAATAGGGGAAATGTAAAACCTAAAAATCTAATTTTCTTTTAGGGGAAAAAACAAGAAAGCATTAACTTCACACAGGGATAGAAAGCCTAAATTTCTTGACTAAGCAGTTTTAATTCATTTCCTAAGTGGACTGATAGCTTGAGGAAAGATTTAGTAAGTCAGTGAAAGCTTCATATACGTTTGCTTGATATAAATGGGATTTGCCAGAATAGATCTGGAACTGCACTGCTTTTCTGAAGAACCATTTTCCCTACCAATTTTCCCCCCAATCACACCAGGCTGATGAGTTCTGAAAATACCCTTCTGCAAGCCAGGGAAGAGGAAGGAGTCAAGTACGAGCGGACCTTTGTAGCATCGGAGTTCATTGACTGGCTGATCCAGGAAGGAGAGGCCACGACACGGAGCGAAGCGGAGCAGCTCGGCCGCAGGCTCTTGGAGCACGGGATTATACAGCACGGTGAGAAATCTACTGCCAAGTAGTAAAAGCTGCACTTCAGCTCAGATCATGTGGAGGGGCCCTTGTCTTCCTGATCACATGTTCTAAATGATTTCAGACAGGAATCTAAGTAACTTTATTTAGTAAAAGGGTGTCTTTTTCAAAAACGCATTGTATTAGTTCTGAAAATGCTTACTCAAATGCAGAATATGGCTGGAATTTGAAACTGTATAATAACAACTCAAGGATGTGGATGAAAATTGATACTCCTATACTTGTAGTAATTAACTTGAAGAACTTGCTATCTGCAATGTGTGTAATTGAGGTAAATAGATTTGTAAGGATCAAATAGGGATTAGGGCCATAAATAAGCTAAATTCTGTATGCAGGATAACAATTTCAGGGTCTGTGTATCTCCCTACTTGAAGGCAGAACAGTCTATAGTTTGATGCCAGAAAAGCAGCTTTCCCTCTTGGCCATGTAGCAGAGTTGTTCTAGCATGTTTGGGCAAGAAAGAGGATGTCACTTTTCGTTGAAGTGTTATAGTATTTGTCCTGATGGTATAACTTCTTTGAGGCAGGAATCAAATAGTTCTTCATGGTCCAGTATAATGTGTCTGGCAGATACACCTTCACCAAGAAGTTCCTTCTGCTGAGGGTGGAGGATACAGAGTTTTCTCTCTCTGTTGCCTTGAGGGTGAAGAGATTAACACCCCTGGCATGAAACTCCATTTTACATGTTGTCATTATCTGTTCTCAGTGCACGTTGTCCTTCTGTGACCAGGCATTTTCCACCCTAGAAGTGTCAGTGCCTCTGGGAGCAATGAAGGGGAGATGACAACAGAATGGCAGAAGTTGTTACCTACATTACTTAGTGCACAATAGGAAAATAATCAGATCCTGGTGGTCCAAGTGTTGTTGCATAAAACCTAATTCTGACAGAGAACAAACTGATGATATCAGCAGGCTGTTAGTACACAAGTTGATGGATTGTCTCGGTTGCTTGTTACTTTGTGAGAAAACCTAGTTTAAATTAATTGAGAAAAATGGGCATGTAAGTGGCCTGCACAGGTCTGTCATGGTTCTAATCATGTTCGTGTTAACTTGCAATTACTAGGAGCTACTTCTGAATGTTTACAGTGATCAGCTTCCAGTTCTATAATTACTCCTGTACTTCCTATGATTTATAGGGTACCAACTGCTCAGAGCTTGATGGACAGGAAAGGTATGCCACCCCTCCTCTTTACAGCAACAGTGATTTCATTCCTATTTTTACTGAACATTTTCCGTGTATTACATATGTGGTAAACTTCCCCTACTGCCCTGGGGTCCCAAACCAGGATGCTTACAAAAAAAAAAAGAAAAAAAAAAAAAAAGAAATAGGAGTGAGATTTGTGCTGATAGAGATGTTTTTGCAGAGAAAATAGTCAGGACTTAACATTTGGTGCAAAGCTGGGTTTTCTTAGCTACTGAAATTTTTGCAGAGCTAAGAAAGTCAGGATGTGGCTTTTCTTGAAGATCAACCATTGTTTCATTAACTAAGGCAAATGCTCAGCAGGGCATGTTTGCAGGGAAATAATTTTGCCCCTGTCAAGCCGGGTTTTGGGGTCATTCCTTAGTGATACTGACCCTATTCCTCTATGGATAGCCTTGGCCATTCTGCAGGTTTATCCCCTGCCCATCGTTTTCTTGTAGTCAAGAGCATGTGCAAAGTGCCGTCTTAGAAAGAGATTTGAAACTCATTAAGTAAAGACAGGGTTCTAGGAATTAGTTGATTGCTGAGGAAGTGGTCTTCTCATTTGTCTATACCAAGTCATTGCTGCAAGGTATTGTCATCTTCCTCACCCAGTTTTTAATAAAACAAACATAACTGAGTAGGGATTTCACAAGGACTTGATGGGGATGCTGGAAGTAGAGTAAAACTGATTGGTGTCCTTGAGATTTACCTTTTATGAGTGAAAATGCTTCGTGCACACTTTCTCCTTTGTGAAAGGAGATTTCATTCATTTCACTGCAATTTGTCCAGATAGCGTTAGGAATATTGATGAAGGTACTGGCAGAATTAACACAGAGCTGGTTTGAGGTTCATCTTAGCTACTGGATATGACCTTCAGTGTGCACATTGAAGGTTCTTGTAATGCTGGCCTCCTCTAAGAAAGGAGTTTGAAATGAGAACTTCCAGTACAGAATTAGGGATATAAACTGTAAAACAGCAGGAGAGGTATTGTCTCCCCAACACCCTCCCACCCATCTTACAGAGTCCTAGATCCAATTAAAAAACAAAAGAAAGCTATTTTTCTGTGTCTTAGTACCATAAATTATTTCACCAGACTGTGCTTCCTTTGTTTTGTCTCTCATCAGCAGTATCAAAATGTTACTTGACACTAATTGGCATCCTTGTTGGCAGAACCAGCAGAAAGACTCTTGACTGAACAGGAGTGGAGAATAAAACATTTCCTATCCTAAAGGCAGTCTTTTTCTAGCAGTATTGTTTGATATCCAGAATATAGAATAAAAGAAAACTTGCTGTATTATTCTAATGAAGTATTTATTACTCCACCTAATGCAATGGAAAGTAATAGAAATAGTTGCATCAAGTTGCCAATCTCAGTAGTAGTTTTCCAGCCACAACTGAATTACGCAATGTCTTTTTGCTGATTCTGACTTTCATTTCAATTACTCAGAGAAGCTGTATTCTGCAGCTGAGGCACTGTATGCAAAATGGCTTCCTGAAACATTTTCTTCTCTTTAATTGGTCAGACGCAAACCAGGTTTCACACAGGAAACAAACACTGGTGCTAATTTTAAAAAGGAAAACAGTAGTCTAAGAGGAGTTGTGTAAACACTTCAAAAGAATTGAATTCTCAGTTTTGAAATAATCTTCCTGATCTCTTTGGACAAGTGTAACTATACACATTTCCCCTGCTATGCATGAAAATGATGAAATGTACTTAAGTACTGAATTGTTTCCTGCCAAAATCTCACTGGCCCACACAAACCACTGAGATTAGCTCCATTGGTTAGAGTGTGGTGCTAATAATGCAAAGTTGTGGGTTTGATCCCCATATGGGCCATTCACTTAAGAGCTGGATTCAATGATTCTTGTGGGTCTCTTCCAACTCAGAATATTCTATGAAATCATAACCCAGAAACCACCATTTTCACAAATAGGACCCATATCTCTCTTTCTGTGTATTGGGACCCCCATGTAATATGGAATAAAGCCCCATAAGTAGCAGAGAATTATGCATTTTGCATTTCTTGAAGGCTGATGTTGGGATTGTAGTTGCCAGTAGTTACTTGTCCTTTGTGAACACTGATGGCCTTCATCCAGAATGTAGGAATAAAGATTGTGGGAAGAATTAGAAGTTTGGTGATATACATATAATAAAGGCAGGGACAGAAGGTGCACAGAACACATTTCTCAGTTGTAGAAAAGCCCATTTCTAGTATACTGAGGTATGTAGAGCTTGGTAATATTAGTAGATAATGACTTTTCTCCAGGAGACTGGATCTTTCTTAGTTCTTCATATGGGCATGGTGAGACAGATTAGCTACTGTGGTCAAAATTTATATGCAGCAGGAGGAGAAGTTCTCTGCCAGTTGCCAGCTCCCAGGTAGATCAGGCCAAAGCAAGGATGGTCTGGGGGCAGGCAGAGGACAGTGTGAGCATGTGTAGTTAGAGCACTTTCTTATTCTGGAAAACAGAGATACTGAGATGTCCAAGGACAAAAGAGGGCCTTCACAGAGCTCTTTATGGAGTCATTTTTGGCTCATACTTGCTTATAGCTCTTGCTGAAGAACTTAACCTTGCACCTGCAGCCACAACAGCAAAGCACTGCTGACATGACAAGCAGAGTCTTCCTGTCTCCTCCAAAGACTCACTGGGTATGAAAGCCTGAGGGATGGAGAAGCATCTGCCTGCCTTGCAGAAATTTTTAAAGTCTGGAATCTCCAGTGATAAATAGTTTAAATTTAAAATCTGGTTAATACTGTTAAGAGAAACCAGTGCTGTCTTAGGATAACACCTACAACGTGCAGGATGAATATTTGCATTTCTTCCAGTGCAACAACCAAACCATAGCTCATTCATGCATTTCAATATATTGTGGAATGTAAATACACAGGGATTGCCTTGTACCACAGATGTACAGTGTATGCTGCCAGTTAAGCCTGCAAGAAATGGGGACCTGAGCAGGAGAACTGGTCTTCTCATGCCAGATCACATCCTGTCTCTTTTGTTGTTGGGGTTTCCAAAGCTGCTGCTAACCTTCAAGTCCTTGTGCTTGGTGTAATTTCTTCCCTGACATGGCCCCAGCACCTTCCCTGAGCAGTGACCACAGCACGGTTCAGCATGGCTGAAGCATTTTGCATGGCTTTCTCCTCTGTTCCAGGGGTCTGGGATGCAGATTTCCAGACTCAGAACAGCAGCAGAATAGGTGTGGTGAGGCTTTGCTTTCCTGAATGATTGAGGGGTGTAAGAGTCTCTTTCAGAGATGATAGCCTACAGCTGTCTTCTTTGGTCTGCCTAGACTTCAGTAAAACCTTTGATACTGTTTCCTGTGGCATTCCAAGAAACTGTGTTCCCATGGTGTGGATAGGTGTGCTTTTCACAGGGCAAAAAATTGGCTGGATGGCCAGGCCTGGAGTATTCCCCAGGGCTCAGTACTGGGGCCAGGACTCATTACTGGGGCCAGTCCTCTTAATTATCTTTATTAAGGAGATCTTTATCAAGGGACTAAGGGCAGCAAAGGTGAATTTTTGGATGGCACCAAGTTGGTTGGGAGTATTGATCTTCTGGAAGGTAGGAGGGCTCTACGGAGTCTTGAGTGATGGGCCAAGACCAATGGTGTGAGGTTCAACAAGGCCAAGTCCTGGGTCCTGCACTTGGGTCACAACAAATCCATCCAGTCCTACAGGCTGGGGAACGGTGGCTGGAAAGCTGCGCTTGGAAAAGGCCCTGGGGGTGCTGGTCAACAGTGGCTGAACATGAGGCAGTGTGTGCCCAGGTGGCCAAGAAGGCCAGTGGCATCCTGGCCTGGACCAGGAACAGTGTGGCCAGCAGGAGCAGGGCAGGGATTGTCCCCCTGTGCTCAGCACTGGTGAGGCCACACCTCGAGTGCTGTGTCCAGTTCTGGGCCCCTCACTACGAAAAGGACACTGAGGGGCTGGAGTGTGTCCAGAGGAGGGCAACGGAGCTGGGGAAGGGTCTGGAGCACAAGTCTGATGAGGAGCAGCTGAGGGAACTGAGGGTGTTCAGCCTGGGGGAAAAGAAGCTCAAGGGAGACCTTATCACTCTCTATAACTCCCTGAAAGGAGGCTGTAGCCAGGTGGGGTTGGTCTCTTCTCACAGGTAATAATTGACAGGGCAAGAGGAAAAGGCCTCAGGTAGCACCAGGGCAAGTTTAGGTTGGGTATTAGACAAATTTCTTCACTGGAAGGGTTGTCTAGAATTGGAACAGGCTGACCAGGGAAGTGGTGGAGATACCATCCCTAGAAGAATTTAAAAGATGTGTAGATGTCACACTTACGGACATGGTTTAGTGGTTAACTTGGCAGTGTCAGTGAATGGTCGAGCTGCATGAACTCAGAGGTCTTTTCCAACCTGAATGATTATATGATTTCATCAGTACTAAGATTTTTTTGATGGTAATAAATATGTTGTAAGATGTCTTAGACATGGTATCAGTATATTTGGCCTCCACCCTGCTTTAAAATACCTTTCAACTTTAGTTTTATGGAGATAATTGCACTTGATCAGACCTGGTGTGTCCCAGGTACACATGTCCTGCTGGCTTAGCACAGAAGCAGGTGCTTATCTCCTTTCAAGAGTTAATTCTTTATCTGCGAACTGCACTGTGCAAATTACTTTCGGAGATGAAAACAAACACTTTGCAGTGACTTAGTGAGAACAGTAAATGTTGACACGTTCTATGTCCCTATCTCTGCAGGAAAGTCTTATATATATATTTAATTTTCCCTATTCTTTGCAAGGACTCTGTACCTTTTTACAGAAGAATTTCCTTTGTGAAGATGATCAGTGCATTTAGTTTTAAGCATCAAGGCACGTGATGCAATTGAAAGTTTGTTATAATTGTAGAAGTGGATTAAATATCTAACAAAGTATTATTTCTCTTGCTTTTGTTGAAAAGCTTTCCTTCTCTTCTAAAATTTATGTGAATAATAAAGTATGTCCCGCTATATTTACCTAACATGTCTGACTGCTTGTGATTATCTGATTATGATTCACTTACAAAGTGAAAACTTGCCATGTATGTGAAATGAACTCCTCCTTAATTCAAGACTTCTCTTTGGAACCTCTTTCTTGGAAATATTAACTGCAGATAGCAGTTTACAAGTATCATTGAAGCATACCATAAATCCTTGACTTAATTGATCATAGGCTTTCTTCTCCAAAATCAACACCTATATTTTTTAAAACAATTTTTCTATTTGATCTAAAACCTGAATCACATCAGCCTTTGAATATATCCAAGCTTTCATTAGGCTAAAAATGATAAAACATAATGTTTTTACAGATGATGCCTTGATTTATCTCAGTAACACAAGCCTTCAGTTGGTCTATGATGTCTTGCAACACAACTTTGTTCTTATTGTAAGTCCTGTTACCCCCGTGCTGATGCCAGGCAGAAGCACTCAGTTTTTTTTTGTGGCAGCCCTTCCCTGGCAGTTCCCATGCACAGGGACAGTAACCTCACCCACAGTACTTCAGCTGCTTATGCTAAATCTGGAGACCACTTTTCATATTTTTAATGATTTTTCCCTTGTAAGAAGTCAAATAATAAGAATTTCTTATGTAATTGTATAAACACCCAGCTCCTTAGTTTGTCAGCTTCTCATTGTGCTCTTCTTGCAGTTGTCTTTATCTACAGTGGGAATGAATTTGGGTTTTGAAAGAACCACATGCTCTATGCTTTATGTAAATAACATATGAAAAATTCTTTTCATATTAACTATTGAATTTTATTTTTCTGAAAGAGAATGGGTTTCAGTTTTTAACAGCTGCAACAAAAAAAAAAAAAAAAAGAGATACCCAGATGGGCCTTTTCATCTTCTGCTTGCTTCCCTTGCCACAGACTGTACTTTCCATACTTTATTTGGAAGCAAAGAAAAGCAGTTGGCTATGTTCTGTAAACTTACTAAATTAAAGATGATAAATCCTCATATACAAACCAAAAAGACTGCTGAAATGTGTGTGATTCAACACTGGCTTTTCATGCTAAAGTAATATGTATTTGAAAATACACTGCAAATAGATGGCAAACTGGCTGGAAAGACAAAATGTATATAGAAACATGTATCTGCATATCTATTTTAAGGCAGCAGAAATAACATGTTAATGCACTGATCAGAACATACCACCTTAATAGGATACTCTGAATTTCAGTTCCCAAGGAACATTTGACAGTTTTCTACTGTAATCCTTATGCTTTAAAGACAGTATAAAAGTTGTTTAGACTTTTTTTTTTGACTTCATGAATTTACTACAGTTCATTGAAGCAGCTCAGAAAGCCCTCCCTAGTTATATCTCAGAGAGCTCTGGTTATAGCACAGCTTTTTTTTCTGGACCTATTTACAGTTCCAGGACCTGTTTATTTCTGGACATGCTTACTGATTTCACCCTTAGTGGGATGAGCTGGAGCAGCTCTCTTTTGTATTGCAGAGCCAGAATCTGCCTTGCAGTTTTATACAAGGGGATCAGTGGAAACAGGAGCAGTTCAAGCTTAGATCCATTATCTGTTCAAAGTGAATTCCTTGTAATCCAAATGGGAAAAAAAATACAATTTAGCACAGCTGCACTGCTGAGAGTTTAACATGATGGTTGAATACACGCACAGGTGGGCTTATCTATGGTCTGTGTAGCATATAAAAATTCATAAAAGGTGGAAATGCAAGTGTTGTGTTTATGTAGTGCAGGGAATCCAAGACCCAAGACACAGGGCCCTATTCTCACTGAACATCTGTAGTCTCTCCCTGGATTTGTGGGAGATCCAAGCAGGTGGAATTCATCCATGTGTAAAAGGAAACTAATCTGAATAGGTGCCATGATTAAAATGCATTTGCAGTGCCAGATTAGCAGAAAAACAGGAAGGCTTTGAGAGGAGTGGGAAAAGCATTGTCTGGTGCTGACTAACGTGCCAGTTGCTCTCCTCCAGCCGCACGTGTTGGTGCAAGGCAGAGTGGAAGAGCCCAGGAGTGGCTGGGGAGGTGAGCAGTGTGGGCTGAGGACAGGCTGGAAGCTGTGCAGCCACCCTGGGCAGCTCTCAGCAGTGTCAGTGTTTGCCAAGCCCACGGATTCGCTACTGCTCTCTGAAAGCCAAAGTGGACACACACTTCCAGTTTCTCTGGCAAGGGACCAAAACTGGGCTGGCCAAAGGCCTGAGGCACAGAGGAGGCTGGCTCAGCAAGCTGTGTGCTAGCCATAGACAGAGGCATTTTTTTAAGGAACTCGTATTTTATATGTTGATTTGTTTCCTTCCCTTTTAAACACTGGTTCTGCTTTGGAGAGGGGAGCAAGAAAGCAAAATGACATGGAATGGGAGCCAGACCCTTCCCTAGGCACACTCTGGGTGCAAGTGGAAGCAGCTCCAGCTGTGCTTTCCTTCAGATAGTCCCCCAGCCCCTGACAGCCCCAGCAGCCTGTCAGTGTATGTCTCATCATCCTGCATTTGCTCTTGGTGTGACATTGCTCTTTTGGGGTAATACCCTGCCACTCCAGAGGTCAAAACTGATACAGTCATCTGTGACTTGCTATATGAAGGCACAGACTATTGCAGCCAGTCATAGTGAAAGTCTAGAATGATCTCCTGCAACTTCCAACTGCATTTCACATCATTTTAATAGAGGAAACTACCTCATTAAAAAGATAAAGTGTACTTTTGAATAGACCAGGGCTGCTGCCTTGTAAAGACTTGGAAATGTGTTCTGCGCTGCTGGAAAGAGTTCAGTGCTGCTTTTGACTTTAAGTGGAGAAAGACATTACATATCCACACTGAAAAATCCATTCACCCTGCTTTTTTAGCCTCTTCCTCTTAACCCTAGCACAAGCACACTCTCACACAAACAAACAAGCACACACTTCAATGTGTCCTCTGCTCTCTTGAGAAAAGCTGCTCATCTGGCTCCTCGTGGAACTTTGATCTCCTTCCCACTGCTCGCTCAACGTGGAACAGCCGTTCCCTGGCTCCAGCCACGAGCTTGCTTGATGACAGTGTTGTTTCTGGGGAAGTGCAGAGCAGCTGGAATGCCTCACTGGATGTGTCCTACTGGGGATTGCAGCTTTCAGCTGGTAGAAAACATTAATCACCACAGTGGAGATGTACACAGATTATCAGCGCTAAAAATCATGGGAAATTGAAGTGGTGGGAGGGATTTGGGGGAAAAGCCAGTTATGAAAATGGCCTGATTTTTCAGGCATGAGTCATACCATTTATTAAAATAGGCTTTTGTACTTTCTAAAGCTTCCTCAGTTCTATGAAATCAATGTAAAGCTAATATTTCTATCACTGCTGTGCATCAGCCTCCTTGAAAAAGTGGAAGAGAAAAGGCTGTTTGAGCTCCATGCAGATCCTGGGATTTTATGTCAGAACCAGAAGCTGAAAGAAGATTTGCATGGATGTTGCTATTTATATTTTATGTATCTGAACAGAAACTGTGAAGCAGCCAGGAGGAAGAAGCACCAAAGCTGCAACATTAAGTGCTCCCAAACAGAGAAAATCCGAAATAAATATTCTGATTTTTCTCATCTTAACACTAACATAAATGGTGGATGACCAGCTAAAATCCTTGCCAATGAAATTTCCAAACTCTAGGGATAGATGAGACAGTAAACAAATAATTGAACTCTATTAGTTAAATGGTCAATGCCCCAAAAGATATGGTTTTTTGTATAGCTGATGGTATAACCACAAGGCAATGCATCTAGGAAATGAGAATACAGGTTCCACTTGCTGCTGTGGAGCAGTGCTGTGTAGGGAAAGGAGGATGTGCAGGGCACAAATTATTCCCATTTTATGCTATTTGCGCAGTACAGTGCAGTTGTAATGGTGGGCCTGAGATATACAGAAAGAACAACAGCCAGTAAGAAAAGGGGAGAGAGGTTGTAATTGTAGGCATGCAATTCTGATAAATAGATTTTTAGGAAAGATAAAGAAATTCTGAAGAGGACTCCAGGAGGGCTAAAAAAGGATAGAATTTAGGGGGTGGTACTTATTGAGTTGGTTAAAGATATGTTTGAGAGTTGGCTTAATCTCTTCACAGATTTCTTTGCAAAGATTTTTGACCAGATCATACATAACTTTCTGATGAAGGTGTGACAAAATCCAGGGATTAGCAGCTAAAGTTAAGAAAATTCAGCTTTGAGTTGTTTATTCTCTGGAAGGGCAAGTGACTGAAGGCTTGAACAGCTTGTAAAGGGAAGATTAAAGTGGTCAATAAATGCCTTAAAGTATGAGCAAATTAATTTTTTTGCAAGATGAAAAGATAATTGTTAAATTCTGTTTCTGGGAAAAATTCTGTGGCCTGTATATGTGGGAGATTAGACTGGTGGGTTGTGAGCCTACCTCCAAAGTTTGACATCGGTGAATATGTGCTAGTGTTGGTGCCTTTCCTTCCAGGACAATAAATGTTCTTGTGTACTTTTATGGTTTTGGAATTTTCCAGTCACCATATTTTTCTTTACTCTCTTCAGTGCATTTCTTTCTGTTGCATAAGGTGCACATTGTAACATGAACATGTTGCCACCTGAACAGCTGTGAATTAAATTGGAGCCAGAAACATCGAGTCACCCCACCTTGCTCTTTGCATCACCCTCATAATGTACAAATGCAGGTCCTGACACTCATCAGCCACAACTTGACTGTTAAAGACAAACTGAAATGGGTGCCAGTTTGCTGTTCTATTCTGCACCATGAAGGGCAGTGAACTAATTCAGGAGTAGTAATGTTAATCCCTTTCTAGGGCAGCAACTTCCATTAGAGATACCTGGAGCAAGAACCTTGTCAGCTGCCACAAGTTTATCTGCTACTGCCTCTGAGTCAACACCCAGAGGTAACAAACTCTAAATTACCTTTAAAGAAACTGCTCCTGGACAAGTCTGTGCAACCCTCTCAGCATTCTGCCATCAGTTTGGAAAAGCTTTTCACTCCCACTTTTCTCTGCTGCTTGCAGCAAAGTGTGGGCTGCTAAAGCAGTTGAGCTGAGCACCCGTGACTGCACCTGGACCACTCACCCAGCAGCTACCAATGTAACAAACCCAACCTTCTATGTGTGCTCTGCATCCAGCATTCATGGAGTTGTGATTTACCAGGTATAAGGGCAAGCTTCTGGCTCTTGCTTGAAGTCAGCCACTGCACCCAAGGAGTGCTTTCAGAGGCAGCCAGCACCCACATCTGCCTCTCCCTCCTCCTCAACCTCTTCCTTCTGATCTGTGGTCTGGAAATTCCATTTTCCACACTTTCCAGATACAGTCAATCCTTAGGCAGAGTCACAGCCTGCACATTTAATCACAAATCATGAATTACTCAGATGACTAAAAAAAAAAAGAGCCCCATGAGGCATGGTAGTAATTTTGGTGAGAGCCTTTACTTGATGGTGTATGAACAAGGAGGCAGCCTGAGCTATATTGCTCCTATTTGTATTTTTAGCTTCTTTTTAAATGTGTAAAAAATTACATGATGTTACATGATATGTGAGCTATCCTTAGAAATTAGGAAGTTAAAATAGGAAAGTCAAGGAGCATGCCAAATTCTATTCTGATGCTACGTGTCCCAAGCATTTTGGCTGCAAATCCCTTGTTGTGTAAATCATATACAAATATTCTTCAACATAGAGTCACTGGACTTAGCTTTTCCACTTGCCCTCATTTATTGTATAAAAATTTGCGCTTCTATGGACTGAAATAGTTACTGCAGAGATAAATGGCTTCAGTGGAAAACCTAAGCCTTGCTGTTTTAAGTCTATAAATATTACAATATTTAATTCAAAACAAGTATTGTTGTTATAAAATATGTTCAGTATTGTGGCATAAAAATGTTTACATTATCTAGTTTCATGGTCAGTAACTCTTGAATTTCAGAGTGCTTGACAATGTCTGTAGCATGAGTGTGTGTTTATCTCTGATTATCATAATTTCTCATTACTGTCAGAGCACTTAAGTTAATGACACAAACAACAGAATAAATTTAGTTAAAAATGGTGGCATTGTAATATTTAACTTGACTCAGAAACCCTACTGATATTTCTTACATTGTGAATGGCTGGCCACAACAGCTCTATTTCCAAGGAAGCATTTGTGGAGCCCTCTTTCATTTAAGATTATGAATCACAATAGTGCTGAATAAGTAGAGCTTGCATTTTTAAGACTGAATTTGAGATGGCCTCAAAAAATTTATTTTGTCTTTAAATTAGGTTATTCTAATAATGTGGTAAGATATTGATAGATATTGCTACTTTTACTTATCGTGTCAGTGATCTTAAAATGAAACTGGTAGCTGCAAACGCCTACGTACTAACTCTGCCTCTGATAGCAAATCCTTTGGGGGAACGTAGGCAGATTGCCAAATCTCTCCTCCTCTACTTCCGTTCTTCAAGAATAGTGAGTGTCAAATAAGCGTTGTTTAATAGTATTGCATATGATATGTATCCAAAATGGGGAGCACAGTAGCAGTGTGTGCCTGCGAAAATTAATGTGTCAGAACAAAGCAGAGAGTTACTTGTGATGCTAAATTGGACTAAACAAAGCCATTTTGCATCCCTGAGGACTCAACAGATTCAGCATCCAAAGGAAGCAGACAAAAGCCAGGTGGCACTGGCTCTTCTGAAGATCTTTGACAGAACCAGGCAATCTAAGGGATGCTTTACAGCCTGTGCCACACAACTCTGGGGCAGATGGCTTGTGGGGCAGCTTGGGCAGTTCAAAAAGTTCCTATGCTGATTATTCCTTGTGTCCCAAAGGTAGAAGTGCATTTGTACAGACAGTGGTGTCCCTGACAGTGACCCAGGCAGGCAAGGGACATGCTTCTTTGCAAGATGGTCTGACCTCATAAGGCAGTTTCTGCGCCCACACAGAAGACGGTGCCCTCGGGATCATATCTAGGACTGGCATCTTCCTTATTGTCTGGGTGACTTGACATCCCTGGAGAAGGTGACTGGACTGGACTTTTTCTTCTTTGAGGTTATTTCTTCAGCTCACAAACAACAAATGACGTACTGGCAGATTATATGTGAATGCAGCCTATTTTGCAAGGTGTGGTGTAGTTCTGTAGCTCCATAAAGAGTAACCTGAGACACAGGGGGATGTTCAGAAGGGATGAGAGCAAGAAAGACTGTGTTTAGGATGAGAATGAAAGGAAAGCAGGTCAGCAGGGCACCAGGCTCTGGGTCTTGTGTAGCACCTTGGACTCTGCTGGTTTTTGGACCCATGTGTTGGGCAGAGGAAAGAGCAAGGTAAAAGTTCTGTGTCTGCAGTAGGAGGCCAAGTGACTGAGACATGTAGTCAGTGTAATCATTGACTGACCTCAGTGCATACCTGTGGTGTTGTTCACACTTTACACATAAATATCTATAGCCCACCAGTTTTCATAATTCAATATTACAAGAAATGCAGTTTATAAACTGGGAAAATCCAGAATCTGGATTCTTCATTGCAAAGGTCAATTGTGAGAAATTATTTCAGTGGAACGTGATCACAGAAGCTGGATGAAAATGGAGAAAAATGCTGCCAAGCACCTACTGCAGCTATTTTAATTGCTGCAGTACTGATGCAGAGAGTACTCCAGAGAGCTTTCCTGCAATCACAACCTGCAGGAGCCAAAGCACTTTCAGGACCTGGCACTGAGCTCCATCCAGCTACTGTGTTTTTCATCACAGCATCGGTGGTAGTGAAGGCGTAGATGTTATTGTTGTATGCTGGGGGTAGGCTTGTTGCTCCTGCTCTGACACCAGCAGCCTGGGGCTTGCTCTCCCAAGGTTGTAATTAAGATTTTTGTTCATTATGTAAGAAATGATTTTTGGCCAGGTGCCTGTTCCCAAACCTTGTGTGTCCGTGCAAGGGGGGGGGAAGTGGCCTGCAGGAAATGTCTGGGACACAGTGTCTGTGGTGAACAAGACAGAGGAAATACACAGGTCTTGATTCTTTGCTGCCCTGTAGCTCTGAACAAGGTAGTTGGACAGAATTCCCAGGGGCTAGCCTAGACTGATGAATTTACACAAAACTTGACATAAGGAGCTAAGTCTGGTCTGTAGCAACCAGCAGCAGCAAGAAACATACAGAGGTAGACCATTATGCAACCTGTCACAGAGAGGTAATTCTATTACTCTCTATATATTCTATTCTATTTCCACTGGACAATAAGAAGTGCATTTCATTAAAGTAGTATAAAAGATTCTTCTCAGAATTTGCCACAACAATTCCTAGTTTGTTTTTGCTGCTGTAAAGGGTGTATATTGGAGCCACCTGTGTGAAGGTGACCACTTTCCTCCTCTTTCTGAGGCTGCACAGGGGAAGAGGAGAGCTCTGACCATTGCATCCTTAAAGCAAGGTCTGTAGTGCACAAGTTGCTCATGGGTAGGCTTGGATTTCTTTCTGTGCCTACCAGGCATAGACTTTTGTATCCATTTCTTTTCCTAGTGTCCAACAAGCACCATTTTATGGACAGCAA
Source organism: Parus major (assembly GCF_001522545.3). Lineage (NCBI taxonomy): Eukaryota > Metazoa > Chordata > Aves > Passeriformes > Paridae > Parus > Parus major. Next base: position 137,973,964 of record NC_031769.1, read on the forward strand.
CTTGCTCTACCAGTGCAGAATGAATTTCCGGCGGCGGCGGCGATTAATGGAGCTCCTCACTGAGAAATCTCGCTTGATGCCAGAAAGCCATGACAGCCCATTTTGCCTGCGCAAACAGAACCATGACAACAGGAAACACACCAGTTTTCTCTCAGGTGACTCATTAATTATACTGCTGTTTGTAGAGTGACTCCATGGAGTATTAAAAAATTGGTTTTGGACAAGGGGTTTCAGTGTTAGAAAAAAATGCAGGGCTGAATATTATAGATCCCTCTTCACAGGGATTGTCCATTCACTCATTTTACCAAACCTATAACTCCTTGGGGTGTACCTGTATCAACATCCTTTCAGATGCTGGTCCAAATTTGGGGTCCATGTTTAAACTGAACTGGTTGAAGTCCTCCAAACTCAAAGTAATTTGTCATACATGCTATGGGGAGTTTTCAAGAAGATTAGAAGTGAGGGGAAAGAGCTCTGCAGCATTTTTGTACAGTAATAAGTAGGAACTACTGAAAGAAGGGGAAGGAAAACTGGAAAAACATTCCTTATGTTGAAATGCCTCTTAGAAGACACTGCAATGGGAGCAGTTCAGCCATCCTGTTAGTTACAGCATTACTCTCATGCAGTGACTCTTCTAACAGTGTAGGGATACACTAACCCATTCCCAGTGTTGTCAGTGAAAACATGGCTTGTTGCTGTTTTTTTTAAAAAGAAACAGAGCAGCTTAATAACTGGTACCAGCTCCCTTTCTCTGTTTTGTCTCTGCTTGCAGTGAGTCCCACCAAGGAGATAAAGATCGTGTCGGCAGTGCGGAGGAGCAGCATGAGTAGCTGTGGCAGCAGCGGGTACTTCAGCAGTAGCCCAACGCTCAGCAGCAGTCCCCCCGTGCTCTGCAACCCCAAATCTGGTGAGCACCAGCATGGCTTACGATGCACAGCAGCCAGGGTGCAGACATCTCTGTGGGGAGAAGGCAATGTGAAGAATGCCTATCATTATGCCTAAGCCTCTGTTTCCAAGAATACATTAAAAATTCACAGTGTCACAGGTTTTGTAGGCCAGAGGGAACTATTATCATCTTCTAGCCTGAAGTTCTGTTGAACAGAAGCCAGACATCTGCCTCCAGTAATCTCTACGTCAAGTCCATAATTGTGGTTTGAGCTGCAGTTTATCTCTTAGGACGACGTGCAGTCAGAGGCCTAGATTTGCCTCTTCACTGCCAAGCTCTGAACCAATTCAAATCTCCTCCTAAAGACATTCTTTTGGTGCAAGTCAGAGGAGAGTTTAACTATCCAGTGACTGCTTGAGCTGCAATGGAATAACACCTCTCAGAAAACAGCAGGCTCTAAAAAAACTGAGACAGCATTGTTTCAGCCTGTCAGAGACCATTTGAACATTTTAATTTGTTTTAAGTCTTACACTGGTCTGTTTCAGAAGGTAGAAATAGTGTGGAAGCTTATTTTCCTTTCGAAAGGATTTCCTATCCCATGCCGGAAGGTTAAACACACCCATTCTTCCACAGTTCACTTAAAATTGTTTCTTACTGTACATCTGGGAAGGGAAAAACAGACCAAGATACATATTGTTTCAGCCTCTCTGTTTCCCTCAGAAATAGCCCTGAATATCAAACAGGGCCCCTGCTTCCCTTTGAGCTCCTTATTATTTCAAATACACCAAGACTCTGCCAGTGGTGTGGGGAGTACTGTACAGCGGGGGAAGGCTTCAGTGGGTATGTGTAATCTTCACGTTCAGAGGGATGTTGGCATTTGAAGTGATTACAAGAGAGTGCCTCAAGCACTGGGTGAATGCTGTTCAAAGCATTGACCATTTACTCCAGAGATGAGCAAGCTAAAGTGCATTTCATTCCTGCTGTGCAGAGTGGCCATCAGAAAGGGAAGGATATTTTCCCTCTCTCTTCTTTTAGCACATTTCCTTCTCTGCTTAAGCTCCACTGGGAATTCGGTATGAAGCTCTGAACTAAAATAATTGGAAGGACTCAGTAGGATTATATGCTCATAACCCCTCCAGCAGACCTGCTGCCCAGCAGAGGAAATGCTGTCAGTTCTAGTGGCCATTGCATCTTCGGGGTGTGTTGCTGTTGGGTGTTCAGCACCACCTACCAATATGCTCACCCCTTCATGCAAGGGGCTTGCCCCTGTATCATAACAGTATCATGTTTTGGCAGAATATCTCTCAGGTATGTTTTCCAGAAATGCTCTGGTAGCTTTTGTATGGGTAGCTCTTTGTCCCCAGTACATTAATTACATCCTGGAAAATTTTCTGGGACAGATAAAACAGCATTCATGTGCTATCCATAAATGTGTGTGTTATCTGAAGTATGCCAACTATTCTGGTCATTTACTGTTCTGATTTTATATGAAGTGTCAGGCCGTGAGTAGTGAGAACAAGTTTATTTTAATGCAGCTGATTACACAACACTGGAAGAAAAAGAATAGGCTGACGTTGCTCTTGCATAAATTTTTTAGAAGAAATTTTCCCTTAGGACTAGTTTTCAAGCTGTGAATAGCTTTAACAGACTCATATTTGAAAGAGGACAGCAGTGGGCTTATAAACAGACTGGTTTTTAAGAATTATACAATTTCTGGCAATGTAGGGTTATTTCTCCCAGCGCACAAGTACAGATCCGCACGTCAGCTTGTATAGGTTAACATAAGGCTGTCAGATGTAAATGTTACGAGGAATTCTAAATCCTCTGCTGACTATAAGGAGACTTTGTTCACAAATAGCTTCCTGCTATCCAGACCCAGAGTGTGTTGCTGAATTACATGCTAATGAACACAAGGCAGAGGTGTATTTGTTGTAAGATCTGGTCTCTTGCAGTCAAACACTTAAAAAACACCCAGGTCATGACTTGACCAATCATGTAGAAAAACAATCATCAAACAAAAAAGAAAAGTTCTGGAGGTATAATGAAGGGAGGCACATAAGAGAGCTCTGCATGGATGATTTACCTGATTCTGACTTGTCAAATGAGCACAGTCATTCAGGTTTTTTCACATTGACCAGACATGCTCTGCAGAGTATAACAGTGACTAAATGACAGTTCATCAAAATGCATGGGAAAGTAAAAAAAACAAAGTATTGGTCTGTCTGCTAGAATTCTCCCTGCTCCCATGAATGTCATTAAGAAATTCAAGAATGTCTTCAAATACCATCTGTGAGAAATTTTGTCTCCCACCTGTGACTGAATAGAGAGAGACTGTCAAAATTATTTATCACTAAAAGAAGAAAAGCCATAATATTAAGGGTGAAGCAGACAAATGTGTTGAACAGCATATATCTTTATGTTGTCCTTTGTCTGTGAAGCATTTATGGACAGATAAAAAATGGTACGCAGGATGGTATTGATTTGATCTGGCAGAACTTCAAATTTAATTTATTTGGAGGAAAATGATGCCATTACGTAGGAAGGCAATGGGGACCTGCAGAAACTTACTGCTATTTCCTTTCATTTAAAATCCCAAACACCTGTAGGTTACTTCATCTGTCCCTGGATAAGATGGGAGTTACAGGTCTGTGCCTACGGTTGCAGAAATCTCTTGAGATAATTCCTCGCCCTAGCAGGATTTTCTTGCTACTCAATTCTGTGATTCAAACACAACTCAAATGAAATAGCAGAGAGCACCCAACAAGCACACAGTGAGTTGTGAAGGAAAGCTGCTCTGTGCCAGGAAGGTTGGTCACTTGTTTCAACACTGGATACAAGAAAAGCCACTTTGTTTTTTTGTGATAGTGTTTAGGAGATTTTGATTGCGGACAACAGTCTTTTTGGCTAAATGCCCCAGTTTTCCAAAGATCTCATCATTTATACTCAGAATTATTCTGCAGGCTTTTCCTTGGTTCTCTTACTGCTTTCAAGCAAGTCTGCAAGAATTGAAAGCTTGTATGGGAAGTGGGCCCAAAAAGATGTATCCTGACACTGTATCTTATTTATTAGGAGAAACTCCAGAGGAATATTTTTATTGAATATTCATTTCTGTACCTCCACAGTATTAAAGAGACCTGTGACTGCTGATGAACTCTTGATGCCTGGAGCCCCATATGTTAGAAAAACTTTTACGGTATGTCTCCAGTATTTTCTTTATTTTCTGAATGTTATATGCATAGGGCAGTCTAAACAGACATTTTCTGATGGGATAATTAGAACTTATTTGTATTTGCTGAGGTTTATACTTTAAAAATCCCAAACTCCGTAATAAGTACTTCCACAAATTTCAAGTCTGATTCAGCGCTTGTTTATTCTGTCTTTATGCCAGTGTGATACTTAAAAGGGATGTAAAACTACATAAAGCCAATAACATTTATATTATATAAACTCATCTGGACTTGGTGCTCCTCCTCTGCAGGAATGGATCACCTACCCAAACCGGTAGCAGGGTAGGGTTTCTGGGGTTTCTAGCAGGGTCTTTCTATATGATGAGGTAGAAAATTTGACTCACATACATTATTAGAGTCTTTCTTTAGTGATATTCTTGAACCTAGTCATTGGAATCATTGCTTTTACAGCCTCCTAGTTTAACAGAAAAACTTCATTCAAAGCAAGAGGAGTTATTTGGATAGAGCCTTTCCCATGAGTGACATAGCAGCCTATATTCTAATATGTGTTGGAAGTACAGGGATCTTGAAATTACATCTCAGACTATTTAGAAATTGCCCCCATGAATTTCATGGAGCTGCTTAAAGTGATCATGTCCTTTCTTCTTTCCAGATTGTTGGTGATGCTGTGGGCTGGGGCTTTGTGGTGCGGGGAAGCAAACCCTGCCACATCCAGGCTGTGGACCCCAGTGGGCCAGCAGCCGCGGCTGGAATGAAGGTAGGTTCTCAAAATGGGATGATTTCCCAGGGAAATTTGTGCTGCTCTGAGGTCTTGTGCTGCCAGTATCTGGGAATGGAGAGGTGATTTTGTTTCCAGTGTTCAGTGCCTTTGTCTCAGTTTCAGGCATTTGTGCACAGTGAGTTCTGTTGCCTTTAAACCCCCTCCTGTTTCTTTTCTTCTGTCCTTGAGATTCTTGAAGTCTCTTTTTCACATGAGACTTGATTGTCTGTTCCAGCTTGCTTTCTTGATCTTTTCACTTTTTGAGGTGGGTTTTGCTAAAGTGGTTGGCTGGTTTTAGTGGTGTTCTTATTTTTTGATGGATTTTTTTATTTAATTTTTTTATTTTCATGTTTTTTCAACTCTGCACAATTTTAGATTCCCTTTTTACTTTCTAATTTATGCGACTATTGGTGTGCAGCTTCTGGACTGTTTAGGAACAGGCAAAGTCAGACGTACCTCATGAAAGTGAAGCTAACATTGCCCATTGTTCAGTCTAAAGCAATTAAGATTCAAGACAATTTGGAACGAACAACAGATGATACTTTCATAAAGAGCTGAAATAACTTCATAAGTGATTTAAGAATCAATAAATAGACATTCCACTTCTAGCTTTTGCACTGCAATGCAGAGCCCATTGACTTACCTGTGGGCTTGGATCACATCCTGCATATATCTGTGAATTAATCTCTGCCTTGTACAAAGAGAAAAATAAAGAAAAAAAAGTATTATATTAAATACAGATAAAAGCGAGTTTTAATAAAAGTTAGCTGCTACAGCTGCTCCGATGACCAGAAAGATCAAACTACCCATTTATGCCATGCTTTATTGTATGGCAGCAACACAGATGTAGGTTTCAGGTGTATTCCATATGTTTGCCATGAAGTTTTTCCAGTTGCCTCTCACCTGTCTATTCACACCCACCAAGCTGGAGGCCACAGCTCCAGGGATGCACATCCTGCTCACTGCATGGTGCCAGGGTGCTCACTGCCATGGGACCCTCCTTAGCACGAGCAGGACAGGGGTTCCTGCTCTCTGCCTGCTAATTCTTTTTTTAATGGAACTTTCAGGAACCTACTGCCTTGGAATTTTTTTTTTTTAGTACAGGTAGGCAAAACCCCTGGGACAGGGACTGGCAGCTGCAGAGCTTGTTGGAGCATGTAGCACACAGACACATCCTGCTGGCAAAGAAGCTTGAGTTCTGAGGGAGCTGGAATTTTTATTTTAATGTTTTATACAACACCTAAATATAATTACAGTTAAGATTTTTATATGAAGAGTATGATTTTCAAATAATGATCCTGCCTAAAATTTAAAGGGCCTAAATTTAAAAATAATTTATTAATTCATGTGTATATTCTAGATCCTGAACTTGACAGTTTAGTATTTTACTGCACCTTTTATTCTCTGAATATAGAGGCTAGCTGTACAGTGGAGCAATTCTGAAACCTGACACTGTGGTGTCATATGTGTAATCCCATGGGTTGGAGAGGTCTACCTGAACCATTCAAGATTGAAGAATGCAAAATAGTTCACTGTCCTGAAAGGAGCAAACAGTGCTGTAAAACTGGAATATAATGCCTTGCTTTTACACAAGGACAGATCTGATTATTTTCAAAGCTGTTATCTTTACATGAAATGGTTTTCCAGAGCAGAATTGCACATAAAAATTTATAGCTGTATATGAGATGATCCCCTCTTTAGATACAAAAATTGTTGCCTAAAAAATTTTTAGCCAAATGAAGAGATGGTGTTTTTCTTTGAAAATAAGAGCTTTTGTTAGATGTTCTCATGGCAATAAGTATGTAAATCATATTGCAGTATTTGAAATTTTAAAAAAATCTATGTCACTTAATCCATCTGTTTACAGAACTCCTCAATCTGGCAAATTTAAAGAAAACGAATGACAGGCTTTAGATGACAGCTCCTTGAAATTAAATATTCCCCTGTGTGGAAGCTGCAGGAAGGGCAGTTAGAAAACAGGCTGCTGGGCACGGTAACTTCTGGTGGGCTGGTGCAAGAGGCTTTTGTCTGCAAAAAGAGTGCTACACCAAAGAAGCGCTAACAGGGAGAGTTGGCTATGATGAAAAGGGCAAGAATTTGAAGAAGAGCCAAGCCTTGGCGTTGCAGTTTGTAGAAAAGTTCTTGGCAGTAGCAGCAGGGATTTTCCTCCTAAGGAGATGCATCCACTGTAATTGTTTTTAGAATGTCTTTATTTGTAAAGCTTGTGATTTTGCACTTGCCTGTTTTGGAGAGCACTATTTTCCTGTCTTTGCATTATACTGAACATACTGTTGAGAGAGGACTGCTGCCCACAATCTCATTGTAGCACCTTAGTTTGTGCATTTAAAATTCTATCTTTCATCACAGAAAGCAGTAAACACTCCAGGCTTAACCTACCTGCTGGACTTACTGGTGGTTTGCTTTCAGTTTGAGCTTGTCTGAGTTCTTGGCCTGCTCCAAAGTGCTTTGAATTGGGAATCTGAACAGAAAACTCAATGAGCTCGGGACACTGGCTGCCCGCAGTGGCAGTGGCTGGGCACGGAGCGAGCGGCTGGGACTCGTGGGCTCTGTCACACACGTGCACCTCAGCATAGCAGCACTTGCCTTCTCCTCATGTGTGACATCCTCTTCCAGGGGAATTTTCAGAGAACTTATTTCTGACAAAATCCATACTAGAGTGTTCTGCTAAAGATGTGTGAGAGGCTATAAGCTCTAAGACTTGATACCTCTTCTGGGGCTGGTAAATAGGATTACCACTCAGAGTCTGAAATTTCAGGTGTGAAGCTGAGAAAATAATTCAATAAATATCTAGTCAGTTAGCTTTATTAAAGTAGTTTTGGACCTGGTTTGCTGAAGTATGTTTGCCTGTGACAGCATTGTGAGGAGAGTGGTTGCTGTAAGTGCATTAACAAGAGGGAGCTGGAGGCGACGCGAGGCTATGAAAGGAGTCAGTGTTGCGATGCGTTCTTCTGAGTTATTTGCAGCTCTGTTTAGCTCTCTGCTGTCGTCAGCAGTGCAGACAGGAACAGCAGGATTTTGAAGTTCCCAAGTTGCTTTAATATTCATTATTGACTGCTGAAAAATCTGCAGATGACACTGCTAAATATTGCCAGTTGTTGTCAGTAAAACTCTTTTTCTCTTTTTTCAGTGATTTATTATGTAAGTTCATTTCTGTTTTAAGGTAATTTAAGTATTTTTTGAAAAGTTACAACTTGACTTCAAACTGGTGACTTAAATTATGCATCACAATGTTATTTAGTGTGACATAAATGCAACAGAGTGTGATGGAACAAGCAGACCTAGCTAAGTATGAGGCCTGTGAAAGAGACAATTTAATCACTCATTTTGTTGATCATCTGTTCTTCCCCTTGGCTGGAGAAATCAGTGCCCTGCTCAAACTGTCAAAAGAAAGCTATCTGATTCCTTAAACTGATTCTTAGCAAATGAGTACTTATAGCTGTTACACCTATGGTGCTCAAATCCTACAAATTGCCAGTGGCTGTTTAAGCTTTTCAAGCCTAGTTCTTCTTTAATTCAGCAGCAGGGAGTCAGCAGCAGGGAGTTTGAAGGACCATGTGTTGTCACTGGTACCAACACCTTCTGTTTGGAGCTCAGCTTGGGAACTGTAATGTGCAGCCAGGACCCTTTCAGCTTGGTTCTGCTCTCCTGATCTCTGAAAGCTGGCACAGGGAGGAGATCAGCTTTATATATTTTCTGCCTGTGTATTTATCTTCTGCATTCTCAAGTGATTATTTCAGGTCCAGTTTCTCAAATGATTTCATTAGCAGAATAAGAACCAATTCTCAAGTGTAATTGAGTTGCCACTGTGTCAAGAAGCCAATGGATGTCACTTCATCAAGGTCATCAAGCCCATTTCATGTAATCAAAGGAACATCTGTACTATCTAATTAGTCCAAAGAATTCAAGTACTGCCACAATAACAACGTATTACAGATTTATAATATGGAAGACTAAAAGGCACACATTATAAGTGTCCAGCAGGGTGAAAACCAACCCCAAACCATGTGATGTCAGAGGAATTACCAATGCCTTATAGTGTTGCAACTGGAAAAAATTTGAACAGTGAGATTCTTGTGTAGTTGAATGTACCTCAAGCTGCAGAGAAATACAAAACCTGTATAAGGAAAGCATAACTGTTTGACAAACAAGATAAATCAGACTAAAAATCCTTAAAAAAAACTTCCCCCAGGAAAATATATCCCAAGTCCAGTTTCCAGTCTTTTACAATATAGTGGGAAAGGTAGAGATGCATGGATATTTTAGGTGAGAAACTTCTTTGTGTCTCCTAAAGGCACCCTAGTGGGAGCTTGAGAACTGGGATTTATATTGTATCAGTAAGGTACACGCCTCCATTTAACCCTCTCCGTGAAGTTTAGGAAAAAGAAGATACCTCAGTGTTTGATGCTAGGCCTCTAACCCTTCAGAGCACTCCAGGGATGCTTCAGTGCTAATTGAAGGTATCTGAAGGGTACTTTCATTTTTTTCATGGAATTGAGCTTTAAATGAGAAGATGGAGTCGGCTTGGATAAATATTTATGCTGTGCACTAGCATATGGTGTTTTTGAAGCAGATGCTATTCAGTCTTAGAATTCTTATCTTATACCAACATGTTACTGATTGTAGAAAAGCATAAATTACATGAGTTGCCATCTGTTTTCAATTACAGCATGAAAACACTGAGGCAGGTTGGGATTTTCCTTTAGCTGTGTTATCAGCTCGCTGCCGAATTCGATAATTACATTAGAGTGAGTTGAGAATGGATGTATTTGGTAATATGAGCACTCAGAAAAAGTTGCTGACAAACTGCTTTCATAGCTTGTCCATAAATAGAGAAGTAGCAGAGCTAAACATGCATAGCACTACCCACAATGAATGCCACTGCTGTAGGGCTTGAATATAAATGTATATATAAGTTTCAAACATGTCTCTGTAAGTGCTTCATTTTCTGATAGTATTTAATGATAAACTATAATATAAAGGTCCATTCTCCTCCACAGAAATGTGGAAGCTGTATTCAAGCATCTGTGACTTTAGAAAATCTAATTTTGAGAAAATCTAATTTTTTACCATAAAATCAGTCTGATTTTGCAAAACCAAAGAAAATTCAAAGATGGTTTAACTCTGTCTTTCATTTTATGCAGCAATAAGCAGGACCTGAGATTTTATCTGCTATTATCCATCACAGAGATTGGAAAGTGAACAAAGTAGGGTAGATTTAGCCTCGAACATCATTGAGATAATGCTTGAGAAGAGTGGTTGTTACATTACAGAATCAAAGAATGGGTCTTGTTGGAAGGGACCGCAGGGCGTCATCTGGTCCAACCTCCCAGCTCAAGCAGGGTCATCCTGGAGCACACTGCACAGGACATGCCCATCCACTAAGGGGGATTCCACAGGCTCCCTGGTCAATCTGTTCAGTACACGATCACTGCACAGTACAAAAATCCTTCCTTGTGTTCAAGTGGAGCTTCCTGTGCTTCAGTTTTTGCATGTTGCCTCTTGTCCTATTGCTTGGAACCACTGATAAGATCCTGGCCCATCTTCTTGGTACCCTCCATTTAGATAGACATTAATGAGATTCTCTTTCAGTCGTCTCTTCTTGAGGCTAAACAGGCCCAGTTCTCTCAACCTTTCATTGTAAGATTCTCCATACCCTTGACTGACTTTGTAGCCCTCCACTCAACCCACTCAATTTTTTCCATGTCTCTCTTGCACTGAGGAGCCCAGAACTAGACACAGCACTCCAGATGTGCCTCACTAGGGCAGAGTAGAGAGGCAGGATCACCTCCCTTGACCTGCTGGCAATGCTTTTTCTAATGCACCCCAGGATACCATTGTCCTTCTTGGCCACAGGGGCACACTGCTGGCTCATGGGCAGTTTGTTGTCCACCAGGACCCCCATTTCCTTCCCTGCAGAGCTGTTTTCCAGCAGGTTGTCCCCCACCCTGTACTGGTGTATGGGGTTGTTCCTCCCAAGGTGCAGAACCAGGGCATTAGGACATGTTAAGACCATAGAAATGGGGAACAAAATATTGAGCAGTTTGGATGGCTTTTTCATTATTATTTATTTAATCCTTAGTGGTAATCTTTCTAAAAGACTCTAAAGAAAACATTAGTAAGGCTAGTCAGTAGCATAATGATTCAACAGAAGTTGGAAGGGATCAAATATTTGTGAATGTGAAAATACTCGGCTCTGCCACCAACATGAAAAATGAGATCTTGGCTGGTTGTCCTTGACAACTTTTTAACATGTACAGCACTTGCAGTGCTTTCCTGATCAGTGAATGAATCTATGCCTGGGTGTTCCTGCTCTGTGTCTGCCTTTTCTTCTTGGTCTGTGGTCATCATTTGCTCAAGTGATGCTGGTGAGCTGTGGTGATGCCTCCTTAACTGTCCCAGGGCTTCCACTTTCCCTGTGTGTATTTAATTACACTCAATGAGCAGTTCGCAAATTTTTAGAGTGAATCTTTTTTACCAATTTCATATAGATTGGACCTACCCTAAAACCATGTTACTCTTACTATACTGGGATTAATGCCATGAAAATTATCACAGTAACATGGTTCTGTGAGAACTGAGCAGAAGACTACATTGCACCCATCTCCTCTTGTCTGGGAGTCTTGTGAATTCAGCCCTCTCACCAAAGTAGAGGCTTCTCTAACTGAAGAAGAACATGGTTTGAAAGCTGCATTGTGTGTCACTGCCAGAACTTTGTTTAGTTGCCAGAAGGAGACAAGGTTTGGCAGATTTCTCCTTTGCTTTCATTACAGGCTACTACAAGTGCGACAACAGAGTCTTTATGTCCTTGACTATCCTTTGCATTAGCACAGTGTCTTTAAGTTGAATGAAACAGTGGAAGTTTTTTCCACTGGGAATCCCAGTGCAGGATTGGATATCTCTCTTTTTCCCCTTCACTGCACTAGCTATTCTGTCCATTTTATTCCTCCTCTATGTTGGAAGCCCTGTCATGGTTGAAGCTCTGTGTCAGGAGACTCTTACAGACACTGTTCCACTGGGCTGCTGGTGTTCCTGCCCCATGGTGGCCACAAGGAAGTCACAAATTAGATTTAGATTCTCCTCTTTTTCCTGTCACAAACCCTCTGTGCAATACTGACCATTTCTCACCAGAATTCTTGTGAAGTGGTTTGGGTTTAAACAGAGATGGAAAATGCCAGAAAATCTGACATATTCTCAAACATAACCAAAACATTTGATTAATAGATCCGTTTTGGCAGCTGTACAGATGAGTTTGCTAAAGTCTCTTTGTTTCCTTGTGGGAGCTCTGGTTCACAGCATCAGGTCCAGGTTTTCCAGTGTCAGAGCAGAGAATTTGCAGACTGGGCCCCATGACTCCCATGCAGCAATGTCACAGCTCCCCAGGTTTCAAACATCAGTTTATACAGCTCTTCTCTTTCTAAGTCATCCTTCTCCCTCTCCTGAAATTTGTGTTTGTATTAACTCCAGATACTTTCTTTGTGACATCCCAACCTGCCACCCCTGCCCGGGTTGTAGCTACTCTGCAGAGAGACACTTTCTATTTCCAATGCTACCACATTCCAGTCTCTGCTGATCTTTACAAAAATTCTCCTGGTTTGCTCCATTTTTCACTAACAATTCATTAGACTCTTAATTGTGGAATTTTAGTTCTTTTAAAGCCACGATAAAGCTCCTGTTAGCTTCTGACATGTCAGAATTTCATCCTGCATTCCTGCTTTTTTTTTGGTGATCTCCATTTTTTTCTGCTTATTTCCTTGGTTTGCCTTCCCTCTTTGTCCACAGAGTTGTATAGGGATAAGTTTGTTTTGAAGAAATCTATTCTGAAGCTATTTTGGAAAGTTAAGCAAACCCCACTCTTGTACACAAGCCTCAGAGTACACAGCCAGTACCAGGCAGTTGGGTCTGGGACAGTGCTTGCTTCAGCGGATCATGAGCCTCTGTTCTTCTGAGCCAGTGGACATAAAATTGACTAAAAATCATCCACCTTTGTTTTGTACTAGAGACCACGTGCTTGCTGTGACTATCTGGAAAACTTGGCATGTGAGAAGTCACACGCTGAGGTATGAGGGGAAAGACCCCCTCCCATGCAGTTGGGAGCATTGACGCAAACGTCACGCCAGCAGGATGTGAACTGCAAACTGCACACACAAAAGAAAACAGAAAAATTATTTTTATGATTCTCAGACCTGGTTTTGGACAACAGGATCCATGTTACTCACTACAGAGAAAGGAATTAAGACACTGGGAATTCCCAGGTGAAATATAAAAATAGTAAATTCAACTTTTTGAGTCAAAGTTTCACCTTTAACATCTTTTCCCCCACTGAACTTACAGGACACAGGTTTAACAAGGTTTTACTTGCTTATCCCAGACCCAAATTTTGGCCTACAGAGCAGTATCAGGTTTCCAATACCTCTGTGTGATTTTTCCTAAAGACCCTTAACAGAGGGAGTTTTACTGGCCAATAAAATAACTTTTTTTCCTCTTTACAACAACTGAAACCTTATGTGAGTACAGCAAGTTTCATAACATCTCAGAGCTCTTTTTTCTGCATTCACAGCGGTGTGCTTGACATTAGAATTGAACTTGTTTGTAGGCCAGACACCTAAAATGCTGTTGGGCAACAAGTGACCCACTGTACTTGTGTCTGTGTGTTGGCTCCTTCTCATCAATAGGAAATACAAATACAAAAAAAAAAATAAAAAAAAAAAATAAAAAAAAAAATCTGCAGGTTCATTATTGGAGGTCAGTGGATTTTCTACATTTAGTCACATTATTTTAATAAATGATAGTTTTAAAAATTCTTTTCAAGTAACCGGTGTTTTATGACAGTTTAACCCAGATATCTGAACACCCTGCCATTATGGAAGTGTTTTCTTGATTTTTCTTCCTGGAGTCTTACAGCTGTAACCATTCAGAAAGAGAGACAGCAACAGTGTAAAACAGGGCTGTGCTTGTGTTTTGATACAACTTCCAAGTTCCTCTGTGGTCTGCAGGCCATTGAAAAGGGAGATCTAGTGCCTGACAGAGCAGCTGGGATCTCACCCATGCTGGAGCTGTCATAGGCTACTGCAGGTCACTCCCAGGTAGTCCAGGATCTCTAAAAAGACTACTGGCATCTGAAAAACTGATCTGCTTGAGTGTCTGTAAAAGAGACATAGAGTTGGAGGCCAATGCAGCAAAAAGCTGTCATTTTGAACTACTTTTGCTCTCAATGCTAATACAAAGTGTTTTGTATTACTTGGTTAATTGGAATACTCATTTCATGTGATGTCTTGGAGAGTTCCTCAGATGCTCTTGGTTTTACAAGTCCATGGCTATCTCAGCTCTCTTCCCTGAGCACTTCTAGGATGCTGCTGCTGCCCAGCTGCTGCTCTACTGACTCTCGCATGCACTTCTCCATCTCTGCGTCTCTTTTCTTGTTGCTGCTCAAGACACAAAGCGGCTTCCTTTCATGGTATAAGCAAATGGTTTGGGAAGCATGTTGCATTAAAGCCAAGGCTCTGTTTAGCTAGCCAAACACATGGAAAAACAATTGCACTTTTGTCTGTGGAAACAGAGAGCAGCTGTTTGTCTCAAACAACACAGACTATTCCTGCTCATGACACGCTGGATACTGTGCAGAGTGCACAGGGTGCTGAGGGTGCCTTGTGTGAGTCTGTCTGCCCCTGTAATTCCCTTGCTCACACTTAGTGACTGCTGTTAACCATTATGGGACTTAATTGAACTACAGTTCAGCATAATTATATTTGACCATGTAAATAAACAGATACATAAAGTTCTTTATTCATTATGTGCAGTTTTGTTTTATCTAATATAGTTTAATTACAGATATACCAGGAAAAAAAAAGATACCAAAAGGTCAACCGAAGCATTGAAAGACATTTCTAAGCTTAGACTCTGTTCTTCTGGCACTGATGCAGTACTTTACCCAGAGCCATCTTTATCCATTCAAGTTATTTAACATTTTCAGAACTGTTCTATGGTAGGTATCAAGTTGCACTATACAATAAAAATGCTTATAAAGTTAGACATGCAGTCACTGGTTTGCTTTCCTGATGTGGCCCAGCCTTGGCCCAGCTTTACCTGTGGGTATTTCTCGCTGGGAATCACATTAAGTCAGTGATTTTACACACCAATTCCCAATTAGGGCCATGGAAAGCAGTGACCTATATTCCCCTACTCCATATTTATGGATGGTTTGTGTTTCAGGGTATTAGGTTCTTATGTTATTACTCTCCAGATATGTACAGATAGCGTTAATTTACCTTCGTGAATAATTCCTGTTTGCTGTGTCAACATTTGCCTGATCACTCAGGAGCTCTGTCAGCGAAGCTGCACTGCTTGCAGAGCTGACACTCGTGCAGCCCAAAAGACTTGCACTCCAAAGCAAGAGTTATTCTCATGGGCTCTTGGTCGGCTCTTTTCCTCCTCTAATTTGTCCACTCTCTTTGTGGGGTGTGCTTAGCAATGGTTTAATTCTCTTCCTGGTGAAGAAAAAAGGACTTGAATTCCCCCAGATTCCCATCATTTGGAAGGAAGGAAGGGAGGGAGAGATTATCTGAACCAATGATGATGCCCTTGAAAATCTATGACTTTTTATATTATGTGACTTACTGTATTATGTTATAAAATAGATATTACTTTTTACCTGCTCTTTTTTTTTTCTTTGTATTATGCAGTTTATAGATTATGTTTATGATTATGATTCCCATTGGGTTTTTTTTAGTTGGAGACCAATTTGTTTGGAAAACTATAAAAAATCCAGCCTCTTTTTTAAAAATGAAAGAAGTATATAATACGTATATAATGGAAGTGTGTAACAAAGCCTAGCTCAGGAAAACCATCCACATCACTCTGCAGTCACAGACCAAGATGGAGCACAAGAATTATGAACTTACATTTTAATTCTGTAAATGGAGTTCATTTTCTCTGCTATGAGTTTTACTGTGCTCTGCTGGTACCCTAGACCCCTGATGGAATAGTAGGCCAGCTTCACAGTGGCGTGAAGAATGAACAAGAAACACATCTCTCTCGAGACAAAATATTTTTTATGCAAAGCCTGGATACTTGCCTACTCCCACACCACCCACTCTACAGCCAATTACACTTTTGCTAGAGATATTTACAGAACTGAACACACATCTGCAATATATTCTGTTCCATCCAGTAACCTCAGTTATGGAGGAATGGCCGTGGTATGATTTTTTAACCTTCCAGCGACATCTCATTGGTTGTGAATTGTGAGGCTCCAGTTTTACTTTACTAATCCTATCAAGACTTCATGAACTCTTAAAAAAAACAAAGATAAAAATCTAACTGGAAACATTATTTTTAGGACCTCTGATTTTCATCTCTTTTCCTCATTCCATTGTGACAGTGTAAAGCTTAACAGAGTGAGAGCAAAAAATTCAGTGCTGCCTGTGTTTGCTTTATGTGGAAGTTAGGTCTTAGGCACTTCTGTGGTACCACTTTCAACATCTCTGTAGCCTGGGCTCTTGCTGAGCATGGGGATTCCTTCATTTTATGGCTATGGGTGACCTATTAAAATAGAAGAAATCCTGTATCAGCATCAATGCAGCCTCTGTGTCTAAGTGTGTAAAAGAAGCTGAGCTCTGAGCTCTGCACTCTTTCTCCTCCATTCTTCTCCTGCCCCAGATTTCTCTGCACTTGTTCATGGTACCATAACATCCATCTTGCCCTTGATTTCACTGGAACTTAAAGTTACCTGAAAACTTAAGGCTGCAGTTTACTGGTCTAAATGTAATCTCTGCTTATACTTCTTCCTCTTCTCAAGAAGGTTGATCCTATTTTCACCTCATTTTCATCTCCCTTTTTCACTTTGCCTCCAACCACATATGTATCTATTGCCTCCTTCCTCCATCCATGTCAGGCACATCAAGGAACTTACTTTGCCTGGAGACAAGTCCTTTCATTTATTTATTTTTGCTGGCAGGGGATGAAAAGGATGAAAAGGGAGCGGTGCCTGGCTTTGGTGTGCTGCTCCCAGAGCCTGCACAAAGGGACAGGAGCACCTCTTGGGACTGCAGGAACCGAGTCCTGCTATGAACCTTCCTCCCCTTTGAAAGGGGTTTGATAGCTGGATCCAGACTCCTTGGCAATTCAGATTGAGTGTGTCCTTTTCTGTGAGCAGAAAGAGTTGTGAGGTTCCAAATCAGATTACTTATCCAGGTTTTAATAAACAAGCACTTTTTTTCCACATTTCTTTTAAAAGTAAAATTATCTTTTTACACCCTAAAGAGAGGGAAACCTCATTGTCACTAAGGGTTTTGTATACAAACCCATGATGTGGTGTGTGAGGTAGAAAGTAACGATGTGGTAATTGGCTGGGAAGATTTATTTAACAGATCTAACAACTGGCAGGGCAGACCTGTGTGGTAATCCACTTGTAAACAGCTCCTTTCTAGTTGGTAACAGCAGACGGTGTTTTTTTGTTCCTTTCTGACAAAATAACAGTCTTAAATGGAAGTGTTTGCTTTCAGTCATTTCTCAACTCTTTCATATTTCATATTTAAATTAGATTTTAAAAAATGATGTCTTGATTTCCATCTGTTTGCTCGGAGGGCAGTGGTCCTTGGGAGTCAGGAGTGGGAGGAATGGTTCCCAGCATCTGCAGAGGAGCAAGGGGCGTGCAAGGGGGAAGGGATCCAATTGGAGAGATACCTCTTCTTTTAAAATGTTGGAAGCTTGGATGTCCCCTTCCTCATTTAGAAAGCTGGAAAGCTGTGTTTCAGATGTTTTGTTCTTGTAGCACCTAAGCCTTGCCCAAATATTGCTGAAATCTGTCAGCAAAACAAGAAAAGCCAAACCAGCTGTATTGACTCTTGAAACAAGCAGTGGTAAAGGCTGTTTTATGTTTTGTTTTGCTTTGCTTTGCTTTGCTTATTCCTTCCCAGTTTCAGGTGTTTAGTAACCTTCCCAGGTGGGAGCTGTGGCCATACCACAGGAGTCAACGAGTAAGTTTTCAATTTTAGAATGGCCCAGAGGTTTTAAAGGTATCTAAAGTGTGAAAAGTTAGATTTGTTTGGTATCCTGCTGATGACATCTCCAAGTCACTGGCAATTGCAGAATGTTAACCCTACAGCCCTGATTTCATGGATGCCCATAAGTTCTTACTGACAGCATGGCCTGATATTTAATACAATCAGGATCTTGTGGGTCTCTCATGCACACAGAAGACAGATGGCTTTGCTAACCACATGTGAAAGACTTTCCTCTGGAAGATCACAGTGAATTTCAGAATGCCTTAATGAAACAATTACAAGTTTGAGCTATTCAAACCTCCCAGATGATCCTTGTCCCTCCCAGATTAGTAGGACATGAAAAAAGCATTTATTTATAATTATTGAGGGTATCTGTAGAACACAAATGTAAGCAGGCTGTCTCTGTAATGGATTTAATTTTAATCTTCATTAACAAGAAGAAAAGCAAAAATACTACCATTGGGATATACTTTTCTTTTTGAAACACTTAAATTGTCAATTCTGATATTCTACTCTATAAAATAGTCAAAATACAGTTTTGTTTGAACAGCTCTGAAAGAATTTATACTTAGGAACTTTTATATTTGCTCTTAGGAAAATTGCTGAAGAACTTTCCAAGGTTGAAAATAACTCCTACATTTGCCCTAATTCATAATTTTTACATGATGCTAGCGAGGTTTAAAAAAAACCAAACAAGCAAAAAAAGAGACTAAAAAAAAAAACAATACATTTATTCATGCATTTTGGGAATGTTTTGTCTTAAAGTAAAAATGATCTGTGTGACTTTGGCTTCACATCAGATGATAAGAAGAAATAGTAGTCAAGGAAGCATGTCTCAAACTATCCAAATGTATGGAAATCACTGTGGATACAAATGATGAACAGAGCAAAGGGTTAAATATAGTCTGTCTCCTGCTGGATGACTGAGCCAGACTTGTTTCAGACACAGCTTTCCCAACAATGGCTTGTTTCTGTGCAATGTGCTAATAACTTCTGAGCTACCTTGGTCTCAAAGGGATGTGCTTTGCTGCAGAACGTGGGCCTGCTTTGAGCTGTCAGCTGCTAGAAATCTGTTTCAGATCCACACAGAGTCCAGGAGTGAAGGCCTGGCTGCTCCAGGGTGAAAAGATTAGTGTAAGACTGGATTTCACACTCTCTCCAGCATTTTTTAATATTTTCGTTCATACAGTTGCCATGTGTACAGTAATATTCACACCTTCAGTGGAAATTAACTGGTGGCAGTGTTTTCAGCATCTCTTTATGCTCTTAATTGTTGATGCCAGAGCTACTATCAGTACCAAACAGCCCATCAAACCTTTTTGTTTTCTTGACTGTGTTGTTGTTGAAGGAGAAAACTCGAGTGTTCTGGCATAAACTTTGTGCTTTGCAGTTTTAGACCCTGGATATTCCCACTGTTGCCTAGATAATGGGGTAAAGTATCAGTACTGCTAAAAACTGTCTTTTGCCACTATCTTTACTGTGTCATTGCATAATCTAGCCTTGAATTTGAGAATTTTAAGTCTGCATTATATTTGGTGGCATTGATTGCTCTGGTACCTATTTGATCGGCAATTTTAGTAGTGTTTGTTCTTTCTTAAAGAGTAGTTAACAAACAAAACACCAAAAAACCACTAAAATGCCACAGTCAATCAAGCAGTCAAACAAATGAACAAAAAAAGCAGAGTGGATGCCAGACACTGATACTGTCCAGGCACTGAAATGTAAATTATAAATCCTTTATAATGCACATATATGAGATTAGCACCTCACCCCCCAGCTGCTGGAGTGGGGCACACACATTTGCTGCTGTGGAAAATCCCCCCACTGTCCCCACGTTGCCTTGTGGCAGTTGTATTATTCTTCATCTGGTCAGCTGTTTTTTAAAAATTTATCTCAAAGTGGCCATGTAATCATGGTCTTATCCTACTGTTTTCAGATATATTATCTGTTGAATGTGCATGGCCCTTACTTGCTTTGTACCAGGGATGAACAGCTGGAGTCATCGTATCTATAAATTTAAATGTCTCTTTAGGGCTGCCCAGAACAGCAATGATCACTTAAGTCAAAGTCTGCAGTAGGAATGTCCACCTCTTCATAAACTTTCACAACACCCTTCTAAAAAGTGTGCCTAGAAAAAGAACATTTTTAAAGGATTTTTTAACATATTACATTCAAAAAAGTCCAACAAGCAAGGCTTGGCTTCGCTCGGAGAGCTAACTAAAGCCTACAGTGCAAACAGCATCTGAATATCCAAGGATCTAGGCTAGCTGCCTCTCCTCTAAGAACATTCCTGTAGCATTTATAAATATTAAGGTCATCCTGAGGCAGAACAAACAAAGAATTCGTGACAGGTATGCAATGTTTTTATTTAATGATTGGCTTTAAGGTAGTTGCGCAATTCCACACCCATGCCTGCAGCCAGTCTCTTAGAAGGATCCCACAGTCATCCTCATCTCGGCTCCTGATCAACACCAGCTCAGCTGTCCAGCCCTGGTGCAAGCAGCCTCCTGCGAGGGAAGGGGCTGTGGTTTGGCCAGCAGGCAGTTATCCCAGCAGGAAAATCAAGGGGTGTGGATGTACATCTGCAGGGCAGCTTGGCAAGACTGAGGAGGGGCAGGCAGCCAAAGATTGCCGTGGAGGAAAGAGCAATTACCAGTGAGGGGGAGGAAGGGTTGTACAGTTCCAAGTACAGCACAACCCTGATTTTGGCCAGTAAATGTTACGGTAATGAATTATTCTCGCCTCTTCTTGCCATCTTCAGTCTCATGATAAATGGCATGACGAATCTTTGCTAACTTCTTTTAATGACAGGCTCCCAGATCCTATTTGTTCAAATATAAGCTCAAACTTGAAGTCTATCTTTTCATGGGGACACCTGGATTTGGTTAAACCTTCTGTATGCACCGTAGAAAACCCACAGAAAGACCTTTTCAGAAAGTGCAATTTCTGCTGTCCCTGCTTCCATGAGCTGCTGTTACCAATGGCGGGAAATTGAAATACTCAATGATAAATGCTTTTTGCTCTAATACTTAAATATTTGAAATCAGTTAAGGGAGGTTGGTTTGTTTTTTTTTTCATTTGAGTGTTACTTTATTTAACTATTATTAGTTCTGTGGTTTTTAGATCACCACATCCTGACTAACAAAATGGTCGGAATTTATTCTGAGCTGTGTCATTTCTTGAAGTCTAAGGGATAAAAAAAGGATGGCTATCTCTTGTCAAGCTCCTTGGAGAGTAATGAGGAAATGAGCAATAAAAGGTTCTTTGAGGCTCTTTTAACTGTAGTTTATCATCTATTATAGTTACTGATGTGTGGAAACCAACAGAAATATTTTACATGTTTGTAGTTACAAAGCCCTTAACAGCTGCAGCTATGAACTGAGCACTTACAGCTTTTTGAAATGTGTTTTTATAAATGTAACATTATATCATTGTGTTTTTGTAAATCAGTCTCCTTAAGAAAATTCCTGAAATAATAATACATGGGTTGACATATTCGGTCAGGGCTGGTGAGTGGGAGCTCCCTTGCTCTTTGCTTGTTTTTTAACTTTAGTAGAGCAATGCACAATATGAGCATTTTTGGGGCAGGATTGATAATGACTAAAATGCACAAAGCAGCACTGCATTTCATTTCCCCTCACTGGATGCAGTGCTGAAAAGGAAATCAGGATGGGGAGAAGAAAACTGAGTGAGTTGAGGGCAGTCAGCATGACAAAGGGCTCAGGACTGTGCAAACCTTCTCTTCAGCAGGACTGGAGGAGTGCAAATGGCTCCACATTTCTTCATTCCTGAGGGAGCCAGGCCTGGAATTTGCAGACTCAGTCCTCAGGAGCACTGGTCAAGCAATTACTGTGGAGAGAGTTTTCTACCCACAGGGTAGTTGCCTCTTCATTACCATCTCTGTTCCTCATGGCTCTTTTCCTGCAGTTTTAGGATGGGACTGTGCACTTCTGTGTATTGCCCTCCCCTCTTCATTTCTCTTTTAATTTAGCCTGGGTGGACTTCTTCCATCTAATCCTCTCCAGTGGGAATGATGAAACTAATAAGCCACGTGGATCCACTGCAAAGGAAGGCACGAAGGGGCTGTTGTCAGCCCATACGCATTGCTGGTTAATCGTACTGCCAAGGGCATATGGTAAAACAAACACATTGAGAATGCAGACATGTCAGCTCTTGTCTTCCACAAGAAATTCACTCTTTGGCATCCAGATAGCTGTTCACGTTGTGCCTGTACCATCTGCATTTACACCATTGCAGCCCTGCTGCAGGTGACTGGCTGGTCTGAGAGTCTGTTCCCCTGGCAGGGGCCTTCTCCAAAGGCCCCTGAGTGCCCACACATCCAATCAATCACATCCATCAATCCACACAGTCCAGCATGCAGATTTATCCATTGCACGCTTGCATGTGTGAACCTGGCCAAACATATCCCATGCATTGAGATTCCAGTAACTCAAGAAGTCTGAGAATATGCAATAGTAAAACAAAAATCAGCCATTCAATTTCCAAAAATTGCTTTAAGCCAGAAGAGACAATGTTGTTTCTGCAGGTCTGTTTTAAATCAACCCAAATACTATTTTAGAGCCAGAGCTATAATTCAGTAAAACTTGATACAATCTTGGAAAGCCATAGAAAGTATTAGGAAATCCACTGGAAGTTGAGACCTACAGATACTGCAATAATCTGCATTTTAAACTAAATAAATAGACATGCCTGTTAAATACTAACTGGACACACTGCAGAGGATGACCAGTTACCTTTTCAACAAAAATACTTAAAATTTAGGAGGCTTTGTCTGCATGCAAAAACTGAACCATTTTCCCAATGCTACTTGCAGCTGAAATATTCATATATAGGAAAGATTACTGCCATGGGAGTTTATTCAGTTGTATCACTGATTGCTATATTTTAGTGATCAGTTAGGCTACCAATAAGGCTACTTTCATGATTTTCAGCTCTGCAGAGAAGTTGTTAGGGTAAGGAGTAAGGTGCAAGAGTCTACCTCCCCTTCAGGGGCTGCTGCTGCCACTCTTCCAGTGCAGAGGCTCTAAGAAGCAGAGATTAAAGCCATCAGTGACCTTTTATATGAAATGTTACATTTTTGGATTGGGTTTGCTTCCTCTGTAATTTTTCTTAAATTGATAGCTACATTCTGTCCATTTTGCAGAAATACAAATTGAGTTTTACCGCACATTTTACTTGAGAGGCAAGTTAGTTGGCACACATAAGTTAAGTGACTTGGTATGTGAGAAAATCTGCTTTAGAGCTAGCATTGGGGGACACCAGAGCTGCTTCCCACCTTTCCTGCATCCATTTCTGTCTTGTGCTTCTGCCTAAATAGGAAAAATGAAAAATCATAGGCTGATAGAATTGTTACTGCTGGAAAAGACCAGTTGGTCTAATAGCCAGCCATTAATCTGACGCTGCTGTGTTCACCACTAAACCATATTCCCAGGTGCCACATCCACATGGGATTTTTAACACTTGCATGGATGGTGGTTCTATCACTTCCCTGGGCAGCCTGTTCCAATGTCTGACCACCTGTTCTGTGAAGAAATTTTTTCTCATCACAGAATAAAATAGTTTGGAAAAGACTTCTGAGATCATTTTGTCAAAGCTATGACCAAACACCATCATGTCAACTAGACCTGGCACTAACCCTGGTGCAACCTGAGGCTGTTTCCTCTTGTCCTGTTTGCTACCTTGGAGAAGAGAAGAGGCTGACCCCCACCTGGCTACAGCCTCCTTTCAGGGAGTTGTAGAGAGTGATAAAGTCTCCCCGGAGCTTCCTTTCCCCCAGGCTAAACACCCAAAGCTCCCTCAGCCAATCCTCATCAGACTTGTGCTCCAGACCCTTCCCCAGCTCCATTGCCCTTCTCTGGACACACTCCAGCCCCTCAGTGTCCTTTTTGTAGTGAGAGGCCCAGAACTGGACACAGCACTCGAGGTGTGGCCTCACCAGTGCTGAGCACAGGGGGTCAATCCCTGCCCTGGTCCTGCTGGCCACACTGTTCCTGATCCAGGCCAGGATGCCACTGGCCTTCTTGGCCACCTGGGCACACACTGGCTCATGTTCAGCCACTGTTGACCAGCACCCCCAGGGCCTTTTCCAAGGGCAGCTTTCCAGCTGTTCCCCAGCCTGCATGGGGTTGTTGTGACCCAAGTGCAGGACCCAGGACTTGGCCTTGTTGAATCTCATAAAATTGACCCCAACCCATTGATCCAGTGTATCCATATGAAATAAAGCATGACAGTTTCTGGTGATGCTTGTTTCTTAGCTTCTTTGTTACAGATTCAAGGTGACTTACAGGTAAGATAGCCTTCTAGTGAATGTATTGTTTCCATCAAAACATCAGGGTGATATTATTATTCACTTAGGCTCCATATTTTTATCATTAAAAATACAGATCTAGACACAACACACATTTTTCAACCTTTTTTACCAAACACTGTAATGTTATGATTAGATGCAGAGAAGGCTTAATGTCTTTGAGGAATCAGTATTTATCTTTCATTTCCTGCAATTTTTACAATGTTGATGTGACTTTTTCTCTGTTTAAGTATTTTAAGATGTACAGTGATGTTGGTCAGTATATTTCTATCAAGACTATTTTGCTTGAAAATGGTCTATAATCATACAAAACCTCCAATGTTTGTATTTGGTACAGCTTTTACAGACAAAATACTAGCATATTTGAAATTAATTAATAAGCTATACTTGGTGAAGGAAATTAAAACCAGTCACATGGCAGTGGCATTTTAATCTGTCCTAGTACTGACTTCATTTTGCATGATATTATTTCTTAAAATTTGGATCCATTTGGTTCATGTTATACCATTGGAGGTTTTGGCACTGAATCTAGTGAAGGCATCATCCAACCTCACCCTGAGCCTGGAAACATGGTGCATATTTTTTCTGTGATTATCAGTAGCTGATTAAAATTTCAAAGAAAGCATTTAAGACAATCTAAAGATAATAGACTGCAGTAGCCAGAGCTATCTTTAAAGAATCATAGAATGGTTTGTAGGTTGGAAGGGACTTTGAAGATCATCTTGTTCCTACTCCCCTGCTGTCAACAAGAACACCTTTTACTAGGCCAGATTTCTGAAAGCTCCATCCAACCTGGCCTTAAACAGTTCCAGGGATGGGGCATCCACAGCTTCTCCAAGCAGCCTGTGCCAGTTCCTCACCACACTCATAGTAAAGTATTTCTTCCTAATATATAATCCAAACCAACTCGATTCCATCTCAAAGCCTTTCCCCCTTGGCCTGTCACTCCAGGCCCTTGTGAAAATAGTCTCTCTCCATCTTCCTTGTAGGCTCCTTGTACTCATGAACACACGTAATCACAGAACAATTACATGCAGGTGCTTTTACTGAAGTGTGCGGGAACTAGGGGTATCAACAACCCAAATCTAGCTCCATCATCTTTGTTCAAAGTGCACATATTTATACAATTTCAGCTGTAGCAGTAATCACTATAACAACCTTATCAATATTGCTTCATTAAACCTTATCAATATTGCTTCATAAGAGCATAGCCCGAGCTTGTACGAACATGTACGAATCTTATCATTAGGTATCTTAGAGACCCCAAGCACCAATTCCCAAACATCATCGCTTGCTAAACCATCCCAAATACCAAGCATTCTTGTGGCCTACTTTCATATGATTTTCAGAAACATTTAACCCCATACTAACACTGGAAGGCCACAATAAGGTCACCCAGAAATCTTTTTTCCAGGCTGAACAAACTTAATTCCCTTAGCCTTAGTTCCTTATAGAAGAAGTGCTCTATCCTTCTAATCATCTTTGTGGCCTCCCCTGGACTTGCTCCAAGAATTGTTGTCCTTCCTGTGCTGGGGAACCCTTAGCTGGATGTCCCATATTGTTTGCAAAGCACCACTGATACTATAAAATATCAATGATACAAGAAAAAATAACATTGTTACAAGAAAAAATTATTAATATAAGACCTCCGAATTTCAAAGATTGGAAAGCCGAATTCCACCGATTTGAAAGTTGAAGTGATGTCTCAAAAAAAACCAAAACATTAAAAACAAAAAACATGGAAAATTAACTTGCCAGATTAATTCTAAGAAATGTGGGGGCTTTTAAGAGTACCAAATGAGATGATGTGAAGAGTTCTGAAGGTTTTGTCTGCCCAGGAGTTGATAGTACATCTGTGTAATTAACCTAACAAAATAAAGTCTAATGCATAACTCATTTTGCTGCTTGCTTTCTCCTCAGGTTTGCCAATTTGTCGTGTCTGTCAATGGCCTCAATGTTCTCCATGTGGATTATAGGACAGTGAGCAACCTCATCCTGACCGGCCCTCGAACAATTGTGATGGAAGTGATGGAAGAAATGGAGGCCTGAGAAGGCAAAAAACCCCCTATTACTGGACATTTTTGTGAGACAAACAGCAACAGCCATGGAGTGTCATGACACAAGGCAGCAGAATGTTGCTGTGTCTAAACAGATGATTTTGCTTTTAGGGGAGGGGGCTCTCTTTCATTTAACAATAATAGCACTGGTGATTATGCTAAGATGTGAACAATAGATACCAGCATATTTTCACTACGGACTTCTCTGTGCCCAACAGAGACAAGATCAGGGCCTTTAAGTGGTCTGTCCAGCCATGGCTGCATTGGTCAGAATGGGTTCCAGCCTAAGAGGCCGTGCATATTTCTTCACAGTCCACTACCCGTTCGAAGCACTTCAGGAGGTGAAAGTGCCAAGCGCTGTGGGGTCGGGATGTCAGAGATGGTTTCCATGAGATAGTGACATTGGTAAACATTGTCCTGCTGTCCAGCTTTGTCCCTGGAGCACGTGCAGTCATAGTTATTCTCTCCTTGGGCTGACTACATCCTGGCTTGATTACAGTCAAACACAAACGAACTGCAAATGCATGAGAAAAGGTGTCTGTGCTCTGTAGGGAATAGTCTGGTATGAATGTTAGGGCCTGACTGATTACACTGGTTAGTCTAGAAAGAAAATGGAAAAACGTGTGGTACTTTTACAAAAACTGCCTTTGAAAATTGGTCTTTTGGTTTCAATGCCTGTGTGCTGGATTAGGTGCTTGAGTATTATATACTGATCTTGAGGTTTTTTTCTATACCTGTAAAGGAAAGGTGCCTCACTCTTACTATTCATCACTTTTGAGAAATTTTGGCCACTTTAATTCCCAGAAGAAGAAATTTGGCAGGTTGCAGTGGGAAATTCACGGTGTTAGCATAAGGATCTCCAGTAGCAAAAGTACACTTCAAATTAAAGCAATGTACTTGAATGTACATTAACTTTATCAGCACTTTCCAATCATCTAATGTTTTGCGAAGAATCAGCTTCCCTCATGAGCTGCATTTGACACAATTACAAATAAAACATTGTATTTAACTGACTCTTACTGTTTCTCAAACAGTAGGATTTTTTTCATTGATTGAGTTAATCAAATAAATATTTTTTAAATATATACATGAAAATTCTCTATTCTGCAGTTAGGTGACTCTTCAGCTTGATGTTAAGGGGAACTGCATGGGTTTTCTTTGAATTGAATGAATACATCCTGCTTCACAAAATTATAACTACTGTTTGCAGACTTTCTCTGCTGTCTAAATTTTACAATTAAAGCTTAACTTTATATATGCACATACCACAAATCATGCAATTATGGGGTGGGGAAAGTATTTTTCCTCAAATAATTTTGAAACGTGTTTTGTATTAAAAATTGTTCTCACTAAATAAATTGCTCCTTCAGTATGTTTTTCATTCACTCAAACACTTTAACTTCAGAGATACAGCAAATCTTCAAACTCATTTATTCCTGCAGCTTTGTAGGAAGAAGTCCTTGTGTTCTTTGTTTCTGGTTTGATATATCTGTGGTTGTATTTTCACCAGGAAAACTTCTTATATTCCACTAATACGCAGCAGTGGAGGGAGTTATAAAACTGCAGCTACTTACTCAATATTAACCAGGCATGAGAGTGTCTGGAGGGTTTGTTCAAATTGTCATCTGCTGTGACAGTTCTTAATCCTGATTGTACTCCCCAAAACTTTGGTACACGTGCATAAGCCATAGCAGGTTACATTTTACAGGTCATCTAAAATAAATAGCTGGGTACATTATGTTATATTAAAATGTAATAACTGTCCATGGTATCCACTCAGAACAGCTGGAAACAAACTTGTTCCAGAAATGTTTCAATGCTGTAAGTATTTTGAGTTTATGAATCCGGGAATGCTTCTACAAATACTTCAATTTAATTTCTATTTTTTTCTTTATTTTCTATTTTTTTTCTTCTTTTCTTTTTTTCCTCTGGGATATTTTGGTGGCTTAGCCCCTTTGAAATATAAATTCTGCATGCTAGGCTTAGTTAAATATTACAATTGAAGGATTTTCTTAGCAAAATGCTAATGATTCTCTCTAATGCCATCATGGGTTTGTCTGTATTACATCTCTTGCCTTAGTTAATATTCTGCTAGAAGTTCTCTGTAGCTTACAGATAATTAAGAAACTGGGTCAGAATTTGGCTTAATAATGCATTACAGAGTGCACTTCATACTGGAGCAAAAAGAGTGGGAATGGGGGCAGGGAGAAATCTGTGCATTTCATTACGTTACAGATTGGAGATGGCATCTTGATTCACAAGATACATTAGTCTCTATCACAATTTGAGCACAGCTACTTGCCTTCTGTTTAACAGGGATTTCCATATTCTGTTCTCAACTTGACTGACATTCCAGGATTTAATTAATTCTTTCCCTCTTCAATGTGACAAAGGTATTCAAATTGTGTCTGCAATGAAATTTTGTATTTTGGAAAAAAGGCTTAAAAGTAAACAATTAAGCTATGAAATGTGTAATTTCCAATTAAATTACGGTTTGTCTGCACACAGAGCTGCACATGCTCCAAGACATCCCACAGGAGTCGGTGTCAAACTCTCATGCACTTCAGAGGGCGCAGACTTTTAAATATAACAGAGCACCTTGCTTCCTGAAAAGTGCCAGGGGAAATGTAAGATTATTCACAGAAGTGAGGCATTTCAAGGGATGCATGAATTTCACATTGTAGAATGAAGCAAGAAACCAGAAATTTGAAAAAAAAAAAATCCTGGCATCAGCAGTAATAGCATCATTAAAAAGACAGGCATTTTTGTAAGACTTACTCTCTTCTGTGATCTCATTTTTGGTTACTGTAGATCTTTCAAGATCCTCTAATAAATCTTTAAGCCTTAATCACTCAAATTACTGCTATTCCTCTGTTCATGTACATTTGCAAATCATTTATGGACATCTTCAAGCAATGTAATATTTAATTAAATTCAAGTAGCAGTTAAGATAATTGGAGCATTAAATCAGTGCAATATTTCTCATATTTTTTTCCTGTTATATTTCCTACAAGATACATAATTTTAATTATCTTTTTCAAGATCACATATCATGTGTAAGGTACTGAAAACAGCCGGTTCCACAACTAGTCCCGTGGAAGGCATTTCATTCAGACAATGATGCCATAATCCACTTCAGGTGTATCAGAACTTAATTGTCTGCATTTTAGGTCTGCATAGAAGCTGAAAATAAAACTTTCAGAATTCAAAAAACATTGTCATAGCAGCATCTGAGATATGAGTGGGTGCAGCCTGCTACACCTTCTGTGAGATTACATTCAGGAAGAGGTTTGGAATGAAAGGTCATGCAGTAGGGCTTTTTTTCAGTGTTTTTCTTAATTTTTTATTAATTTTCTGTTCATACCCTCACTAATGACTAAAGTACTAGGGATGTGTCAAATGCTGTCCCAGGATTACTGGTTTAATGGTCAGCTTGTTCCCTTAGCATGGTCTGGATCTCTGACAAAATTGCCCTGAGAAAAGTGTAGTTCAGAGAGTAACATGAAATCTGAATTTGGTGCCCCTTGGCTTTCAGACCAGAGACAGCCTCTGTACTGACTTGAGGTACTGACAATAGACATAGACAAATGAGAATAGTCTGAGGATTAGGAAGAAGCAGCAACTGACTCCTTTCTTCTTCTGTGCTGACAGCCATGCCATGTATAATGGACAGCAGTTCTTTTGCAGTTAGGTATCCACTCTCATATTGGCCATGGGAGCTGTGAATTTCCAGTACTGTTGAAACTCAAGTTTTATAAGCACACACATAAAATGCAATGCTTAGCTTTAAAAACCAGGTTTGAAGTAGACACTACTTTAGGTAGCACAAATTGTTGTAATGCCTCTACAAAGATGCTGCCATATACCCATAGGTTTCCCATCCTGTGTCACTGTAATTCTCCTTGAACTTAGAGCACAACAGTCTCCTACTGGCTTTTGTACGGCCTTGTCAAATAATAATCTTAATTTCTTTCCAGAATTTGCAGGTGATTTGTAGAGCAAAACTCTCTTTTTATGTGCAACCTCTTGCTTCTGTTCCTAAGGTGATTCTACATAGAATCTGCTCCCTAGATTACAGTACATAGCAGGCTAGTGGTAGTCTTACCACTTCACTCTATCATACCTGAGCAGCTGAACTCCTCTCCAGGGAACTGCTCCCATTGCTCCTGCTCCTGCTGCATGCACCCAAACAGGCCAAGCTGGGGAACAATGGTCAAAAGGACAGCCCATACCCACCAGATTGTTTGGCCTTTACCAGTGATTTATGGATATATTTATTTACTATTTTGCTGCATAGTTGACATTGGTCCTACTTTATTCTTCCAGCTTAAAAATGATTTCTGGAAGATCTTGATGGTCCTGCTTTCTTTGTATTTTTACTAGTCTGTTTTTGAGTGCCTCTTTACCATGATCACCATCTATCTCTTCATAACTTAGCTTTTCATAAATTAGCAGTGTTTATTTAGCAAGCCTAATATTTCAGGAAAACAGATGAATTGGCTGCTGCTTTACAATTAAATGTCAGCTCACCTATAAACAAAGCCTTGAGGTAAAAGAACAAAGTAAGAAAAAGCTACCATAAATGTTGGACTAAAATCCATTTTAGATATAAAATGACACCACATCTACTCTTAAAAAAGCTGTGTATGATTCATAACACAGATGGGCCACAGCTTTCATGGACTTTCTCAGGTTATGGAGACAAAATAAAAGAGACTTCCATAAAGTGGTGTTTTCTTTTGGGCCTCTGGATGATCTATCCATGACTCCCCTCCCTCCTGAACCGGCTGGAGCACAGCTTCCCAGCCACAGCCTTGGAACCACATAAACTGTTATCCTCACTGCTAGCTGTAAATAACTGCAGATTTTTATAATTACATTTTGTTTTCCACTTCAGGCTTTAGAGTTTCTCTTATTAAACAGAGAAACAATTAATTTGTTCATCTATCTCGTAAAGAAGTGCTGCATTTTCCCCCTTATATTTGCAGTGGGATGTGCGATAAACAGAAATGCTTTTTGGTTTGTACTCAAGCCTGACTCAGGGAATACTTGTTCTTACCTGCCCTTCTCAAGGCAAACCTCCCCTGGGAAAATTTAATGAAAATTTCCTGAGAATTTCATGAAAACCTGAGCAAAACCTGCAATACGATGCCTATTAGTAGATCATACCTGGAAAATGCATAGTATGTTCAAATAATTATTAAAAAAACAAAACCAAAAAACAAAACCAAACAAAAACCAAAAAAAAATCCCCAAAAAACCAAAAAACAAATGAAGACAAGTTAGGTTTTTTTAAAATTCTTGTTGATGGTTTTAAAGTATAAGCAAAATGAATGTAGACCACAGAAGAGAATCCATCAGACAGGTGCAGTAAAGGGGTGTAGTATGGAAAGGTTCTCCCATATAATGATAGAAGTGTTTATGTTGAAAGAGGCCTAAAAGATCATCTAGTTCCATTCCCCTGCCATGGGCAGGGACACCTTACACCAGACCAGGTTGCTCAGAGCCCCATCGCACTCAGCCTTGAGCACTGCCAGGGATGAGACAGTCCCATAATGTCCTATTAAATTTCTTAATAACATCACAGAGAGAAAAAGTGTTGTACTTTAATGGCTAAATTTAAAATTTATATTCTTAAGCCTGTCTTTTCAATAAGATCAAAGTGGTACTTAATGCTTTCACTTTTATGAACATTCAATCCTAAAATGCAGTACATAAGAATATAGTAAAGGTTTATTTGTTTGGGAAAGATTTCCCTTCCAAATATAACAAACTCTGTCAAAATATAACAAACATATCCTTTAACAAAAAAAAGCTTAATTTACATTATGAAGTAATTTAAACTTTTTTTTCATATCTTCTATTTATAAAGTAGAATGCAAACACTGCATGTATCAACTAAAAATAAATGCATATCCAGGCTTGACTGAACAACTGTTTCATCAATGGGGTCCAGAAATGGGGCTAAACTAAGTGCTTCAGGTTTATTAGCAAAAGTTTAATTAAGTGTGACGTTGAGCAAAGCCTGGGAAATATTAAGTGATTCCACTCAGAAGTGCTTAGTAGTTTCCAGGATCAGGAACCCTTTAATTTCTCAAAGTTCCCTGACAGCCTTGCTTTGCCTGCAAAATATTTCTAGAACTGTGATAAGATTTTCTTAAAACTCATTTAAAAATTGTAGATGGAATGTACTAGCTTTTATGGCTTAACTATGAAAAGGAAGAAACATGAAAGTATTTAAGATCTTAATGTTACATTCTCCCAATATCTGTTGAGTTTTATAAGCATTTTCAGCTCAAATGCTTTCTGAAGATAATTTTATGCACCCTTTGTTTGTTACTGCAGCTGGGAAGTGTGTGTGTTTCATTTGTTTTGCCAGAATAAACAAGATCCTGTTGAATATTAAAATATGCAATATTTCGTTTTCTATTACACTCCACCAGGCAAATAGTCTATTAAATGCTTAAATGTGCATTTACAAAGGAGTGCTGAGTTACCCTCTTAATGTTTGATTTTTGTCATAAAATGTGTGTTTGATTTTTGTTTCATTTCCCACTGCACATGACTGCATCATTGTTCGTTCTCCTAAGAAATTATTTTCTGGGGGTTATTGATTCACTTTCCTTATAGTAGCATCAGCATTCCATTGAAATATAAATCCCCTGGACCTTACCTCCTATAGTTAAAGAAAAAATCTTTTCTGGTTCAGAAATTATAATTTGGAAGATGAAGGCACAAAAAACATTTACCTTAACTCTTGCTGACTACTGCTTCTTTCTCAAAAAGAGACAATGCTGTCTTAATGTGCAGAGCTCCAGGAAGTCATGTAATACAGGAATAAAAACTTCATGATTAGGATCAAATTGTCCACATTTTAAAGGCTCTTTGATGATACCCTTTTCCAGTAGTTATCATGATTAACTCCTAACAATGGGCTTGTGATTGCAAAGATGACCTTTGGCACACAGGTTAATGCAGTGCTCTTTTCCCAGCACTGCAGATAGTCTGAAAAAACACCACAGCAGGGTGATGGCATCTACTTCTACTTACCTAATTGGAATAGGAGCTCAAAAATGAGGGGCTTGGTTTTGTTGCATACACATAAATGTCAAGTGCCATTGAAGATGCTTTTAGGGTATTTGAGGCATTCCCCTGTAGCAGAGAGCAGCTTCAGGGAAGTCTGTGACCCCACAAAATCACATCTAGAGATTAAGTCCCAGAGGACATCTTAAATATTGTAGGATACTTCAAAATGCATTAGATACCTATGTATGAATAACTGAATGGCATCCCTCATAATCACCACTTAACATCTGCTGATTCAATTGTCTCACTGCTGGTAATTTTTGTGGAGTTACCCAGCTGTATATTCAATTAGCACTGTTGATGTAAAAGAACATCCTGGCTATCCAGCCAATTCTCAGAGAAGCTGCTGCATACTTGTATCATGCAGAGCTGACTGTGATGTGCTGTTATTAAATGTCGCAAGAAATGTGACTCCTTTTCTTTTCCTCATGCTTTTAGTCAAGATACAAAGTAGCCTCTCACCCAAAGGTCCCTTGGCTTCTGAATTGTCTGTTGCCAGTCAAGGGGACCAGAGCCATTGTCAGCTGAGCTGTAATCTGTGTATATAAATGATCATGTATAATTACTTACTGCATATTTCAACAGATTCTCCTGGGTTTTGGGTATTACTGTTTTTAAGTTGTCCTGAAAAGTACTAATTTCACATAAGGAGTCACAGCAAGGCAGCAACTGCTCCCATTAGAGAAATGGGATTATAGGGAGGAGTAGCAGCTACTGCAGACCCAGCAGATGAGAACAGATGCAACAGCAGCTGAGTGTTTCCATATAAACCTGAGTTTTATCACACTGCTTACAATATGACAGGTATTGTAGCTCTTGGGAACCCTGAGGTATTTATATACCACCCTACAGTGATGGCTCTCTCTGCTGTGTCCCTTGCACTGCAGTCAGTCACATCTCAGTGTTTGACATCTTAGCCTTGCTACAAACAGTTTCTGCTCACCCCTGTAGCAGAAGGGGGCACAGGCAGTGTCCAAACACAAGTGAGGAAATCAAAGTGAAATTTATAGTGAACTTAGGTGCTGACATTTAAAAAAAAAATCAATTAAAAACCCTTGTTAACTCACACAGGTGTTTAGAAGCCTATTGGGACCGAAGATTTAGTTCATCACTAGTTATCTTACATGTGACTGTTGCATTACTGGCTAGCTTCTCTCTTCTTCATCATGTTCTTCATGGTTTTACAGGACCTCCTTAGAGTCCCCACTCCCACATCCACCACTGTCCAAGTGTTACCACATGAGCTCCTGGATCTAATATACATGATGTGAAATCCATGCCCTGGATATCCATTAAGGAAGCCTGCAGAGAGCAGGGCTGAAAGGCAGTCTTTTAAAACCTTGCACAGTGTGCATTCTGCAGGACGGTGCTTCAGTGAGCAAGCAAGGCACACATTTTGTCTAATGCAAAGACAGCAGTGCCCCATATTGACTGCACCCCACAGGCTCCGTGGCTGTGGAAAAATATTTCCCTTTACATGTTTTGAATCTTCTGTAGACAAGAATGTGTTATTTGCAACTTTGTATTTCAGTTTTGGCAGCCTCTTGTCACCAGTGTGCCAGGTACCCGTTGTGTGCGGTCAACCTACGACCTCCTCAGCTCCACAGTCGTCTTCCAGCTGCCCTCCAAGCTCCTCTTCCTCCCGGGCTGTCCTGGCGAGAGCTCTGTCTGTCTGCAGCCAGCCCCAGTGCCAGGCCCACGGCTGAGCTTGCCGAGGGCAGGCCCAGGCCCTGGCGCGGCGCTCGCGGCCTGGTGCAGCTGAGGGAGGATGTGGAGACCAAACGTCCCTCGTGCAACCCGAGTCGTGGTCACCTGGACAAGGCCACAAAAACAGTCTGAAAAGCTGGGACGAGTACAAAACACTCTCAGCAGCGTGTGCGGTTTGGGATTTGTCTGGCACATTCCTGCCTGCTGCTAAAAACAAGCATTGGGAAGACCACAGGTTTTCAAAGGAATAACTTCATAGCCAAATAATGAATATTGTTATGGTTCACATGGTATTTTCAGTATAATAACTGTGATTTTGTAACTATATATGACATGTTAACATCTTTTGAACTATGACAGCTGTAAAATGCAGGTTTGCATTCTTGCAAAAAGAAAGAGAATTATGAAGAGTTCAGCTGTTTACTTTTAACTTGATTAATAATTCTGATTTTATTACTGACATTAATCACACACTGAAAGCCCTATATATCTTACACACTTACTAAGCAAATGAAGAAAATTCATGCTAGTTCAACAAATAGTGTTGAAAATTCTTCAAGAATGCAGTTAGGCAAATGACAATAGTGATTATAAATATTTATGGTGACCTTCTGTTTTATTTATCCACTGGAAAATCAGAAATAATTCCATTAAGTATACAAAAATGCCACCTAACTATAAGATTAGAAGAAAAATCACAGTCTGACTTCTTACTGGCAGGCTGATTTTAACAGCAGAAAGATAAGACAGCTCATATTGAGGAAGTTATTTTTTAAATTTGCACTGCACTTGACCACCAAATGCAGCCTTGGTTTAAAAATGGATGCTACTCAACATGAGAAGCACAGATTTGACTTTGAGGATTCTCTAAACCAACATCTGGAAAAATAAAAAAAAAAGCCAACAAAAAGGAGACTGGATGCTCCTTGTGCCACTAAAGAATTAACCTGTTCCACTGATATTCAGGGTAGTGATTCAGCATCACTAAAGCACTGGGTGTCCTTCAGGACCTTGTTTTAATGGGCTGCTTTCATGTGGGACACTAAGCTCTCACCTAATCCTGTGAACCCAGAAACAAGCCACAGCACTGCATTCTTACTGTGTTCCTCTGCTGAGGAAACTTTACATGCTATGAGTTTAATGATGAAAGGTTTTGAATAGGAACATAGCAATCTGAACTTGTCTTATGATTTTACCTTTTGGATATGGAAAATGGCCATGGGTGGATTTTTAAACAAAAAGATAACATAGTAAGCATACACTGGAGAAACACACTGGAGAAACAAAGCTGTTCTTCACTTCTTTCCAGTTAATTTTTTTCTCATTAGTGTGCAGGCAATAAATTCCCAAGGTTTTAAAAATATCAGCAGATATAATGCAAAGAAAATGAAGTTCAGACTGTAAAGAAGGGCAGAACTATGATTTTAGGAAATCTTTATGCACTCACAGTTGATGTCAGTAACAAAATGCCTCATTACAGCCTGTTCTTTCTCTGATACAGTACAGAAGCAGCTAATGGACAGACATCTGGGTCTGCATCACCTGGTGGAGAACTGCTCAAGAAGAGCTTCTAGGTGTGAGCTGAGCCTGAAGATTACAGAATTTCAAAGGTGCTTATAGCTCACTTTGAAATAAGCTGATCCTATCCTCCCTCTTCCTTTTCCAGTGAGTTTTGCTCTTCATTGTAACAGAACACGGTCAAATCCCTACCAAACTGCTTTTATCAGTGCACAGATTCAAATCCCTATTGTAGATAGTTTGCATATTTTAGGTCCAGTGCAGAATTATTTTGTTAAGGAAGTCTCATTGTCCAAACCCATATTCTCCTGTTCAGCTCCCCAGACTTTCCAGGCTGGCAGCCTAAACAGTGACATGGCACAGGGAAGACAAGAGGCGGAGTCCTCCAAAGGTTAATATCAGTCAAGTAACAGTCTGATTCCTCCCTGGAGAGCAACCTCTGCTACATGGGAGACAGGAAGGCAAGTTACTCCTTTGGCTGGGTTGGGGAAAAAGTAATTTATCAGGATGAAATAGGACTGCGGTGCATCTTTATGTAGTTGAACTGCTATTTAATTGTCTGTGTATCCAGTCTCTTACACAGGCTAATATTAGCTCCAGCAAGCCAGCATATGCAAAAGCAATGTGAACATAGAGTCAGTTACTACAGGGACTCACACACTTGTTTCCCAATGCAAAAGCATCCAGAATTTTCAGATTTTAAGGACTAATTTGTTAGGTTAAACGTTGCTGTTTGAAGGGACAAACTGGCTGATGGGTCAAACAGCAGTAACTCCTTTCCATGTGCTGGACAATAATAACAATAATATATTTATTATTAACTACTATTTTTATTATTACAAAAAACAACATTGTGAAATACCCAGTGGCCTAAAGTAGGTGTTTTGACTGTTCTTCCAAGACTGCAAACCTCAGGACAGAGATTTTGATTGTGTAAGACAGTGAAGAACATTTACTATCCCACCATTATCTCTGAAGATTATGCTTCAAGAAACACTGTGTAAGAAACAAGACATTATTTTTCTTATTTTTTTGTAAACTGTCTGACCTCAAATACTGTGCTAAACAGGCCACAGACAAACTTTTTTCCATGCACTATAAGACAAAGAACATTACTGTGGCCAGTGCCAATATTTCAAGAACATTTAAACTATAATTTATGAAATATACTACTAATAAATTGAAGATTACAATTGGGTCCAGACAGTGATAATGAAAAGGAAGCAGCAAAACAGTGATGATATGGGGATTATGGTACTTTTTCAAGAAGCCTGAGATGAGATGTCAGTCACCACAGTTTAACAAATACTAGAAAATGATGTAGAGTCATGGATGGAGTGTTGTCAAATATCCTATTTTCCCCTATTTTTGTGGAGAACATGGATTGAGGTGATGTTCAGGGCAGGAACCAGACACTGCAAATAGTTTTTACAACACCATAAAATACAGTCCCTAAGTGCTGAGAGTGAGTGAAGGGCAAAAAAAAAAAAAGGCTAACCCAAATTCTTTTGAGATGTTATCTGCTTTTTGTGGTTGTAGACTATTGCCTCTCCTTTTTTCCGCTCTCTCATGCTTTGTCACAATACCCTATAAGTCTTTACATTGTCAGTTCACTTTGGAGCACAGTTTCTGCTGGCTCTTTGTTTAAGGCTAGAGTACACA
Source organism: Parus major (assembly GCF_001522545.3). Classification (NCBI taxonomy): domain Eukaryota; kingdom Metazoa; phylum Chordata; class Aves; order Passeriformes; family Paridae; genus Parus; species Parus major. The sequence continues at coordinate 138,012,178 of NC_031769.1, forward strand.
CTTGCTTTCCTCCTGTGTAATTTCCTGTTATTTTTGACTTTATGCTTTAGGTGCTTAATCATGTTCAGTGGGAAATGTGTGCACTTCCTGGGTGCACACACAGCACAGAGTTAATTCTGCAACTGATGCAGCACAGAAACAAAACAGCCTCCTCTTTATCACAGCTATTCTTGGTAAACCAAATGACCATCTCAGTCTCAGGCAGGGCTCAAAGACCACATGCACAGGAACTCTTGCAGTGCAGGTACCGCTGTCTGCCCTCAGCTTTCACCCTGGGCAGCACCACAGGCCATCCCACAGCAGCAGCTTTTCCTCCATGGGGGAGCTCCAGTGGGTTGCCTTCAGCTGAGTGGACCCTTTCTGCACAAAAGGGGAGTAATCCAAATCTGTACAGCTGATAATTTCTTGATTCTTATCAAGTAGATCAAAGAGTTGTGTTTTAACAGACACAGTACTTGAATTTGGATCTGCAGAAGCACAAAAGATAGAGGTTTGTGAATACACAGAAGAGATGTTTATCCAAGACTGCCCCCCTCTGTTATTGCTTCACAGCTAAAAGAAGAAAAATATTTCAAACTTCTGTAAATTCTTCTCATACCTTATAAAGTGAGATTTCCAGTATACTGACTTTTAGTATGGGTATTTATTGGATAAATAAAACCTAAATAAAATAAAACATAAAAAAAGAGTTAAATACTCCTGAAATTTAAACATGGAAAGCATACTGAATTTCTTCAGTGAGTATTTGAGTAGGGGTGATTTTATTGATCTGTTTGCAGCAAATGAAATATTAATATTTCTCTTGGTTTTTCTTTGTTCACATTTTGTATAAAATTACTCCAAGATATAGGCTATGGTTTTTTTAAAAAAGTTTTAGAATTTTTTTGCTTTTTCTTTGGCAAAGACAAATCTCAGGACCATTTATCTTTCATAAGGTTTCTGCTAAGGTTAATTCAGTATTTTATTCATGGAAAGATAACTTTATATGTTTAACATATGCTTAAATACATACTGGAAAACTTAAGTCTATTTCTGAAAATTCCAACTGTAATGCTTAAAAATGTGTAGGGGAACAAAGTAGCCACGTCTGAATCTCATCATCCACTTCAAACCAGTTAAAACAAAATGCAGCAAAGAGAACCAGGCTGTTGAAAATTGAACAAATGAAACAGTTTAGTGAATAATTTTTTTGAGAAATTTAAAATGCTATCTTAAAGGTGAGTTTGGTTTGTGTGTTTATTCAGTGGCATAAAAAAATGCCATGTGATACTATTCTAGGAGACAACTATATTTTTTGAGTCTAATGAACAGATGCTTTTCTTAAAATTGCAAATAAGGGAAAACTGAAAATTCAGTTTTTCAGTAATCTACAAGATGCAAAACCAGATCATCATGCAGACAACATTTAACAAATCTTGTTCCTCATGCCAAATGTGTACTAGAAACGTGCTTAGAGTGAGGCAGACCAGAGGTGCACAATTACAGTGATCAAGGGTCTTCAGTGTAGGAACTCAGTAGGAGAAAGACAAGAAGCTCTGATTCTTTCAGATAATAGCTTAAGATATGTGCTATCTGGAAAGGAATTCTTTCTTGTTCCATACATCCCTTGCATTCATTACTTATGGTATTTATTACAGAGACCACCACAATATTGCTTCCAGCTCTTACTGGTTTAAATAGTCATTTCAGCCAGGATTTCATTCCAAAGAAAATTATTTCTTGCACAGACAGCCAGAATCTGTAACTGTTATGCTTATTCAGTAAAATATGGGGGAATCCTTCCCTTACTGTGTTAAGTTGTAGCATAGGTGGGCTGCAAATTAATCCACACTGCAGCTTAATCAAGTGAAACCTTTTGCCAGGCTAATGTGCTTGGACCTACCCATTTCCAGCTCCTGGTAGATCCAGCTTCACCAAGTCTGGTTGTTCCTCTTTACTCAGGGCATCCTTCCTCCCTGCTGGCAGTGTTCCAGGACCTGCCCACCAGATGCAGTGCTCTCTTGGGAGGGTTGATGAAGTCTCAGAATGTAGCCTGGGAGCAAATGGGAGCTGTGCTCACATTATGACTGCAGTGTATTTATCTTTAGTAATGTTTCTCCCATAACTTCCTCAGACACACTGCTGAGGCATAGAGTAGGTAAGTGGACAGCGAGATGAATTGAAAATTGGCTGAATTTCTGGGTTCAAGGAGTTCTGATTAGGAGTGTGAAGTCCAGCTGGAGCTCATTTACTAGAGATGTACCTCAGGGGTTGATACCAGAGCCAATACTGCTTTGACTCTTCATTACTGGACTGGTCAATTGTGGAAAATGCACCTTGAACAAGTTTGCAGATAGTGAAAAAGCTAGGAGGAGTGACTGAACCATAAGATGGTTCTTCTACCATTTATAACACCCTCACCAGGCTGGAGAAATGCAAAATAGAAACATTATGAAGTTCAGCAAAAGGAGGTGCAAGCTCCTGCCCTTTAGAAGGAATAACCTCAGACACCTCTACACACTGGTGGCTGACTGACTTTGCAGTAAAGGCCCTAGAGTGGCAGGCACTAAGCTGATTCCATCTGAACGCAAGCAAACATTTGTGTTGTGGTAAGTTTTTTTCCCTTCATTGTGAAGGTGGTCAGACACTGGAGTAAGTCACCCAGGGAGGATGTGGAGTCTCCATTCTTGGAGATACTCATAATTCAACTTGACATGGCCCTGGGAATCCACTCTGGGTGACCCTCCTTTAGCAGGGTGGAGCTGGACTTGATATTCTCCAGAGATGAAAAAGACTCCAGACTCCAAAGACTCTGTGATCCTGTACAATGCTGCTAAGTCCAGAGCATTGCCAGCAACAGACAAGGAAACATTTTCTTCTTGTTACAGTCTGAGGGAGAAAGAGCACACATGAACCCTCCCTGTCCCATGAGGTAAGATGGGCTCCTGCCCTGTGAGCATGTCAGAGAGGATAACATCACTTCTCTGGTGCTCTTCCCTTTCACTGCAGCTATGAGGAGGCTGTGGGCGCAGGAATTTGCACCTTCAGTGTCTCAGGAAACTGAACTCATCCTCTTGCTGCTCACAGACTTTAATAAGTTGGCTGAACTCCCTCCCTAAATGGATCTGGACGAGCTGCACTTGTCAGAGGCTCAGAAGGATGAAAGTAGCTCCTGACCCTGTTGCCAGGATCATACAGCTATATTTATTCCTTAGACCTGGCCAGAGAAGGCTCAGAAACTATCTGAGATGTGGAAGTGTAAACACATGGTAGAAAACCTCACCTCTGAAATCTGAAGAGATTTAATTTGACTGCAGCATGAGAAGCCAACTTTAAGAAACTCTATCCTTGTCATTCTTGCCATCACCTTCTTCATACTAAGAACAGAAAAATGATTTAATAACATTTGGGTTTTTTTCCATTTCCCTACAGTCTTTTTGCCCAGTTTTGCTCTCTTTACTGCATGTTTGGAGAAGCAGGACCAACTCTAAACATGAACTTCTACACTTCGATGGCCATGGCATCAATCTGGTTTCTTCTGCATCCCTTTCACTTACTTCATTATGTGTAATAAGCTTCAGATGAATACACCTAGCAGATCACTGAATTGCTGACAGCACTGAAAGAATCAAAGAAAAAAGTATCAAGGAAATGAAAATGACTCATCAGACATGTCAACAAATAATGAAGCAAAGCTGGACTACTTTGACATCTCCTGCCTAAAAACAGAGATTTAAAAAGCCACATTTGTGGGGTTGATATCAGAGAAATAGTTGCAGCACAAAGAAATACACTAGAAAAATCATACTTCACAAAAGAGAGTTACCCTTTTCAAAAGTCATTCCACTGTATATTCATATCACAAAAATATTGTCTTAACTAATTGTCTTAATGAATGAAGAGAAAAATAAAAAAGTATGCATGCATGGTTAATATGTTAGAAAAGGTGCATCACAACTAAAATATTTTTTCTCTATTTTAGTTTGGGCAGAATACAGTTCTAAGCCTTTCTCAACTCTTTCAGTGCATGATTTACTTTATAGATGTAATTACTGCAAGTGTTGACAGACTGATCTTGGCAAATAGTATTTTTTCAAAGAGTATTGTATGTTCCATTATATTTAACAAAATGTAAAGCATATTTAACAAAATGTAAAGCAAAAGTCAGTTATACTTCACCTCAAGTATTGTCTCTGTGTTATGGAGTTCTTTCAATAGCAAAAAAACCAAAAAATCTACAAATTGTTATTAGGTCTAGGGACAAGTTTAAGTCATTCAAATTGATGTGCCATAATCCAGATCTTTGAATGTGACTGGAACTTTTGGATGCTGGAGGAGAAAGGGCATTTTAAAATGTACATTTCTTTGAAAGGAAAGGAAACCCTATTTTAGTTTAGGAGTTGAAAATGTTAGTTAGCTTTAAAAACATCATATCCAAAAAACAGGAGTTATGGAGAAAAAAAGATAAGGATTGATAATTACAGTGCAATTCTGCCCCACAACAATCAGAAATATCCATTATTTTGGTTTCTGTTCAGTTTGCACAAGTACTGCTGCTGCTGCTGATCCATTGCTTGGTTTAACCATACCATTGGTTATTCATTATGACTGATATTCAGTCAGCTCATTCTGAGGTCGTGAGTCTGCACTAATTCTGTTCTTGTGATGGATTAATGAAATTGTCTCCAGCTGTATTTCCAACATCATTGCCATGTAATCCTATTTATAGAAATTTTGTGGAATCTACACTAGCCAAGAAAAAGATGATCCATATCTTGCTGATGTGAATGCTTTCAAAATGTGTAAATAGTTGTTCTTTAGAAATTTCTGAGGCTTGGCCAGTTCAAAATAGTGAAAAGTAAATTTATGGGGCAAATTCACAATCAGTAAATTAATCCTTAAAATTCAAAAGATTTTTGTTCGGTTGGTTTTTTTGCTTTTAAAGGAAGACAAGAAGGAAACATTGGAAGTCATTTGTACACTAATATTAAGCATATTGTGCTCCTCCTCTATTTCCAGATATGGACATTATGCAAATTCTTCCATGGAACCTTACCTTTTAATTTTTACCTTGAAGTTATGAACTATTGTTCTTCACTGGAATAACACAAAGAGATCTATTGTGCCTTCCAGAGAAAGCTGAGTAAACTCAATTGTAATAAGCATCATTAGCTCTAAAAGCAATCAAATTATGTTAGAATTATAAATGAAGAAAACTGTAATAATAAAATCAACCAAGTTACACTTGAAAGCACACACTTAGCATAATCTTAAAATAATAATTTCATTCTGATGCAAACAAATAAAAACTGAAGTATAAAGACATTTGAAGGCTACAAAGAGCTACAGAATCTGTTTACCCAGCAGTGGGATCCTAAAAACCTTTCTTGTTGGAATCACAGTACTCCAACTAGCTGCAGCCACAGGATGGTGCTCATGGGCTTTGGATACTACATCACAAATCTGGGAGGAGGGGGAAAAAAAGAGAAAGAGAGGGAGCCAGACTCTCCCCTTGGCAGGCTGTTCCTATCCCGAAATACATGAGCCAGCAAGCAATGGTGGATTGGGTCGATTTACCTCTCTACATTTACTGAGTCTTCAGGGGCACTGCAAATAGACTGATCCACCAAGGGAAGCCAGTAAATGTAATCTTTTTAGACTTCATAAAGGCTTTGCTTCCATCTCTCACAGAATCCTTCTGAATTGTCCACACAGCTGGATAACTGAGTTATGTGACAGATAAGCAACTGGCTCATAGGTCAGGCAAAAAGAGTTACACTGAATGGGGGACATCAGACTGGTCACCTGTCACTAGTGGGGTCCCATGGGGCTCCAGCTTTGGCCCAGCTCTCTTCAACATCTTCAATAACAACCTGGATGCAGGACTTCAGGGAATATTAAGTTTCCTGTAGATACTGAATTGGGAGGGGCTGTTGACTGCCTCGAGGGTAGAGAGGCCCTGCGGGGAGACCTTGACAAATTAAAGGACTGGGCAATCTCCAACTGTGAACAAGGGCAAGTGCCGGATTCAGCACCTGAGATGGGGCAGCCCTGCCGGTGTGTGTGGACTGGGGAATGAGAGGCTGGAGAACAGTGCCATAGAAAGGGACCTGAAGGTCCTGGTCCATGGAAAGATAAACATCAGTCAGCAGTGCCCTGGTAGTCAGGAATGCCAACCTTATTCTGGGGGCATCAGGCCCAGCATGGCCAGCCAGGCAAAGGCAGGGGATTGCCTTGCTCTGCTCTGCACTGGAGTGTCACCTCAAATCTTGGGGGCAGTTTTGGTCACCATAATATTAAAAAGATATTAAGCTATCAGAGAGTGGGAGGAGGGCTGTGAAGCTGGTGAAGGGTCTGGAGTGGAAACTATATGAGGAGCAGCTGACATCCCTTGGTTTGCTCTGTCTGGAGAAAAAGAGACTGATGGGAGACCTCATTGCGGTTATAACTTCCTTTTGAGGATAAGTGGAAGCTCAAGTATTGATGTTTTCACTCTCATGACCAATGACAGGACCCAAAGGAATGGCCTGGAGTTGAGTGAGGAGAGGTTTAAGCTGGATAAAGTTTTTTACCTTATCAGGAAAAGGTTTTTTACCCAGAGGTTGGTTGGGCACTGGAACAGGCTTGCCAAAGAAGTCATCACAGCACCAAGTTTGACAAAGTTCTAAAAGTATTTGGACAATGCACTTAGGCACATGGTGTGAGTCTTGAGGTGTCCTGCACAGGGCCAGGAGATGGACTTCCTGATCCTGATGGGTCCCTTCCAACTCAGCATATTCTATAATTTTATTATTCCAGGAGCTGTTTCTTGTTCTGGTGGGTATTACTCTTTAGCTAAATACATAAATTAGGGACTGAAGAAGGTACGAACTGTATCATATTTAACATCAATGAGCTGAACATCTTTTTGCTTCAGAGGAATTGTTATCTTGCAAGCTACTCTTGACTGGGATGTTGGCTGTTGCACACAGCCGGCAGTGCAATAGAATAACTGCAGGTGACAAGATCTAGGAATCTGGTAGATGCTTTTTAGATCTAAGAATGCTTTTGAACCTTTGCTATAGAAAACAACTGGACTTAAAAGAGTTCCTTTAAAGCTTAAACACTTCTGCAGTTTAACTGGAAAGATATCCATGCACTATGAATTTGGACAAGAATCTACAGGACTGGGAATCCTACTCAGCAACAGAAGGTCCTACTTTACACTTAGTCACAGTCATCTCCCTGTGACTCACTGCCTTCTTCCCTAGAAGGTGCTCCTACTTACATTAAGAAAGCATGTGCATCTCTGTATCACCTACAACTGATTCTTAACTTCAGTCCTTCAGTGATTTCATTTGTAATTTTATACAGACGACCAAGCATGTTGTAATGAATATTTTCATTCACCTCTTAAATTCTCAGGACTTGCAGACTTTGTGAATAGTAGCCTTAATTGTAAATTCAGTAGGATATACCACAGAGTAACTCATATTTATGTGGACATAAAGAATATAGATTCTGCAATTCCATGTACCACTGCAGTGTCTACCCATATGGCAAACAAACGTAGATATGTACTACAACACTTTTAATCAAGGTTTACACTAAGCCAGAAAAGTGTTGGAACACTTTTATATAAATATTTCCCCAATGAGTCACTAATCCACACATCTCAATAGTTGGAGTGGAGAATGCTCGCATTCCAAGCCATATTGCGGTGTAGGCAGCTTCTAAATCATTTATAGACGAAGTGAATAAGGAACTTTGGAGAGAGGAAAATGAGTTAACAGTTAGCAAACCAGAAGACCGAGGACACTGGCAAGCCCAGCACCTGCCCGTGGAGCGGTGCCCGTGTCCCCCGGCCCTGCTTCCCGCGCACCTGGCCGCGCCCCCGCCGCGGGGGTCGGGCTCGGGGGCGGAGGGTGGGATCTCAGGCATCGTTTGTGCCTCTTCCCTCCCCCCCTTCTTTCCACCTTCTGCTCTATAATTGCCCGCCTCCTTTCTCTACCCTTTCGCCTTATCAGATGCGGAACGGCCAGCGGGGAGGGAAGCGGCTCTCCCGCAGCCGGCCCAGCACCCGCAGCCCCGCGTGAAGAGGAGCGGCCGCTCCCCCCGGCCGCTCCCCGGCTGATGCCCGCACAGGTCGGTGTGCGCTGCGCTTCGTCCCCCTCGAGGGCAGGGCCGGGGGTCGGGGCAGGAGCGGAGCTCTTCCCATCCACCTGCCCGGCCACCTCCGCGGCGGCAGGACCGGAGCCCCGGAGGGAGAATGGGGCGAGGGAGGAGGAGTTAGAGGAGTAGAAGGTGGCGAGCTCGGACTAGGACGGGGAAACCCTTTTAGAAAATCCTCTTGCAAAGGCCTTAATTTTATAGCTGATAGTAATTAAAACCCTATCCGTCTCACTGCTGGCGTGGCGGTGGCTCTGGCTGCTGCCCGCGTCCCCTCCTCGCTCCGTTCCGCGCTGTGTCGGAGCACTCGCTCCGCCCCGGCCCCGCACGGCGCTTTCTTCGCGTCCCCGCTCCCCGCCGGCAGCCCCTGCCTCTCATGGGCCCATTCCCCGCCCCAGCTCGGCGGAGACAGCGAGCTCTCCGCCGTCCCTCCCTTAACCCGGGGCACTCGGTTTCACATGGGTGGGTGCCGGTGGTGGGGAGCCCCCGAAGGGGAGTCGGGGGCCAGGAGAAGAGCCTGTGAGCCGCGGACCGCGGCCAGGCTGGCGCTGCGGGGCTGTGGGGAGGCGAGGGGAGAGCGCGGTCCCGGTGCCCTCCGCCGCCCCTCTCTGCGGGCCGGGACAGGTCGCGCTCCGGCTTTGCTCAGGAACGGGAGCGTGTTTCGGGCAGCGCGGCCGCGCCGCTCGCAGCGAGACACCGGGATCGGCGGAAAGCCCCGAGTGACCTGCCCGTCCCGGGGACTGCGGCAGGGCTGAGCGGAGCCTCCACCCCTGCGCCCAGCCGGGGCAGCCAGGAGCATGAGGCTGTGTCCCGCGTTCGGAGCTCCCGCTGGGAGCTGTCGAGGGCGCGCCCTTCCCCCGGGAGAAGGTGCCCTGTCGCCAGGCCCGTGCCAGGTGTCCTGGAGCCCAGCTGGGAGAGATGCTGCAGGGAGCGGGGCTCACCTCATGGCAGCCTTCTTGGCTTGCTTGGTGTCTGCTCCTAGTGCTAGTCTGGCAGATAACTCATTTACCACATACTTACTAAAAGGTGAAATATATAAAAAGCAGAAGGAATAGGATACTTGTTTTTAGTTCCAGAGGATGTCAGCCACAAGGCGGCTGCAGACAGAGGTTTCCTTTCCTAGTTAAGTGAACCCTGACGTGTGGATCATTGCAGAGGTGAACTTGCGTGTAGTTGATCCAGCACCAGTTACGTCTATGCCAATAAATCTCATTACTCTGGCTTTTCTCTAAAAGCAGCAGTAGACAATGTTTGTAACACAGGATTACTGGTCATTTAGTAATAGCTCTTGTTTTCGAGGCGGGTTTGTATCAAATGTAGCAGATGGGGAATTCAGCCATCGCTGTGAGTGAATATTTTAATGCCTGAGTTATTATGGAAGGAAATCCACTCATTATCAGTGCTAACTGCCGGGAAGAACGAGTTGTTTGCTGTTGTTTGCTGAGTCTGTATTGACTTGATCCAGGTTGTATTTCTGAGTGAGGGGATTACCCAACATGAGATACAAAAGAGGTGGATTTCAGCATGTTTTGAGATACTCTTGGTTTTTCCTATTGCCTTTCACAGCTGTCTGCTGACTGTGGTCCTTGAGTGTTTGGAGCTTTGGTTCATGTAGTAGGAAACCTGGGAACTTTGCACGGGTTTCTGAATTCTGTCTGGAGGATGGGTCTAAGAACTCTGCATAGCAATATATAAATTCCTGGTGCACATCTTTGATTTGGGATCCAGGCATTTTCCTCCATCTTGAGAGATTTATACTATGAGAGATGGATTCAAAATATATGTTTAAAGAATGTGAAATTTCTTGATAATTTGGTTAAAACTTTGATAACCTCCTGTGGAGATGGAATTGATGATGTTTAATCCCCCTATATATTTCTAAGAGTTGTGTCAAGCATTCATGAGTGAGATTTGTGGCAGTAGACCTACCAAGTCCTGGGACAACTATAGCAGGTTGCAAATACTCAGAGAGAGAAGGGAATGTACGTCTTATCCTCTTCTGCTTAACAATGATTGAGGTACTTCAGTCTGCTTTTTATAGTGGATGAACCACTTGCCGTGTCCCTTCAAGACACGGGAAACATGGAAGGCAAATACAGTGATGGTATATCAGGAGTATTAGAGAAAATGACAGAGGAGGTAAATGGGAGAAACCTGCAAAACAGAAATACATAGACCAAAATTTACCCAAGTAAACCTTCAAATGCTCTTTACTGGCAGTAAAAAATCTACTATTAATTATCTTAATTATTTGTTTCTCCTGTAGAATCTTACCAGGAAAGGACAGCAAAAAATCTTCTTCTTGGCCTAGAAAAGAGACTAAAACTAATGCAGTTGACTGAAAGAGAAATCTTGATACATTCGGTGCTAGGCATGTGTTGATGTATCTTGAGATTAGTACTGTTTTTAAGCTAATTTCTGTGGTCAGATGAATTACCCACTCTGAAACTTGCTCTTTGGCACCAGAATTGTTTCCTGTAATCCAGCTAGTTCACCTAGGACTACCTTTAGTGTTCATATACTGCTGCAAGTGTTAATTTCTCCTAACCGGTTAAGTTAGTGTAAATGGTTTTGACCATGGTATTACCTACTGTAAGTGCAGCTAGTACAACAGAGAGTACAGGATAAGCTGAATAAAGTAGAAAAAGGAAAATGGACAGTGGGAAGAGGATATGAGTTTCTTCAGAACCAAGTTCTGCCTTTTTAAAAAGGCTGAAGAGTTCTTTGCTATAGATATCTTGATAAGGTTCTTATAAAATAGGATTGTATAGAAATACATGTTGTACTTTGTTATTATCTATAGCTTACTCTATTTCCAATGCTTGTGTATGATTAGCAAAGAATGTACAGTTTCTTTTCATGTGGGCCAAGTTTTTAAAACTGTTGAGTAGCCCAGTTGAGGTTCTTTGTCCTCTTTCAGGTAAAATGTGCTTTGGTCATAAAACTTCTGCCAGGAAAATTTGTATCCACTGATGTCTGTGGTAAATTCCTTGTTGTTTGTTTTGTTTGCTGGAGTTTTTTGTTTGTTTTAATCAAATCCATATTTTCTCCACAATTTTTACTGAAGTGGATGCCTTCTCTTTGCCTGTTTAGTAAGTACTTTTGTTCCATGTTTTTCCAGACCTTCTGATACTGTGTGTATTGAGGGGAAGAAGATGTTTTGTCGATACAAGATACAGAGCTGTTCTCTCTTGGCTTTTCTAGCTGTCACAGCTTTTTTCATCAGTGATGTTCAGGGCCAAGGTAAGTCATAAATAAGAAGATGGACTTTTCACTCTGATGTGCAGAAATAGACCTTTTATTCCAAATGCAGATGTTACTTCCTCCTTTAGTAGGATGTGAATCCAGTAGTACTGAAATGAAGCAGGAATTTTACTACTGAGCTTGGGTAGCAGGTGGGAGTAGAATTACACCTTCATGTGTGCTCTTTGAACCCAGTATCTCAAATAGCATAAATATTTGTGCAAATTAGTGTGTCTCAAAATGAGTTATACATGACATGTTTTTACTCCTATTTACATGAAAGTACGTATCAGAAAATGCTCTTATTGTCCTCTATGTAACCTAGTAAGTCTGAAGGATCAGCTATGATGTGAAGCTTGTATGGAATATGTATTTTTTTCTCTTTTGGAACAGTAGCTCTTTTAGTGCTTATATCATGCCATATTGCACAGATCTGTTAAATGTCACATACAACTTCTGCAGCTTTTAAAATGAAAATCTCCTTTGTGAATATTAAAGGATACTGCTGGAATTGTTAGGCTTACATACTGGTTGGATTGTATTGACAGTGACTTGACTGCTGGAGAAAATTTATCCTATTGCTTGGGGAAGGAGGGAGGAAGAATACCAATGAGTTTTTATTATTTCTAAAGAAAGGCATTTCTCTCAACTTTAGATTTCTGTAATCCCTTTGATATGAGATTGCATGGGCATAACCGGGAGCAGGATTGGATCCTGGGGTCTTTTAAAGCATTTTGTATAATGTGTTATTCATGAGAACATTTGGAGACTATTGGCAACGTGAAGCTTTCAAAATCCCGATAATGCAAGTAGCAATGTTGTCCAGTCTGCGTGGCACTGGAGTGCTGGGGAAGCATACAGTCTTAGATGTTTGGAAATCTGTGAGCATTGCACAAGCCTCTCCCAGAACTTAGGGGCACATGTAAGCTGTAATATTTGATGTCGGCAATGTGAGATGAATCAAGAAATGTATGTACCCAATGTTCAGTGCATCATTCTGGTCAGAAATTAGGTCCAGAATGTTTGTTACTTGATGAGCCAATAAAGCAAAGCATATGGTTAGTCTTTGCTCTGTATTTCAGTCCTAATACATATGGTTAAGATTTACAAAACAGGACCGGGCGTTGAGATCCACCTCCAGAAAGTTTTGCATAATTCCTTGATCTTGGAAAACTATATTCTTCTCTGCTTTTTTTTTAAACTGTGATTCAATCAGTTATAGCTGGAGAGTTTTCCCCCTTTAATACCAATACAATGAAATGAAGGTCAGAGAGGTTGTTTTTTTCCACAGTAATCACACCAGCTAGAGTTGGTGTACTTGATGAATAAAGAACAATACTTCCCTTGTTCATAGACTCTTTTAGAAAGCATCAGCTATGGAATGCTGTCAGCAGTGTGATATTAAGCTAAGTGGATCATTGCCTTAGCCCAACATGGCTGTTACTCTATTGAATTAGGTGATATGAAGTCACCTTTCCATGTTCACAGAAAAAAAATATCTTGGTACAATAAAAGTAATAAGATGTTTCTCATATTCTTTCTTTTCTCAAGGTTGCCACCTCTTGAAGTAAGCTCTTCATGCAGCTGGCTAACTATTTACAATTTAATACAGTTTATTTGACTGTTTTAATCAACTGTACTCTCTGCCAAGGTGTAGGAAGAGCTGGCATTAGTTCCAGCTTGTTTCCTTTCTTTGGTAAAGATATTCAGGTAAAGGTGTGTAATGTGACTTCTTGGAAAGGAGAATATGTTTGTAAGACTGAGGCCAACATGCCTGAAGCTACAAATTATCTCTTCAGAGGAGCTATGTGGTTCTATCTCATTTTTTGCCCTATTGCCTTATAAACCACATAGTGCTGTTCAGTTTTTGCTCAACAACAATTATTTTCTCAGCACTGCTGTTTCTTCCCCATTTAGTATAATGTATAAATAACAGCTTTTGTCTACTTATGTCTTATGTTCTTATGTAGTATATGAAAATAGCACTGGGCAAGAAAAACACTTGGGAATTTTTCATTTTTTTCATAAAATAACTTGCTTTGAGAGTTTTTCTGTATTTAAAGATGGAAACTTTGTGTAGCAATAATTTTACTACTGTAATTGCTAAGTAATTGTGGTGCATATTAACTTGTTCAATTCTTATGACAACAGTAAATTGAAACCCACAATATTTAGTTAGTATCCAAACTTAGACTATTGGATATCTTGGAGAATTGTCCATAAGCAATTGATTGTATTTTTCCTTTTCAGTAGGAGTTGAAAACATTCTTTCCCTAGTTGTGCATAAGAGTTATGTGTTTGGAGAGCTAATTTACCTGGTGGCATAAACCAAAACCTTGAACTTGTCAGTTTTCTTTTGGGTGACTGCTCTGATGTTGCTGACAGCCATTCTCTTTTGCATTCCTGTAAAACCACTTAATGAGATCTAGCTACTGATTTTTATAGCTTGGATTAATTTTTTTCCCTTTCTGCAAGAAGTGAGATTTTGTTCCACAGACAATAAAGGTCCAAAGAAATAAAGATATCCTCTTCAGGTTGGTGAATGCACAGTAATTCCCATCAATATTTTGTTGTCTGTTCGAGTGCTAGATTTTTAACTTCCTTAGCTATATGTACTTTTCTATGCCAGAACATTAGTCTTTGCACAACTAAGACACAGTTGATTATCTGCCTAGTGCATAATTGTTTTCTTTCTTATGGTTTATTGCTGTGTGGGACTGTCCCTTCCGCTGCACTGCTGCCATTGATACAAAAAGTACCCAGTGAAAATTGATCAGTTATGTAAAGACTATTCTGGCACAACTTTTCTAGTCTTTCACATTGTAACTCTGTAGTATACAAAAAAACTTCTGGTGATTGTGTCCTTCTTTGCTTGTAAGGTCTGTGATTGTTTTTTAGGGGCTCATATATTGTTTTGGTGATGGTTAGGTCAGAACTATGCTTCTTTGTTAGAAGGTGCTTTCATAAACTGTCAAGTTGAAAGTAGGATGGAAGGGAAGAAGGTGGCAGAGAAAGTGAACTCTGAAATTCTCAGACATGATTGGGATTTTTTGTCAATCCTTGATGTTTGTTGCTCTCTGCTCTGCTTCTTAATCCCCATACAAATTTACCACTTAATCCCAGTAAAATCTGCAGCATTTTCACACTTACATACAGCCATTATTTAAAAGTTTATTTTCTATTCCTGAGGCAAAATAATAAAAGGATTTGTATTTTTTTGAACTTCTAGGTATGATTTGTCACTCATGTTCATTCAGCCCCAATTTATTATGTTTTATGTATAGCTCAAAGACACAATGAATCTTGAGAATGAATTAAAAGCTGTAATCCATAATTACAGTCTGCTTGGCTTTAAAAGCTTTTTGCCATAATGTCTGTCATGTTTTTACAATTATAGCATGCTGAATGTTCTTGCAGAAACCTGCCTAGCAAAACATTTTGCAATACGAGGGCCAAATTTTCAAAGAACTGATGTATCTGCAATGATTCCTACACACCATCTTGCTCACAGCCTCTTTCTTTCTAAACCTCAGGATGGTGACAGGCAGACTGAAGATGAGGTCTGACAAGATTGTGCCCAGCAACTAAGGGAATGCATGGGCTGGGTGTGAGCCCAGTGCTGTGAACCAGAACACCTTGGAGTGTGTGGAGTTCATGTGCTGCCTGCTGTTTCTGTCCCCTTGCCTCTCTTCTTGAGCTTCTTCTCTGTGGTCTTTGAGAATGCATAGGTGCTGCTAAACTGTTCTTGGTACTTATGTACTCTCTTTTCCGTGTTTGGATGTTAAGTCCCTCAAGGAAGAGAACTGCAGAACCTGCCCTTGGTCTGACAAAACTGCCACTTAGGGAATGAGAGCCTGGATGCAAGAGAATATATCTCTTGTATTAAACCTTCAGATTCTTACTTCTAAGATCCAAAATGTATTTAATAGTAGATGACATGAAAAACATGCACCCCTGAATCTCAAAAAACTACAGCTGGCCTTTTTCCTTCTTTCTTCCCCCAAGCTGCTGGAAAAAGTAGCACGTAGGAAAAAGTTACTGGTTTGGGACAGGTCTTTGGCTGATGCTGGTGCCAGAGCTGCATTGGCTGTAGCAGGTCAAATGGAGAGGCCAGAGGTTGTTGGCCAGCACATTCTGCCTGTTGACTCAGATGCTCCATGTGCTGTAATCCTCAAATCTCAGAAGTATCATGAGAGTGTTGGTTTATTATATCTGAAGGACCAACAAACAGTGGGCATTAGCCTAGTCAGTTAAGAGCAATCTTAGCCCTGGGAAAAAGAAATTGCCACTTGCCTACTTCAGATTAATTTCCCTGATTTCTTAGACTTACTACCAGAAACCTTAGGGATGTAATGGCAAAGGCACCAAGGGTTTGGAAAATGAAGAAGACTGTTCAAGGGGCTATGAGACAATGGCAAGAGAAGGAGTAAGGTTGGAGGTGTCAAAGGTTTTCTAGCCTTCCTATCATTCAGCCTCTGGGTAGCTTCCCTGGCTGCCTTTCCCTGTAGATCAGTTTGTTCTCTGTGAGCCAAATTCTGTTCAAATGTATGAAGGTTTTCCCTTGTTGACAGCCTTGGATACCCCAGGGTGCACTGCCAGCTGCTCTGCTGCAGTTCTTCAGTGAAGAAGGGCTGTGCCTCCCTGAAGCAGAGTGGAAAGGTTTTGTAGAGTGTGTTCCAGCATCTCCACTGAGTTTGACTGAGCAGTGGGATGCAAAACTTTGAAAAACTAGTTTATGAGCAGAGACACAAAGTTGCTGATACTGTGGTAACAACATGGGGCAGTTTTTTCCATTTGTTCTTGTTTGGGTTGCTACACTGATATATCACCTCTTTTTCAATCATTTCGTGCTTTTATTCATTTCACCTGCTGCTTCAGTTTGAAACCTAGGTGATGGCACAATATAAATAGAAGCCAAATTTTACTTTCCATCCAGATTTCCCCTGTCTAAGTCTTGACTTGCCTGTACATGCCAGCTAGTCTTGATGAGACTGAAGCAGTGTTTGCAGCTGCAAAGCTTTGTGCTGCGTAAGCCAGGTTTGCAAATTGGGCAGCTGATGTTCCCTTTGCCTTGTGCATGCCTGTTTTTTCTCTTGCTTATTCTCTCCTCACAAGGATTTGAAAATTTGGCCCTGGGTGATGTTCAGTGTGGGGAAATGCCCACAGTAGTGAGAGGTAAAGGAGTGTAGGTCATGCATATTGTCAATGTAAGCAAGAGAGCAATTTTAATTACCATGTATTAACAAAGAGCATTTTTATTGCCAGCTTTGCCTGCTAAAATAGTGTCTTAACATCTAACATTGTTTGTCTTTCTGTCCTCTGCTGTTAGGTTGTTTAGTTTGTTTCGTAAAGAGATAAATAAAAGGTCTGTCTGAGGGAAGTAGTGCACTTGGGGATGTCATTTTACAAACTAATAAACTGATGTATGTGACATTTTAAATAACTTGCATCCTTTACCATTAAAAATTTGTGTTGTCTTCCTATATGTGTTTATTTTTGTTTGTTTAAAATTGGTTAATCTTTATTTGGATTTAAAATGTTGTTTTCTTTCCGAACTTGCAGTGTCTCCACCAACAAGACTAAGATATAATGTAGTGAGTCCTGACAGTGTACAGATCTCTTGGAAAGCCCCCAAAGGGCAGTTCACTGGATATAAACTTCTTGTCACTCCAAGTTCAGGTAAAAGCCTGTATGTTCTCTTTTAAGGTGAAGGTCTCTTTTATGTCTTCCTAAGGCATAAAAGCTTTTCAGAGTTCAGTGTCATCCTCCACAAAGAAGAAATTGTGAGCAGGATAATGTAGTACTGGCTGCTCAACAGAAGAGAGATTGATTTCACATGAGGGATGTCAGGCACAGAAAATGGGAATTGAGTGCTTAAGGTAGCAGAAGTGGGTCAGTGCTAGTTGTGCTTCATGTGTGGTCTTTGGGAATCGCCATTGATCATCTGTCTTTACCTTTCTTCCAGTGTGATGTAAGAAAGTCTAGGAAGGGTTCAAGGGAAAGCATTGAAATCCTAATTCAGTCAACCTTTGAATTTTTTGAATCCTAATTCAGTCAACGAGGTGAATCTCCTTGTCCCTTATCCCTTAGTGAGCTCTCTGGAAAAGATCAGGAATAATTAAAAAAAAAACCAACAAACAAACAAGTAATCTTTTTAAGTTTTTTGAATGAAAGCTTGAAAAATGTAGACAACAAATTTGCTGTATAGAGCCTGAAAGGTCTTACTTCTGTATGTTTAAAATTAAATTTAGATAGAGAAGCAGTTTTAACATACAGCCAAAATACAACTTTGTACATATTGGCATGTAATCTTTATATGTAAATGGACATAGAAATGTTTAATATTTGTATTTATACAGGAGAATTTCCTTGCCCAGAGAAAGTTGGCAAAGTGAATATTCAGAGGTGATGTGGGTACAATAGGGTCAGAATTGGCAGCCAATCATGGAATGAAAGCCTGTCAGTATGATGTTACCAAACTTGACAGATGTTGGTAAAACGTTTCTTTTTTTCTTAATGATTTTGCTGGACACCATGGCTGTTTCATGAGGCCCAGATAATGAGGTTGATCCTAAGAGTGTTTCTGTTTATGAAAACTGGTTAGAGTGCCTATCTTGTTGCTTTTCTGGGATGTTCTCTGGCCTGGCTGTATAAGTAGTCCCAAAAGTGGATAAAGGGGGAATGCTTAGGTCATGGTACAGCTTGTGATATTTTTAACTCATTATGTTTACTGTGCTATAAAAACAAAGTTATGCATTTGTTGGATTTGTTTTTGTCTTTTCTCCTATAGGTGGAAAAACAAATCAATTAATTCTTCAAAATACTGCAACCAAAGCAATTATTCAAGGTCTCATTCCAGATCAAAATTATGCCCTTCAGATCATTGCATTCAATGAAGACAAGGAGAGTAAGCCAGCACAAGGCCAGTTCAGAAGTATGTGTCCCTTTATGGCTGACATACAGAATGTATCAGATATTTAATGTAACTTTTGAAATGGTGACAAGCCTTACACAAAGGGGAATGATGGAAAACCAGTTTTTTCTGTGGTAGAAGGAAAATCAAAGCCATGTATTTTAACTGGTGTAAGTACAGGTGGAGGCCTGAATTGATTGTATAATATATTCTTGCATTGGGCTATCTTTGTTTCCATTGGACTGGCATTCCTTTCTTCCTCATTTCATTGGGAAATTTGCTGGTATTTCATGGAAAGAACATTCAGTGAGTAGAAAGAAACTGCTGTATTCTGACACTTAAAAAATTTCCATTTCATTAAAATAATGTTATAGCTGTGCCAACTGGCAACTAGATGCTAGTTCAGTAGAATGAAAGGCTGATTTCTTAATGGCCTCCAGTGGTCAAATATGTTTATAAATTTAATTTTTTTTATATGACCAAGACATACTCTTAATGTCTATATCATAGTGATATATACACATCTGATTTATCTTGATCTTCATGTTAAACATGTTAAATATGATTAGTGGAGATTTGGTTGATAATGTGTCAGTGTAAAGTACAGTTGGAAGCCTAATGAATTCTCTGACACTAATTTTTTATCATTGTCTTTGCTAAATTACCTTTCTCTTAAAACCACCACAAGATAAAATATGCTGAGTACTTGATGTGATGTGTATCCAAGCCCTTTTAGCTTTCCATCACTACAACTGTACATTTATTACCTTAAGTTAGAAAACCCACAAAACCACAGATTACTTTAGCATTAAAGAGAAGCCCACAGAAAGCTACAGCAAATTCTGTAATATTATATATTAGTTATATATTACATTAGTTTTATTATAATACATATATATAATATAATAATATTATATAATATTATATATGTAGCTATTTTTGAAATGGCATTTAGGAAAAATAAAACTAGCAACTCAATTTAAGGATATGGGGGTAGTATACTCTCTTTGCTGCACTTAAGGCTGGAGTTTCATTTAAAAACATGATACCTTTCATGAATAAAACCAGATACAGCATATATACAAATCCTTTTTTTGCTCTCCTGTATTATAGGTTTTTTTCCCTGTTTGACATGTGGTCACTAATTCTTGAGATGAAAAAAGGTCAAACATATAAAGAGCTTTGAGAATATCATCTGGTTTAGTGCATTGGAAGTATGGTTTTAATGCTGTGAAGTTGTAACTCTTGTACTAAGAATTCTCAAACTTACAATAAAATTTTATTGTCAAAAGAGTATTTATTTTTATATAGTGAGGTATACATTCTTATTCTAATACATAGTGTTTAATGAACTAAGATCAATGGGAATTTTGTTTCTTTTGAAAATGCAGATGTTAAAACACATGCTAGATAAAATCTTTTTCTGTGTAGATATTTGAGTAAAACTGCTGTCTTGGCTCTTCCTATGTGGTTAGAATTTTGACAGTTCCTGAATGCAGAAATCTCTGTCAGGATGTGACCAGCTTGTCTCCTTTGAACATTTTCAGACTTTTGTACCATTTTCTCTGGAGACTTGCCCCTCAATAGCAGTAGCATTAGAGGAGGCAAGCTAATTGGCTTTGTTCTTGGCCTTTTTTCAAAGGAATGCTCCTAGAAGGATAAGCAGCAGCAGTATCCTTTTTGGCCAATATTATTCCAGTATTTCACCTCTTGTTTTAGTCAGATTCTTTCTCAATTAAGGTGTAGACCCAGACTTCTGACCAAGACCTATTGTTGTTGTGGCATTGTCTGTAGCCTAGCTAATAACCAGTAACCAAGATCTGCCTTGGTAAAAGCTGGCTCCTCAGCAAGCTTGTGGACTTGAATTTGTTCCCAAAGGAGTTTCACAGTTGGTTGCTAAAGGCAGAGGTGATACAAAATCACATGTGCTGTCTTAGTAAGAAGAGGAGTAAAAATTTCAGGTTTTTTGTTCTCACCTCTGTACCTGGAGTGTGAGCTCTACAGGTTCTGCAAAGGGTTGTTGTACTGAGAAAATCACATTCAGATATTTGACAGTGCCTTGTTTTCTTCTTTAGTCTTGTGATGATATTTTGAATTGGAACACTCCTGGTTGATTCAGATATTCCATATACCATTGGGTAAATTAGTAAATCCATTTGACTTTGGTCTCACTAATGTACAACAGAATATTTGCATTGTCTTTCTTACATAGCTAAGAGACAGATGGTTTCCTTTCATGCCCTCACAGTGTTTTTTTGAATGATGCAGCACAGAGAAATTTGGTCCCGGCTGAGGATCAGTGCCTGCTTGGATGAATGTCAGTCATAATCCAGTTTTACATAAAGTAAGAAGTGTAATTGGAGTAGAATTTTATTTTTTGTGGAAGATATTCTCAGCTTCATTGTTTTAAACTTTACCTGTCTGTTGCAGACAGATGGAGTGTGGATACTAATTAGCATTCCAAGAAAATTCTGGAAGGGCTTGTTCTTCCCAATACGTGACTTTAGCAATGACTTTGTCAGAACCTTTCAGGCTATTAGTAGAGCAATACTGTTCTACTAATGTAATATTAGGCATTGCTAACCAAATTGGGTTCTGCTTGGCTGTTGTGAACGATTTGGGACATAGAAAGGAGGTATCCCACCCACTTGTAGAACAGGAAACTGTCAAAGTCTCTGCTCTGGAGCAGCCTTGCACTCCTGGGAGTGCATTGGTGCCCTGAATACAGATTTGGGCATGGGATCTAAGCTGATTCTGTAACGAGGACTGTGTAACAGCTGGCCTATGTGCTTTTGTGTTGACTGTCTTGGAGTGGAACTTTGCAATGTTGGACTTTCCCCAGCTAGCTTTGCCAATTTTCTGGACTGTATTTCCAGTGTGGGATCTTGTCTGCATGGGCTTAGGTGCTGATGTCACTATTTGGACTCTCCTGTGTGAAGAGAGTCAGTTTTGAGAGTTTTAATGATGATAGAATGGGGAAAGATCCATAAAAATAATAAATGCAAAGGGAGGGAGGGAAAACAGAGAAACAGTAACTCATTACCTAAACATATCTTCAGATGCTCTGTGCAACTATTTTATCAGGAAGAAGAAAATGACATGCTTGTAACTGCATTGTTTCTAGATTAATTGATTTTTCTCCCTTACTTTACAGTTAAAGACATAGAGAGAAGAAAAGACACAAGTAAATCCAAGGTGAAGGATCCAGAAAAAACAAATGCGAGTAAACCAGCTCCAGAAGGTCAGATCATAATGCATACGACTTATGGGATATTTTGAAAATAATCAACTTCTCTATTTAACTTGGCCATTGTAGAGATTTTCTGTAAGTCAGTACTTTAAATCTGGTTCCCAGGGTTAAATTGAATAGAGGGGGGAAAACAGTATTTTCAGAAATATTGGAGAGCTGCTACAGAAGTATTGCTTTTAGTTCTGTGTTTTGCTTTGCTTTTTTATAGTCCTAATGCCATCATGAATATATGAAAATTATTAAAAAATAATTTTAGATAATGTTAAAATTATTAAAAGCTGCTTGTACTTCCCCACTGGGGGCACTTTGAGTAGTGGAAGAATCATGCAGGTGTGTGTGTATATAATAACTTTTTTATCTTGGCTGTGAGACAGACTGGCAATATTAATTCCCACCTAAAGTCTAATTGATACTATTGTATAATTAGCCTCATAATATCTTGATAAGTCTGTCCTAGTGTAGGTTGTATATATGAAAACATTTGAAACATTTTGAGGGAGGGGAAGAAAAAAGAGTTAATTTTGTCCTGATGCAAGGTTCCAATCTTCTGGTGAAATGTGATATTGCTTGCCATGAGAAGTTTATCTAGTATGGATGAAAATATATTTCAAGCTTAATATACAGCTCTATTTCCTGTTATTTTAAAATTCAAATAGCATCTTCTTTATGAAGTAACCTCAACAGTAATTATTCCCTTCAGTGGTTGTTTCTGGTATACAGAGCAAGAGGAGCTTGGTATGACCTTAAATAGTCTCTCTATGAATAAACTGGAGAGTTTCAAGGATCCCATTTTCCCCTGCCATATAAATCTGTCTCCAGTGATGCAAGTATTAAAGACCTTACACAAATTTCCTTGAAGCCCATGCAAATTTTTCTTAGGTGGGTTTTTATTCTTACCACACATTTCTGGGTCATGTTGTATTTATTAACACTATGCAAGTTTGTTTCCATACAGCATTTCTCAAAACAAAACACCCTTGAATTCCATTGGGTGCACTGGAAGAATGTTAGCTAGTGTTTGCAACATTAAAGAGACAAGTTGTACCTGCTAGTGTGTGACAGGGTAATGGACAGGTGATCTTTCCTATAGCATGTCTAGAAGGCTGAATTGGAAGAAATGACAGAACTGAGAGGGAAAATGTGATTTGCTTTCTTAATGAAAGACAAGTGATAAAAGTTGAAGGAGGGAAAACTGGGCCTGTACTTGGAAAATGTTGATTAAATACAGACAGAGGAAAGTGTCTGCCAGACTGTGGGAGAGAATTTATGCTTTTTTCGTGGAGTGAAATACAACTGGCAAGAGGAGCTTGGATCTGCAGTCTCTTCCTTTTTAGGATTCATGTTTACTTTTGAAGTCTTTAGTCACTTTCCTCATCCCTGCACCACTTTTTACTCATCTGAACTACTTCAGTTGTATCAGGGCAGTTTGTAACAGAACAAAATATATCTCCATCCAGCACTTGTGAAAAGATACTGCCTTATACTTACTGTAGCAGGTTTTACTAGAAAACCTGGTATGCATTTAAAACTAAGGCAAAACTTAAAAACTTAAAAACTTCTCAATCAGGAAACCTGATCATAAAGGAAAAAAATTGTGCTAATTTTTATGAATTCTTGAATTTGTTTAACCCTATTTCCAACTCAGCTATATATAATTATAAAGTAACAGACCTTTTTTCTCTGGTCTAACTATTGCATATTTCTCTGCATTGCACGGTTCTAATGATTATTCAAAGTGATGAAGATTCCAACTGAATGACTTCAGTGGGAGTAGGATGAGATTCCAAGGAAAAATGTTGGGCAAAAATAACAGCAGCAGCAAAAAATGTGTAGCTGGGGTAGAAGTGAATTCAGAAGTGAAACAGACATTAGTGGTATCAAAATTTTCTTAGTTCAATATATAAAGATTGTTCCACCTCAGACTGAAATTGGATCAAAGAAATAAGTGCAAAATTTTACAGCAAAACCGTAATAACTTGATCCTCTGCAGATGTTTGACAGGAAATGATTTGAGTACAACCAAATGAATTCAGGCCAGCAGTTAATTGGTTTCATAACCATTTAGTGTACAGCTAAATTTGATGGATTTAATGGCAACCCTGATACATTCTGTGGCTGCATTTATATCTTTGGTCAAGTTGGTTAGACCTTAGGAGTTAACACTACAGAAAAATTTATTAGAATTGTAAAATCATTGAGGTTGGAAAAAACCTGAAAGATCATCAAGTCCAATTTTTGACCTAATACGATGTCCACAGAAACATCTCATGAAGAGCCACATCCATTCAGTTGTTGAACACTTCCATGGATGGTGACTGCACCAATTCCCTGGCAGCCTGTTCCAATATTTACACTCTCCTGCTGTGATGAGATTTTTTGTAATATCCAATCTGAATCTCCCCTGGTTCACCTTGAGGCCATTTCTCCTTGCCCTGTCCCTTGTAACCTGTCAGAAGAGCCCGACCTCCACCTGGCCACAGCCTCATTCAGGAGTGTAGAGCATGACAAGGTCTCCCCTGAGCCTCCTTTTCTCCAGGCTAAACACCCCCAGCTCCTTCAGCTTCTCCTCATCAGATCTGTGCTCCAGACCCTTCCCCAGCTCCGTTGCCCTCCTCTGGACACACTCCAGCCCCTCAGTGTCCTTTTTGTAGTGAGTGGCCCAGAACTGGACACAGCACTCGAGGTGTGGCCTCACCAGTGCTGAGCACAGGGGGTCAATCCCTGCCCTGCTCCTGCTGGCCACACTGTTCCTGGTCCAGGCCAGGATGCCACTGGCCTTCTTGGCCACCTGGGCACACACTGGCTCATGTTCAGCCACTGTTGACCAGCACTCCCAGGGCCTTTTCCAAGGGCAGCTTTCCAGCCACCGTTCCCCAGCCTGTAGGACTGGATGGATTTGTTGTGACCCAAGTGCAGGACCCAGGGCCTGGCCTTGTTGAACCTCACACCATTGGCTTTGGGCCATTACTCCAGACTGTCCAGATTCCTCTGCAAACCCCTCCCACCCTCCAGCAGATCAACACTGATGCCAAGCTTGGTGTTGTCTGTGAGTGTTGTCACTGAGGGTGCTATCAATGTGTTTGTATAAAGTTTTTTAAATCTTTAATGATGGCAGTCAGGTTGAGTTAGGTAGAATAATACCTTACCTGAGAACAAGAGCAATCTTTGCCCATAAAATAAATTGAAAACAGCCATTGACCAGACTACTATTGTCAGTGGCTGTGGTTTCTGCTCTTGTCTTGAGTGAAGGAGGACCATAATTCCCCAGTTATTAGTGTCAAGTTTTGATGTAAAGAGGTGCCTTTTGTGAGCATCTTCACCACTTGCTACAGAATTATGCTCACTGGCATTAGTAAGCCAGAAAATCCACAATCATTGTTTTGGGACAGAACTAATAAAGCACACCAATGTACTTGTCAGTGAGTATGAAAAAAGAGTATGAACTCTTTCAATATTACAAGCTCCCGTTTGTGCATTATGATGTCATGTATCCTGCTGATTTTCCTGAAAGGCACTACAGGCACAGTATGGTATAAAGTTGCTGTTTATAAATACTTAGCTAATATACCTTCTTCAAGGTCACACAATAAACCCCAGAAATTTCAATTTCCATGGGACAAAGATTTCACCATAGCACTTCTGCTCCTAGAAACCAGCTCTTTGCTAAGAAATGCAACATATAAATACCTGTACTCATGACTCTACGTTGTTCCAGAGCATTTCACTTGTATTTTCATCTGTGGTTTGGAGGACTGTTTATGTATACTTTGTTTGATGTATGTATATATACACATACATTTATGTGTGTATACTATGTTTTATATATATGTATGCTGTCTGCTATTTAATTACCAACTGTCTAAGGCTCTGAGCAATGATGGGAGCTGTAAATGCCTTCTCCTGAACTCCCAAATCCACTTTCTTCTTCTATCCTTAAATTAAATTGTTATGAGGGTTTTCCTCTGTCTTTATGGAACTCTGTCAACAGCTTGTATGGCTTGTTAGTAAAGCAGCTCTAGCAACCTAGATTAAAATTTTCCATCTATTCTGTCCTAATCTTTCAAGTAGTTTAAAAAGATTTACTCCTTTTCTGTTGTAAGTACTGTGCTCTTATCTCAAGCAAACCTCCAGTGTATATCCAGTAATGTCATGGTGCCAAATTAATTCAGGCTTAATGTCTAGCACTCAGCCATCAAATGTTCACTTTATATTTTATTTCCAGAAACTTTCTGTATGACTACTTTCAAGACTTCAATCTCCTTTCTATATTTTTGAGAGCCTGTCATTTTTCAGCGCAGTGATTTATCACTGCTGTGCACACTCATATTAATAATGTCAGAAGCCTTTTCTCTTTCTGTCTGTTGGGAAAATAACCCACAGATGCAGCTTCTTTCAGCATGCACTGATATTTGAGTGCTTGTACCCTGGCTTCTCTCCAACTCCCTCATGTACAAAGCTCTTTTCTGTACAGCGACAGGGGTTAATACATTCTGTGCCTTCTCAGATGTTTTACAGTTTCTCAGAAAGCTTCTATGACTGATTCTCTAATCAAATCCCTTTGGGGAGGGGAGAATCAGTGCTTTGACTATATCCTCTGGCAAATATATGACTATATCTTTTTTCTGTAGAGTATTTCTCCATGTATCTGAACTGGGTTTAGCTACCCATTTCAATATAAACAACAAAACACTGAGGCCAGTTTTATCTGCATGCCTGTTGACTTGATTGGGGGGGGCTGTTAGTTGAGAGGTGTGGTGGCTTAGTGTAGGCTACCAGCCAAACTTCCACCTAGCTGCTTGCTCATTCTTCTTCCCTGCAGGATGGGAGAGAAAAGAGGAAGAACAGGAATGAAAGAGTTCATAGGTTGAGATAAAGACAGAGAGACTATTACCAGTTGCCATGGCAGGCAAACAGAGTCAAGTGGGGGGGAAGATTTACTTTTTTTTTTTTGCCAGTTAAAAAATTAGCTAATGTGGGTAGTGGGAAACAAAAGAGACAAACATTTAAACAACAGTTTTCCTTTCCATTTTCCCAGGCTCAGCTTGACCTCCTTCCAGACTCCTCTCCTCCCTTGTTATCACTGCAAACTACACTCAGTCCAAGTCGCTTCAGAGAGGAAGCAAGTGGTGCAAAAGGGGTGTTGAGAGGTTGTGAGCAGGGTGTAGTGGTTTCTCTCTTCCATTCCTTTCTTCTCATACCTTTCTTCTCCATGTACATCATCCACAGGCTGCAGAGAATATCTGCTCTGCCATGGAGCACACTCTCCTCTGACCTTGGGGTTCTGTCTACTGTTCGCACTCTTTTTCACTCTCCTTCACTCTTTGCTGGGCATTTCTTTTTCCATTCTTAAAAATGTTTTCCCTGAAGTGCCATCACCTGTCCATGGACACTTGGCCTCTTTTCACTCCTGCAGCCTTCATCCTGCCAAGCCTGGCCACAAACACTCAATGCCAAAGGTGCTCCATTTGTGCTTTATTGGAGTAAAGAATTTACACAGTCTTTAACCTGTCCTGTTTGGAAATCCCCTTATGCAAATCTCAAATCAAGATGATTTAGGACAGCACAGGGCATGTATGAGTCAGATTTCTCTTCTGAATCAGTTGCTGCAGGATAAGCCTTACACAGTCTGTAGACATTCAAACAATGAGAAATAAGCTCGCATAAAGACTGTGATTCGTGTACCACAATGGTAGTTACTTTCTGATTGCAAAGTGTGTGTAATAAACAGTAAGTTTACTAAAGTATGACTGCTTAGGGAGGTCAGGGATCTTTACTGCACAGCACAGAACACAGCAGTTTGTTCAACCTTTTCAAAATAAAATTGTGTTTCACCCCAGAGCAAGTCCATTAGGGGCAGGTGTGGTTTTTTCAGTGATTTCTATGAAAATCCAGTGATATGGCACTGAGTTAAAATACCTGGGGGAACTGCAGCTTTTTCTATCCCTTAAGTACCTCTTTCTGATGGGAGTCACCTTTACCACATGCTAGGAGCCAAACTAGTAGAACATTAGCTGAGCTCTCTGGGCTGGTGGGAAGCCAGCTGAAAGCTCTGACAAAATGGGTGTTGCCACCCTGCCCAAACAGAATATAGAGGAAGCTCTAGGAGAAATTGATTGACAATAAAAGCTAGATCTGAGTTTCACGTTGTTGGAAGACTGGGACAAGCAGGTAGAAATTTAGGACAGAGAATTTGTAACTGATTTATTTTCTGTGACTATAGAATGGACAACTTGGCAATAGAAAATTTAGATATTTGGTGAGTGAAAAAAGGCACAGTGGGCTTTAGAGTTAGAAAAGCAGAAAGCCTGTATAATGAGCTGTGTAATGCCATACCTTGGCATTAGGTGCAGATGTCAGGTTACATTATCTGTATGTAAGTAAGATAACCTGAACTAATATTAAAAACAGCGAATAGTGACTTCATGTGCCTTGATCAGTAGTCCTACACTGTATATTAATTTAAATTAAAAAATTTTTGAGGAAGAGGTTAAAGTTAGCTGTAAGGAGAAACAAAGGTTTCCTTTGAAAGAATTTAATACTATTAGTGACCTTTAATGAATTGAACATAGTTACTAATATTATCATTATGATTGTGATTATGCACACAGATATGTACATAAACAAGTTATAAATGCAATGAAGAATAGCTTCTCATTTAGTCAAAGCTACCTCTGGCACATACTGTTTCCATTCTCCTTTTTTGGTATTCACTACTCAGTGATGCAGAAAGAAGAGATTCTGGTTATATTGTGCTAAATTTCAAGTTTTTAGTACTTTCAGAGTTTAGTATCCTAAAGTGTTCTGGAAAGAGGCCTGAAGCCATCTGTGATACCTACCTGCTGAGCAGCAAGAAGTATACCTGCAATTTCTTTTGGGCAATTGTGATCTGCCGGTGCTCAGTTGCCTGTAAAAACTGTGTAGATATATCCAAAGTTATTATGGTTTTGTGGTAGGATAGTTTTTGATAATTTTTTTGAACTTCCTGATGTGTTGTACATTATTAGTGATGTTATTATTTAAATTATTTCTACAATCTTTCAATGTAAATGTTTCTGAATTATTTTTTTTTCATAATGTGTTTTTCATTCAGTGCTATGCACCTATCAGAAAACACAAAAGGCATATCCTTCCTCAAAATGCTATGATGTACTTGTCTGAGGTTTCTATTTTAATAGCTCTTAGAATGAGGTGGAATCAGTCTTCTGATAGTGGTAGAAATGAGAGACGTGTAAGCTTAAAAAGATATACTGATTTGCATTCTTCTTTCAACGTTCCTACTACATTTGATGCAAATGAGCTTTGACATTCATTCATAATGTTATAGCTGTTGAGTGGCAGTATTTAAGCAGAGTAGGAAAAATCCACAGAGAAGTATATTAAGGTACTAATCAGCAGAAGAGACTATTTATCTAATTTATTAACTTGTCTGTTTAGTTAATGTCAGATGCTTCAGTAAGTATTACTAGACAGTGTGAAATGAGTGCTATGAGGTATTTGACTAAACCACAGGAATGAATACCTTCTGAACTTCTGCTTCATTGGCAGTGTTTCATAGTTTTACTCACTTCATCCTGGCTAATGTAACTGCAAATGTTGGTTTTAGTCATGATTTTTTTATTACTTGCTGAACTCCGGGGCTATGGAACTCATTAACTCTGTCTTTACGCAACCTATAATTTGATTTACTAGCAGGGTTTCCTTGAGCTTTCTGGAGGACACTGTAGGTCTTGATTATGAGCAGCAGAAGAAAGAAATGATAACTACGCTGTGTGGACATTTTCCCCCAGTGCCATAATGTTCTTCCTAAACAGTCTTTGTCTTTTCTCAGCTCTTGCACATTTTTCAGCTTTTGCAGTCTGAGCGTAAAAGCAAAATCTGTTGGAAAGTACTTAGCTCTTTCACTTTAAATACTATTTTTTGGTCTTGCTTTGGGGACCACTGAATCCTTTAGCCCAGTGCCCCAGCTCCAGCCAGTAGCAAGACTAAGCACGTAGTCCCAATAGGTCTGGGATGATCAAGCACAGGGCTTGGCCAAGCAAGTACTAATCAGCCATTTCTGCAGATGGAACTGGTCCCCTTGATGCCTTTATTGTTCTATTTTCCCATGCATGTTTTTCCCCAAACTACCTTTCAATGCTTTTTGGATCCTCTCCTAAACATATCTTATTAGATCTTTCACAGTCCCCAGGTACTCGATCCTGTATCCCCTCAGCTGTGACCCACCAGTCTGAACCACACAGACCATGTTATGAAGTAAGAACAAGTTATCCAAATGTGTGACTGATCTCAGAAGATGCAAGCATGATGAAACCTGTGCACTTAGTATTTAGTTTCTGGGTCAATGCTGGAATTAAACAAGAGGCAAAAGAGAGAAAAAAATTTCTGCATACCTCTTGTTTTCTTTTGTTCCAGTGCAGTACAGTATTGAAGGGTTGCTTGAACTAGATGCAACCAAGTTTACTCCAAAACTAGTAGCAGTTCAGTGATCCTGTTCAGTACAGCACTCTCCCTGGCGAATGCACTTCCCTGCTCAGAACTAGCTAGCTCAACATCTACCTCATCCTCCATTCCAAAGTGTAGAGACAACCCTGGCTATTAGCCTTTAGCATCAGTTTCTTGATGCTGTAAAATGGGAAAATTGCCTATTTCAGAGATACATTAGATTATTTAAACATTATGGAGTACTTTTATATGATAGGTTTCATTTTTGGACATTTGTAAATGAAAATCTGCATCAGAAAATATAGTGAGTTTAGAACTATTCATTGCATTTATCTACATTCTAGGCTACTGCCTACATTGCCCTAAAAGATATCTATGCATAATACTGAGGCTAATATTTCACCTCTGAGGGTCTGTAGGGAGTGTTGCCTTGTCATGGATGAAACAGGATGCACATCTACTGTCCTTAGCTGCCTCACACCTGAGGACATGTGCTCTATCTAGGCTGTTACTTCAGGATTCTTTTTTGGTTTACTTTTCAGTTCTGTGTTTACCATCTTGGCAAATATGTTTGTAGTCTTTAACAAAAGCTGCCTTTCAGCACTGAGTGGCATTTGTAGTGACATTTGCAGTGACATTTGCTGTGACATGCAAATGACCTGATTGTCAGTAGCTCTTGTGTGTGTGGTATATACCTGCTTGTTCTTGCATTTACTAATAAACTAAAAATAATATGAACGTAGAAATGAATCTATTTTCTATGCTTCTTCAAGGGGAGTAGTGCCTTGGGGGGCCTCCCTTGAGAAGACTGGGTAATGCTTAGACCATGCTTCAGCATTATTAGAACATTTTGGACCACCACAAAGCTTTGGCAAGCATTTGTTTTTATGTTCCTTTCACCATGCTCTTCTGATCACTCTGAGGTTGCTTAGCCCAGACAGTATTTTGTAGACCTGATTTTGGTTTCAGATTGTGTCACTTTGGCTTTGGACTCAGCTGGCTTTGTTCTGCCCAACCTTAGCCCAAACAGAATCCAAGATGTCTCCTATCTCAGCTTTCTCTAGTGAAAGCAGCACCTGACCATCTTAACTTTGCCAATAGGACTGTCATTTAAAAGCCTACAGCCAGTGGTCTCAGTGGTTTCAGTGGTGGTAAGATCACCATTCTGATGTGTGCTAAAAGATGTCTGCACTGGACCCCACACAGAACCTGCCCAGCAATCCTGTCCCCATCCATGTTAGGCCATCAGAGCATGGGGTTTTTTGGTAGTGGTTGTTTTTTAATTTGTGCCAAATGTCATGGCTTTCTGTTCTTCTCTGGGACTTCTCATTTTCTCTTTCAACTTCAGGTGATGAAAATATCTGTTATAATAAGGAGATGAAGTAGACTTGTCAGAATATACCATTGCTCTCTTTGATATGTGAACTTGGGATGCTCCACCCAGGCCATGTTGGTTTCTGTACTTTTCAGAAGGTAGAATTTGAGGAGAGGCATCCATTAGGTTTCCAAGCTGGACTATAAACCTGTGAGCTGCCATGCAGAGCTTTGTATATTAGAAATTCCTTGTTAAACACTCAGGACTTACAGGAGGACTCTGACACAAGGAAACTCTTTGGTAAACTCCTCTTTACAGAAAGTTAAGCTCATTGTGCTGTGGATGATCAGTGCTTATTCCAGGAACTCATCATAAGGATTTCTCTGAAGGAAATAGTTTTTGTGTCCTCTGAGTACTGCTTGTAACTTGGATTTCATTCTGCAGTGGCAGTACTTCTGTGGACCTCGCTAGGGTAATTTGGAAGACTCCTTCCTGGCTCATATGACTGAAAAATGTGATGGGAAGTATCATCACTGACATGGACAGAATTCTTAATTGCTTTTCCTTTGCCATAATTTGATAGTTGCTTTGAAGAAAGCTAAGCAAGCACATTTAGAGATTGCAGCATTTACATCTGCCATCTGGCCAAATTAAATAGCACACAAGTGTGTTCACATAATCTGAATAAGTGAAAAATACACTTTTGAGAGACAGCAAGCTTGAAACTGAAGACCTCGAAATTTCTGTGATGTCTGGAGCTGGGAAAGGGTTCATGTTGAGTTGTACACTTTGATCCTGACAGAAGAAATTCCAGCGAAGAGAGGAAGAGAGAGAGGAAGAGACATTGGGAGCAAGGGGTTGATTTTAACATGAAAAAGTCTGTCTTATGTGTTTGTAACTGCCTTGTCTGTTCTGGATAAGAGTAAAATTTTATTTATTTCCATTAGCCTGGGTGAGTATTAATTTGGAGGTTGCTGGATGTCTTCTTCAATTTGTATATTCCAGATGACAAACCCTTGCTTTATTCTGAAAATAGAAAGCTTGGCATTAGAAATGATGAGCAGTCTCCATTCTTACCCAAGTACCCATTACCCTTATTTATCTCCTGGCTCTGCTTTTCTGTAGGAGGGAATGCATTTCTTCCTATCAGTATATTAATATCTGGTTAAGATTGTGTATCACCTCTCATAAGTTCCTAGCCAGGTAGAAGCTGGAGATTGGTGAGGTTGACTCTCTGTCATCCAAAATGTCCCTCCTTGAATGCATCTGCTTCACTGAAGTGTAGACACAGTGTTGACATCGGTATCTAGAGAATCTGTGGTTTGGAAAAAGAACAACTTTCTAGCTCTCTTTCTTTTTTTATTTTTTCTCTGAGTAGAAAAAGAGACTTAGCGTATCTTTGACCTAAATGGAAGTTTCCTTTTTTTCATAAAATGAATCAACTCCGGATATCAGAACCACTGAGATTGACAACCTGAGTTAAAAGATGCTTATCCTCATATTCATAACACTTGGGTTGTGTTTCTCCTCATATCTCTGCACAGTAAATATGTATAATGCTTCATAAATCGGAACTATTACCAACAGAAAACTTGTTTGGCCTCTTTTTTTCCTTTGGTAGCTTTCCCTAGGGCAATGACCTTTTTTTGTGCAATTTATTCTTAGTTGAAATGGGAGGCTGCTGTTCACATTCTTGAATGATGGATTAATAGAAGCTCAGCTGAATGAATGGTCTTTCATTATCTTCAGACTGATTTTCATCTCTTCAAGTCATTAGCTCTTGAGTATCCATCCAATCAACAGTGCCCTGGCATGGCTGGATTCTTCTGGCAGCAAGAGATGTTCCCATAAGTCAGATTCAGGGTCTGTGTTGACATGTTTCGTTATTGAAACACTTTCATTACTACCCTGCTGAGACATTCCTTAGCAGCTCTTCATCATGAAGATGCTGGCAGCATGAATACAGTCTGAAGTCTGTAGGCTTGATCAGGACAATGTATATTCTAGGTAAACACCTTGGTATGTCATGAGTGATGCTTGTCTTTGATATAACACAAAAGCCACATAGTAAAAAGTTGGAACTCTGGGCCACTTTTTAAAACTTGTTTGGCAACCTTGAAAGAAGAACCAAAAAAAGCTTTGGGGAAGTTGGTAGCAGACACATGTACTGTAAAGACTGAAATGCAAGACCGAGGACCTCTTGTAGGAATCTGTAATCATAATGGATTGATGCATTCATCATCAAAGTCATCATGGATTTGCATAACCTGATGAATAATCTTCTTTGCTTTATACTATGGTCAGCAAAATGGGAGAGAAAGGTTAAGGTTTTGGTATCTGTTTTTAGGGACTGTGAGATGGCCCTGAAAACAACTGTAAGTTTTGTTTCACAGTCAGTCTTATTCATCTGTTGCTAAACAGCAAGCATGAGCTTGTACTGAGGAGGGAAGATTTCAGGATAATTTCATCCTCACTGCATGCTCTGAGGTCTTCATGTCCATTCTGGATCTGTTGATGCAGGACTCTGGCTCTGTTCTGTCTCCTGGTCAGCACCCTTTTCCTGGTGTCCTGTGTGCTGAGTGAGCTTTGGTGTTACAGCTGATATGTCCCTTGGTTAGAAGGTGACAGGTGGTAGCTAAAATGGAACTTACCTGTCTGTGAGGTACCTCAGAGGTGTTCTCACCTGTCTGGCTGTACTGATCATACTACTCTGCATACAGGGAGCCCTGTTTCCTTATCTGACTGCTGAGTTTGGTGTGTGTGTCTTTGGCTCATTAATCTCCAGAGATGTGGTGTTCCTGTACTCTGCCCTTCTGGAATACTCAAAGGAGCTTCTGTGCAACACCAGCACCAGCTTGGTGCTTGAGTATATTTAGTTTCCATTTATGCAGGAAAGTTAGCAGAATTAGGGCTGCTATTTCAGAAGTAAAGCTCATGTCAGCAGGGTCTTTGCATTGGTTTGATTTGTTTATGTGGTTAAAAATGTGGGCTAAAATTTCTGGTCTTTTGCATTGATCTTTCTAGTATGATAAAGGGAAACTGTAAATTGTGAGCACAGGGATGGTGGCTCCTTTGGCCTGTGAAAAACCACTCAGATCTCATCTCTTCTCTCCATACCCTCAAGACCTTTCAACCTCAACATCCAAATTTAGCTCATGCATAGGCAGGGCAGTGGTGTCAAGCAGTGTCAGATCAGCAAGGGGAAGCACAGAGTCCTGAGGAGGAATAGCCCCAGGCACATGCTGGTGGCCAGCTGGCTGCATGGAGCTTGGCAGAAAAAGCCCTGGGACACAGGTGACCACGAGCCAGCAATAGACACATGTCACAGTGGAGGCAAACAGCTTTCTGGGCTACACTGGGAGGAAGTTAGCAGGTAGATGAAGGTGATTTTTTCCCCTCAACCCAGCCTTGTTGAAGCCACATGTGGAATTCTGTGTCTGGTGCTGGGCTGGCTTCCCAGTAGAAAATGATATGGACTTACTGAAAAGAGTCTGTTGAAAAGCCACAGAGATGATTAAAGGTTTGGAGCATCTTTCATAAGTGGGGAGGCTGAGACAAGTGGACTGTTCAGCTTGGAGGACAGCAGGTTTGAGGGATATCTTTCCTAAGTGCAAAATTACACTCTGGAATGAGTAGAGAAGGCAGAGATTCTTCTCAGTGGTGTCCAGCCAAAGGACAAGAGGTAGTGGACACAAACTAAAGTAACTGTAAATTATATTTAATAGAAGAAAACACTTATTTTGCTATGAGAATGGTAAAACACTGGAGTGGGTTACTCCAGTTGTGGAGTCTTTATCTTGGAGACTCTTTAACCTGACTGGACACAGCCCAGAGCAGTCTGCTGTTGTTGCTCCTGCTCTGATTAGGGCAGTTTGACTAAACTCAAGAGGTCCCTTCTCACCTCTAGTACCCTGTAATTCTGGGAGTTGAGATTTCTCAGAGTTCAGTATTCACTCACATCTCTGCTAGTTAGAGAATGGAAGAATTGCTACATTCAAGAGGGCACAAATTTCATCCTGAGTTTTTGTAGATTGACATCCTAAATTAGCAATGCTTCTGAAGATCACTGCAAACTTGTATTTGTAGAAGCATATACACTGGTTACATTATGAAAATATTATTTAAAGAACTGCATGAAGTTAATATAGGGCCTCAAATTTGGAAGCCTTTTGCACTGTAATTGTATTGCACCATCCTTTTTGTTTCTAGACACATTGTCCATAATATCATATATATTCAGATCTGTAATGCTGAGCTGTAATTTAACTATGCTCTAGCAGTTTGTTTCAACTAGTTTTTAATTATTTCTGTGTTAATTACTTTTGTAAGTATGCAGACTGTTCTCTCAGCAGGCTCTTTTCCGTTACTTTACCTGTTGTGTTACAAGCTCAGGCACAGACCAGTTCTCTATCATGGTTTAGAGGGATTTAGACATACACCTTAATTAATATTGAGGATTTCTGAGTACCACTTTTGCCTGAAGTGCCATGATTAACTGTCTTCTAGACAGCCAAAGAAAACTGTCAGGGATTTCATACCTTACTAAAGAAAGAGGAGAAATAAGCCTTTTAAATCCTGGCATATTTTTTACATAGAAATGGTGGATAAGTATGATCTTATTAGTAAAAATTACACTTTTCTGTCTTGAAAAGTAATTTAGACCTTGAGACAGCTGTTTCATTTAAAACATTCATGCACTCAGATGCAGTACTGAGAGGAAAGAGAGGTAGAGAGTTATCACTATAATCTGCAGAAGAGTTTCTTAGGTTTCATGTACTCCACTGGAGGATTGCAGATCATCTTCAGTGTAAATTGTGGCTAAATGGACACAGTATATTACCAGGCTGGGCTTCAGGTTCAGGAAAGACTTCAGCATTGTCCTTTGTTCTGTGCTGACATGTTGTCTGTTGGAAGAGAAATTGTAACAAATGTTTTAAACTCTCAATTTAAATTCTAGGGATTTAAAAACATATTTTTCTATCTAGGTACACAGACCAGGAGTGTTTAGTGTTGCTTTCGGGTAAGCTGCTGCAGACATTGTGTTCTTCAGTGCTATCAATTAACAATGGTCTGTAAGGAGACATCAGCACTTTCTTTCACAGTTATTTTTGTCTCTCAAATTAAAAAGTTCAGATTTAGAAAGAAAGTTCTAGAAGTTTTTCTAAACTAGTGACTACTTACTGCAGAAATACAACTGTCATTGAGTGTGTGTGGAAAAGTGCATAGAAAATGGCTCTATGCTTCTTTCTCTCATACTTGAGAATTATCACCAGTATATATAGACAATTAATGTATTATCAACTAGTGCTTTGATTAATTTTGTGGCCTTAAATTCAGAAGGTATGCTATAAATAGTATTTAGTAACTGCTGCATACTTTTTTGGAAGCAGAAAAATTTTGGACTACATTATTCACAGTCCAATGTGACATGATTAGACAACACATTCAGTAAATCTTAATAGTCCAACTCCACCAAATAACAAATTTGTAGGCTTGCCAGTTGGGCTATATTAGTTTCCTGGAGAGGAATAAGGCACATGGAAAAAGGCTGGCTGCTTTTTCTTTTTTTTCCTAGGGACCAGGGACAAACTTCTAACCTTCTTGGGCTGCTCTTTAAACCTAATGTTCCAACATTTGAGTCCTTCAAATTCAAGCTGTGGTTGGATCTAGTTTAAAGAACAGCAGTTATGTTATATGCATTTGTCTGGTCCATAGGCCTGACATATGGGATGTGTTAAACTGAGGGCCAAGTGCAAGGATGATATCATCAGTACAGAACAATAATATCAATGTCAGAAGTGTGGACTAGAGAGTTGCTGAATGTGGAGCTGGACACTGCCTCACGTCCCTTAAATTTTTAAACCCTGTTTAAAAAAAGGATGTTACATTTTGCTGATATGGGTTTACATTACCCTTGTCCTCAGTGGTGGTTCTGCTCAGCGTGGTACTGTCAATTGCTGTGGAGGACTGGCTGTTCTCTGTCATTCATGCTTTATTCACAAGGTATTTTTCACTCACTGCTGTTATCAAGCTTCTTGCCTTTTGTGCTTTGTTATCCCATGAACAAGTCTTCTATTCATACTCTATTATTATTATTGACCTTTGCTTGAACTTTTTTTCTCTCCTTTCACATATATTATTTGACTTTCTACTGTGACAGGGAATAAGAAAGGAAACGACATATTGCAGACTCAGAAAGAGTTATAGTCCTAACTTCTAGCAGAAGAAGTGTGTGTTTTGGCTCTTGAAAATGAGAACAGAGTTTCATACCAAGGGGAGGCAAAATATCAAATATGTTTCTGTAAAACATATCATAACTGCATGCAAATTGAGCTGGTTTGTCTAAAGCACTGAGTCCTCCCATGTGACAGCGCCTGTATTTGCTGCTTCTCCCTTTGCCTTTCAAGGAACTTTCAAAGAGTAGTGGTGTTAACTCCAAGAGTCAAAGAACCCCATTCTAGATTAAAAATCATAGTTTAGTATTTCTTTGTGAGCTAGGCTTGTGGGTTTTTTTGGTGTAACTTCTGTTTTTACCGTTGCTCACTTGTTCACAACACGTGTGTGGAAGAGCAGCGGCAGGCAGGGAGGGCGCAGAGGTGCTTGGTGTTTCCAGGAGCTTGTCAAGCCTGCTGTGCTCTGCACAGCCCCCACACTGCCAGAGCTTCTCTCAGGTCTCTCTCTACACTCCATTCCCTTCACAGGATGACTCAAGGGTCCTGTTTTTCTGGCTCCAGTAACACTCCCTCTATCCCTGAAAATTCTATCTGGCTCTTCTTTCAGCATTGCCATCATTGGCTTCACTCTCAGCCAGTTTTGACATGGTCTTGAGAGTGGTGTAACACTTGCATATTGGAAGTGCCAGCAAATCACCTTCAGTGTCTGGGGGCTTGAGAAATCAAAAGCAGAAAACTTTGTTTGGCAGATGCAGAACTCTTTCAACACTGGTTCTTTGAAAAATTTCCCTGAAACAAATCAAAATTCTTCCTGGTGATTTGACTTTTGGTGGTACTGAAGCAGGTTTTGTGCAAATACCTCACCCTGAAACATTGATGGTAGCCTTTCACTGTATGTTGGTGCCTTTGAAGGTGAAACTTTGAGCCTGTGCTTTCTTCTGTGAAAAGCAGAAATGGGCAGACAGAGTCCTTTCCTCCTCAGCTTTCTGGCAGAGTGGCAAGTTCCTTCTGCCAAGTAGTGCTAGGAAGATTGCAAATTTGTTACAGAAAAAGCATTAATATTATGCTTTCTAGCCATAAAAAATCTCCACCAATTGTAAGTGAAGCAACTGAAGAGACTTGCTGGTGTAAAATATATAGGTTGTTATTCTGACTTTACAATTTGTGCAATTCTGTTGTTTTTGCTTACCTAAAGATCACAGGCTCTGTTATTGTTTGTTGTGGAATGCAGCACTTGAATCAGAATTATGGTTTCTATATAACATTAGGAAACATGGTACAAAATTTGGTAACTGGCCTCTTCCCTGCTGTCCTGCTTTTGAAATTGGTGAGTATTGTATAATTCAGAGGGAAGTGGGACCTTCTCTCTCATTACTCTTTTCTAGATGACTGAATAAACGGGAAATAAGCACACTATTGAACCTGATCACACTGCTGAACCTTGTAGCAGACTAAAAAACTGAGTTTTTAAAGGTTTATTATATAGAATGATATGCTATCATTCTCCTAAGAAAGGTTGTTGGGAAAATAGCCTATTAAAGTTATGTAGATACTTGAAATGTTCAGAAATGCCCTCAAACCCCACAGGAATTCATGGCCATGTATGATTGTATGGAAAGATTATTGAGAAAGACATTTTCAAGAACTGGCAATGGAAACTGCCTAAGCACAGTGGGGTGCAGAAATTATTTACTACACGCTGTGTCTTTTAGACTAACTTTATTAACTAGGATGTCATGGTGTTTTTGTTCCTATCAGGTTTTAAAGATTCTATCATCGCGTTATTCTGTTTAATATCTCACTGTTGTTTATTCCCTTTTAGGGAACTTTCTGCAATTCTATTAAGTACAACAAGGAGAAAACATAAGCAAAATAGTGGGTGTACAGAAGTAACAAAACCTAAATGTTTTATGCAGAAAAGATGCAACAAGTATCTCCTACCTACGAAGAATGAAACAAATTTTCACACTGTGACCTTGCAGTACAATCTTGGATCAAATCACAAGTTTCTTTAACAAAAAAATAATTGAATTATACTATTTGCATTGATTGATGATATGGAAATAAAACATTGAAAGGAATGTCGTTATTGTTTTCTTTATTCTTTGGATTTTGCTTCACTGAATGGATTTACCAGAACTGATAAAAGCTTTCACTACAAAGCCATCAATACAGTATTAAAGAAGGCTTATAGGCAAAACTTGTTGATATGAAATGATATGAAATATTACCAAGGGTAATAACTGGGTTTCATGCTCAGCACAAGGTTATAGAAGTAGAGAAGGAAAATACAACCACACAAATCCTGTTATCCTTGTTGGGCTGTATGATTAAACTGCTGGGATAACACTGAAAAGGTCCATCTGTGCTATTGTACAGCTGCTTGGATGTGAATCAGGGGTCCTGTACTTTCATTCTTACTGGTGTTGAGTAGCATTTTACTTTGCCAGTAGCTTTTTTGAAGCTTGAAATGCTAGTCATGGCCAGTGTGAGAATGGCACAGCTGAACTGTGTTGATGGAAGACAGATACTGCAGGCAATGCAGACTGATCAACAGGAAGTTTATTTGGCAAAGATAGTTAAAACATTAATTTTGCCATGACTAGTAGATTCCTATTAGGTCACAAAACAGACTCCATTCCCACTGAAATCAAGGGAGGTTTTTCTGTTGACTTCAGTGACATAAAGATTTGGACCTCTTTTGGATTTATGTTCCAAATTAAGATCATTTTTCTGATGCTTACTAAATGTTCCCCAGTGTCAATACATTAAAATGTGTTGCCAATTCAAATAGTGTTGTCTTGTACTGTAAAAGCTAAAATAAAATATTTGCTTTGGCATCTTTGTAAGTGGAATTT
Organism: Parus major; assembly: GCF_001522545.3. Lineage (NCBI taxonomy): Eukaryota > Metazoa > Chordata > Aves > Passeriformes > Paridae > Parus > Parus major. The sequence continues at coordinate 138,052,499 of NC_031769.1, forward strand.
TTGTCATGTGTTTAGAACTTATTTTGCACTGCTAGCTGCACGTAGGAAATGTTCCCTCTTCTTCTAAAAACATTTGTAGTACATGTTTAAGACATTAACTGTAACTTTATGGGTTTGGTTTAATGCTCAGTGGATTTACACTACAGTATGAATCTAACCCTTAATTATTACCAATTGAACTCCTTCTGCACATCAGACTGGTTAGCCTGTGAAATTATGGTTTTGTATGTAATGAAAATTGTCGTTAATAATATGTTGTGAAAGTTTAAAATTGCTAACCACATGCTTTATTTTCTCTGTGTATCAGGAGAATTTCTTGGGAGCTAATGCAAACACTTTTTAGATAATTTCTCACTGACTTCTTTTATTTGCTGAACATCTCTGCTCAAATCAGTTTATTTCTGGCAGTGTACTTGGTGATTCCTATTTAGCACCATGTTGAACTGTTAGTATTCTTTGTGTACTAACTTCTACAGTGGATCCTGACAAAAATGATGATAAAACCTGGGCTGCAGCTTAATTCACTAATCTATGTTTGTTTTTTACTGTATTGAGGGACACGATTTTCATCCCTAAATGGGTTGTGATGCATCATATCTATTCTACTAAGTCTGCTTTGCTTTGTCTTTCCTACTTCCCTCCTTATTCTGTAGTGAAGCTGGTGGGGAGTTTGTATTTTTGTACTTCAAACATAAGCTCTCATTTCTTATACCTGTCTAACATCATTCCTTTATTTCCTTCCCTGCAATATGAGTCCACTGTTTCAGCAACCTTAATTGTACAGTCACACATCTGCTTCTGTGGAATATGGCAACTCTGTCTGAGGTTCTGAAAACCTCTTCCGTTCCCTTTCTTCTCTTCCTGGCATTTTCTCAAACTGGATGTGGCACTTCTGTTTAGGCTTCTCAGTTGGTTTATAGTGCAATTTGTGTCAAATCACTACTTCCCTTCCTTTGATTTTCCCAGTGTTTAATTAAACCTTAGAGACCATTAATATGTACTTCTGCTAATTATCATCAGATAATTTCTGTTGTTTAGTTTGTTTTTTGTTGTTTTTCTTTTCGTATTTTTCTGTTTTCCATAGATCTGTAAGACCAAAGCTTCATTCTCATACCCATTCTCATAGAGACAGTGAATTTGAATCTGAGGTCTTTGCATTTGACTTCTGCTGTATTGAGTGCCTCCTACTTAGGTTTAATACAGTGTATTTAATTGGCCTTTGGTTTTGCTCAGCTCCCAGGAGTGAGATTCACTTCTGGATTTACAAGTCTACAGTGGTGCCTGGTGGTTTTTTATGGGGCTTTTGAGATGTATAGAAACACCTGGTTTTCTCTGTTGACCGTGAAAGGGGCCTTGATAACTGTTTTATATGTCTGCATCTCTAGGTAGCTCTCTCTGCATTGTCTGTGCCTAAGGCTACGTGTCATGCACTGTGTATGGGGACTGAAATTGTGTATGTGCATTGGGAATGGAAATGAACTCTCCGTTCAGTTGTGCTATATGGCAGTTAATTTTTTCTTTCTCAAGGATTTTTAGAAGAAAGGTTTCTTTTCATAGGTCTCCCAAAAGTAATTTTGAACATTTTAATGAAAGAACTGAAGTAAATAATGGCCAGACTATTCTATAACTGAAACTAGAACAGGCATGTTTGGTCATTTTGTTTTTTTCTCACTTACTGTGGAAGAACATTTAATTACCAAGCTTGGTGGGAGAAGGAAGGCATATATTTATTGAATTACAGTTTTATTGTTGAATTAATAATATTGATTTAATTTTAATGATTTACAGGGAGCCTGTTTACCTGTAAAACTCCAGCAATTGCAGATATTGTGATACTAGTAGATGGTTCTTGGAGTATTGGCAGATTCAATTTCAGGCTCGTTCGACTGTTCCTGGAAAATCTGGTTTCTGCTTTTAATGTGGGGTCTGAGAAAACAAGAGTAGGTAAGGTGCCACACTTTTTCCCTAATATTTCTGTAGCAATGTGAAGATGTTATTATTTCAGGATAGTTAACAGCTTGATGTTACTGTTTTTGTTCAAGATTCAGCCTCATCTAGCATTAGCACTTCTATCATCAGAGGAAGGCTGCTGTAATGTTTGTAGTATTAATTCCTCACAGTTTACTGTATCCTCAACTTCATTAACCCTAATGCAATGTCAGTGGAAAAATAAAAACAGTGAAAACAGTTTTACTGACTTCAGTCAGCATTAGTCTCAAACACTTGCAGTTTAATTTTTGCAGGCAGAATGTGGCAATGGATGGCACAATCTTGTGCTTTAAACTGGCTGAAATGTTATATTTCTGATCTGCTACTTTACATTGAGTTACATTTTTCTTTAAAAAAAGTCTTGGAATGTTAATAACTCTGAAAACGTTTTGAATTGCTTTGCTTTTCATTTAATTGGCACTTGAATAAAAGGCCTTGAAAGTTAACTGGGGAGCTGTCACCCAGAACATGTTCATACTAGTTTTTGTTGTCAACCAGTGCAGTTTTTCTTGTATGGTAGTAAAGCTACTTGCAGTAAGCTAATTGGTAAGGTACTGGTAACCATGTACATAAAGTGTACATGAAAAAACCCCACTTTATTGTCTGATGGATTACCTTCCTTTCTGGATCTTTAGGTCTTGCACAGTACAGTGGTGATCCCCGGATTGAATGGCACTTGAATGCCTATGGCACAAAGGATGCTGTTTTGGATGCGGTCCGGAATCTACCGTACAAGGGAGGGAATACTTTAACAGGTACTGTGTATGTTTTGGCTTTTCCCTTTTATTAAAAAGCATATTCTGCTGCACAGCCCAAGAAGTGTCAGTGCTTATTATGAAGGGTAGAAAGGATAGGAATTTTGCAGCTTGCCAATGGCTTTATCCAGTGTCAGTTATGTCTTTTCTGAAGTGCCTGTCCATTGACTTCACTGGGAATCGGGACAGGGTCTCGTAAAACAAAGTTACCTGACTCTCTGTGATGGAAGTCAAATCTTTTACCTGCTGGGAAGAAAATGTGAAATCCATTTGTAATGTTCATGCACAGAGCTTTGTTCTGGAGAAGGAAAGAATGTTGTTTCAGTATTTGACAACTGGTAATAGTAGCTTTACAAATGACCACCCAGGGCTTTTAGATTTCCACTGACCTTTTAGTAGTTAAAGCACTGCAGCCCCAGAGACACTTAGTGGTGGATAAAGGGGGAATGCCTGACAGTCTGGGAGAAATACAGTTTCTGAATACAATTCCAGTGCCATCAAAGCAGCAGTTAGTAATGTTGGAATGATATATCCAAAGACCCAGACACGGCTTTAAGTAAATTGCTGCCTTTATTTTTTTTTTCTGGTGAGTAAGGAACAGGAGAAACAATGAGCAACAGTCTTTATTTTGGTAGAAGGAGTGATTGCAGTGGGACAAAGGACAGAAGACTCTAGTATGATTCTAGGAGTGAGATTACTGAGTGGTAGGAAGTAGTAAATTATCATGATTATTTTTTATGGATGTTAGAAGAAAATGACTTAGAAACGTTTGCTGTGGGAGACTTAAAAGAATTTTCAGATAAGATCTTATTGTGATGTGTATGTTCATCCTGGAGCTATTATTCTTCTTTCCTTTTAAATAATTAGCATTTATTAAAATCAGGTTCTCCCCAAGCATAAATAAAGCTTTCTTTTAGCTTGTAAATTGGAAAAACTTAAAAACCAAACAAAGGTAAGATTATCTGTGGCATGAGGATTTACTAAGCTATCCAGAGCATGTGCTTTCATATAAGCAATATAGGTAGAAGGAGAGGGAAGTTCCTGTTCTAACTTTGCAGAATTTGGTAAATTAAGAATAAAAGATGATGCATTTACAGGAAAATCAATTTAGGTTTTCATAGCCAGTTTAAAGTATATTGATTGATTAAAAGACAGCTAAAAATAAATTTTAGCTTCTCTGTAGTTTAGGCTGCTTGTTGGAATTTAATTTTTCAGTAAATAAATTCTTCTTTTCTTTTATACTTATTTTTTATCAGAACTTTTAAATTGAGTAGAAAAGCAAACACTGTGATATTGGCAAAACGAATGGACATTTTTATCTGTAAAAGTCTTTTAAAATGTTTTCTTTTTTAGGTCTTGCCTTAACTTATATTTTGGAAAACAGCTTTAAGCCTGAGGCAGGTGCAAGACCTGGAGTATCTAAAATTGGGATACTGATCACTGATGGGAAGTCCCAAGATGATGTTATCCCTCCTGCTAAAAACCTGCGGGATGCTGGCATTGAGCTGTTTGCTATTGGTGTGTATTCTGCCATATCCATGTGCATGTCCCATTGGACTCTGCTGTATTTGAATCTGTTGCTGGCTGTACTAAGGAAGTGCTCTTTTCTGCCTCTATCCAACAAGTATCATCATTAATTTGTATCTTTTATAAGCATTGCTTACAACATTGCCGTTATAACTGGAATTTAGCAGTATACATGGATGCTGCATTTTCATGAGACAGCTGAAAAGATACCACTTTCACTGGCAGAAGTTAACATCTTGAATTGACATCTTAAAAACAGAGCAATTTGTAGTTGCTCAGTAAAATAAATATAATTTTATATTAGTCATTTTTTATCAAGCCCTGTGTATACAAGATTTTTTCTTTTTCATTGCAAATATTTTCTTTATTTTCTTTTCCAATAAAAGGTGTAAAGAATGCAGATATAAATGAACTCAAAGAGATTGCCTCTGAGCCTGACAGCACACATGTCTACAACGTGGCTGACTTTAACTTCATGCATACCATAGTTGAAGGTCTTACCAGAACAGTGTGCTCACGAGTAGAGGAGCAGGAAAAGGAAATCAAAGGTGAACAGAAACAAAATTTAATGTAACTTATGGTGAACTTAGAGCTACAAATCAAATACCTGCAGTTCTAGAGTGGCTTCTGGCACTAGACTCACGCTATATATTCTTTTGCTTGCAAGAAAGTATTGTCAGAGAAGTTATCTTCCTAGCTATGTATTATTCTTGCTCAGATATCTCTGATCATTTGCTCTCTGTTTTTAGGAGAGGTAAGTATTATGGTATTTGGTAGTACAAAAAAAAAAAAAAAGGTAATTTATTCTGCTATAACTATTTCCAAGTGGTGGCTAAGGAAATCTTTTTGTAATACAGTTTTGGGGATGAATTAGTTTAACAGATGCACATGGAATTGTTATATTCATGCTATGCTTTCCATCTCCTAACTTAATGTTTTGATTGTCTCATACATATTCAGGAGTTTCAACTAGTTAGATTGTTTAATCCCTCCTTTGATGGATTTTTTCCTCTTTCTTATTTAATACACACAAAATATATTTTGGTTCACAGGAAAAGATGGCAGCAAAGAAAATGGTTCTTATATAAAAAAGCCTCTTCTGATTACAATTATCTTGGCTTTTCTGAAGAAAAGAAATGGCTATGAAAAAATGTTGCAATTTGCCAGAAATGCAATTCTACCTGGGGCCTTTCTTTCTGAAAAGTTTCAGTGGATTTTGTTTTTATTTACTGGTTTATGATTCCTTAGTATCACAGAAATGCTAAGTTATTCTCTCTCTCTCATAATATATATGGATATATGGAATATTATATATATATGTGTGTGTGTGTATGTATATATACAGTCAATATAATATATAGATATCTATATAATATATATCAATAAGGAAGGCTCTCTTGAGCAGAAGAAAATGGAAAAACCATGGATAGATGAGGTATCTTTGTGGAAAAGAATGATTGCCAGAGAAGATGACCATTCACTGTGTCTCTTCAGCAGGCTGACAGGCAATATCAGTTTCCAGCCTGCTGAGGAGCACAGGAGATCACAGCTGTATATGTACTTGTATGTTTGTCATGACTGGGATGAAAGCAACCTGAAAAAAACCCAGCAGAAACGTCTGGAAATAGTGATGGGAAGAAGGTCAGGAAGGCTTAGTGTCATATTTTTGTCTTCATATAAAGGTTTATGAAAGACCAGGAAGATTTAGTCCCAGAGAAACTCCATGTGCTGTACTCATTATTACTTCTTTGGTTCCATTGAAAATAACATAAATAGGTGTGCAGTAGCCAATTATTTGATTTTCTGATAAGAAATAATATTTAGAGCTTCAGCAAATACAACAAGCCAAGCAATTATTATGCAGAATGGAATAAAAATTTGTGCTGTCTCCAACCTAGGAACAATTGCTTCTCTTGGGACTCCTTCAGATTTGGTCACATCGGAGGTAACAGCAAGAGGCTTCCGCGTCAGCTGGACCCACGCTCCAGGCAAAGTGGAAAAATACAGGGTTGTGTACTACCCCACTAGAGGAGGACAGCCAGAAGAGGTAATAGGAGGAAAAGCTGCCCAGAAATTTTTAATGCAGCAGGGGCAGCTAACTAGACAGGAAATCCATGGTCCTCTTCTAAATGCACCCTGAAATTCCCTATGAGGGCTCCAGAAAGGAGGCTGGTCACACTGGATGGTGACAAAGGTTAGGTAGGAACTAGGCTACATGTCTGTCATACAATTTAAAGTCAGTTAAGTGATACAATAATAATCACTTTCAGGGGTGGGGTGAAGTGCCTGCATTTTTTCCTTACTCAGAGGGTTACTTGGCACAATTCTACTGACACCCCCTGCACCACTCTGTTTATGAGAACAGAAGAGGTAGGAGGTGATGGTAAGCTGCATTTTCAGTTCTAAGAAAAAAATATTCATAAAAGGAAGATTGGACATTTTGGGACATCTACAATTGGTCATTGAAAATTTGGAGAGAGTTGTTTATTTGGATGGGACTTCAACATTTTGGAGATGGAAAAACTGCAGTGGAACAAGCTTTTGACTCCAGCTGACAACTTATCAAATTGAATGGAAATGTAGAATAGCAAAAGGATTTAACTAAGGTTATATTTTGTTTCCTTTTGCACTAGAAACTAGTTTAGGATGGATATGTATTGATGGGATTTTGAAGCACTCTGTGTGTGTGTGTATATATGTAGTACTAAAGGAATATTTATGATGATATTATATCAAAAAGTGCCACTTTCACACCCTTAAACTGTATCCCTTACACTTTGTTCAGCTGAGCTCTTCCTTTGTTCTGAATGGCTATTTATATCAGATAAACATTTAGACTATATGTATGGTTGCTGTTCTTTTCAGACAGTTTACTGTATATAAATGCAGCATAAACTGAATGTTAGTACAGTATAAAAACTGCCTGAAAGAGGGGTTGATTGATTTGATGGTAATAGAGTTTGTTTGCTTTATGCGTATTTAGTTAAATTTTCTTGTAAACAGGTTGTGGTAGATGGAAGTGTATCCACAGCAGTTCTGAAAAACCTGATGTCTTTAACTGAGTACCAGATAGCTGTGTTTGCCATCTACTCCAACGCTGCGAGCGAGGGCCTCCGTGGAACGGAAACCACACGTGAGTATCCTTAGCCTGATTGTTGCAGATTTGACTGTCTGCATTTAATCAGACTGTGTAGGCATTAGTCTTTGTGAAAAATAAACACAAAAGGGAGTGTTTTTCAATCTACCTTCTTTTAGTGCATTTGTCTTAAATTAAGTTTTGTTTTAATTAATCCTGGGCTAAGCTCTTAAGGTCAAACGCTCTGTGGATATTTAAACACTGAGAAAGGTTTTATCTCCAGGCTGAACTTTGAAGTCTGTTGTCTTGAACCCTAAATGAGAACATTCCTATGTTTTGGGTGTGGAGCCAAGTTTTGCAAACTCGGTTTGTAGCTGGAGATGATCTGATGAGTGGAGATTTAGGTTGGACCTGCAATCCTGCATGTGATTCCTGCCAGTGACAAAGATTGCAACGTAACTCTGGAAGTTTCTTTCTCAATGATTTAATTATTTTCTGTCTGTAAAATGATGGCTTGATATACTCTAAGATTTGATACATTTACTGTTTTAGGTATTTGTATACAAAGTGCAGGGATTTTTTTAGTAAATATGATAAATATTAGAAATGGAAATAAAGAATATCTTTATAGTTCAGTCTAGGAGACAAGAAGTCCATATGTGATATATTAATAGCTGATATCTGCTGAAAGAACAGAGCAGCAGGGCTCAAGAAATCTATAGGATTTCTACAGTGCTTTGCCAGCTTCCTGACCCAGGTGATCAAGGAGCCAGCAAGAGAAGGCTCATACATAGAAACAAGGAAGAACTGATGGTGGAGGAGGAGATGACATCCTACAAGCTCAGGAAAGGTCCCTTCTGACCAGTTGGTGACCAGCTGACTGGAAGCTCGCATGGATAATCAAGAAGCTTGTAACAGAACCCAGACATCAAAAATAATTGTGTAAGACATGCACACGAAGAGGCAAATGACCCAGGAGAAGTGTAAAGCTGCTGTCTCATCTTGCAGGGGTAAGTTTAGAAAAGCCAAAGCCAACCTGGAGCTGAGACTGGCGAGTGATGTGAAGAGGAAAACAAGTTTAACCTCATGCGTTTCAGAAAACAGAAGTGTAAAGTCCTGATGCTTGTGAGTGACAAACCCATGTGTCACTGCACAGGTGACCAGCTGGAGGGCAGCTCTGCAGAGAAGGACCTGGGGGTCATGGTAAACAACAACCTGACTGAACCAGCAGAGCACCCTTGTCACAAAGAAAGCCAAGAGCCTTCTGGATTGCATTAGAAAATGATTGCCAGCGGATTTAGGGAGCTGATGGTTCTTGCCCTCTGCTCAGCACTGATGAGGCCACACCTGGGTGCCTGGTCTCGTGCTGGGTTCCCTCAACACAAGAGAGATGTGGACTTATGTAGGGACTTGAGTGAAGGGCTGTAAAGATGATTAAGGGCTTGGCACATCTTTCATAAGACTCTGAGACAGATGGACTCTTCAGCCTGGAGAAGGCTCAGGTGATCTTGTTAATGTATAAAAATCCCTAATATGAGGAAATGAAGAGGAGTGAGCCAGACTTTGCTCAGTGGTGCTTATTAACAGGACAAGAGCCAATGGGCACAAATTAAAAGCCCATGAAATTAAATTTGAACAGAAGAGATGGTTTTATTATAATGGTGGTCAAACACTGGAATAAATTTTTCAGAGAGGTTGTGAAGTCTGCATCTCTGGAGATATTTCAAGCCAAACTGGATAAGGTTCTGAGCAGCCTGCTTTATCTGAACCTGACTGACCAGGGAAGTTAATTTGACCAGATGACCTCAAGAAGTGCCTTTCATCCTCAGACGTTCTTTGATTCTGTGTCAGTGCTAATCTTCTCAATCTGAAAAGAAAATAGGATAATATAAAATGATTTTAGACTTTTCTTTTAGTCTCAGTCCCCCCAGAATGTCATCTCCAGCCACGTTATACCCATGAGACGGTGTTAGGACCTGTTTAATTTATTGAGGCTGAGGGAACAGTCACATACTGAGCCAACAGGATTATTTTGTATTGCACCTGGTACTCCTTTGAAGTCACCCAGTCAAGTTCTGACGGAGCCCAGCCCTGCTGGCTTTCAGAGATTTGATCAGATCACACCCCAAGGTCATGCAGCATTAAGCATTTTATACACCTGTCTTTGATAGTATGTTGGAAGTAAGAGTCTGACATATGCAAGTGTTAATCACTCCATATGCTAAAAAATACCTACAATTTTAAAGTTTGGGTTTTTTTTACTATTCTAATGGAGAATTATGGAAAATTGTAGTTTACATTCCTGCCTGTGTGTGAGATACTGACAGATTAAAATAGTCACCAGTTGCATTTGTTTATACAGAACATTAAATATAGTTTACAGTTATGTGAAATCTAAACAGATATATACATAATGTACAGATAAGTAGATAGTTCTGTGATTTCATAGTCACTTCTAAATGGAAATAAATAAGAAATTCATTCACATATTAATTTGCTAAAAATATGTTTTTCCTTGTTTGTTTATTCCAGGTTTTTTTAGTTGGTTTTACTTTATCCCTATGTTACTTGAATATTAGGATAGTCTGGTAACTGTCCAAGATGCAAACCAGCATAATCTACTAAATGTTTATATCGAGATTCTGAGCTCTTTGGCTGAAGGTTCCAGTAGAAAACACCATGTTTTATCTCCAGTCACCTCTTTGTCAGTTTTTTTATATATTGTCAAAGTATCTACTGGTTCCTGTTGAGAGTTAAAATGCAAGTCATAAGTTACAGTTAGAGGACACTTTTCCTGTAGATTTTTTAGAATCAAAATAAAGGGAAGAAGAGGTGATGGATACTCTCAGTGTGACCCTGGGGCAGTTTGAACAGGAATGAGACAATGTGGTGCAAAGTGGTTTCAGGATATCTCAGCATGTAATTTCTTGTCAGAAGTGTGAGTGGAGCTCTGAGCAAGGAGACTTAAGTATATTTGAAAATGTTCACAGGTAGTTTCTCCCTGTAGTTAGAGAAATTGTGAGAATTCATGGGAATATAAATCAATAGAAGAACAAAGGTTTAAATAAGATAGAGGTAGGTTGTAAAAGGTTGGAGGGGTAGGTGGGGTAACCTGGAAGTGGAAATCTCAAGAGAAGTCTGGGCTGAAGTTTTGCCACCACTTACAGACATGAATGACAGTGGGTGAACAGTCTCAATGAACAAGAAAGGAAGAGGTTCTGTTAGAACATAATGTAAGAGATACACTTGGAGATACCAGCTTGACAGGCTGAGGCTTTTGGTTGGACAAGGAGTCCAGAGAAGCTCTGTAAGTGAAATTAGAATTTGTTCCTGAATATTTGTATGCAGGTTTGATTCTTCAGAATTTCAGATAGGAAAGGTTTTGTATCAGTTAGCAATTGCCTTCTGTTTTTCCAGACCATTCCAGTAATTTTGGGGACTATTCTCAGTGTATAAATTCCAAAGGAGAAGTCAAAGTTCCTTCATATCTCTCCATATTCATGCCTGAATATTCATATTCATGCCTGAATATTTTGGTGGGATTCATCAGTGATGTACCAGCAGTGGAGAGGCCATGGGATGTTATCCTCTGGGAGGAATAAAGTGAGGTCAATCAGGAAAAGAGTTACAGAAATGCAAAGAAACATTTGGAAACCCTGACTGGTGCTGTGTTCTGGTATCAGTGCCTTAAATTCACAAGTAAATCTCCTAATATTGTCTGAATTTCACTCACCCTGCTCTCCCTTGCCAGGTTAGCATTTGTCCTGATTTGCAATGGATGGCCGTATCCATATTTTCATAATCCCACTGACACAAGCCTTGGTGCCAGTTTGGGCAGTCCAGACCTTAAACAGGCAACACTTTACAGACAAAATATTTTGATGTGTGAAGTGTGCTCATCCAGGGTTTTTCCAGGGTGTTGTATCTCATGCCTATCATGTCCACACTCTGGCTTGGGAAAGAGGCACCCCTTAAAACTGCTGCTGGTTCCTAATAGCAACTGTGCTGAAATGCTTTCATCTGCCCTGGCATTGGAATTGGTTTGGGTTAGCATTTCCTTGTTTCTCTGAGTTCTTTTACGCACCAATTAGACCTTATTTACAGGATACAGACAGCACTTCCATGGCTGGAGAGAGCTGTATTCCTTTGTGTTTGCTGGGGTAAGACAAGCTGTTTGGATAGCAGCTGGCTGTTGGAGTGGGAGAGCTGAGGTGTGTTTGTCTCCTGTTGCACTGCAGTTGCCCTGCCGATGGCGTCGGATCTGCAGCTGTACAACGTGTCCCAGAGCAGCATGAGGGTCAGGTGGAGTGGAGTCGTGGGTGCCACAGGGTACATGATCCTCTATGCTCCCCTCACAGAAGGACTGGCAGCAGATGAGAAGGAGGTGATGTATTGTGCTTTCATTGAATAGCAGTTACTAAAAAATACCCAGTCTTTTAAAAAACAAAATAGTACATGTCCTTTAACCTCCAAAGTGATCAGCAAATACTTGGGATTTTTTCCATGACTTGATTAAGTACTGTATGTGGCACAGGCTATGAATAAAGTGCAAGTGCCAGTGGGTTATTGCTGTGTCATTGATGTAAAAATGAAACAAATTTAACTAAATTTAAGTGACTCTTCTGAAATTTTATATAGAGTGATATAGTATCATCATGTAGAACTAACATTCAGAGAAAAAATTAACTAAAGGTAAGATATTTCCTAAGTGTGCTATCAGAAGAAGATGAAGTTTAGCCTTTGTTCTCATCAGGGATTTTAAATGTAAGTAAAATTTGTAGGTCTGAAAGAAAGCTGTCATTGGTTTTCTTTTAGTTCTGTTCAACCTGTATCTTTAAATTTAAAGACAACATCTTTCATCAAAACTGATTTTAGAAGACATTCTTTCCAAGGAAAAGAAGGGGAGAAAAAGTAAAGTCTAGTCTCCTGTCACTAACATAGTAAAACCAATGGAACCTCTGGTCTAGAATTTAAAAATTTCTACACTCAGGTTTATAAGTGTATAGTTAAGGTTATGTACAATATCTCTGTTCAAGCAGGAGCACCATAAAGCATGCAGGGGCATGTGAACTTGAGAAGGGGGCATGAAGCTGCTGAAAGCCAGCACAGACTTGTGCTCACTGCTAAAGCAGTGGCTGTGAGCACGTAATTCTGTTAAAAGTGGGGCCTCCCCGAGAGCTGGCTGCTGCAGGAGGACTGAGCTTTACCCCAAAGAAATAAATACAGGCCATGTTAGTGTGGGTGTCCACAAAAGGTGGAAGAGGAAAATGATAGAAATAGCAACAAATCTGAGCCTCGGTGTGCGCAGAAATCAACTCCTCCAATGAGTTCATGTGATTTTCAGATCTGTGACTGGAGATGAACCTAAGTGTAGATGGGAGTGGGAATAAAAAAATGTAGACAGGAAAAGCCCTTAGTAGCTGCTCATTCTGGAGAGGCATATTTTGTCATTGCTAATGTGATTAGTCACTTTTAAAGTCCTTTTACCTGTGTGTTGGCTTTTGGCTTTTTTAATCTTTTAATTATTCTGCAAAATCCCAAAATCTTGGGCAAAACACTGTGGGAACAGTGTCAGACAAATGGATGGCAGAACATTTGATCATATATATAATTTAAAATGTTTAACTGGTATTGTTCCTCATTATAACCTAATTCAGAAATAATGTATCTTTTTTTGATTCATGGTGTTTTTAGATAAAAATTGGGGAGACCTCGACAGATCTTGAACTGGATGGACTCTTGCCAAATACAGAATATACAGTCACAGTTTATGCCATGTTTGGAGAAGAAGCTAGTGATCCCCTTACAGGACAAGAAACTACATGTAGGTGGCTCAAATCTACTTTCACTTCAGTGTTAATAAAACTTCAGAATGGTCTTTGCACGTATTAGAGCAAGCATCTGATTATCTGATTTGAACAATTGGGCAAGCTCTTGACATAAGTTTCTCAGTGTGGATACTCAATTTACAGAGGCTGAGAATTTCTACAAAACAGCTTGTTTTTTCAACAGGTTTATGAACTTGTCTCTCTCAGTGGCAGTGGTACTATGGCTGCCCCTATGGATCTTGGTGAATCCCTGGCAGTTTTCTGAACTTGCTGAAGGTGAATGAAGGTCACCATGTAGACCTTTGAGGTGAAAACCAAAACATGCTCTGTTTAGGCTCCTCTAGCTAGAAAACTAGGTGTGTGTGTGAGCCTGCTCAGATGGAGAAAATCATTCCTCTGGCTCAGTAGTAGTACAGACAGAAAAGAGGCAAAGAGAAGATTTCTGTCCAACCCCTGCTGCCTAACATCTGGTAAATGGAGGGTTGGAAAGTGCCTGTGCACTCATGATAGATGGTGTGTTTTTAATAAGCAGCAAGAATTTTGCCAGCTAAATTCCGTCCTCTACAAACAGTACACAGACTGTATGTCAGCTCTCTAAATAGCTCCAGCATTTGGGAGACAAAGGAATTGAAAATAAGCAATTGTGCTTCTGGGACATTTCTGGGACTGCACTCAGTGACATCTCTATTGCTCCCAGCAGGGGAGTGGGTGAATCCTCTTATTTTGTGCTCCTGGCATGAGTAACCCAGTCAGGGTGAAAGTGACTTACATTTAATAAGTGAGAGAAGTTCAGGCATGCGAATGCTGGAAAAAGAAACCCTGCAGCAATTCCTTGTAAGGTTGGCAAGCAATAGTGGAAGAAGCTCTATCACTGAAGTTTGCTAGGTCTTCCCTAGTAGGACAGTTGTGGACAGACCAGTTCCAATAGCAAACTGCTGCAACCTGGGAGTGTTTGTCGAATTGAAATGCATGTAGAAGATTCCCAGCAAAGAGAATCAAATCTTTATTCTTCCCTTCCTTTCTCTGTCTCTTTATGCCTTACTTCTCATCTTGCACAGCCCCCCCTGCCCACATCACCCATCCTGGCCTTATACTGGGTGTATCTACCAAGTATCAGATTTTTATTTCTCCTTCATTTCTCCTAAAGAGTAGTTTATGTAGGTTTTGACTGTGCCAGCTTCAATTCACTTCATACCATATGATGTTGGAGAATGCAGAGCCCTAAACCTGGCTAACACGTTGGTTGGAAGATCACATACAAATTCCAGATACATCAGAACAAGCTGAGCTTTCATGACCAATGCCAGATCACAGAAGCTTGTAACATGTGTTAGGCAGCCCATCATCACTACTGCTGCTGCTAGACCAGGATAAAAAGAAACCCTCATTTCTCTGCAACCTTCATTTCTTTTTAGGGTGACACAATGCAGCCATCTCTGGTCTATAAGACTGAAAGAGGATGGATTCTGTCATAAGCAGCTATTCAAATAAGCCCTCTGCTAGCAGGCTTTGATGAATCAGGCAGTGAGGCAATCTGGGAGGGAGAAAGCTCCTGAAGATCATGCCTGTCCCAGTTGTTGGTGTTTATCAGTATTGTCTTACATGTCCAGCTTTTCTTTTTTCTTTTTTCTTTTTTCTTTTTTCTTTTTTCTTTTTTCTTTTTTCTTTTTTCTTTTTTCTTTTTTCTTTTTTCTTTTTTCTTTTTTCTTTTTTCTTTTTTCTTTTTTCTTTTTTCTTTTTTCTTTTTTCTTTTCTTTTTTCTTTTTTCTTTTTTCTTTTTTCTTTTTTTTTTCTTTTTTCTTTTTTCTTTTTTTCTTTCAGTGTGATTATTTTTGGCTTACAATTAATGAATAGGCTACCTGGTATTTTCTTCCTGGGGCATATATATGCTTGAAGAGTGATCTGCCAAACTTGCTGTAGTATTAGGTGTAGTATCTGATAATCTGTAATTAGTAAATAATATTCTTTTCATTGTATCATCTTGGTTACTGTAGCAAAGCCTTCCCTATGCCAAACAGAGACATGCTCAGCAGGCTCATTCTAGGGTGTAGTTTCATTTTGGGGCTGGGATTCATCCAAGGCTCACTGTAAATATCACATAAGTCTGACACCAGGACCGCCTGTCTGGTTGAGAGCAATGTTGTCAGGAGGTTTGTTCCAAGAGGAAAGAGCTGAGACTGACACATTTTGTTGTATGACCTGGATGGTGGAATGAAGTGCATTTCACAAGTGACAGAAAGTAGAAAGGAAAGCCAGCACGTGATATTCCATTCAGTAGACTCAGAGGAATATGTTGGATGCCAGAATGTGTGGCAAACCCATCTACTACAGTTCCAGTGTGTTCCCGTCTTCTCTTTTCTCAGAGCCAAGCTGGCTTCACTGTTCCTAAGCTGGTTGCAGATTCTGGATTGATAAATGGCCTGGCTAAAGATCTCACATAAGTATGAGGCCTTTAAAATCTTTGCTTTCTGCCAGGTGCTATAGTGTAAGGGAAGCAGCTTCTGAAGTGCTGATATTTATCTGTCCACCTGGACTGGTGAAGAGTGTGTGTGTGAAGGCACAATGGATAGAGAAAGGTTTTATAATTCAGAGGAAAGTAGCAGATGTTGGACTAACACAGAACCTACTGCTGAGAGTAACAGACAGCACAAATTGCTTTCTGTGGTGTGACAGAGAAGTGAATGTAATCCGAGACTGTCTCTTGCATGACCTCATTTTCCTTCAGCTCCTGACAGTCAAGGAATATATAGTATAAAAGTGCAGCTTTAACTGGGATTGTTGTTGGGAAACAGCTAAGCTTTCCTAACAGAAAGGGTAGGCAGGGGTAAAAAGTAGCACCTTTGGAGATCTTCTCAGCTAGTTATGCTTTTTAGACAAGCTTAGGGTTTGTCAAGGTCTTTTAGGATTCTGAAAAGTTTTTTCCCAAATTCTACTGCCATGAAGTATTTTTGCTGGGATACACATGAAAACCAAAGTGCATAGGATAAAGATCTAGCTGGCTTAAATTAATTCATAAATACAACCCCAAATCTATTGCAAGTGTTCTGTAGGCTATATCTTGCTATAATACCTGCAGTGAAAAACACCATAACTTACTTCTTTTCCCATATCAGTTGAGGTGCTTTTAGCAAATCTGCAAATTCCGTTTCAGTGAAGAGCTAAGCCCTTTTACCTGCCTTAAGTACTTTTGTAACTCCATTGATGTAGGCCTTCAAATAGAAATACTGGTGATACAAATTTTTAAATGGAAAACATACTGTGTGTTATTAAGACGTGAAAGATTTCACAGCTAAAACCTGGGATTGTTTTCATGGTTTTATCTCTTTTCTTTTCAAGTGCCTCTAAGTCCACCAGCAAACTTGAGATTTTCTGATGTTGGACATAATAGTGCTAAGCTATCGTGGGATCCTGCTTCCAAAAATGTAAATGGCTATCGCATCATGTACGTAAAAACAGACGGAACAGAAACCAATGAGGTAAATTATTAGCACCACTTTTCCCTTAATCAATCTCAAACCTCCCCAAACTTCTGTAGTTATTAGGGGAAAGTTTGTAAACAAAAGCTACCGTGCAAACTCTAACAAAAGATTTGCAAGAGAATTCTGAGACTAGGTGTAAATAAGAGTTTGCTTAATATTGGATATATGTATGTCTGGGGGAGAGTACTCTGAGCAGTCTGGGCCACATAAACTGAGGGAGACAACTCAAGGGAACAGTGGTTTGCTAGGAGCAGAATCTTGACTAAATGTAGTATGGAAATACTTATTCTTGATTCGATTCAGACAATAAGACTTCTGATGTATCACATATCATGGACTTAAGCTCATTCAAAAAGACCATCTGAAGGCTTTGCCACACTATCTCAACATTTATTGCTTTAATTATGTATTGAGAACTCTCTAGAAACAGGATTTGGCTTGAACAGAGTGCTAAGGAACCAAGATATTCTAACTTAGACTGTTATAGTTAATAATTTGCAATATTTAGTTCTGCCTTGTTACCAAGGGTGCCTTATAATACCTTTTGCAGCATGAATTCTGTGATAGAATGCAAAATGGGATGGAATGATTCATACTGAAATATTAATAAAGTAATTTTTAAAAATACAGATTTTAAAAAAATAATTGCAGCAAGCGGGTTTTATTATTAAAACAGTCCAGATCCCTTAGGAAATAAGTTGTCATGGATAACTTGACTCTCCAGAAAAAGAAGTCTTTAAGGTAGTTATCTGTAATTATGTTTCTTCTGGGACATATCTGGCCGTTCATCTGTATAAAGTGGAATATTTGTATTGAACCTGAAGAAACTGCTCTCATCTTTAGAAGGAAGAATACATGTGCAATGTCTTGTTTCTTTTCTTTCTGCTAGATCCCTTAAAATTTAAATTGGAAATCATTTAACTTCTTCCTATTGATTTCTCTTAATAAAGACAATATGCCTGACTGGTGTTTGAACATTTCAGGCTCGTCGTAGTAAGCTCTGTGATGTGAGTGAATGTTCAGTTCACTTTTCCTTTGTCTGTTCAAAGAACAGGTGACATGTTTTTGTTTGCTCTGAACTGGTGGCATTTTCCCTGCAGTGCTGAGCTAATGTGGCACTGAATAGTTGGACTGATAAATTGTTTATACAGCTTTGAGTTTTATGTGCCTGGCAAAGTCACTTAACTGCTGCCTGGAGAGAGACCAGACGAATCCCTCATCTATCTCTTGACAAATGTTAAACATAAAGGTTTTATGCAATGATTGTCCATGATAAGGGGTTGGATTAAATAGCCTGAAAAGCTCCTTCTTCTTCTGGATTCCTGAACATGCAGTACTGATGTTAGCTGGATAGTTGGGCCTACCAAGGTTGAATTCTTCTTTTCCATGGTTTGCCATAAGTTCAAAATTCTCATTTTTTGTAATTTGTCTATTGTAACTGGTTGTTTCAGCTTTGATGGACCTGAGTTTATACTTGTTCATAGTTTCACTGAATTTCTTTACTAATTGCATGACATTCTCCTTCTGTATCATTATTACCCAGAAGAATTTCATACACCGATAATGTATTGTATGGTCAATATCTACTGCAAATTATGCTTTTTCTAGGTGGAAGTTGGTCGTGTTTCAACCCATTCTCTGAAAAGTTTGGCACCCCTTACAGAGTATACTGTTGCTATTTTCTCCCTGTATGATGAGGGACAATCTGAACCACTTACTGGCAGCTTTACCACAAGTAAGTGTTGCTGAACTTCTGAAGGCTTTCCAAGAAGAAATGTTATACTCTTTAATGTTACTGGAAAGTAAGATTAGTTACAGCAAAGGTCTTTGGCTGTGCATTGAGATATATAGAATGCTTTCTGTTATTTTCATTGGTGTTTTTGGCTTCTTTGATCCCTTACTATGGGGCCAATTGCCTCTTTACTCTCATGAGTAATCTCTTGACATCATGAAAACATGTCCACAGCTTTCTGAAACATTCTGTATGATGGCATTTGTATCTCCAGATGAAGTGTGATGAGTTTTGAATCACACATTTAAACATTGAACTGTCCAGGCACTAGAGGTTAGAACCTTATATGCATACAGAGGAACTACATCAAAAGGAAAAAATTGAAGACATTGAAAGTTCCTGTAGTTTGTTTAACTCAGTTATAGTTTCTGCAACTAGTTCTGCATGAAACTAATGGCTGATGTTGCATATTAATGCTTTCCAACCATGGGAAGAGAAAGGAGGAAGGGGAGAAAAGAGAAAGATGAGGTGGAAGAGTAGGGGAGAGCATACATGTATGGAGCAAGATATTGACACATGCAAAGTGTAAATGGAAATGCACACAGAGTCTGGAAAGGGCAGAGACTGGGACTTTGCTTTGTGGTACAAGAAAAGAGCCTGGTGCACAGGGCTCTGAACAAAGGAGATGGACTTAGGGTGGCATGCAGCTCCTTCAGTGGAGAGAGGACAAGGAGTCCTGTCCAGTTAGAATAGTCAATTCCCTTCCTCAACCTACAGAACTACTTCCTAAGAACAAATAAGTGGGCAAAGAATTCTATAGTGCCTTTGTTGTCTGCCTCCCATGTTACACTCTTTCAAGAAACCTCAAGTAAAATGGTATGTGCCTAATGTTGACATCTGCAAGTATCAGAGCATAATTCACTCACTTTTCTTGTGTGTAATATTCTCCAGAAAGAGTTCCAGCTCCCCAGCATTTGGAAATTGATGAAGCATCAACAGATAGCCTCAGGGTCAGCTGGAAGCCCACCTCACCAGATATTGCTTTTTATAGATTGGCATGGATTCCTTTGGATGGGGGGGAATCTGAGGAGGTAAGTTGCCTTGACATTCTGAGGGGTGAAAAGCGGGGAGAATTCCATGCTAACTAAGGACAACTGTGCAGCAACATTTGTTAATTAAATATGGCCAATTGACTTACAGAAAAATCTGCCCCACTGCAAAACTCTCTAAACAAAAATTAAACCAATATTCCAGTTTTATTTTGAAGAGGAACTAGGGAAAGAAGAGATATTTTGTGAAGAGTCAATCTCATCTGTAATGTGCCAACAGCCATAGAACTACCATTGTTGTTTGGGGCCACTTCAGTTTTTAGAGGCTCATGTTTTTCACTTTGATGTGAAGATGATGATGATAGCTGAGCCAGAGGAGTGATATCCTCACATAAAGTTCAAATTTTTCTAATGTGCTGTCCACAGTAAAATTGCCTCTCAAGCCTTATTATGTAACATTAAAGGAAAACATTAAAGGAAAAAGTGTACACATAGTAAATTTATTAGATTTTTCATCTATTCCTCTTAGTTTTCTATTTTTTCCCTCTTATGCTGTATTTTTTGCATGAAACCCTTGCACATCTTGTCCATAGTACCCTTTCCATCAGTCTAAATCTTTAAATTATTTTCATCCCTTTAGCTTTTCCTTTTTAATTTTCTTTTCTGAAGTAGAAAGACAGACACTTCCTCTTGTCTCCCAAATTTTCATAGTCTGTCTCATTTCCTCTTTTTCTTTATTTATTAACTCATTATTTTGGCTTCTTTTGTACTTCTCAGTTTTTAGTGACTCCCAAAAATCTTGTTCTCTTGGCATCAGCAGTGTGTGAAGAGGCCACATCTGTAAACTGCTTATCTGGGTACAGAACTCAGGGGGAAAGATGACATTTCCCACCTGGCCCTAAGTTTCATGAATTATTTTGTCATCCATTAGGGCAGAAAGCAGTCATTTTAGCTTAGGTTATGTGTCATTTTTTTCTGTAAATTCAGCTTAGCTGGATTCTTTTCCTCCCTTTCACCTAGTGAGAGGTAGTCATGCAAGAAAGAGAAATTAGAGGAGTGAGCAGGGAAAAAGAGGGGTTGGCAGATGAGTGAGTGGACACAGGTCATCCACTAGCAGTTTCTTCTGTAATATATAAACTGATTTGTTTCTATTTCAGTTCCAGTGAGTAGCTGCCAGTGAAAACTCTTACGTCACATTTTTAAGCAAAATTTGAGGTATCTGTATTCTTTCAGTGTGAGAATAAATTATCGAGAAATATTTGAACTCCTAAGGTTCTGCTTGCACACTGTATTCACAAAGAACTGCTGGAGGCACTAATATTTTAGAATGTTGAAATATTAAAAATGCCCAAGCTGCTTTCTTGTTCTCCTTGCATGACCTCTCTAATGGGGTCAGGCCTAGGATAGCACAATACCTCGGGGCTGTTGCCTCTTTAAGCTCCTTTCCCAGCTAAGTGATCAGTCATGCAGACAAAGGACATGCACTCCCTCGTTCTTCTCCCAAGACCCGACTTGCCAATTAGCTGAGCAGGGTCAGGGGCCAGTGGTTAATCACACACCTCTCATCTCACTTCACCCACTCTGCTGATGGGTGAGGAGCGTGCAGTCGGGTGTTAGCACTAAATAACCAGAATAAATTTAAGACAGACCTTTTATTGCTAGGTTGAAGTAGAGAACGCATGCTGTTGCACTCGTGTGCTTGTTGCTGCTATTTGTCCTGCCCACTTGAAAGTCCAGCACTTGGTGTTGTGTTTTGTAGGCTACATTAGCAGGGAGGAGAGGGTGCAGGAAGTGATGCTTCAGAAAGTATGCCAAAGTGTGAGAGAGTAATTATGCATAGATATTTTATAATGATTTGATACACAACTGGAGGCACAGGGGAGTTGAAAAGGAAGGCATTACATGCATCTACTAGGTTCACTGAAAGCTTGTTTCTGAAATTTTCCCAAGAAAATCTGTGCCAGAAAGTGAGCAGCATGGGATGCCTGATTCATTACTTGATAGTTGTAGAAGGCATGGCCCCAGTTAATTTCTTTCTGCTTTTGTTTTTTGTATTTGAGTTCAGAAGGTCTGTGATTGTGTTATGGCTCCTTTTTCCTCAGGACCAACTCAGGAAATCTCCTGAATGGTTCACTGTTTCTGAAAACCTCTGTGGCAGATTTTTCACAGGACATATCTATTTTTTGATTTTCCATTAGAAGTTCAACTTTGATGTTGAGTATACAGTGATCACCTTTAAAAGCTTGTCAGTGTTAACGCAGAGAAAGGTTGTTTTATTGCAGCATCTGTTTGTGTAACCTGAAAACTATTCCCAAAACTGGCCAGCCCAGAATTACTGCTCAAGCTCCTGTACCTTCCCCTTCGTTCCAGCTCCTCCCCATCTGGTGATCCCTTCCAATAAAATAAATGAAACACACAAAAATCTGAAGTGAAACTTGCTTACAGTTTGCATTGCACATCAATCTTCTGCTGCTGTCATAGCTAGAAATGAGGAAAATTGCTATTTAAAACTTTACACCATATAGCAAACTAATCATCAGCACATCTCTTAATCCTCAAGTCTGAAGCACGTGTTCTTTCAAGTTCCATTCCGAAGTGTGCAACCATAACTGAGATTACAGTTCTGGTACTGAAATTTTTTAAGGATGAATACATTTTTCATAACAAGGTTTGAATAGTAGTATAGTAGAATATAAATGGAAATATCAATGGAAGTTAATCTATTCCGTTATGTTTTTGTTGATAAATGTTTTGAATTGTAGTGATTTTTTAAACCAAAAGCATATTGTTGGCTTAAGAAATTAATTAACTTTGAGTGAAAGCATAATACTATACATTTTAAATATTCTTAAGTGTTTTTTCCAGATGTACTCTGTGATAATAATACATTTTTTGGGCAGAACTGAGTGTAGATTTCATTTATTTTAAAGGAGAATCAATTTTCCTTCTTTCATTTCAGTCAGTTAATGTAAAATAATCAGATGCTGCAGAACTGATATTCTTCAACCTTGCTGTGTAACAGGTTGTCATAAATGGAGATGCAGACAGTCATGTTATAGAGGGTCTGTTGCCCGACACAGAATATGAAGTTTCTCTGCTGGCAGTTTTTGAAGATGACAGTGAAAGTGAAGTTGTTGCTATTCTTGGAGCTACATGTAAGACAAACTCTTGACTGTAATTTTAAAAAATGTTTAAGTGATTTAAATTTGAGGCATATATCTTATATGTAAAACATAGTTCATCTTGGGTAGCTATAATATTGAAGAATGTGGTGGTTTAGCACTAGGGCTTTGCTGACTAGTTTTTGCTTTTTCTATTTAATATTATGTGATAGGTGAATGAATTGAATCAAAATAGTGGTTTGGCTCCCTATCTGAGCTGTACTATTCATAACCTTTGGAACTGGGTAGATATTCTTCCACCCTTAATATTAATATTTAGTCTTTGAACAGGGTTCCTTATGAGAAGATCCATCTGGAAGGGATGTGTGTAAAATGTTTTAAAGTAAATAAGGAATTGCACTTAAGATGTTTGTCATTTTCAACATACCCTTTTCTTATTTATGTAATTTATACTCACTAGAGGTGAATTCACTCTTGGCTGAAATAATGGTCCAAAAAGCTTACACAGGCCTCCTGTGACACTGACATGAAAGTAACAAAGATAAAATTTGATAATCATGTCCAGCTTATTTTATAGCTTATTATCAAAACAGTGGCCTGTACTTCAGGAAGATTGTTCTATTCTCTCTTTATAGATAATTACTTGGATAAGTAAGCAACTATATTTCTTATGTGTAAATTCTAAAATTTATTTGTCTTTAGTAATTTAACTTCAGGCTTAAGTCTAAATCTTCTATTAAGACTAGAAGCCCATACCCATCCAAATGATACTGATACTGCCCAGTGTTGCTGAATGTACTTTCTATCTTTCACTTGGACAGAAGTAAGATACCCTTAAAAAACTTTCAATTTAGTTGATCTGGCAGCCTTAACAAATGTTCAAAGTGGAAGTCTATTGTCTGTTCAACCAGAAATCTGTTAAAATATATGCATTCTTATTTGATTATACAGTTTATGATTATGTCTTATCTGCAGATCTAAGTGGTAATCCTGCAAATTTATATGCCTAAAGTAAACTAAATGGGTAATTCCCTTGTAGTCTCTGAAATGTCTGAAGTGTGTGGGATACTTGTAGGTGTGAGCACATAGTTTCATTGTCATAGTTGGGCATACAAGGAAAATACTGTGATTTCCATGTTTTGTTGAGCTGTTAGTGATCCAAGTCCTGTTTTTCAGCTGCAAGTGCTACCACAGTACCTACCACGGTGGCCACCACCAGTGCCACCACCCCTGAGCCCACCACAGCAGGTGAGCAGAGCAAATGCCATCACTTTAAATGCTGACTGCAGAGCACTCAGGCTCCCCACAGGCACCTCCAGGGCTGGGGGCAGGCCTGTGATACTACAGTGGTATCACTTAGGAGTACAGAGACTAATTTTGAAAATTCACCTAGAATTTATCTTTCCCTTTATAAATGTGAGCATGGGAACTTTTAAGAATTTAGTTTAGTTTTGAGTGTTCTCTTTCTTTTCCCTGTAGTTAGACAATTGACTCTTAAGGAACAACATTTCTGGGTTATTTCTCTTCTGTAGCATTTTACCTTGGATTATTTTAAAGATCCATAAACTGAGTAGGATAAACAGAGCAGTTGGAATATTCTATGTTAAGAGAAGTACAGGATAACTATTATTTTAATAATTGCTTACAGTTTGTATGTTACTAAGCCCAAATAGGACTGAACTGTATGGTTTTCCCCAGTGTGAGTCTTCAGAGCCACCAAGTTCTTCAATAGAGCTTGCAGCTGCTTGGCGATAATCAGCACAATATAAAAATGAATTAAATAAAAAAATACAATTTATTAAATAAAAAAATACAATTGAGAAAAATATTAATTAAATATTTCTGGACTTAGTTTTCCGAACAGGAGTCAGAAACCTTTTTATAGATGATGAAACAACCTCAAGTCTGAGGGTGACATGGGACATTTCTGACTACAGTGTTCAGCAGTTCCGAGTGACCTATCTCACTGCAGAAGGTGACCGTGCTGAGGAGGCGGTAAGAATGGTCTGTATGGGTTTTGTTATTGACTTCATAAGCTTCTTTAATAATTGCTAAAACATGATATCTTCTTATATGACAATTTTGTTGCAATTAGTAAAGGATCTGTATTTGATATTACTCTGAACCTGAACTTCAAAGTTCTAATTGTAGAGCACCTGCTGCACTGCAGGCAAGAGCAGTCAAATGTAGGATCAAGCCCAGTCACACAGATGTTTAATGAACTCACAGTTTAAAGAGGAGCTGGCTGTCTTTTTCTTCCTCTATTTTTAAAATTTATCCAAGTTGGGTTTTTATTTTTAATTTCATTAATCACTCCTAGGCATTTTTCTGTCCTGAGATTGTGTTTTAAATGTTTGTACAGGACAGTCTTAAGAAATTTTTGTTTTCCTTCAGAAATTTTACGTCTTCTCTTCCTCTTGCTCTCTTCATGCTACAGCAATGAAATTAAAGTTCAAATGCTGAGTTTTCATACTTCTCATTAACCCAAACATGTCACTATATGGATAAGACTTTTAAATCTAAGTGCCTCAGAATGTTTGTTATTTTTCCAATGCCATGTGATGATCAAGATTAAAGTTGTTCTACACAGAAAAAATTATGGCCATTAAGATTTTGGAAAATATTTGAAAGTGTGAAGAGTATTCCCTGTACTCTTTTGAGCATATAGCAAACAAATCAAAACACACGCCCTTCTCTGAAAAAAAGAAGCCTGAGCTCCATTATTTTAACACTTCACAATTTTTGAGATATTTTCAGAATTCATCGAGGCTAAGTGCCTTTTTTAAAAATTATTATTAAAATGGGAAACAATAAGTATTGTAGTGCTTGGTTTCTGCAAAATCTGTTATAAAATTTTGGGATGGCTTCATGTAGTTACATGTAAAAGATTATATTGTATATTTCAAGCTTATTTCCTTAGTTAGTAGCTCAGAATGCAAAAATATTCCTTATCATTCTTCCTCTGTGTCTGCCATGTGAGACACTTCTTTTCATATGACAGTTATATCAAAAATATGGGTTATTCTTTTTGATGTTTAGCAGTTGACATTTTTAGCCCTCTATCAATAATATAAGGAGCTGAATATATTTTTTCTAGGAAAATATGAATCTGTCTTTTTCCATTTCAGTTTTATTCATCTTTTATGATACCCTGCTGTAATGGTGCTTTTTAGCCACCTATTTCAACTATGACCTGAAAATTAATTTTCAGTGTAGTGGTGTCCTTTTGAATTAGGAAACACTATGAACTTGCCTCAATTATATGTTAGGATACTATATAATAAAATGGAAAACTTTCACAGTATAATGGCACAAATTGTACTGTTCTTCTGAGAATAACCCAGATGTTCTGAAGTTCAGATCCCAGATTTACTGTTTCAGCTTTGTAGTTCAGTTGGATGGTATAAATGTCATTCTGCTTTACTATTCAATGACTATTATGTTAAAATGAAATTAAAACTGTAGGGAAGGTATTAAAATTGTGGCTATCAGAAGGATATTAGAGTTGACTCAAAAGTTCATTAAATGAAATAATAGAACTGTACAATTTGGTAGGTATTTTGGCTCTATTCTCACAAATTATTCAATTTTAAGTACACTCTCAAGTCTTATTATCTTTGGCCACAATTCAGCAAACAGATTAACCACCTTTCATCTTTGAAATTAATCACGTGGATAAATACTTTGCTGGAAAAGAAATTATGTAAGATTATACTAAGAATTAGGCACATTTTAATTGAAGGAGTGTATTTTATCATGTGGCTTCAAGCACCTGGGAGGTGCACAACAGATGTCAATAAAACAACACAGATGTTCAATTTTAGGGGAATGTTTATATGCTTGAGTACATTTTTGTATGCAGAACCCAAAAGTTTTGTGGAATTTGGGCTTACATGTACTATAGCGTGACAGTTCTGTGGTGAGTGCTTAAGTCTTTTGGCTCTGATTTCAGTGATAAAGTTTCAGTAACTCCTCCCTTTCCATAAAAATACTAATAAGCTTTATAATTCTTGATGCAATTGGCTGAAAATCAGGGACTAGAAAATGTAATAGAATGCAGAAGGGTCAAGCTCCAAATTGCATGTATGTTCTTGGGTGTGCTGTACATACTGGAAAGATCAAATTTTTTTTCTTCTTTAAAGCCAAAAATGCTTCTTGCTGCTTAGAGTTATATTGATCTGTGGAAGATTTTGCACATATGGAGTGGAGAAAGTTTTCAATGCTTGCATCCACTATTCTAAAAAACTGAATTAATTGGATTTTTTTCAGAAAATTAATTTGTGTTTTGAATGTGTGTGTATGGAAGAGGAACGTGGAAATCTTTCAAGAACATTTATTAATGGTTTAAGTTCACTTTTGATCAAAGAAAGCACTTTGACAAGTCGCAACACCTTATGCACTAGATAAATTTCCTTCTTTCTATCACTTGCCAAAACTAGTAGTTTGAATGTGTCCTGGAGTGTTAAACTGGTGAGACCATTCTTGAGCATATGCTTCAATACTTCACTGTCATCACATGCATCAGTCTTCTTTGAAACAACAAAACACCTTTATAGACTTTCTGCTTTTCCCCTGTGAGTCTGAAGGGCTTATGCTTCTCTCAACTTCTTGCCAAATACATGTAGCTGCTGGCTCAGGTGATAGATTCACACAGTGGACATCAGCCAGGGAATGTCCAAAATGTGATGTTGGGCCTTGGGATTTGCTCCCCACAGCATCATTTGAGAGCACAGGTCTCTGCACAGGAAACACAGGACTAGTTTCTCTTTTTTACCATGCCCATACCATGGGATATAAGTGGCTCCCATACAGGCTTTTGAGGCTCTCTGTGATTTAATTTTACTGGCAAGTTAATCAATTGCAAGGCTTTGTTTGACACTCCTGCCACCACCACTATTGTGATACTGGTTTTTGAGGCTCTGGCTAAAATACAATAATCTGTTGAAGAGTTTTAGAACTAGCTGCTTATAGAGAAGCCTTTCACTGTGCTTAATTCAGCAGGCTGAAATGTGTAATCTAGAGCCAAGAGCTGCTCAGAGGAACTTCTACAGCTGCTCTACTGCCCGGTTGCCTGGTTGAATTTTTCTTGCAGATCTTCCATGTTTCATGGCAGTTTGGGATCCTGTGGTACCTGTGGGATGTCATCCTACTTCCTCTCTTAAATAGCTACCTTCTTTGCTGATCTCCAGACTAGATGCAGACAAGACAAACATATCTTATTCCTGCTTGCTCAGTTCAAAACTTCCAGATCTCATAACCAGACTTTTCTTCCTCCCAGGGAAGGAGGATTTTTTGTCTCTGAAGAACAAAACAATCAGCCTTTATCACTGAGTGTCAGAAAATCTAAATTTGTCCAGGAAAAAATACATCAAGAGGATGTATTTTGTCTATACAGTAAAATAGCTTAAGTATTTATGATCCAAACAGTAGCAGTGGTTTATGGACCTGTAGTGGCTCATAGGTTTAATATAATATAGTGCTGTCCCACAGAAACATTTTTTATTTTATTTTGTTTTGGTATAACAGTAGATCTGTTAAAAGGGTGGATAATGTAGTGATTTTATTTTACTGTAGAGCATTAATAATATTTGAAAAGGCAAGCTATACAGCAATGCTAGTGGAATGTGTTGTCAGAGACTATGTAAGATAAAGTGGTTTGGCTCTAGTCACGAAGCTTGATTGCTTCTGCATTTTCTGACCCTTCAGGTAATGGTGCCTGGCAGACAAAACACTCTTCTGCTTCACCCTCTGCTGTCTGATACAGAGTACAAAGTTACCATAACCCCCATCTATCCTGATGGGGAAGGAGTCAGTGTCTCAGCTCCTGGAAAAACTTGTAAGTACAGACTCCAGGACATGCAAGAATAAAGACTTACTCTTTGTGGCCTTTTTCCCTTGGCTGAAGTAATGTATTTTAGTATAAATGTGGGCTTATTTTGCATGACTTATATGACTTGAAATTTAAATTAATCTCAGTTGATTGATTTATAAACAATGGGGTTTTTTTTCTAACAGACAAGCTGTGTTTTATATTCAAATACTCTAAGTTTGCAGAAACTTGTTCAGTAATAAAGCTGGTAAATGCTTGATAGCTAGCCCACCAAGGGCAAGCCAACTAATACAGAGAAAAAGTAAACAAAGCCTGCTGAGATGGTATCAAACCAACCATTGTACTTACATTAGATTTTCTTTTGTGTGAGATCACTTCTTTCTAAGGGTCATTAGAAATGCTGCTGAACTTTTTATAGAAGTGATTGCATTATCTCCAGAGTTCTGACCAAGTACCAAAAGATTACTCAGCTGTAGCTTAAACTTCCTCTCTACTGTATATTGTAAAAAATCCTTTCATTGTGCACTTGTAGTCATGATAGTATAATTTCATTGAATTGTTCTCCTAATTTACATAATTAGTCTTAATTGAAGTGCTATTTGTGTAGAGACTTAAATCACTTGTAAATAATTCCTTTCATTCCATTCTACAGGATTAATTGTTCAAAAGAGCATGATTTATACATTAAAAACTTTAGTGCACTTGGATTGGAAGAAACTATACAATGTGTAATTATCTCTAAATTACCCTACATTTTTAGGAAACAAAAGTAAGATTATTTTTTTTTAAAACGTAGGAACAACGTTTGGAATTAATTCAAAAATTCATTGTTGATCAAAGTTTGTGGTTAATCCACAGAGTAAGGCAAAGGATGAATTTAAGAGTTTCATCCTGACAATTTTACCTGTAAACCTGAGATTACTATTGCACTCTTTTTATTTGCATATCTTGATTTTTCTGTATAAGCTTGTATAAGATAAACTTGTAAAAGCCCAGTTTGGTTTCTTTTCAGTGCCCCTGTCTGCTCCTAGGAACTTACGTGTCTCAGATGAGTGGTACAACAGATTACGTATCAGCTGGGATGCCCCACCTTCAGCAACAATGGGTTACAGAGTTGTCTACAAACCTGTCAACTGTGAGTTTTTAAACTGAATTTTTTGTGGTCACTTCTGACCGAATGTCATCTTTTGCTCAATTTTGTTTTAAATATATTAGTCGTGGTTACAGCCCTGAAAGTGTTAATAAATTTGGTGTCTCATTTTTGAATATGAAAGTTTCATAGTTGTAGAATGATGCAGGTTGGAGAAGATCTCTGGAGGTCATCTGGTCCACCTCCCTGAAAAAACAGGGCCAGCTTGGAATAGGTTTCAGTGGAACTGGACCTTGCCAGTTGAATTTATATTATCTCCAAGAATGGAGATTTTAAATTGCTCTAAGCATCTCTCTCAGTTTTTGACTATTGCCACTGGAAGTGTCTTTGCTAATGCATAATAAAAATTTCCCATGCTGCAAAATTAGTCTTTTTTCTCTTGCATTTTCCTGTTTGCCTCTGAAGACATTCTGCCCATAGCTTCTCTACCACCTTCCATAAGGAAGGCAGAGACATCAGTAGATTTCCCCTTAGACTTCTCATCCTAAGGCTGATTATTCCCAGGTCTTTCAATCTGTGTTTTTTCATTTTATCATGACTTTGTTTCGGAGGCTTTGTTTGCTTTTTTCCTGTTCCTCTCTTCTTTATTCTCCTGTTCTTCAGTTTCCTTCCCCTCACAATGAAAGGTTCTCATTTCTTCTCAGACACTTGACGTTTTATTCATTGTCCATTTTGTGTGTGCTGCATCCTTTGCCCACCTGTACATTGCAGCTTGACAACACATCCAGAATCCTTAAAATTTTTTCAGAAAACCAGGGTCATCTATTGACAGCAAATCACAGATGTGTGACCATTAATGGACTAAAATACTGTCCAAAGACAATACTGCTGCCTGGTTTCTGAAGTGTAGCTAGAACAACTAGGGGAGGTGATGAAGGAGCTGCTTCTGTTCTGATTTGCGAAAGTTTCATTCTTTTCTATTTTCATTACCCTTTTTGCACAGTATTAAATGATGCTGTTGTATAAGAAGCCCTGAGGGACTGTAGTGCTGGCTGGCATCTGCTGTCCCCCTTGTTGGTCCTGGCACACAATCAAACTGGGGAGATATTTGGCTGCCTCTTTAGAGCAGTAGTAAGTCACTGAAGCAGAACAAAAAGGTCTTAACAGATGCCAGTGTCTAGCTCTGCCTTAATGAATCCCACTGCTGAATTTCCCAAGTGTGTTTCTTCTATCTTCTTTCCATGAAAGGATTGAGGAGAATGTCTTTGTGTTTGTGTATGGTTAAAAAAAAAAAGAAAAGAAAAAAGGCAAAAAATAGCGGTAACTTGAGGAACACGTGTAATTTTTTTCTAATTTAGTGGATGAGCAAATGATTTTCTAATTAATTTCATCTTTTGCAGCTCCTGGCCCTGCATTGGAGACCTTTGTAGGGGATGATATTAATACCATACTCATTCTAAATCTCTTCAGTGGAACAGAGTACAGTGTCAAAGTATTTGCTTCATACTCAACAGGCTTCAGTGATGCCCTAACAGGCGTGGCCAAAACCTGTAAGAATGATTTCATGCTGTTCAGATCTCTACAGTCTGGTTTTCCTTACAACTGTGGCTTTATGAAGCCTCCTGAATAAATTTTCATGTGGAAGACTTTCTCAGTCATGTGCAAACTATTTTCCTGAAATGAAAATCTCTCTTTCTGTGAGACTATACCAGATTTAAAGTGATCTGCTGGACATTAGCAAAACAGGAATCATAAAACAGATATTATTTATTAGCCAAAAATATATTTTCCTAGTAGTAGATGTAAATTTCCTTAATGAAAATCTAGTTAGTATATTTTTTCTAACTCCATATATAGGATTATTTGCTCTTTATATAGCTAAAGCTCAAGTTTAAATTAGATTTTGACAGAAATATTACTGTTACTATGATACTTTTATACTTATTTGTAATAACTGAACTTTTTAGCAGTGTTCATTATTTAGTTTTAAGTAAATTACCTAAAGTTCTAAACTTTTGCTTTGAAGATTCACTTCTTTCTTAAATTCTTCTTTTAAATTTTCTTGATGTTTTTAAGCAGCTATGGACTGCTTAACTATTACTTGTTAAAAATTAATTGGCACTGGTTTCACTGTAATAATTTTGTCTTTTTTTTTCTTGTATGTCTTATTAGAGGTATAAAACTAATGTTTTTTATATTTAATTTTCAGTGTATCTGGGTGTGACGAATTTGGACTCCTACCAAGTCCGCATGACAAGTCTGTGTGCTCAGTGGCAGCTCCACAGTCATGCTACTGCTTACAGGGTAGTTATAGAGTCACTTGAGGGTAAGTCACTAAATAATTCGATATGCAGCTACAGGCCAGTCAGGGAATTGAATTGCACAGAAACTGTATGCAGTTAGACCTGTAGACAGGCTCCTGAAATGCTGGAAATGGTGGAAAGAAGAGAGGTGTGTACTCACTGACAGTTTCAGAATGGAAGTAGCATCCCTGTCCTTTTATGTCAAACACATTGACAGCTTGTGCATTTTATGTCGGGGACTTTCACCTGTCAGAAGAAGAAAGGTGATTGGTGAGTTTTTCATTGCTGTGAGGATCAGAACATGGATAAGGATGAACTGAATACATCAAAGTTTGTAAATATACCACCAGCAGTAGCTCTGTAGGATTAGGATAGACAGAAGAGGGCAGAAGGGTAGAAAACACCTGAATGAATCCAGACCATGCCCACAGAATCAGAACGATATCCAGTTTTGTTCTCATTCTGCTGATGCTTCATTATATCTTATAGCAGCAATGTTACACCTAAACATGACACAGTTTTATGTAGTCACACAAGGTGTTGTGATGCTTTTAGCACAGCAGATACAGAGGGTAAATTACAGACACTTCAGCCTCACTGGTTCTCAGGTGCAGCCAGAAGACATTATGGAGAAGTGACTATTTGTGCAGACAAGCTCTCTTATCCCAGGTAGACATCAGTGCTCTTCTGATTGGCGGCAAATTAAAACCTCGGATAACTTGAGAGAAGTGCAGTTAGTGGCACTTAATGGGCTGTGTTAAAGATATCATGAACAAAAACACTGATCTTGTGGCAAAAAAGTAATGACTTTTCTGAGGAAGAGCAACTAGATGGTGATAAGGTTTATTTGAAGCCCTGAAATACAGACAAGCTATTCAGATAGCAGAGATCTTGGCTCACACGAGACAGCACAGACATCTCTCTCATCTGGGAGCGAGCCAACATTCTACTTTCTTCATATAGAACTGCCAGAATTGTTTTAGCTGAGCTGAAAGCACCTAAATGTGAGCAGAACGACCTGGAGTGTGAATAAATGTTCTTTATTAATATCTGTCCTGAAGGGATTTGATTATCGAATAGGGTGTGTGTCTGGTTCGGGCAGTGATCAAATATTTTTATATTAGTGTAACACCTGAAAAACATTGAATGACTGTTTGTCATTTTTTTATATACTCTGTAAAATGTGAGGTCAGTTGCTTGTATTTCACTGTTTCCTGCTGGAGATTTTAAATTGTGATAACATTTTTCTTGTTATTAAAACATTATGCTGTTTCCAGTACCCAGCCTTTTTCTATTGCAAATGTATTTTCCAATTCAGAATTTAGCAGAATCAGTTTTGGAGCCCTGTAAATGCTGTTCCTTAACCATCTTGCAAAGTGGTCACTATTGAAAGCTGGAATATGACATCTAGTTCAGTCTCTTTCGCTGTGACCAAGCAGATTTGAGATGCTGAGAACCAGAGGCATAGACAAAGGATGCCATAGAATTACATAATGCAACAATTCCTAGTTAGACTGATAATTTATATCCAAAGCCCATTCATGACAGTGTTAGTGATTTTTACTGCCTTCAGTGCATGGGGCAAAATGAATCTTTTTTTCCTGAAGATGTTTGACACATTCCTCAGCTCCTACTTAGTATGAAGGATGAAATGTTATAGAGACCTCTGCGCAGAGGTCAGCTTCCAAAAGTAAGGCAGCATTTAGTTTCTTAACTTATGTCAACCTCTTACTCTTCATATGCTGTCATGTACCCTTATTTATGATTTAAATTACATTATTCAATAAAACAGTAAAAAAAAAACCAAAACAACAAAATAAAAATATTTTATGGTTTATTTTGTAATTCCAGGTGGAAAAAAGCGAGAAGTAAATCTTGGTGGAGGGACATCTAGACATTGCTTCTTTGAGCTGATGCCTGGAACCAAATATAAAATCAGTGTTCATACACAGCTTCAGGAGCTGGAGGGCCCTGCTGTGAGCATCATGGAGACAACGTGTGAGTAAAACAGAGGAGACAGACTTCAGTCAGCATCAATAATGCTCAATTGCTTCCTGTATTCTGCTTTTGCCCACACATGTATTCCTACAGTTTCCTTTATCTGAGCTATTAATTTTTCCTCCACAGAGGTGCAGGATTCTTACACCACTGCTGTGAATTAATTGTTAAGTCACACTCAACATCTCTATTTGACTTCGTAATGAGAATGACACAAGGATGATTGGTTTAGTTTTCTTCATAAAAAGTCCTGCTATGGGATTAATGCCTTGAGAAGGCTGACCTAGAACAGAGGCTAGATGGAGTTAAGAATAAAATAGGTATTTATTAAATAACTTTAAAGGATACGCCTTGGGCAGTAGAACAGCCTGGCCAGGGCTACACCCAAGATGGACCCAAAATGGTCACAAAATGGGTGACCAGTCACACACTTCTATGCAAGTCTTACACTTTTATAAGTTTTGGTCTATTTGCATATTGGGTTTAATTGTCCAATTTTAGCTTCAGATTATGAAGTCCCATCCTTCTTGTTTTCTCTCTTCAGTCCATCATTGTTGATGCTTTTGGGCCTGAAACTTGTAACGATTGTCCTTGATATCAAGCTAGAAAAGGACTAGAAAAGGAATTGTTTTGTCTAACTACCCTGTGAAGAAAACTCACTAACACTTAATGTAAAGCTCAAAACTACAGACCTAGGCAGCTCAGAATCTGAAAAACATGAAAGCTTAAACTTAAGGCATCAGGATACTCTGAATATCTGTGACTTTGGAGAAAAAAAAAACCAGAAAAATGAAGCAAACAGAGAAAGTTTTGTTCCTGCAGCTCTTGTTATTTAGTAAAATAAACTAGTTTTTGAATAATTTACAGTTAAATGGGACCTTGAAACACAAATTATTTAAGTATTTTGAAACAAACCAACCAACCAACCAGACTTTTTAATTATTATTAGCAGTTGTACAAGACAGGCAAAAAAAAAACCCTTGCAGCTGTTTATGAAGGCAAGATCCTGCTGTCATGAATTCAAAATATTGCAAAATGAAACATGGGACTACTAGAATGAATAGTTTATCTTTCTTTGAGCCCATTTCCAGTCTCAGTGTTACCCACCTTCTCATAGTATATTGCTATATACCACAATGCTGTTCCTTTCCTCTCAAAGTAGAAAGTATTTGTACTGTTCTGCTTTTCCTCCCACATTTTTGGTTTCACATAGGAAAAACTTGCACAAGTTCATGATTACAATTTTTCCTTGTCCAATTCTCCAAGCAATGAACAGAAAGCCAGGCTTCTCCTGCTTTTTGGGGAATTGCATTTAGTGAACTCTGCAGTTCAGTGAGCTAGGAGACATGAGGAAGAGCACACATGGCCTGATTGTCTGAGAACATTAGTTTGTGATGCAGATAAATTATTGTCTCACCTTAAAGGGAAAAAGTCTTCAGGGTGATCAGTCTTTGGTGCTAAGAGAAGCCTTTCAGGTCACCTTAAAGAAATTGTGACCTTTCTATATGGGTCTGGTCCTGGTCGTGCTGTGGTCCTGGGCACTGCTTCCTTGTAGGTGTTTCAGAGTCACAGCCCTTTCTGTTGCTGAAGGCATTGGAAAAAATCCCCATCAGCTGCAGTGAGATGTGGCCATGTAATGAATCCTGTTTGCACTGATCTTGCCCAAATGGAGGTTCCTTTTCTCAGGTTGCCATATCTAACTCTTTCCATTGCCTGTGAATGTAATTTAGGTGTTACAGCAAATAAAAAGTTAAATCTTCCTGAAGGACCTATGTTCTGTCACCTGTGGCTTCTTATAAAGAAGCCACATATTATATTATGAATAAAAATGAGGGAAAAAACCTTGAATGAACGTGGAAACTTTTCCTCTCATGGAGTTGTGGAAGTCAATGCATGTGCATTTTATCTCTGAGAGTTCAGCTGGGCTGTATTGAAAGGCACTAAATAAAACTTCTGCATTCAGAAAAGCTGACAGACAGTGATTGATATTCACCTAGGTCTCTGCAAGACTGAAATTCCAAAGTCAATTTTCAGGAGAAGAGTGAGGGACATTTTCAGAAACTTTATTTAGTAGAAGATGCTGGGGGCAACAGAGCCACAGTCCTGTTAGAGTTGTGGTCAGAGCTGCGTCTCTGTCTGGAAGCATAGCAAGGTCTTTGACCAAATTCAGAAAAGTCTTCATCAGGGCACACTGTGATCATCTCTGAGTGCAGGAACTGGCTTGGTTTTATTCTCTGTCTTTGCAATTTTGTTTGTAGGACTAAGATCTTCTTCCTTCCAGGGTGAATAAAGACCTACTTTCTGTTATTGAGGACTTTTGGTGAGAAAGGAAAAGGACATGGACCTTTTTCAAAGAGAATTATGGATTCTAGGTCAGGAATAGTGCTTGGACATAGTCTACTACACTGGGAAATCTCCAAAAGGGGCAGTTCCAGTAGCAGTGCAGTTATATTATTGTATCATTCATACTGAATATACAGCCATTAATTGTTCTGTATAATTACTATATTATTTTGTATACTATATTATTTTGTATATATTACTGTATTCTCTTTGAAGTGACATTTTTTGCATGCACTCATCTACATTTATCTCCAATTGCATAACTAATTGATTAGAGATAATGAATTTTTGTAATGTGGAGATGAGTAGAAAATGTTGTTTATTAAAGATATTGAGCTTTTAAGTGTGTTTGAATATTCCTTCTTTTATTCTCCAGTACCATTTCCTACTCAACCACCAACAACACCTTCAACACCACCTCCACCACCTACAATCCCACCTGCAAAAGAGGGTAAGTGCTACATGTGTGAGTTTCTAGTAATTTTAAAGTGTTAATGCAATGTTCTGCTGCTGCTGATGGTATTTAGACCTGTGGGGAGCAGATCTCATGAGGCATTTGCTGTAGAAACACTATTAAAGTAGATGGCTTAAATTTAATGATCCAAAAATCTGACATCATTATTGTACTGTTAAAATTTGCTGAAAGGGTGATTAATACATGTGACACTTCTTTTTCCAGAACTCCTAAACCATACTTAGTTTGCAACTGAAGCAGACATCCTAGGATAATTAAACTTCAAAAGCAGCATTGTTTTTGAATATGTCTGCTTTAGGTAATGTGAAAAGTATGGGCCATGTTTATACTCTCCTCTTTAAGTGCTGACTTCCTTTTATTATTATTTGAATGAGTAGGGTTTTGTGCAGAGGCTCATAATATTTCTGTGAAAGGAGCATTATTGGTGGAGACTGAGGATCAAATACATCAACTTGAAGTCAGTAGACCAAACTGACATGTAGAAATTGAGAATTTAATCCACAAGCACGGGGGAAAAAGACCTTGTATGTGTATGTTTAGAGCTGCATAGGAGCAGATAATATGGGTTTTTTGTTATCCAAGGAGTAATCAACAGAAAATGAAAAATACTGGTTTGCATCGTCTTGTCCTACTCTATGGATTTAGATGAAATATGAAGATGAAATATATTCATCTTCAAATACAACTTTGGTTTGAGACAGTTTGCTTCTGACCTCAAGGAATAGACTGGGATTATGTGGAATGCTGAAGGTTCCCAGTTCCCATGGAAGAGTGAGCAACTTGTGTGAGCAAAAGTACAGCTCTTGCAGGCCATTTTGCCCAAGAATGGAAGAAGATGAGATGGGTGAAACCTGCATTGCCCCTGCAGCTGAAGTGCATTAGACACTGCAGACCTTGGAGTAACTTTTTGAATGGAACAGTTTCCCATAGTTTTCCTCTACAGCTGAAATTCTGTCGTCTTGCTTACTGTGTCATGCTAGGAGTCTGGCATTGTTAAAGTTCATGTGTGACTTTAGTTAAAAACCTAAATAAAAATAGAAATGATTAGCCAGACTTTGAAGAACCACTGAAATGTGTTCTGTGGGAGGATCTATTGGTGCAGACAATTCTCCCTTGCAGAGCTCAGCTGGTTCTACATCTGCACTGGAGTCAATGCCAGCAGGTCTCTTGGCTGAAGCATAAATAGCTAACATTAACCAAGGGCTTTTCATGATCATTGCATTTTCTTAAGTGATTTATGAGATTTCATGAGGAGTTTAGGCATTGCTCTAATTCCAAAATTCTTGCTTTTCTTCCTCAGTGTGCAAAGCAGCCAAAGCTGATCTGGCATTCCTGGTAGATGGGTCATGGAGTATTGGAGATGACAATTTCAATAAGATAATTAACTTTCTCTATAGCACTGTTGGAGCTTTGGATAAGATTGGTCCTGATGGAACACAGGTAATCAACTTGTGCAGAGGTGGAGGGTGCATGGGACTTGACAGGGTATTTTAGATTAGACCAAAAGTTAAATGAATCAAGAAGTAACTGACATAATTTCACAATTCTGTGAAAATATAAACTGTTCTAGGTCAGTATCTTTTTTCAATAACTTTTTATGCACACCATATGTTAAAATTCACAATACAAATTTTCGTAGCACAAGGGCTAAATATCATTTCAGTCTCCTCTAATTCTAATGACGTTTAAGTTTGTTGATGCTTTTGGTACTCACTGTTACGTTTATAAATAAGCTAAAAATGGCACTGGTAAGGAAAATTAAAGGTTCTGGTGCTTTAAATCACACATTCTACAGGACCTACAGTGCTTGAAAAAAAAAAGTGCAATGATTTCAATGTTCCATTTGTGTATTTGTTTAGAGAGGTGCTCCAGAACATATTATTGGTGAATATGTTACTGTTTTAAGTGTTACCTGTATAATATGGGGTATAATATGGGGTTTGGGATCTCACTGGAAATGAATTTTAACTTGTCCAAACCCTGAAGAGTACTTAGTTTTTACCGTTTCTTGCTATACAGCCATTTTTCCAGAATATGGTTAATGGTGCTTCAGAAACTTTGTCACAAGTTTAAACACAATAGTTCCTTCTGAATTAGGAGCACCACTTATGGAATATGCTTTGTGAGTTCTAGGGGTTTAGAGTACAGGATTGTAATACAGGGTTTTAACTCAAGTAGTGTCATATTTAGCAGAGGCAATATTTCAAAATATAATCCTGAATCTTTCTATTACCTGCTTCAGCCCCTAGCTTAAGTTACTTATGTGCAGTTATTAACTTGCGGAGACTGAATTAAGTCCCAGCAGTTCTGAATATGAATAACTGTACACATGTGAGCAGCTGTAACCAGGGTTTTGCTTTTGGGCTTGATTGTGCTTTGGCTTCTGCCAAAGTGGGTCTTACTGTTTGCTGCAAAATGAAACCAGAAAGAGTTAGATGGTTGCCAAGGTTTCAGAGAGTAAAACTGAACTTTATTTAGTGAAAGCTCTCTTAAAGAGAAAAAAAAAACCCTCTGGCTTCAATTTAAGAATGAGGCAAAGTTACAAGATAAATGCTTGTTTTAGGTGGCCAGATTCACTTTTTGCTTACATAGTGTGTGGTGCTTATGTAATGAATATCTTCTATGTGCACAGGTGGCAATAATTCAGTTTAGTGATGATCCCAGGACAGAATTTAAATTGAATGCATACAAAACAAAAGAGACTCTTCTTGAAGCTATTCAGCAAATAGCCTACAAAGGAGGAAATACAAAAACAGGTGAGAAAGTTATTGTAATGCAGATTTCCCTCCCTGCTTCTCTAAGCAATATTTCCTGTTTACTAAGTGGTTTAATTAATCACTGCAAAAGCAGTGATAATGTGCTATCTCCTCACTGGAGATGAAAGGTTGAGCTCTGAAATTAGAAAGTCTTTGTAAACTATAGTTTACACATTTCAGCCCCTACTGCTGCATATTCACCCCCCTGACCAACAGTGGAAGCAAGGATCAGGGAGACAGGAAGAGGGCAGGAGAGCAAAAGCAAATTAAT
Organism: Parus major; assembly: GCF_001522545.3. NCBI lineage: Eukaryota > Metazoa > Chordata > Aves > Passeriformes > Paridae > Parus > Parus major. The sequence goes on from NC_031769.1 coordinate 138,092,122, forward strand.
TTGGGGGTAGTAGAGGGTGGAGTGGGGAGTAATATGCAATCAGCTTGGCAAGTGAGCAGAAAAGTGAGAAAGGGAAGAGGGTGGGAGGGAGATTGCAGAGCATGTAGAACACTGGAGAGAGTGGAGGGTCTGTTTGCTTATCAGCCAGGATGTTAAACCTCTGTGGGGTGTTTAAGATTGGGATGGGGAAAGATATATGTTAAGTTTGCATTTTAATTAATCCCTTAAAATAGCTTTCTGATATAAAGAAATTATAGATGAGTGTTGAAAGGGTTAAAATCTGTTTTAGTTGGAAACCATATGTTTTATTATTTTCAGACTGCATAGAAATTTCTTGCAGCTGTTGCATTGCATCCATTTTCAGCATTATCAGAATAATTTTCCTTTTACTATGATGACATTCTCAGTTGTTAATGTAGACAGTGCCCTACAATCCAGAAAAGAAACGTTTTTTTATCTCTAACCCAGCCAGCAGCTAAATACCACACAGTGCTCACTCACTGCCCACCCTTAGCCCTGTGGGATGGGGAGGAGAATGAGAAAAGGGTAAAGCCTGTGGGCTAAGACAACAGTTACTGATTGAAATAAAGTAAAATGCAATGATAATAATAGTAATTAAAAGTGATATAGCAAATAGAGGGAGACAAACGCCAAGAAAAACAGGTGATGCTGACTACAGCTGCTCACCACCCGCTGACTGATGCCCAGCCCATTCTGGAGCAGGGATTGTCCCCTCCTGGCCACCTCCCCCAGTTTATGGGGCAAACATCGCTGGGCAGGATGTCCCGTGGTACCAGGTGTCCCTTTGGCCACTTTGGGTCACTGTTCTGTGTACACTCTCCTCCAGCCTTCTTGTGCAGCTGCTCAGGGGTAGAGAATGAGACACTGAAAAGTCCTTGACTCAGGGTAAGCACAGCTTAGCAACCACCAAAACGTCATTATCAACATTAGCCTCCTATGGAGTCCAAGTCTCAGCACAGTACCAGCAATAAAGAAGAAAATTAAGTCTATCCCAGCTGAAACCAGGACACCCACACAAATCATGTTCACGATCTTCACCTTTCTGCATTGAAAAATGGACGGCTGAAGCCATTGGAACTTGAAATGTTGCAGTCAAAATCAAACTTTTCTTAATATTGAGTTTAATAACTGCAGAATGAACAAATTGACAGACTACTCAGAACACAACAGTCTTTTTCTCTTTTTATATATGTCTAACATATGATATGAGAAGCCAATAGAAATGGGATTTCTATCACTGTCGATGTCAATCTTTGTGTTACAGGCAAAGCCATTAAACATGCACGAGAAATGTTATTTACAGGAGAGTCAGGCATGAGAAGGGGCATCCCAAAGGTTTTGGTTGTCATTACTGATGGGCGATCACAGGATGATGTGAACAAAGTCTCCAGAGAAATGCAACTAGACGGTAAATTGTGTGATTTAAAAACAATTCACATGCTCTTTTTTTTTCTCATTAATTGCATCTACATATGTGTGGGCACGAGATAAGGATAGCTTTTGCTCCAGATTTTCAGTTTTAAAGAAAACAGCAATTGCTGAGAAACACAGAGTATCACTAGGATATGATTAGATTCTGGATATTTTTGGTGATTATTTGAATTATTTTTCATTTTGGCAGCAGTGCTAAATTCATGTAGTAGTCAATGGAATTGTTCCCAGAATGAAGAACTTGGGGAATATGATCCTGAGAATCTGGACTGTCATCTATAAAGTGTACTCTTGTGGTAATTAGCAAATTGAACTATTTTGTTTTCTACACAAGAGGTCCATTGATAATTCTTATACTGTTTCTGACCTGCTCTTATGTTACACTAATTACCTCTAGGAATTTTTTTAAAGCTTCCATTTTAGAGCTTTAAGCAGCCACACCATGTTGTGAGTCTAAGAACGGGATTAATTATTGCAGAAGTTTGTATCAAAACCTGAAGGGCACAATGTGCCACCTGGAGTAAAACTAAAGGATGGAAAAAAAACCTATCTTCCTTTTAATGTGAGGTCCTAAGGAGAAATTACATTTGAACCTTTCATTTGCTTTTAGCTTTGATGGTTGTGAAGTTCCCAGTGTATTTCACTGATTTCTGAAACCAAATATAATTGTCCAGCTTGGCTGCCTCCTTGTTTTGTTGCTATATGCTGAGTGTAGGGGCTCCATCAATAAAGCACATGATAAAATAGTGGGCTTGCTCGACCTGTTTGAAATAGCAGTCAGGAAAACCGTGTGTTTGTGAATAAATTGGCGTTTGTGTCCAGGCTGAACAAAAAATGTTCATGTCTCAGGTAAGTCTTGCAGTTGCATTATTAGCTCCTGGACTGGGAGTGACTCCAGAAGAGAAGGCACTTTGTGAGGGTTCAGTTGCTGGGCTGTGGCACACGGCTTCCCCTCTCCCATTTCCTCTGGAGTGTGCTGTCAGCGAGGCTGGGTTGGAGCAGGTACTGACGGGCATCGGCCATGGAGGCGGCACAAGGAGGGGCTGATCTTGGACGGGACATGAAGACATTGTTATAATGTATTAAAGTCAAAGTTTTGTTATGCTAAAAGCTCTGCAGAAAGTGATGAATGTCCCTGGTCCTCATTCAAATTTAAAGATAATATTGCTTGACTGGAATAAATTTGTGACTAAGACTTGCTAGAGCAGTATATCCATTAACTTTATTCAGCCTGATAGGTTTTTTCCTTTGTCTCTTATGGAAAGGAAAATGCTGAAAAACTTATGGCTCTTTTGTTGTTCCTGAAACATGTAGGAAACAGTTTCCACTTCATTTAAATCTATTATTTTCAAATTTTGGAAAATATTCATGCTGAATATACAGAACAGATTTAACCAGATGAAATGAGAATGCATTTATTTCAGTGTTCACTCATGAGGCAGCACTGGCTTGAAATCATATATACTAACACGTGGCACAGAAAAAAATCTGTAAAGGACCTACAGGAAATTAATTTTTCTACTTTGTATTTATTCTGTACTCGATACATGGATATTTTTATGTAATACAGTATAGCATTAAATTAGAAAGGCATTTAAATGTATGCTAAATGAGTACTACTCAGTAGTCAAGTATGTTCAGAAATGTTTAAGGTTTAACTTCAATTAACTAATTAAACATGAATATCCAGAAGAATTATTTCACAGAGAATGTTTTACTTTTATTTTAGATTACATAAGTGAATTTTCTCGTACTATAGGATAATAATAAAATGTCCATGTTTAATCAGGAAAGGAGTCATTGCAAATACAGTCATGTTCATACTGTATTTCCATTCTCAAAATCAGTGTCTCACAGGAGTGTTCTTTTTTGTTTTACAGGTTTTACCTTTTTTGCTATTGGAGTGGCTGATGCTGACTATTCAGAGTTAGTTAATATTGGCAGCAAGCCCAGTGAAAGACACGTCTTCTTCGTGGATGACTTTGATGCATTTATAAAGATTGAAGATGAGCTCATCACTTTTGTTTGTGAAACTGCATCAGCAAGTGAGCCATTTTGATTTATGCTTGTTTCTAAAATAACTGCTAAATACTGGGGGGTGGGTTGTAGCTATTAATTTTCTAGTAAGACATATTCTTGATCTTTTTAATATAATTTTCTGTTGACACTATAATTCTTATGTTATTTCCTCAGAAGATTAGGACATGAAGATGTTGTGACTTCAAAATAATTAATGACTGTTTCTATAAAGCCAGAATACAGCCATTGGTTGTCAAAAACTCATTTCAGATGTTGACATTTCAGAATCATAAAAGATAATTATATTTTATTTTCTTTCTCTGTAAGCTACATTCATTCTTACTCAAGTCACATGGTTAATTTATTAATAGAGATCCAATCATTAATGTTTTTGTTATGAAAGTAGACAAGTTGTAGCCTAAGCAAAAGCTTAAAACACACTCCAATTCTGAAATTTGTGAGAAAGCCACACTTCCTTCTCTTTATGAAAATTAAGGAATAGACATTGCAGAGCAACACTTAATGATTATTGGCCAGTAATTCACATGCTTTTAGGTATGTGCCCACAATATATCGTGTATAAGCCAGGAGGCAGGCACTGTGTAGCTGATGTGAATTGTTTGTGATTGTAAGGAGTCCTTGTGCACAGGGCTGTGAGTTATCATGAGACTGGGAATTGTCAGAGCTGGTAAACAAAAATAATGTTGTTTGTGAGCAATCAGTTCTGAGATTTTGACCATGAGCTCTACTTTCAATGGTAGAAAGAATGTTAAACATTAACAGTACTCAACAGTATCATTTACTGATCACTTGTGCTTGTTTTCTAAAAGTGATCTTCAAATGTGACCATCCTGGGGTGCCATGTTTGGTTGATCTCCTGCTTTAGGCTTGTTGATTTCCCAGGGCACCTTTCCTGAAAGATATTAATGACCTTTCTTCCCCACCAAAAGAAATATAGAAGCCAGATTTACAGCTATTTAAAATGTGAGCACACATCTTAAGGACTGTTCTGGTTTCTCTTGCTCATGGAAACTATTGTGGAGTTTGAAAAGGTACAGAGAATGTCAGCTGGAACTTGAGGCTGGAGAAGCCTCACAAACAGAATTAGAGAACACTTAGTTAAACCCCAATATAAGACATATTTTGTTTTATACAAGAGACAATGAATTTGCTGCTTTTTTTTTCAACAAATTTGAACTTGTTGAAGAGGTTGTGAAGGCAGGTTTATAGGGAGAATTAGACAAATTAACAGCCAAGAAATCAATAAAAATACATTATATGGAGCACACAGGTATGTATACCTTAATATCTTTACTGCAACCCTTGGGAATCCTGAGAAGCATCAACAGAATGGAGAAGAAAGTGGCCAGGTTTGCATGATCTTCCTACCCAACATCTCCTGCTGCTTTTGAGGGTAGAGTGCAAGTGCATGATTGTTCTGACTCAGTGGGACATCTTTTGTACTCTTAAATATATCTTTTTTTCTTTTCCAGCCTGCCCACTGGTAGTTAAAGATGGCAATAATTTTGCAGGTACAGTATTTTTGTGTTCATTTTTGTTTCTGATTTATGGAATCATTTTCATTACATTATTTTCACAGTGTTAGACAATACATTTCCCTTTGTGCTAACAGGCAATGAAACTCTTAGGTACAATTGATGTTGTCATTTTTTGTTTCCTCTAATGCAGTATCAATTTAAATTAATAAAATATATCTTTTCATACCTTCCAGGATTTAAAATGATGGAACTGTTTGGTTTGGTTGAAAAGGAGTTTTCAGCTGTGGAAGGGGTGTCCATGGAACCTGGTACATTTAATGTTTTCCCATGTTACAGACTGCACAAGGATGCTCTGGTGTCCCAGCCTACCAAGTATGTATTCACATAAAAATACTCAAAAACCACAAGAAGATAATTTTCTAGTGTAGTCAATTATTCATTTCAGGGACTAGTATTTTTAAGTGAGAAGAGCAGAGGTGCTAATGTATATTTGATCTAATGATGAATAGGAAAATTGCTCTGACCCTTCAATCAGTTTAATTCAAAAATAACAATTGCAGGTTAAAGTAGGTAAGCCCACTGGCTATTTTGGTTTTCCCATGAGCCCATTTCAGGCTTGTGTCTGTGTAACACCTGGCAGTTTCATGCAGGCCTGTGTCTGGGCAGATTGCAGTTTGCAGCACTTTGTGCAAGGCAGGCTGAAGTCTCATAGGGTTCAGCATGTCCTTGAAGCAAGGGTCAGAATGAGAACCTGCTTCACTTTTACTGCAGTCTATGTCCTGCCATTGGTTATAAAGGCAGATTAATCCCCTAATATTGAAGTGAGTCTGTGTGAACCCTGTCTAGTACCTTCCTGGGAGGCAGGACATCTTTCAGTCGCAAGGACTGTATCTTGGGAGGGTTATGGAAGAGGCCACGAAGAATCCCCTGACTGAACTTTTGCAGTCATTCCTCAGAGAGGAAGTGATGGAAACCCTGTTTTGTGTATGAACAGTGTCTATGTTGTGTTGGGTTCCTCTCAGTGCAGACCCCTGTTTCACATTAAGTGGCACCAGAGAGAAGCAATGGCTCTGATGGATTACATGTGGGAAGGTGTAATGAAAAGTATTCTTTAGCTAAGATTAATAAGAAAGAAAAACAGTGGAAAAATGAAGGTTTATATTAGATACCATCAGAGTGTGTGATTATCCAGTTGTGTCCCAGTTGGAGCTGTGCTTCTTGGTGCTGTTTAACATTCTCCTTGTTTTGTTTCCTCCTGGGCCTAGATGGGCTGAGATGTCGAGGGATTAACATTTCACACTTCTTTTTCCCTTCCTGCTTCTTTCTAATTTGATCTGCTGCCTTTATATGCTGTTCTCTAGCTGCCACCCCAGTCTTACTGCTTCATTAGGCTTTCACTCCTTTTCATGATTCAGAGAACACCTTTCTCTTGATGATCCACAGGTATGTCTGAAAAATACCACTTGGCTTTGTCACTTCATCTGTGCATTGAATGCCATTAATTTTACTCTCCTTTTTGAGCTCTGTATCCCCAAACTTTGTGTCTAACCCACCCTGCTTATTGAATTGACTTTCATTCTTGTACAATGGTCACACTGTAATTTTTTTTTCTTTTACCTATGGAGTTCCCTCTCTCTATGGGAAATGGGCAGTGTAACATCACATTTGATCATCTGCTGACACTCTGCAGAATATACTGATGGAATATCATGTTAACTCTCTTTCCAGCATGATTCATGTCTATACATCTTCTATGTGCCAGAAACACTTAAGAAAAAATGGGTGATATTTGGGCAAAATAAATTGTTTGAATAACTCTTGAGACTTCTTTCAGATCCCCTTACTATGGTCTTAAGGAATCAGACTGATTAACATTTAACATACATTCAGTTGTCTCAGACACTTGTCCAAATATTTCACTTTGGGATTTGACAACAAAAAGACAAATTAAACTGGAAGTAAGAAATAAGGAATTTTTGGCAATGACATAAAATAAAGTACTTATTTTATCATAAACTTCCTCTATCTTCTGCATAAATTCTAGGAAACCAGATTGTATTTCAGCATGTGACCTGTTCTGACTTCACTTTTATTTTTATTAGCTTTGAAATGTATAAACTCCATTCTCTGTATTTTATAAAGCTTCCTATAATAGTCTGTCACTCCTAATTTTAATCCATTTATAATGGTTTAATGACAAAGGACATGTCTATTGAGACTGGTCTTCCAAGCAATTTCCATTTCCATTGTCTCCTAAATCAGACAATTTCAAAGGTCTTGAGAATGGCTATTGTTTGTTAAAAGCTTTAAATATAATTAATTTCAACTTTACTTCCAGCTGACTTCTGATTTGATCTTCAAATTAAAAAAGTGTTAAATTTTAAGGTCAATTTTGTAAATTTCAAGGGAAACAATAACTTCTACTTTCTTCATAAGCATTCTTTTAGAATTATCAGGTTGAGTAGCTTTTATAAACACTTATGTCACTTCTCAGTCTTGATTTATAACGAAATATACAGAGTAATGAAAAGCATGCCAGGTGAAATTCTGATGAGTAAATCAGATTTAATGTTGTGTCAGTTTCAAAGACATTATTTCTCTTACAGGTATTTGCATCCTGAAGGTCTCCCTTCTGATTACACCATCACCTTTCTCTTCCGGATACTCCCGGACACACCACAGGAGCCATTTGCTCTCTGGGAGATTCTAAATGAAGCATATGAACCTCTGGTTGGAGTTATTTTAGATAGTATGTGTTCTGTGTTTTATCAGTGATTTTAACTGTACAAATGATTAATTCTATGTCTAGTTTTATTATTGCCAATGTTTCAATCTGCTACCAGAACAGCCACCTGAATCTGGCAGGGGTTAATCTCTAATGCATGGTTTTAGATTTGATTTAACTGAATTTAATTTGGAGTTAGAGTTAAATTTTGAGTTAGCTGCTTTCAACTGGATTCCAAGGGTCTCTGATAGACTGAATTTGATGTGAAGTACTCATCTGCTTTTAAAATTCCCAGTACTTTGGATCTGATTCTGATTGAATCTGTCTTGATATAAGCCAGTGGTACTGGGAGCATATGTAGAGGAAATGCAGTCTGACAAAAAGCAGAGTTAGAACCACAGAAATGAACTCTTGATAGCTCTTCATTTCTGCTTGGTTTTACTTTCACAGTTGTGAAATGGAGATTATAATTTACAAGGTTTTACTGTTGAGAAGATGAAGCTACTGTGATTCCAGTTCTTCATAGCTGCCAGTTTGTCACCTTTAATAGGTGGGAATTAGGCATTTAGATGGCTTGAAGAAGAATTTTTCTTGTCCAGCTCCCACAGAGAGCTAATGGGAGATAAAACCAGGTAGACATGGGTGAGGTAGACTCAGAACTGCTGGTCCATCCTTCCTGTCAAACCAAGAAAGAGCATTTCTTTGATACATCTTGTTACTTCCAGGCCAGTTTGTTGCTAATTAATATGTTTTGCTAACATTTGAGCTGTCTTCTTTGGTCTGCTTTGTTAAATGCAAATCTACTCTTTCAACTATTGTATCAGGACTTTTTAATACAGAGCACTTAATTTTGATCTCACACAGATGGTGGAAAAACTCTGACTTTCTTTAACTATGACTACAAAGGAGATTTTCAAACTGTAACTTTTGAAGGTCCTGAAATAAGGAAGATTTTTTATGGGAGTTTCCATAAGGTTAGTAATGACAATAGGGAAAAAAAGCACTATGAATAAAAGCCTATGAGTTTTTCATTTTTCAAAATCATGTTTCATGAGGTCAGTTAGTGCCAAAAAAGTGTATTTTGCATCACCTTCCTTACTACCTTAGTGTCATAAGTCTCTTTGCAGTATTAGATTAACATTAAACAAATCATAGTTTCTGTCATGAAGCTAATGTGTTCAATTTTCATCTCATAATTTTTGCCTGTGTTTTAGAGTTCATTTAAAAACACATATCTTGAAAAGTAATTTAGAAATAAATCAGTTTTTCTTTTTAAGGTTTTATATTTCTTTAAGATTGGCAGTGTCACTCAAAATAAAAGTTCAGAAAAAAGTTCCTTTTTTCATCAGTTGTAATTTTAAAATATATTTTAAGAGTTATGACACATTTAACTTTCTTTTGCTACTTGAGAACCTGTAACATTCTTTCTGAAACCAGGTGAAGCAGTTCTGGGGCTGTAGCAGAGCTTTTGTTGAGGGGGGATACTTTTGTTAAGAAGGTTTTTTCCTGATGTTTGGATCTTTCCTAAACAAAGCAAGCAAACAAAAACCTTGAGAGTTTGCTCGTGGCAGGAGAGTTATAGCTAGTCCTCCCTACTGGGAGTGTCTCTGCTGCATCAGCGAGGGACAACAGAGTGTGATCAAGGCAGAAGGAAAGCATTTACTTGTTGTGCTCTGCTTGCTGTACTGCATTTGATGTGATTTGATTTTTTCAGTGTAAAAACTTCAGTATGACAGCTTTTGCTGTCAATGTATAATTTACAAACTAAATTTTACTGCTTAGTTTTGGCTTTTGCTTTGGCTGGCTGTAATGGTGAAATCCAATACTCTGTACAAGGAATGGCCACATAAATCAAGGGTTCTGTGGGATCTGAGTGGTATAGGAACATTGATTGTGTGGACCTTCTGTTGGGACAAATTATTTACCTATTGAATAAATTATGTTAGTTGCCAATTTCTTTGCAGATGTTCCAGAAGTAGAAAAATAAACTAAATTCATTAAACAGATTACAATCATAGAATAATTGAGGTTGGAAGGGACCTCTAGAGGTCATCTAGATTATTTGCTTTGGAGTGTTCTTTGAGTTTTATTAGCAAACCTGGAATTATGAGCTCATTTCAAAAACTGCCCCCCTTTTCCCTGGGAAAGGACAGATATATCCCATATGCTGCTTTGTGTGTTACAGCATCTTCTCTTTTGCTTAGTTACATGTTGTTATCAGCAAGACCACGGCCAAGATAATTATTGACTGCAAGGAAGTGGGTGAGAAGACCATTAATGCAGCAGGGAACATCAGTTCTGATGGCATAGAAGTGCTGGGGAGGATGGTGAGATCCAGGGGACCAAGAGACAACTCTGCACCGGTGAGTGGAATAGTAACAACTCTTTCTAATGTTTAAAATATCCTAAAAAAGCAACTGTTTGGGAACTTTGCAGTTAGTTTCAACTTGAAGCCAAGCAAATTCATATTTTAAATAGTAAAATCCCTAAATAGAAAATAGAAAATAGCATTAAATAGGAAATAGCTTTTCAGAAATTCTGCAAAAGCCTGCAGTAATTGTCAACATGGGCACAATCTATTTTTTATTATTTTAATAAATTAAGTAATAAGATCATTATTATTGAAACATTATTCTCGAAAACATAGGTAAACACAGTTGGCACATTCAGATATGACTTTTGTTCCAAATGTAATTATATAGAGTAATACAATCTATAACTCCTTTGCCTGGAATTATTTAAACTTTGGGTTTTTAAATTTTTTGTAATTCCCAATGTCTGTTATTCCCTTTGATTCTTTGTTTGCCCCTTAATTCACTGTCTGTTCACTAAAAAATCGAACTGGTTTGGCACAGACTGTCCCCAAAAGCTCCCATCTTGGTATACCTAGCTCTTTTATAATATAAGACATTTTATGTGTGAAAGATCTCCCCCTCCCCCAGTTTAAGTGCTCATTCATTCCTCTGAAATTATTCTCCTAGAAGCAGCAATTGATTATTCTTTCTGCATGACAACCAATGTGACTCTTTCCATTTTGTTTTCTTTGGGGGAATTTGACTTTTTGGTGCGTAGTAGTGTTTGCTAATTTTCCTTGAACTTTCTTGACCCTAGAATGAGTTCAGCAGAGAATGTGAACCTTGAATCAAGGATTGACTTGAATAGGAATGAGGTTTCAAATATGTATTTACTTGTTAATATATGAAAATACTTTTGTTTTGTAAAAAAATAAGCCCTCAGAATATGTCTCTGTACAGAAAGAAAGAGCTTTTAGGACTCAAGTTGATGGATAATAATTATATGAAGCCTGGAAAGACAATTACACAGAGAAACCTTTGTAGTCACATTCCAATAGAAGCAGAAAAAGACAGACTTAGGAAATCTTGGAATTAGAGAAGCCTTTGTAAAGAAGTGAAAAGAAATGTGTCTTTTGTTAGAACCTAGGAATCTATAAAAAAAAAAATCAGAGTGCCCACTCACTGAAAAATTTGATTTTATTCAGATGAACTGTAAAGCTGACATAAGATCAGAAATGTGTAGATGAAGATGAAAATACTTTAGTAGGGTTGTCTTCTAGTATTACCATATATAGCAAATTAGACACAAATCAAGAAAGCACCCAAATGCCATCCTCTGAAGTCTCCATTCTGCCCAATTTATTTATATTGAAAAGTACTTTTTTGAATAGTCACATTTAAGAGATCAATGAGTTAGTTTCTTACTCCAAAATTTGGAGGACATTGAAGGAATCTACTAGGAGGCAGGATAGAGGTTCTCAGAACAGCTACTAGATTAGCAGATCTCTTATTTTAGAGATGCTTATTAAATAAAATAAAATAAAAGAAAGCAGTTACTTTGGAACAAAATTGTGGGTGTTTTGTTCCAATTGTATTCACATGCAACAGTTTAACATTCTTGGAATATTTTTAGTGTATTTTTAAAATACATCAATACAGAGCTGTCATTTGAGTTTTGCCAGACATTTTAATTTTGAGGGAATATAATTCTACCAGAGTTTGTTTTTTTTCCCACCAATGTATACAGTGTGAAATGTTAAAATGAGAAAGCAGATATAGCTAGACAGATAGGTAGGTAGGTAGGTAGGTAGGTAGATACATATATATATACATAGAACAGAAAGGGGACTAGGCTCAAGGTGCCTAACCCTTTTAAGATGCCTGAATGAGTCATCTCAGGATTTGATTATAGCAAGAGCAATGAAACCTGACTGGGACATGCAGCAAGTAATGTTTTTGTGGTGGTTTCATACTGACTGACATTTGGGTAAGAAGTAAAAGAAAAACACCCATGGAAGTGATTTCTTTGAGAGAAGCTGCTGGGAGCTTCCTCTGTGCCTGGGAAAGGCCAATATTTGGCCAGTTCTGAGAACTGACAACATTTTGCACCATTTAGAAATCAGATTCACCTCTGTGAATTCCACATTTTAAAAACCACAAACCCGGGAAACTCAAATTGGCGAATCTAAACCATGACAGTTTTCTATCTCTTCAGTGGGATTTAATGAAAAGTCCAACTTTAAAACACTATCTATAATTCAAAGATCTTCTCTATTGTTTCCTCCTCTTTGGATTTTAATTTATTTGCCTACATGTGTATGTCCTGTTAATAGTATTGTCTAATTTGATCTGTTGAGAAACATTTGCAGAACTGTAGCCTGCTTAGATGAGGACTTTTCCACCTTACTGATTCTGCTTGCAGGGCTGGATATTTAAAAAGCAAAATCACTATGAATGTAGAGACTTGTGAATAAACATCTAACAGTAGCAAAGAAAGCTTTGTTTTGGGTTTTAACTTGAGTCAGAACAACCCACGTAATGTTTTTAAAAAGAAATACTGAGTCATGCAACATTTGGTTGGTGAATACAGCATTTCAGAAAATGTCTGTTTGCTCTTTAGTTTACACCAACATACTTTATCTCTATGGATGTCCAGATTGCCTAGTCCAGACAAAATGAATGCATGTACACCCCTGTGTATAAATTTTGCCAGTGCTGTTATCCATTGTTCAGGATAACAGAATAGCTTGGGAGAGATTGAGTTATGGAAAAAAATGGCAATAAACTTAACTTCTGAACCTAGGGTGCTCTCTACAGAACCAGCCCTGGTGTTGCTGCACCCCATTTCTGGGAAGTCTGATTTGCTTAAGGCAGAATCATGCAAAAGCCCAGATATTCTGTGTCCCAGAGCAGTGCGTGCCTGCACTTTGATCTGCTGCTGCACCCAAGCCAGTGAGGCCTCCTGGAGTCAGGAGCTTAGGGATGTGTAGCAAGGATGGAGGCACCTAAGTGGCTCCACGTGGAGCCAACTTCCATTGGACACAGACATGGACAGACTTGCTGCACTCAGGGGGTCTCTGTGGAGCCAAAGTCCAAATGCTGCCTTCATGCTGCACTTCAGCCGTCTGAGCTCTTCAGCACGGTGGCAGCTCATTGTGTCTGCATCTGTAGTACAGCAAATCTACAAACCAGCTGATCTGCTGGCAGCTGAGGAGAATGTCTATTTATATGAAAGCATGCCTTTATTTAAAATATAATATTTGACTTTTATAAGAAAAAAAAAGAGGCAAAACCAAAGGTGCACATATGTAGTTCATTTTAACAGATTTAGAAGCAATGCAGTTATAAGAAAATTTTAAAATTCATTCCTCTGTTCTGATCTTAAAATAATGCCACTGAAAAGAATGGGAACAAACCCAGAGTTCTATCTCTAGCAGCATCTCAAATTTTTGAACATGTGGGGTTAATTTAATGGGATGTTCTGTTCCATACCATTTTCTACTCAGTATGCACATAAACAAGGCATGGAAAAAGAATAGAAATAGTAACAGAAGAAAGCTTCATCTCTCTAGACTGCTTTGTTCAGTCAGGGATGTAAAGGAGATAATTGGTTTTACCATTGAGTCCTATTTAGTATATTGTTTCTGAGTGTCTAGCAGCCACTATTTTTAGCAAATGTGTGTTCTTGCAGATTAAATTCTTGTCCAAACCATATTCCCAGACCTGTGATGGGAATTTTCTGCCCAATGTTGTCACGTGGTGAACAACCTTTTCCCCATTCTTAAGCTATCATTGCCTGGGGATAATATGGTTAAGAGAGGGCATATTCTAAAGTAAAATTAAACTGGAAAAAATGAGAAATATTATTTGTGGCTTGGCTCCAGTGTAAGTAATAGTCTACAGAAGACGTTGTCCCAGATAAAATCTGAACAGCAGACCAGAGGGGTTAAGAGGAATTATTCAGAGAAACGAAACTTTCTTTTGCCTGACTCTAGATGTCTTTTTTGCTATAAAAATATATTGGAAGACACCACTGGGCAAAATAAGGAATTTGAACAAGGAGTGGGGGAAAATTCAACAAATGCCTGTAGCATTTAACCTTGATCTGCTTTGCTTAATTAATATAATGTCTGATAGTTCAGATGAGTTGGTCAGACACGCATTTGGTAAAAGCAGTGTATTTACCATTTAAGTGTGCTATTTGTGGCTTGCTGCTAGAACTCAAAAGCCTTTGTCTAATCTGAGTGCTTGAATCAAGTTGGCTTTGCTTGCTGATGGCTCCATTTTGCACTGATCTTGTATCTAACAGTCATATTGTACATCATCCTTGTTTTGAAACAGCTGCAGTTACAGATGTTTGACATCATTTGTGCTACCTCATGGGCCAATCGAGACAAATGCTGTGAACTTCCTGGCTTGGTAAGAAACCTCTTTCAATAGCTGTAGAATTTACCTTTTATTTTCTACTTCGTTGAGATAAATGTTGTATTGGGAATGGATGATTAACTGTTTTCAAAAAGCCCATCTCTGCTTGGATCACTTGTCCTATTGAAAGTCAGTAAGATGTATTTTTCTAAATCAAGGAGGTGCTTTTGAGTACTGTATCTTAGACTGTACTAAATACTATAATTGTATTACTAATACTAATACAATTAGATTGATAAAATACCTAGCATTTGAAGTTCTGGACATCATTCTTCTCCTATTTTAACCTTTTCATAGAGAGACGAGGAAAATTGCCCTGCCCTTCCTCATGCTTGTTCCTGTTCAGAAGCCAATAAAGGTCCCCTTGGACCTCCTGGACCACCGGTAAGGTTTTATTCAGCTTTGTAGTGCACTGTAGAAAATAGTCCACTGGACACCTTTATTTCAAAACTTGAATATACAACTAATAAAGTTAAATTACACTTTTAAGTGTTGATAAAGAGATAAAATTATATTCAGTCTATATTGAAGATGCAATAAATTATGTAAAGAAGTATTATGCTGAAGCAGTTGGGGTATTCTTTAAACCTGGAACCCTTTTACCTGTCAGTAGCATTAGGTATGTCATAGGTAGTGCCATTCATTTCCAAATTTTTAATCACCTGCTCTCTGTCTACTCTGGCAGATGTGTATTAAATGTAGCTTGGAGTTTAGGCTTCTGAAATACTCAGTTTACAGAATTCTTATCAATTAAAAATATGGAACATGACAATGCCACTTGTGTAGTATATGATGAAAGAAGACTTTTCTGTTTTAAAAGCCCTACCTAAGTACAATATTTATTGGAAACTAGCCCTGGAAGTGCAGGTTCTGAGAGTTCTTGGAGGCAGAGAGGTATGGAAGAGCCATGAAGGGAAGAAATAATAAATTCGTCCTTTATGGAAAGTTGAATTTAATTTTTTTAAAAATTTTCCAGTGAATGGTGAAGTGTACACTGTTGCAATTTTAAGTATGCTTAGTAGTGTCATTTTGATGCACTCATGAAGAGTTTGCTGTGTAGATGTTAAGTAAGTGTGTGTCCAAGTCCCTCGTGTAACCAGGAGAAGCAGATAGTCTCTTGTAGAAGAGACTTTCCCTCTATGTCAGTGCAGTATCTTAGATGGAATAAATCTCCTTTCTCTTTACTGGCTTGTGGAAACTCAGACCAGACAATGGAGATATAGGCCCACTAAATTTTGAGAACTCAATCTCTCATCCCAAGGCTGATTTTTTTCAATTTAGAAAGTCTCTGAGATTGTCCATTATTGGTTTGGTTTGACAAGAATCCTGACTGGCATATTTGTTGAATGGTCATGGTGTTTTTCTGTTACAACTAGACAAATAATATGATTATTATCTTAGTGCTGCCTGCCAGAGTGAGTTTGAGATGAGACTCTCTTGTGAAAAGTTTGAGCTGTGTATTTCTCTGCTCATACTGTGTATGATGGAGCTGGATGCTCCAAGGGCATGTTTTTAAATGAAAGAGCCAGGGAAGAAAGTAAAGGAAAATGTTTTTGGTGTTAAAGTACACAAATTACATGAGATGCATGTTTAACAACAAAATTGACTTGGACATAATGCCTTCACATAGTATGTCCTAGCAAACATTGATCCTCCTGACAAATCAGAGGTCAGGCTTTCTTCAAGATCTGTTCTTCAAGCTCTGCTAAAAAAACCTGGAAAGAAATTCAAGAGGAAATTCACTTAAGACATGCATCTTAAACAAAAATAAATTATTCTGTTCTCCTATTTGAATGTAGGTTATTAAACAAGTATGGATAAAAGTTTTAATTCCCACATTTTAGCATCCAGTTTGTGTTTTGTAAAAAAGGCAATGAGATAATTCACATAAAAAGGTCACTTAAATTGAGTAGTTTGACCACATTTCACAGTAAAATGAAAAATGTTTAAATATTCTTTGTCTAGAAGAATGTGTATTATTATATTTCAAAAGATATATGGGTCAGGAATTGCTAAGGCTTAACCCAGCAGTAAACTAGTGTACTTCTATATATTACATTTAGGATTAGCCATGTTTTGAATAGCATAGTGCCAGGCAAGAGGAAGCTTAAAATCAAGCAGAAAAGTCACTGCCAAGGCAGGGAAATATGTGATTCTAGAACTCAGCCTGCTATAAGTGATGCTTTTTTGCCAGACAATTAGATGGCAGAGCTCTGGGNAAAAAAAAAAAAAAAAAGAAGTTCAAGGCCTACAGAAAAGCAGAGCAAAAGAGTAAAGTTAATGTTCATCTCTGTGCCAACCAAAAGTCAGAAAGTCACATGTGCTATGTCTGGACTGGAGTGCTCCAAGTCATTAAAATGTCATGTGACTTTTCTCCAAGCCAAGGATTCATCTGTTTAAGAGATCAGGATCCCACCATGTAACCAGTTTTAGACATTAGGCTAAAAACACTTCAAATAAAATGCTTCCATTTGTTTGGGGTAGTAACTCCAGAAAGAATTTTTAACCTTTTAGACAATGCATCACTTCGGGTAAGACAAAATGTTGTTTTGAGTTAAGATTATCTGGTAATTTTCATCATGGGATACTGTTTCCATGGCTTTGTTTTTGGCAGAATTTGATATTGCTGTGTGAAGCTCCCCACACAAAGTAAAACTGAGATATCACAGAAAACTAATGCCTGCATTTGAAAAGAATGCTGCAGAACTGAAGAAGGTGAAGGAGACAAAAATATTAAAGGATTGAAGAAGTTTAATTGCAAAAAAAATAAAAAGCTTTCAGTGCAGGTTTTGACTACTAAAAAGAAATGAGAAGGTGTCTTGATAACAGTAGATTAAGACCCATTTCTGGGGAAAAGCACTGGCTATTAAGAAGTTATTCAAAATAAGGGAAGAAGGCATAACATGAATTTCTGTCCAGAAAAAGAAGCAGCACAAAAAAAATAGAAATTTATCACACAGGCTTAGCAGTGGTGGGGAATAACCACCAAAACAAGTTTATGAGAAGTATAAGGGGCCTCTTCTGATATGTTAAATAAATGCTCTTCTGAAAATTGTGTTTTTAGCAAGCAAGGTTACTGGGTTCTAAACATGGACAAGTGTACCAACTTCAGCATGAATCTGAAAGCATATGATTCAATGGCTCAGCATCAGGCTATTCTTAAATATATATTCTTTGTAAAAATGCAGTCCATTTATGAGAACAAAAGGGAGAAAACTGTGATTTTTTTTTAATGTTAAAAAGTTGCAGTTATTGTGCTGAGGAATTTTTAATCTCAGAGCTCGTAGTAAGGCAGAGGAAGAAGGGAGAGCAGATTGGAATGCAGAAATATGAGGATCTGGAATTTCGCAACTGGCAATTGGAATTTGGTTCCATGGAGAACATGGGATGAGATTTTAGGGTCAGAACTGGCCATGGTGGAGTGAGTTGTGGCCACAGAGATGTGGGATAGAAAAAAGAAGCCTGAGGGAGCTGGGAGAGGTAGTGGAAAATTGTTCTGTGACCACACATGTGAAGACCATGTCACGATACATTCATTGAAGAGCAACAGTGCTCTGGGATTTCCAGACATTTCTGTCCTTTCTGCTATTTAAAGTCTCATGGATGATGCATATAAACGCATTTTCTATTCTTGTAGCTTTAATTTAACTGCTGTTATTTTTGTTAGTACTTATTGTAGCCACTAAAAAGTTCTATTTAGTTGTGGTGTCTAGTTGTACAAGGTCCTTTCTGAGTACAATGATAGATGGAATACCTTTAAAGCTCACATTCCAAGAGATTAGGCAATATACTCAGGTGGGGGAAGAGGGAAATTGATACGGAAAAAAATTGTTTATGCTGTCCTAGAACAGAAAGCACATGTAGATGTTGCAAAACACATTCATGGCAGCCATCCATGAATATATGGTACTCCAGTGTCTCAGATGATACTAATAAAAAAGGCAAAAGTTGGTTAATAAATGATGAGCAGATGTAGGCATTGCTGAAGAAAGCAAAAAAGAGAAAAATGTCCAAAAGAGCATTTTACCTAAGAATAGGTCCAAATTAAACCATGGTGTAGGTCTAGCAGACTCTGGGGTTGTACTTGCTGAAAACTATTCCTAAGTCATTAGAATCACAGAATTATAGAACTGTTTATGTTGGAAAAGACCTTCAAGATGATTGAATCCAGCCATTAACCCAGCACTGCCAAATCTGTCACTAAACCATGTTCCCAGGTGCCACATCTACATGTTTTTTAAAGACCTCTGAGGATGGTGACTCCACCATGTCCCTGGGCAGCCTGTTCTAAATCTTGAAAACCTTTTCTGTGAAGAAATTATTCATAATATCCAATCTGAATCTCCCACAGTTCAACTTGAGTCCAGTTTCTCTCATCCAGTCCCTTGTTACCTGGGAGAAGAGCCTGACCCCCACCTGGCCACAGCCTCCTTTCAGGGAGTTGTAGAGATTGATAAGGTCTCCCCTGAGCCTCCTTTTCTCCAGGCCAAACAGCCCCAGCTCCCTCAGCAGCTCCTCCTCATCAGATCTGTGCTCCAGACCCTTCCCCAGCTCCATTGCCCTTCTCTGGACACACTCCAGCCCCTCAGTGTCCTTTTTGTAGTGAGGGGCCCAGAACTGGACAGAGGATATGAGGTGTGGCCTCATCAATGCTCAGTACAGGGGAATGGTCGCTGCCATGGTCTTGCTGGCCATGCTGTTTCTGATCCAGGCCAGAATGCCCTTGGCCTTTCTGGAAACTCAGCCTTTAACAATGTGGCTTTGGTGAGAACAGATGTGCAGGAGGTTTCAGCAACTGAAAGGTAACCTGTGACCACATTTCCATCCATTTTCATAGCTTTCAGTGTTATTTTGATTCTTACGTAGTGTGCATTCTTGGCTCTAAAAAGTAGTCACATCTGTGTTTAAATCTGTTCCTGTCTATGGCCACACTTGAGAATGTTCCCAGTTTAATTACTTCAGTGGAAGGATATCGACAGGATATTTACTGATTCTTGAATGCTGATTCAGGAACAGGAAGAATCTGTTTGGGCTTCTCTGGATTTCATTTCTTTTTGAGAGTTTTGGTTTTCAGTGAGTCCCATGCTTGTGCTTTACAGGGTGGTCCAGGTGTCAGAGGTGCCAAAGGTCATCGTGGTGATCCAGGTCCAAAGGTACTTTTTATATCACTCTACATTTGACAGATGCACAGGTTCTTGGTTTATCTCTGCTGCATGTAAACCTTGAAATGAGTTCCAGATTGTCTCTGGTGTTTTTGAGGAAAAAGCATAGTGAAATGTCATTGGCATTTGCTGTGGCTCTTTTTAAAACAATTAATTGTCCTATTTGTTCCTTGATAAAAGATACAAAAGTCAGAATGTTGCTTTTGCAGCATAAATCATCGTTTTATTTAGTATTTATAAAGAAACCAGACACTTTAAAATTGAACCCTACCTGCTCAATCACGTTAACTCATATTTCAGATATTTTGGAGTCTATTGGTATTTAATTCTTCAAACAGAAGCTGCCTTTGTCCATATGATAAGAGTTTAACTTATGTTCTGTGCTACTTTAGGGACCAGATGGACCTCGAGGTGAAATTGGTGTTCCTGGACCACAAGGACCTCCAGGACCACAAGGACCCAGTGGACTTTCTATTCAAGGGCTTCCAGTGAGATTGAAAAAATCAATAGGCTTTTTTTTTTCTGTGATCTTTTAAACAGCAAATAGCTTAGACTAGACTGAAATAGCTTTTGGTATTGTGATCAGAATCTGAATTTCAATATTTGAGGTGAAATCACAGATGTGTGTTTGACCTCTAGCAAATGTGGGTTCAATGCCAACATTTCTGGTTTTTTTTATTTTGATCTGAATTTTTAGTCAGCTGAAAGTATTTGATTGCAGGTTGAATGTGACCTGGATATTAGCATCCAAGCCTGGAGTCAAGTGAAAATAAATTGCAGTGGGGGTTGTGACATGGCACCAGACCAAAATGTTAATATTTTCTCTTTCTCTGGCTGTACTGCTCATCACAGATCAGTTCTGACTTGAAAGGTGTACCCAAACAAGAACATCATATTCTCTGCCAAAATTAAGCAATAATATTCATTACATAATAAAATCTATCATCAGAGGAAGTGATAAGGCCTGGAGTTTGCAAGGCTGTTGTGAAATAAGTCACAGAATTTCATCACAAATAAACATTTTTAGAATAATGAACCAGTAGCACTTACCTTGTTTCATACACATCTCCAATAGATGGGTACAGACAAGCCTAGAAAAGGAGTAATATATATATATTTTTTTCTGCTAGTTTTATTTTTCAAAATTTACTACATTACAATACAAATTCATCTGTTTTCCAACTTATCTGATACTAATGTAAAATATAATAGTTTACCAAATCTGTATATTCTTGGTGATGTTGTCATAGAGAATAATAATAAGAATACTTTAATTATAAGACCAGTTATTTAATAGAGAAAACATTTTTTTAAAAAAGTTAGATTTTGCTTATTATCTAGAAAAGTATATTTTTTCATGCATATGTACCACAGAAACATGCCTAGTTGCCAAAGAAAACCCATTTTTTTTTACCATTATTGGAGATACTGCTGTGGCCTGAAGTGAAACAAATTATTTTGAAGAGAAAAAGAAAATTTTTTGTAACAAAATGGCTATAGTTTTATCAAATTACTTATGAAATCTTTTAAAGTTAATTTTGTTTCCTATGTCTATAACTTCTGCATATGCATTTTTTGCAAATAAGAATCTGTATGTTTGCTTTCAGAAAGAAACATAGTCTGTTTTCTTACTGATTACTTTTTTGGTTTTTTTCTTTTAAGAAGGTGAAGGGAACTATTAAAAATAGAAAGGTAATCATATATTTGGTTTACTATGTGTGATTCTTTATTTGCAGGGGCCACCAGGTGAAAAGGGAGAGAAGGGAGATCTTGGTTTTCCTGGCCTGCAGGTATTCCCTGTTGTATACCAAGTTTGAATGTTGAATTGACATCACTGTGAGTTTAGGGCACATACTGCAAACTGCTGAGAAATGAGTTGTTGGGGTGAATTTGAACAGGGGTTTAGGAAGAGGAGGAGTCCAGGGTATGCTGGTGTGCAGTGACTGATTCTCTTGGGCCTGAAGAGCTGGTTATGTTCCTTAATGCTGAAATTGTGTCTCTGTAGATTCAACCCCTCTGCATTTTAATGATGTGTGTTCACCCAACTCTCATTTCACAGAAATACCTTCTTTCCTGGATCTCTTCTATGGTGTCACCCATTATTGAGCTCCCTGGTTCCATTTGTCCAAAACATGGGTGCAGTTTCACTTGAAGATTATTTGGCTGGATTCTGTTAATTTAATCTCTTCATTTTCTCTCCTTTTATAATGCTTAGGGTGTCCCAGGAGCATCAGGTTCACCAGGAAGAGATGGAGCTCAAGGTCAAAGGGTAAGGTAAAATGAGTATGTTTTACATGTGTTTTGCTCCCATTCCCTAATGGAAATGTTTCCCAACATGGTTGATTTATTATAATTGATTTATACTCTCTACTTTCTGGAGATCATCTCTCTGTGCCAATCAGCACAGGAGGGTGGACATCCTTCTGTCTGCTGATGAGGGTTGAGATGTGTAAGGGGAACCCTGCAGGATGCCTGTGCTTTATGCATTTGACAGGAACAGATGTCACTTGTGTTCAGCATTGCCAATTAATCTCTTGTTTTATAAGCTTAAAATTCAATGGTATATAATTAGTATGCAATCCAAGGCAATAATCAAAATTTGCTTTCTAGCTGATTAATGAATAACAGAGACAACTGCAAGGGAATTTAACATTGAATGTATAACAGCACCTGCAGAAACAGTTGACATGAGGAAAAGGTGAAAAATACTACCAAAATTTAGTCAACTTTATTCTGCTCCTGGTAAAACAACTGAAGATACAGTCTGTCTAGGAGCCAGTAAAAGAAAATTCATATTCATTTCTGCAGTTAAGCCTATAAGTCTTCCACTTTATCTCCTTGGGGAGACTTCTGTTTCATTATTAGTCAGACACTGGAAAGTTATTGTTAGCATAGTACTAGATTTCTGTCAACAGCAGAAGTTCATTATGAAATATAACTTTTCAGTTTCATTTGAGAAAGATTTACATATTCATGATCCTTTTTTTTGGATATGTTAATGTAACTTGAACTTCAGAGAAATCTGGAAATTCTTTGATTTTCTGACCTTGTTATAAAAAATCCCTAACCTTGTAGCAAAACACGTATTTGAACTCACTATTATGAATTTAAACATTGGCATATCTTTATGTCTAGAAGTAATTCCACTGAAGTTACTGTGAAATTTGGGCAATAGATAAATATTTCTTTTTTCTCTAAAAATCAAGAAAAGAAAGACATTTTATTAAGATAAAGATTTATGCAATATTGTCATCTTATGAATAACTTAATTGGAGGAATAGCCTTCGAATTTTCAATTAAATTGTTGTGAAATATGTAAGTAAATGTTTTTTTTTCCTACTTTATAGTACTGTGATGTATTATGGTTTTGCATGTTTTTATGTCTTTTTTTTTGGCTGCACTGGAATATTTCCCTCTAAATTGCCCAACTTTCATGGCACCTGTTCATCTCCAGGTTAATAGAGACCTGGACCCTGATGAACATTTGGGTTTTTGCTATGTTCTGTCTGGCCTTGGTCCTGGACAAGCTGAGGTGACTTGGAGCTAAACTTTGTACAAGTGGGTGCCACGTGCCTCCTCCCTCTGCATTCCTGACCATGAGGGACATGGAGGTGCCCGCAGTTCAAGCAGAAAAGAGCTCTGTGTTTTTTTGTTATTCTGTGACTGACTTCATATTTAGCAGAGGATGCCCTCTGCCATGCCTTGATGGCAGCCAGCAGTTCAGAAGGGGTCTGGTGCTCCCAGATGTGAGAGGTTGTTGCAGAGAGATGGAATTCCAGAGAAAAGCCAAGGAAGAGTAGTGCAGCAGAGGCATTTGATACAGCCTGGAAAGGTCATGTGGTGTTTATTCTGTAGAATACCCCACTGTTGTCTATAAAAAGGCAGGGCAATTACATAAATTGCCTATTTTTCTAGGTACAGTAATAATGCTTTGTTCATGTGTTCTGTTTCTTCTGCTGTTAATCACAGGAGCTGGATAAACAGCCTAGAGCTCATAAAATTAGTTCTGTTAGCCTGGTATTGTTACTGTGCGACCCTTATGCAATGTTGTCCAGCTGTAATTATTTCTATGGCAACAAATAATTATGCTATACTGATTTTAGGGTGTTGCAACTCATTTGATTCCTGTGAAGTTATGACAACATAAAATTGCTTTTAATGGGCAAAGATCCAAACCAATTATTTCACCGCAGTCTCTTTGAAGACCCAGCACTTGAAAAAGGGATAATTCTGAAGGGCATAACTGCAGCAGCAAAGGGGAACTGGAAAATTCCTGAGAAGTAAATTGCCTTTTTGTATAATGTTCCTTTTGTTGGGTTTCCTCCTGTTGACCAAAATGCCAAACTGTTTTGCAAGGACTGAGATTTTCTGTGTTTTTCTGAGATTTTCTGTGTTTTTCTTAGCTTAGTTATCCCTTCCTCTTTAGTATTTTTTGATCTCTAAATATTTTAATTACAGTGGTACTTATGCTGTAGAGTACTTAGGCAAGTTGCTAAATCACAATTTTAATTTTAATGGGTGGTAAGCATAGGGCTAATATTTATTGGGACATCTCTGAGAACTTTGAACTGGGTATAATGTGATACTAGACTCATGAAGTGCTGGAATGGAGATTTTTTTCCCTTCAGTTCCTGATAATTGGAATCACTTCACTTTTACAGTTTGTTTTCCTTTCTTTTTGTATTGATATGTAGTGTTCATATGGATTTTCTTTTGAAATCAGTTGAGGAAAGGGTTTGATTTTCCATTTTTAATGTTGTAATTCAACACTTAATCTGTAAAATTTCTTTTTTGTATTTTTGAACTTGTTTCGTAACTCCTGATTTATTTGCTTTTTCTTGGGTTTTAGAAAGAAATTGAACATTTTCCATGTCAGTTATGTGACTTCATAAAAAGTTCATTTCCATAATGACATACCCTCCCTATGAAGAAGAATGGGATGTAATAAAAATCCTTTGTGAAGGTTGAATCAGAGTAAAAAAGAAATTTTCATCTGAAAATAAAGCAAATACTCTGAATATGCATGATAGTATTTTATATGTGTCTGGTAACCTGGTTAAATCTACATCTCAGTCTCCACACGAGGAACAGTCCCCTCCTCTCTCATCAGCTTTCAGAGTGTCAGGAAAGATTTTATAAATATAAAATTATTTTTTTTATTGTATGGCTGTAGCTGTGGTTGTTTGGTGTCCTTTCTTGCTGCCCCATATTTGCAGCTTGCAGTATAGGGGCGTTTTACTAAAGAGAACAGATCATGTTTCTCCACCAAGAGTCCCAAGCATTTCATGTTGAAAGACAGATCTTGAATTGGCAGTCATGTGTCCCAGGCTGCAGAGTTTGTTTTAAAAGGATCTACATGAAAGTCTTCAAGCCTGGCTCAGTAGCTTCAGTAAAGTTTTTGCTGGTACCTAGTCCTACTTGAAAATTCCCCTCTCCACAAGATCCCCCAAACAAATTCCAGGCTACAGAAAGCTCAAGAGTTTATAATGAGGCCAGCAGCAGTGCTGATTTCAGCAGACTTGAGATTTAACCGGTGATGCCATTTGCATTTTGGCAAATAAAATCTCTTATAAAAATTCTACAAAAGAAAGAGCTACACTCTTTCTCTAGATTTTTTTTTCATGCCACTAGCAAAATATATCTTTTTTTAAGTTAACTTTCCAAAATGACATAAACCTTGATTCTAAGACCTACATCCTAGGCCACACATCAAAATCTGTCCTATCCTGCTCTTGGACATGCAGTTCCATGGGAGAGAATCAGTGGCTTTGTACAGAGTCATTTCTGTCCTGGATGTGATAAAGAGCTGTTGTGCTATGTAATTCCTCAGTCATTCCCCTTGGATTAGAGATGGTTAAGCAGAGAGGAGAATTCAATAAATGGGAGATTAAATAGCATCTACAAGGCTTCAGTACTCAGAATACAACTTCATGAATTCTCACTGTGCTCTATTTTCTTCTACATTACACACACCAAAAATTATGGGAGAAAGAGCCAGAAGAAAAAAATTCCCAGTCTTTCTGCCAATTTCCTGGTACTTACTAATCTCTGCTCTCAGCTCAAAAGTTCAGGATGAGTGTCAGATCCTTTCTGGCCATCAGGTGGTCTGGGTAACATCATCTTCAAACACTGCTGGCAGGACAAACAAATACCTTTAGTCCTTTACCAGCATGAGAGAATATGTATTGCTATACTCTTACTTGTGACTTGATTTATGTGTAGCAATTTTCACATCTAGCAAATACAGTAGGAGGTGATCTTTTGTGGGTGATACAGACACAATGCCAAGAGAAATAAACCCTAGGAGAATAGACAGGAGGTGATTACTGAGCAGCCAGGAGTAAAAGCACTGCTCAGAAGGAAGAAATTGTGAAATATATTCCAAGAAAATATATTTCTGATCATATTGTTAATTTTATTCTTTGTCTGGGGTGGGAGAAGAGAAAGACATACAGTTTTATTTTTCTTTAGAAGCTTGTGTGAATCCACACTGGATCCTAGAAAGCAGTGGAAAGCACTTTATTTCCCTCCTCTCAGTTAAGTTTAACCCTTAAAAGGGTCAATCAGTTTTCATCTTGCTTTGGGACCGAGCAAAAATAAATAAAGGTTTTACATCTTTGCTTTAAAATGTGAAACATAAATATGAAGGCTTCAGCTTCATCTGACAACACTGTGGAATAGAAAGGCATTTCCTTATCAAGGAAACTTATCTAAGGATACATAGATAACATAATAACATAACATAATATGAGTTGAGTATGTTATTTTATCATCAAAACACCCATCCAGCAGAATTGTAAAAAAGCCAACAAACCTTTCCAGGTATATGGCAGAAAATATTAGTCCCCAGCCATTTTTTATGCCACATGATTGCAGATTGAAATAATAGTTTCCAAATTATTCAGAGCATAAAAGTAGTAGAATATGTTATATTCATTACTAAAACCATGTCAGAAACAAAGCTTTGGAAAAAAGAGCAAACCAAAAAAGTTGTAAATTTTTTCTTCTGAAGCTCCATGAGATACTGAGGCCTGGAACGTTCTTTACTGTGTGTGTCACCGTAAACATTTTCAAACCTTTCAGCAATAAACCAAACACTTCCCAGCATAAACCACCTTTCAAACTGGTCTTGAGCCAGAAGTAAAACCATATTTCTCCTGTTCAGGCTATGTAATAATTAAAGAATTGTCTAATCAGAAGGCTGGTCAGAAACCCAAGCTTTATAGCATGTGGATACAAAATGCACGTATTAGTTAATTTGGAAGAATACTTCATTAACAATGTATTTTCTTCTACATCTGGTCAGTCTTTTTTTCTGTGATGTACTCACTTTCCAGTTTCCAAGTTATCTTTAGTTTTTGGCTCTCATTTCTGGAAGCTCTGAGGCACGTTCATAATGTAAACCACATGAGTGTTCCTGCTGCTTCCTGAGCCAGGACCTCAGTGATAGCTGGAGCACATGCACAGCTCTGCTGGGCAGAGAGAGCCACTCTCCCTTGCCATCTTTCAGCACCTCATCAGTGGGACTGCAAATGCTTGCCCCCAGTGAGAACAGATGTAGAAACATGACCTTGTGGTAGAGAGGCTTGACAGCAAACCTCTCATTCATTTCCCTACAGAAGTGTTCTGAGTGAAATTCACTCAGAGGTGAAAATTGCCAGTATGAAGAATTTTCTATTGTTTTTTCTTCAAAAATATTGTGTCACTAGCTGGACTTTTTTTTTTTTTTAATCTTGGTGGCACTATAGCTCCTTTTAAGAAATAAACTCTCCCCAGAGGAAATAAGGAATTTTTTTCTAAGAGACCACTACCAACAGGTATTAATTAAAAAAAAAATACCAAACACAACAACAAAGCAAAGCAAAACCAAAGAACAAAAGTAAAAAATTTCTTCTAGATAGAACAGATTCATGAAATACATATAAAAAACTGATGAAATTGCATATATTTATCTTTTATAGGGCTTTCCTGGCAAGGATGGACCCACAGGCCCACAAGGACCTCCTGGCCCAATGGTGAGTATTGCCCATGGAATTTCTTACTGCAAAAGTCAGCAGGATTTTGGGGGATTATAGGTCACACTGTTATCTATTCTACAGTGGATAGAGCAAGGCCAAGGGAAGTTAGAATTCTCATGATGCATGGAGTTGGCAGAGAGCTGCTTGTCCAGTGTAATCTCTTTCCACTCCTACTTAGCTCAAGAAGAAAATGTCTCCCATGGGAAGGGGAGAGAGTTGTTCTGTCAATAGGTTGATAGCTTGTCCTCAGTCAAGTAACTGCACTGTAAAGAGAGAATTGCTGCTTTTAACATTTGAAACAAGACTTCCTTTTTGGCAAAAATTCCAATTAGAACTGTTAGCTGAAGTGAGCCACCAAGTTTTGCTTGAGGTCTAGAGGCTGGAGGTGAGCACAGGTGCTCTCATAGAGTAATCAAGGAAGACTGCAGAGGCCACATTATCCAGCCACTAATGCAGGATATATGTTGCCTTCAGAATCAGTCTCAGCCTTCTCAGTTACTGCAGCTAGGCAAAGTTAATGCCTTCTTAATAAATTTAAAGATTAGATGAAGCTGAAGCTGCTGGTTGTACTGAGTATTCTCCAAGCCATCTTTTTGTTTTTTACAAAGAGCACTCTGAGTCATCCACCCTGAACACAGTATTGACATCACAGGATTTATTCCAGTGGTTCAGCAATATCTGCCTGTTCCAGAAAGCAACACAAGTTATTTTTCTCAAGTGCTTTTCTCAGAGCTGTGCTTTTGGTGCTCTTTTTCCTGAAAATTGTATTTTAGTCCTCTCTCTGGGTATCTCCAGTCTTGGACTGACAGAACAGTCTGTCTTTCTCCTCATCAGGAATCATGGACATTGATTGTTGATTTTCTTCCTCTTTTTCCACACAGGGCATACCTGGTGCTCCAGGTGTTCCAGGTGTTACTGGAAGTCAGGGGCCACAAGGTGATGTTGGAGCTCCTGTAAGTAAAACTAAATATATTTCTTTGTCTGCTGTTGTGCATTCTTTGGTTTCTGAGCTTGGCTTCACTGTTCGACAGAACTCCTCAATATTTATTGCCTATGATCTGTTTGCAGTTAGTGGTTAAGTTAAACATCATATTGACCTTTCTTTGTTCATTCTTTGTAATTAAATATATTTGTTGATCTTACATACAATGTTTGGAATATAGGGATTAGAGTCAAAACACAAGACTAAAACACAGAAGTTGAGAACACAACTCTGTGAATTTGTACTCTTTGTGTAATTACTTTCTTTTTTTTTTTTCCCTTTGCTCTTCCAGCAACTCTCTGGAAATTTAAGTATTTATTAACCTGAATATTTCCAAAATACTGTTCTAATTTCCAAACTGTGCAAATAATATGTAAATAAAAAACTGGCTTTTGGGGTTACTCTGTGTTTACATCAGAACAAATGAGTAATGACTAGGCTTTTTTTAGATTGCTTTTTTTAGATTGTTATAAATTTGACTCTCAGTTTCATTGAGTGGAAAATTATATCCTCTATATCTAAAATTAGTATTAGGAACCTCCAATTCTAAGTTTGTCTCTCAGATGTTATTTTTTTTATTATTAAAAAACCTCCAGAACAAGGTGTTTTGACTGGAAGAAAGGAATACAACTGTGAAATGAGTGTGTAAATTATGCTAAAGACAATATTTATAGTGGACGTCTTTGTCTCTGTAAGAGTTCAGACAATATTATGTATCCATATTTTAATATTTGACTACTTGTTCGATTATAAACCTTGCTCAGCTTTTTCCTATATATTAGAGAAACATTCTATTTAATTTTTAAAGACATGAGAATGGGACAGTGTGCATTTCTGACTCAACTTGTAGAATATAATTTTTTTTTCCAAAATCCAGTTTGGTTTGGAGATTTAGACCAATGCAAGCATTTTCATTTGGTTAAGTGGAAATGAAATTAAATTGACTGATAAAACATAAGCAAAGATAATAACCTAATGCCCAGTTCTGCATAGTTTCTAAGTGTAACCATGAAATCTACAAAGGAGATTTGATGAGCTATGGAATTTTTACTATCAATATATAACATGTTGACTATGCAGTTCCTGTCCTATCACATGTTCCAGATACTGAATTAAATTTTCAAGAATCTAGATATTCCTGTGAGTCATGCAGGAGTTCTGCTGTGCATGGTTGGACTCTATTAATGCAGAAAAAAACAGGTGGCTGAAAAATTACTGGGCTTCAATAGCTGTCTATTCCAAAATGTAGAGTTATAGAATAGAGCCCTTAGAAATAAACTTCTAGTCTTTGTGAGAGATTCTTTTCTCCAAGGATGGAATGAGCTGTGCTTAACCATGTATCCATCAGCTGGTTACCTGCACAGAAGCACAGCATAGTCTGAGTTGGAAGGGAGCCACAGGATCATCAAGTCCAGCTCTCAAGTAGATGGCCCAACCCATGACCTTGATGTTAGCACCAGGCTCTGACCAACAGACCTTTCCTTCCTTCAGGAGTTCCTGAGAAATATGTAGCCTACCCCAAAAACTGACGTTGTTGAAGTTGTAACTGCCCTAGACAACCTGTTTCAATCCATCATCCTCCTCACCACCACTACAGTATGTCCTTAATGTCAAACAATTTTCTGTGCAGTTTAATCCCATTGCTTGCTCTGTTCATAGTGGATTCAGAGTCTCAGTATAGCAAGTTTTGGGCTGCTATTTTGCAAAAATTAGACCTGTTTCAGCCATATGAAATGCATCATGTGTTGGCCTGCCTTGCTATCATTTTGTGTAAGTGAATTCAACGTGGCAAACACTTGAGAAAGTCACTGTTCCCATGTCACTGCCAAATGTGAACATTTTGTTGAGTACTGAAATGACAGAAGTGTATTTGTCACATGACCTCCTGAAAGCTTGTTTATTTTTTATTTTTTCTCCCTTTACTATGAATCTGCAAGGCAGACAAAGTTTAGGTGTGAAAACTTTTGAGCAGAACAAAGGGAGAATTGATTTTATATTGAATCTTTTCATAGGGCCCTCCTGGAGCTAAGGGTGAAAGGGGTGAACGGGTAAGTCTATGTTCATGTTAGCTGTGGTTTTTTCCCTGCCTGGCCTTCTGTCTCAGAAAGAGCTTTCCCTGAAAATTTGTTTCTCAGTGTTTACAGGCACAGTAGTTTTCTCTTTGCAATTAAGTAAACTTTCCCTCTTTTCCAGACATGGTCTTTTACATTAAAGTTTTGAAGGTGGGAAGTATGTGGCAGTAAGCATGTTTCGAAATCATAACCCTCATTAAGGTTATCTTCTCAGACCTCTGATTGCTGGCCAAAAAGAGAAATGGGAACCAGTGAAATCACAAAATTTCTTTGGCTTTCCTTTCTCATCTGTGAGGATATAATATCTTGGCAGTAATAAATATCTTTCTTTGCTCAAAGTGCTTTCAGCACAGAACTGACACAAGAAACTATTTCATGCACTGCTGCTGTTGTTATCCAGGGTGATCTCCAGTCCCAAGCCATGGTCCGGGCTGTTGCTCGTCAAGTGTGTGAACAGCTCATCCAAGGCAAGTACACTTCTCTATCTGGAATGAGTCTTTTCCTGCCACAGTTACTTACAAATATGACACTTCTCAAAATATCCAAGGGGATCTGTTTGCTTTAGACTAGGCAGTTGAGATTTATGTTCCAACAAGTTTTATGTTCGACCAGATTTATGTCCAACTAGAGCTGATTAACATCAGCCTTCTGAAAAAAAAAATAAATCTGGAGTTGTCTCCAAGATATTACAGTATACAGAAGCTTCTGCTGCAACAATTTTAAATTTTTATAGACATAAAATTCAAAAACCCCCCAAACCCTTACCAAAGGAAGAAAAAAAATCCTGTACAATAGTTCTTCCATTTTCTGTGCACTCAATAAACTATTTCTCCCCCAACCAGTGCACAACTTTATAATACCAAAGCATGAGAGACCACAGCCTTGAGAACCTGCCAGTACTCTGTTCAAACCTTGCTGAATCAGATTTTCCACTGCTACTTGAAAATTCTGCCTTTTTTTTCCTGACAGGTCATATGGCAAGATATAACTCGATTCTGAACCAGATTCCAAGCCAGTCTGTCTCAACACGAACCATTGCTGGACCTCCTGGTGAGCCAGGTCGGCCGGGGGCTCCAGGGCCACAGGGTGAGCAAGGATCGCCAGGCATGCAAGGGTTTCCAGGAAGCCCTGGTCAACCAGGAAGACCAGGAGAAAGAGGTAAGCTTCATACTTCAGAAATAATAAATTATACCCCTCATTCCTGATACATTCTAATAGCTTTTGTCTCCTGTCTAAATGCAAAAGCAACATTTTTCTCACTAGTTAATTAGTGAGAATCTTAACAGACCATAAGGAAGGCTCTGGAGACGGTCATGAAAGTCATGCAGGCTTTGCTGGGCATGATTTGGCAGGATCAGACAGAGGTTTAATGCTTAAACTGCTGAAGATTGGTGGAATCTACTGTGCACATCCTATCACATCATGATTCATCTTAGTAAGACTCCAAAGTAAGCAGATTCTCTAAATGTATAAGCAAAGGAGCAATTGAAGAAAGTCAGATGCAAAACTGAAGTGTATGCTGGGGAAATGTTGAGCTTTTTTGATAACTTGAAATGTGTCAGTCTAGGAATTTCTGAGTCATCATCACCTGAAAGGAGCAAGGTTGGTAAGAAGAGAGAGAAATTCCTAGTTTGAGGGGTTGAGAGAGTCAAGAAGAGGAAATGGTGAGGTCAAAGTGAAGTAATACACTCAAAATTTACAAGAATTCTCTTCTGTATTCTCACATGTAGGCTAGATCCCATTCTCCTTTCCTCCATGAGCATTGTCTAATAACAAAACAAGCTCCATGTTTGATTAACTCTCTTTCTGTGCAACCATAGCTATCTTTTGTGTCCCAGAGTAGCACTAACCACAGAAGGTAACACTGAGTAGATCTGTGAAAGGGCTTTGAAGAATATCACATGAGGAGGTGACCAAAAACCCAAGAGACAAATGTGATATTCAGAAGAAGTGAATTGGCGTTGCTGTTACAAAATCTGCTAACTGGGATTTTAAAAATTAATTGCCGTGAAGGCTGTTCAGGAACTCAGTAGTTCCAGTTCACATTATGGCCATTATGACCATAGTTAAAACATTGTTTTTAATAAAAAGTCTTTGAGTGAACCTGTGAGTCTTGCCCTCAAGACTGTGATTCCCATTGCCATTTTGAAAAAAGTGGCAAGGTTTCAGGTAGTGACCCTTCAGTCCTGCTGTTGCTTGCTCCAGCTGAGCAAAAACCAGACACTCTCCAGAAAGAAGGGGGAATGAGGGAGTGTGAGACAAGTAGAAAACCAGATTGGAAAAGACAGGAATTGAGGAACTGACTTTAGAAAGGGTGGTCTGGAAACACTGAATGCAGATTTCAGGATACTTGAATATACTAATACATATTTTAGATCTTTCCCTTCTTTTTTGGGAAGAGGTTTCTCAAGCTAGGATTTTAGGAAAGGGACAACCAAAACTCCAGGCTACAAAAAAAGAGCATGTCCAGCATTTAGCCTGTACTTTATGTTATATTTACTGTACTGATGTCCTGACATGCCCGTTGAGGAATCACAGTGTGATTAGACACAATCATTTAAATGAAACACCATGTGGGTCAGCCCACTGCAGACAATATTAATGTCTGGGGAAGCAGCATTGGAAATAAAGTATAGAAGGGGAAAAAGACATTAAAAAGAATATTGCCTCTTCCCTATTTCCCGTTTCCTCTCTGGATATGATAACTCATATCCAGTTATATGGATAACTGATGTTAGAAGGGACTGATTTTGGCAGGGAGTGCTTGTGGAGAGTTTTATACTTGGTAGAGAGAAAGCTCTAATCAAGCATCCTTCAGAACTGCAGTCAGACCTCTCTGCAGATTTTCATAAAATGTGATACCAAATGTTGAGAGTGTTTTACAATATTTTCAGCTTAAAATGAGGTTGTTTCAAGAAACAAGAATCCATGTGTAAACTTTAAGAAAAATGAATTGGTTGGTTTACTTGGAGTGAAAATTTTAGGACATTCATGTAACTGGAGCCTTGAACAGAATCTGGAAGAGAGGAAGGAGCTCCTTCAGAAACTAGGCAAAAGTATATAAAAATTTATTGCCCCTTGAGGGTTTAATTTCTTCAGAAGCAACTGAATTTTTAGACTGATTTGTGTTTGATGTAGTAGCACTTTACTGAGTAGGAAAATACCTTTTTCTACAGACTCTTGGGCTATTTCTGAATCCATTTCTAAGGAATTGCTCTAAGCTAACTCCAAAATACAAAAATGAAAATTAAAAATTATTTAAACAACTTCATGCTTGTGGAGAATGATTTTTCATGCATTCCCAGTTCTCACTGGATTCCTGACATCATACACAGAAGCAGCAGACTAAAATTGCTCAGCTTCTGGATGGAAGGGAGTGTTTTTAAGTTTCCAGTGACTGCAGAGAGGAGGGTAAATGGAATCAGACTCCATCCCTTGCTGTGTTCTGAAGCATTGCTTGCATTTAAGTTGTTCAGCAAACACATTGTATAGTCCTGTCCTGAAGATCTGCAGTCATCCACCTGGAAGTCTTTATATAAAAATGTTTCTTTTCACTAATGTCGTCAGCATTTTGGTTGTATATGAAGCCAATTTAATGTTCAAGCCCAGTGCCAGGTTAGCAACTCTGAAAGTCAGGCTCCACCTCTAAGCTCAGAAAATGCCCTGCAACAGTGTGCTAAGAAGCAATAGTCATTAGAAGGGAAAACCCACCTGTTTGCTTATTTAGTAATGTTTCTCTTTCCCCTCAAACTGTTGGAATTGCTGCAAGAGCCTGTTACTGGCTGTGAGCTGAGTGGCAAGGTGCTGGTAGAGAAGGAAGATAAAAAGATGAGGGCAGGCTAGATGTTTACTTTGACTCATCTCTCTTGCCTACCACCTGTTCAATCCCAGCCTGTAAGAAAGGGGCACTTCAGAAAGCAGCGTGTGGAACTGGTTAGAAATGGTGCACCAAAGAGAGCTTTACTGGAAAATGTCAGCAGTGAGAGACATCAATGCACTTCCCTGCTAACTTGCCTGGCCAATATCTTTTCCATTATTTACCTTGTCACTCTGCCAAGCATTAATCAGAGGCTTTGGAAAGAGACATGGGTTGAGAGAATGTATGGAGTTCTGTTAGAAACCTCCACTTGAACTTGTAGGTCCTGGATGTCCCATTCCTGGATGGGATTCCTCTCAGGAGTAACACTGAGCTGGTCCTTCCAAGAAAGACCACCTCAGTGAGAAAGGACAAGTCATTCTCTCGACAGATTCCATTCTCTGTGTCTGTTGCATGCTTAGAGGCCACGTTGTATTACCAGGCCCCTACAGTACATAATCCCAGATTAATTACTAGAATTTTACTCCTTGCTAATTTGCATATGTACAGGAGTTTGGAAAAAAACCAAACACAGACTATTCAAAGCCCTCATCCCTATTTTAATTTTCACTTTTAAATTTTTCTTTCAGCTAGTTTGAACATGTTTTGATTCGGTTTTGTTTGTGAACTGAGACTTAAACAACTAGTGTCTGGTTTCTGAGTGCCCAGGAAGTAGTTGCACCTCTGAAAAATGGCATAGAAAACAAAACAGTCAACCTGCTTTCTCCTTCTTTTTGGTTTCTTTATTTTTATAATATATGGGTAGTTTTCTCAACTTTGTGGAGAAATGGAAAAGCTGTAATAAAAACTATGCTGAGGCACTGAGGCATATTTCAGATGTTGTGAAAGTGCAGTTCCTCTACTACTGGATGGACTTCAGCTCTTATGTGGTCTGAAGTGGTGAATAAAACTTACAGCCCATCCCACTATGATTAAAGTACAATAAATACCGAACTGTCACTGGGAAAGTTACTGTTCTCAAGCACAGCTTCATCCTTATTTGCTTCTTGGCTTCGTATGAAAGAGACAGTTAAACATGTGTTATCAAAAGCCACGTTTACAGCTGTGATGGCAAAATTCCAGTGGAATTAAATGGAACTTTTGCCAGTTTAGTCAATTAAATATTTTTATTTCCAGTTTTAGCTTCATGTGGATTAAAAATGAAAAAAAAAAATCACAACCCTGTGTTATTATACACTATGCTTACAGCTGAACGTCTTGAAAAGAGGAATTTTTGGTAGTAGTTTAATTTTTCTGAAGTGCAATACATGGTTCTCCTCACAGGACAGTGTTCTCTTAAAGACAAAATTAGATAAAGAACACCTGAGATTTCCTTTTGTGCAGAAACCATGAAAATTTAATTTTCTTTGCTAGAGAATGTGGGGATTGTTTTTGTTTGCAAAGGTTGGTTTTGTTTGCAGTAACTGGTGCTATCAGAGTTATCTTTAGTGAAGGGCTGGAAATAATTGATTTCAGTTGCTTGTGATCTTCATGGGGCTGACCTGAAGACATTGCTTATTTTGGATGGGGGCAAGACATAAACCCATGGTTAGCATGAAGGGGAGACACAGTTTGATGGCACTGCTGAAGCATGTCCAGAGCACAAATGTGAAAGCAGCTCCTGGGACTTGAAGGCATTCTTAACTCAAATGCCAAGTTTTGATACACAGGCTTTCATTTGATGGCAATTAACCATTGCAGTAACCAATAATGCAGTAACCTACAAGAGTGATGGCTTGTCTGGTTGGCTTTCTGTAAGCCATACTATCTGGCACCAAAGATGACTTGGGTAAATTTTGAATATTCTGCCATTTATTAGGAGCGAGCCAAGAGGTCTGTGAGTCTTTTAAGTCCCTGAGGGAAGCCCATGGCTTTAACTCATGAGCATTTTGCCTTAGTAGTAGGATATTTTTGCATCAGTGTTTATGTTCTCTTTAACTTGGATAAACATTACTGGAAATCAGACTAAAAGAAACCCGATGCAGAATTTTATCTTGGCCTTCAATGTTTGCTTTCAAAGGTTTGCCCTGCACAAGAGATTCATCATTTATTCCACAATGAATGTTTTCTTCTTTGTTCCATGTTTAGTATTTCTTACTGACATTTTATCCTGTGAACATCACATATGGGTGTGTAGCTTTGTGTGTGTTAATAATTGTAATTGAGTGCATGGCAGGCTGTGATTTCAAAACATCCTGGCTGTTACCTTTGAAGTCACCAAGTAATGTTACCATGCAACAGGATAAGCAACGGTCCTAAACATCTGTGTAAATTGCAGATGGTTTTAATGGGTCAGTCTTCTCAGGAAAAAAGCAATTCACAAAAACAGACTTTGCCTTTTGCAAAGGGCAAGCCTTTCCTTGCAGGTTCTGTGTGATAAGAGATAATTTGGATGCATTTACCTCGTTACAAGGCCTGCAGCACAGGTAGAGAATTGCAATAGATGATTTTCTGCATATGTTTGAAGCAAGACAGGGCTAAGCAAATTCCAGGCATCTGGGAAAAAACACCACCACCCTTCCATCAAAATTGTGCAACTGAAGGAAATAAAAGTCAAAAAAGGGAAACAGGCAATGCCTTAACTATGCAAGGACAGTGCAAAGAACCTTGTAAAGGTAAGATAAAGAGATCATAATGCTTTGGTCAAAAATTATATGCTCACTGTGGATTTACTGGTTGCAGTGGTGTGGCCTGTGTTTTTCATGTGGTTGGGTCAGACAATATGTTGCCCTGGAAGCCTCTTGTTCCTGCAGAAGATGCAGAACACCTCCACAGATACTGAATCCAGTTCAGCGGACTCATATTTAATAAACTTGATGTGAGCAATTCTTTGCCACTGATGGGTTTTAATTACCATTTTTTCCACTCTTCGATTTTTTATTTACTTATTTGCTTCCATAACAAATTAGCCTAAGAACCTAAAAAGATCTTCTGTGCCTCCCTGAGGGGAAACCTGATGAGGAGGGGCTGAGGCCACTTGGTTTGTTCAGCCAGGAGACTGAGGAGAGACCTCAATTACAACTTCCTCGTCAGGAGAAGAGGAGAGGCAGGAACTGATCTTTCTCTGTGGTGACCAGTGACAGAACCCAAGGAAAAGGCCTGAAGTTGTATCAGGAAAGGCTTAGGTTGAATATTGGGAAAAGGTTCTTCACCCAGAGGGTGGCTGGGCACTGGAACAGCTCCCCAGGGAAGTGGTCACAGCATCAGCTCAAGAAGTGTTTGGACAATGCTCTCAGACACACGGTGTGACTTGGTGATGATACTGTGCAGGGCAAGGAATCAGACTCGGTGATCTTTGTGGTGTCTTTCAACTCAGCATATTCTGTGATTCTATGATTCCTTGCAAAAATGAGGTGTTCTCCAGCTATTTTGGCCTAAGAGAGAGCAGTTATCTGGGCAGAGAGGAAGGAAGGAGCCCAGTCAGTTGGAACTGTAGATATTGCCCTATCCAGGGCAGCAGCTGTTTTCTTTCTGCTCTGTGTTGATGAAGGTGCCATGTACAGGCTTTGAAAGTGGGGAAGCTGTGAAGCCAGAAGAGCAATTACCAGTGCTGGGAGGGAGGTCTGGAAAATTGGGGGGAAGTCCCACAAACCAACCTGGATTTGGTGTCTTTGAACCATCCAAATCAAACACAGACTTTATGAGAATTTCCAAGTCACTAGTGGAAACTCAGGGTCTGGAATTTATAGTTTTGACACCTACTATAGTTCAACACTGCTTATTGTGATGGCTGTATATAGAAAGTGTTTTCATAGAATGCCACAGAGGTAGTGCAGAAGGAGATGGAAAGCTGGAAATAAGCAGTGCTTTCTCTGAATTATTAGATTTGTGATCTCCATGGATCAGACATTAGGAGAGAAATTTAGTCCCATGAGGGAGTGCAGGAACACAACCCACTGGCTCTTGTCTCCCTCAAGACAGGGAAACTCTCGGATTGGGTACTATTTGGGGGTCAGATTTGGACTGGTGATGAAACTCCTTTCTCATGTTTTAGCAAGAATCTGCCATAACATTAACAACTCTCTCCATGAACAATCATGTTCTGTACCACTCTTTGGTGGGTGAGTGTTTGAAGGAAAATTTGCTCTAGCACAAAAAATTTGACTTTTCTGGGCCACATAGTAATTCATAGCTATGAGGCATGGAAGACTCTTCTGACTTACAATAGTTGCTCCTTGGTGTAGTCCAGAGGCAACTTTCCACAGGAAGTGCAGCCTGGAAACTGGCCGATGCCTCTGCATACCACCTTGATGAAACCACCATGGCAGCAGGAATGTTTAAGACGCTAAGAATGACATTTCCCTTCAGAATCTGCCAGGGGAGGGAGGGAAAAAGAACCAAATAATTTTTAATTTTCACCTCCTTCCTTCTCTGCCATTTGTTTTTAGATGAAAAATAACATATGGAACTATGATCCTGGTTAAATAATAAACACTGCCCAAACTTTTGATCAAAATGTGATTGAATACTATTTCCTTAGGTTTACCAGGTGAGAAAGGAGAAAAAGGCAATCCAGGTGTTGGAACACAAGGACCCCGAGGCCCACCAGGATCCACAGGTAAACTTACATTTGAGGTTTAAACTTATATTAAACTTACATCTGGATTAGACCACTCTGACCCACATGTGAAGAGGGTTACAGCATCTCTGTATTCATCCTTAAGAAGAGTTGCAGAAGAGCAGTAGTTCAGGCCCCTTAGCTGTCATAATGTTCTCACTTTGTAATATCATGTTGGGATGTGCCACATGATGGTGTCACCCATCATACAAGTATTTTCATTTTCCCTATGACAAACTGCTTCTCCAAGCCCACCTTTTAAAAATGTTTCCATTTTTTTTTTCCCAGACCATTCCATTTCCAGGTTCTGGAATGGGAAAAAATTAATCTGGAATAATTACATAGGTTTTCTCATTGGTGTAATGTCATACCTAAATGTGAGTTGACAGAGAAACGTATTGTAATTAAACATGTTATATCACATGGATTTATATTTAGGTCCTGAAAAAGCAGAGAGAGTGATAACTTGGACCTGTTGAAACAGGAATAAATTGCACTGACCTCATGAGGATATCCTGGCCATTAGGCACTGGTATTAATTCACAGCACTATCCAGAAAGTGTACTGAAAGGGAGTGGGAGGAATCAGGAGCTGTGCAGATATCCAGGACTGTCCTTTCCCCATGAAAATCCCTTCCCAGAAGTCTGATGTTTGGTGAAACATTTTCTCCAGTTCTGGCTAGAAGCTGTCTCTCTGGCAAGGAAAATGAAGCAGCAGCCAGAGAGGAAGCTCATTGGAAGTGGATCTCCTCTCAGGCTGCTGCTCTGTCTTCCTTGCCAGAGGCTGAAGTCTTTCCCTCAGGTTGCCCAGCAGAGTCAGAGCCAGGATGCCTTGCTCCTCCCCTCAAGCTGTCTCCTGGAAGTGTTTACAGCACACTCAGTGCCATGTTTTCCAGGCCAGGAAAGATGGCTTCATATCCCTGCTTTCATGAAAGACATTACTCAGATGTTTCATCTCCCTGTTCTATGCAGGACCTCCAGGAGAAAGTCGAACTGGCAGCCCGGGACCACCAGGATCTCCAGGTCCGAGAGGTCCTGCTGGTCACACGGGATCGCCGGGCTCCCAGGGTCCTGCTGGGCCTCCAGGGTACTGTGACCCATCCTCCTGCGCTGGGTACGGCATGGGAGGTGAGTAGCGAGGAGTCGGGACAGCTGCCGTTTGCGGAGGTGTGGGTGGCATTTTCTAACAGCCCAAGTGAGATGGAGGCTACCGATGAACCTTCCACTAAAATGTGGTGGCTCCCTAAAAATCTGCGTGTCCAGTGTGGCTCTGCTTTGTGGGACGGCAGCACGAAGAGAAGGTGACCCAGCGTAGTGACCAAAGGAAAGTGACCAGCGTCTGACCCCAGCCTGTAAAACTGATCCTGCCTAGTGGGTTTTGTCCTGTATGTGTTTGTGTAGTTGTATGAGCCTGTTCAATCTCAATGGTCTGTGTTGAAGCCCTACCAACTCATGTTTGTGACAGCAGAGTTTTTACTCTTATAGTTTTTCAAACGTGTTGCTCAACCTCCCCTTCCATGTGCCTCTGAGTGGCATGAGAGCATGACCCTTACTAAACCTGTAGTAGTGTAACCTGGCACAGGGATGCACGTGTCCATCATTAACCAGTGAAGCCATCTGGAGAAAACGATTCTTTCTGTATCTTCTCTGTATCCTACTTTCCCATATCATTACAGCACGGAGAGGCTGTGGGAAGAAGTTAACACAATTACCAAAAATTATATCACCCAACCTAAAATCAAAATTTATTAGTAAAGCACTAAACTAAAAATGTTACGCGTAAGGCATATTTGTTTGATGTTTACAGTTTAATCTGCCCTGAGCTGATTTGTATGTTTTACTTACCTGAATGTTTTTGTTGTCGTCTCTTCCTATCCTTTTCTCCTCACTTCCCCTCCCTGTTGTTCATTTCCTGTTTTAAGGCCCAATCCCTTACAATGGCTACCAATCCAGAAGGTGAAAGGCTCATTCTGGTTCAGGTCTCATTGCGCTGAAGGTCAGAGATGGATGCTGAACTGCTCTGTGCTTTCCAGCAACAATTAATGACTACCACTAATGAACTTACAGCTGCTGTACATGCACTTGGCTTCCTGGCACTGCTAAAAATTATTGCCTGACCCATTTTTGCCTGCTAATCATGTATTCTAGCCCATAATTGGAATAAGCTATAGCAGGCAGAGCGTGCAGTGTATAATGAGCACAGTATTACAACCGGACATTTGACAAATTGTGGTGGTGGTTTCCAACTAACTTGGCTGTCTGTTGTGGGTTTCCAATTGCTCCAGCTTATTAATTTTGTTAAATGTTTTCATTGTTCCTTTATGTGAATAAAAGATGTGTATTTAAAGATTATATATATACTCACACACGATACAGAAATATATCTATATATAAAATGTCAATTTCCTAATGAATGCTTTAATTTTCTACTCCCCTTCTCCTGTGTTAACCGTATGAATACTCTTGGTGGTGGTGGGTTAAGGTGGATACGGTGAGCCAACTGATCAAGACATCCCAGTAGTGCAGTTGCCACATAACTCCTACCAAATCTATGACCCTGAGGACCTTTATGATGGTGAGCAACAGCCGTACGTAGTTCACGGGTCCTACCCCTTACCATCCCCATACTCCCAGTCCTATCCATCACCTCATCTTGCTCAACCAGAGTTTACTCCTGTTCAAGAAGAGATGGAGGCCGTTGAGCTGAGATCCCCGGGAATCAGTCGCTTCGCAAGGAGGATAGCCAAAAGGAGCGCCAAGA
The DNA here is from genome assembly GCF_001522545.3 of Parus major. NCBI lineage: Eukaryota > Metazoa > Chordata > Aves > Passeriformes > Paridae > Parus > Parus major. The sequence goes on from NC_031769.1 coordinate 138,133,944, forward strand.
CCCCGGTACGCACAAAGGCGAACAGAAAAAGCCCCTCTCAATGAACTGTTTAAAAAAGGGAAACATTTTACAAACACCTGTGTTTGGCCTTTTGTCCTGGTGCCTCACCTGTCACTGATGTTTACAGGTTCTTATGTTAAAGGAGAAAAAAGTGTACGTGGCCAGTTGACACAACAAATAGTGGTAATAATCTTGCATGCCAGAAGTTTAGTATGTTAGTGGGTTGGTGCTAGCTGATGATGAAAGGTCACTTGTAGATCTTTCTCTGGAGTACTGTTCCGTTCACTCTTCAAAGTGTATCTGAAAAAATGCATCTGGCTAGGGGGTGTATGTAGAACCAGTCACAGAAGTTAATGTTTGGTAATCCATTTTTTCCCAGTTGATTATTTTCTGTTTGTTTTGGATGAATTGCTTTACTAGCAGAGTAACCTGACTAAATCCACTGGAGAACAATGCATCAGGTGTCCTTGCACCTGGCTTATTATTCTTTTGCAGAGATTTTTTACATTAACAGACCATTGTTTTCTTAACTCACCTAAAATAAATACACAAGAATGTTCCGTGGGAGCACACTGATAATTTATTGTGAACCTCTTTCATTTCTGTTTTGTATACAAATAAAAGTGGCAAGCTTTTGTATGGTAAACCTGTATTTATTTGATTTTTAACTGAAAACAATTGCATTAGATCTTCAGGGGTCAGGATATAATGAGAAGGAAACACATTTCCTGTTTTCAACACTTTGGGGCAATGGTTTTATTTTAAAGATTGTAGTATAAACATTATTTAGCCTTATTTTTTAAATTATATATGGACAAATGCAGAGAGTAACTATGAGCTGAGGTAGTTGTACCAACTGTGGATGCGAAATTCCACATGTGACGTGCCCAAGTCAAAAGACTGACAGGTGTAGTCTGGCTAACAAGGAGAGGAAGGCAAAAACACTTGAGCACAGGGCAATTCATCATCTACAAACAAGGTAAGTGATAGACTCAATAAGAGCACTGGAAACTGAGCAAGATTTAGCTCAAAAACGGCCATTTAAGTTGAAAGCGTAGGTTTGGAACACTTTTTCTTCAGCCCTATACAGACATGGAGAGGTTGCCCTGTACATCCCAGGACCATCTTCTTGCTCATCCCTGACTGGGTGGGGGAGTCTAGCCATATTCTAAAGTAAAGAAAAGCCTGTCAGGTTTGGCCTCTGGCCACTGCCAGCAGCTCCCTTAGCTCATCAGGAAGATGAATGGGTACCTTTGCTGTGTAATCTTCAATTATCTCACCTAGAATTCAGCCTCTTTAGTAGGACACACGATTTGCACATGTGACTACCATGCTCTGGCTGGGGGCTGGATATCTTCCTTCTTTCTGTTTTCCCATTACTTCTTTCATCTCTGACTCCAACCATTTTCTTGGGGAAAGGCAATAAAAGTTGATGGAATGTGAGTGGAAAGTCATTTTGTTACCTGCACTTCCATTTAAAATAGAAGGTAGAAAAGCATAATGTAGTTTATGGACTTTATTTTTTAGCAGCTTAACCCCACTTGACAGAACACTAAGGCCCCACAGCCTGGCACATGCAACTGATACTCAGAGGTTATTAAACCTAAATACAGTAATGCCTGGGGTCACAGTGTTAATTTCCCTGATGGCACTGGCTGTGAACACCCTCGTTAATTTACCCCAACTGCAAACTCCCTGGTTAGCCCACTTCCATCCATGTTGTACTGACACAGCTCAGAGTTCTGCCTGAGATATGCTTACCTTCAGGTCCTGTGGATATGACTGAGGTCACTGATGGAAAAAATCATCTTTCAATCCATGCCTTTGTTGTCTCTGAAGGACTTTGTCTCTTGCTAACAGTGCAATATATATATATATATATATAGATATATATAGTCCTGACTCGCTGTCCTGCAACATTATATCCAAATCTCAAGTTCTTGTGGGGCCACAGAGAGTGACAGGGCAGCACCAGGGATGTAGGGACACACCATATTCCAACTGATCAAAATAAGGCACTTGGTGTTATTCACTCCATGTCACAGCCTGATGGTAACAGCCTGAGCAAATCCCTGAGGGTGCTTGTGGTGTGCAGTGGATGTCAGCTGTGCTATGCCAACCCAACAGCTCCCACAGCAGTCTCCTGGGCTGGGGGAGCAGCTGGAAGCAGCACAGCTCCCCTCTGCTCCCAGGGAATTCGGGTGCTCCGGGCCTGAGGGGTCCCCAGTGTGGGACACCCGCACAAGCAGCTGCCACCGCCACCTCCTCCCCACACCACAGGGATGCACATGGAGTGAGTCAAACAAATGACTTGGCATAATAAAGTGGCCAAACTCATTCTAATTTTGTAACAATTTATATACTAAAGAACAAGCTTCAGCTGCAGTAGTCAATTTGTTTTAACTTTCTATTTTCTGTGTAATTTACTGGCACCATGGTGACCAGAATGCTTCTGGTATTATTGGTCATTTAGTGACTTGTTGGACATACCTTGGTAATAAAGAGTAACTAACTAGTGGGCTCTACCCAGTTGTATACTATTCAGGAATTGTATGTTTGTCAAAAGAAGTAAAACACAGTCAGTCAAGATTTTCTCTGAAATCCAGTCTCTGAATAATCAAGAGTGTCGTGTGTTTTTTTCAGACCACCCAAGAAACTGAAGCTGCTGACTGACGTATTCAGCACATAATGAACAGCTGATGACACAAAGATCTTACCAATAAGCTGTGTACTGTGTCCTTACAAAGATAAGAGCATTTACTGCAACCTAGGGCTTTTAAAAATACTTTCACTAGTTAATGCCGTGCAGTAACTGACTTGGATGTGAAGGCTGCACATTCACTAGGTAGGAACTTTTCCTGGGATAAGCCCATCTGAATGTCAAAAGGCCCAGTTAATTTCTTTATTTCACATAATGAAATATGGTTATAAATAAACATCTGGTTTTCTTCCTGTATGATGCTTGTACGAAACAAATGTAGAACACTCAAATTCTCCTTACCAAACATGGTAAAATTTGGCAAATAATGTACCAGCATTTCCTACAACACAGAAAACAGGTGCTTTACTTATCTACAGAACAGCTTTGGCTTGAGGGTTTTCGGAGCAGGAAAGCAGAAAGGAATTTCAGGGAAGTAACTTGCAAAAGTGAAGTAAATTTTTAGACTTTTTTTGCATCATTCAACACTTAAGTTTGGTTTCCTTATTTGGTTTTCATAATAAAAATGTTGCTGCTTTGTTCTGTAATATGTTACTTAAAGTAAGTAAGGCATATTCCTGTGACTTGAATGAAAATCCAATTGAGGCTGAAGGGGTAAAAAAAGGTAAAGTATCTCTGTGATCTGCCTTTACTACCTGTTATTTCAACAAGCTCTTTAATGAAATCTGTTCTACACTGGGTTGTCAGCAGACCTCCTCCTCATGAGGAAGAGTCACTTCAGAAAATGCTCTGCACAGCCCCAAATGGGTGTTCTGGTTGGTAACAAGCAGAGTTACCAACACTGGAGTGCAGAGTGTGCCATCTTGGAAAGCCAGGCCCAGCTGGAGCAATGCTCTGCCTGGCTACTTTCCAAGGCAGACAGAACCACAGGGATATCGAGACTCCTAATGACAATCATGTAACACCTCAACATCATGAGCAGAATACCATTAGGAACACATTTAATGACATTCAGCAGCTAGAAAGTAGAGTCACCCTTACTGTTGTCATTCAGCACACCTAAGATTTAGATTTAGATGGAGATGAACAGTAGTCTGAAAAAGTAAGATTATTAAAAAAATAGTAGTTGTCATTTTGGTCCTTAGAGCAAAATGTATCAGAAGATTCCCAAAGCTCAAGGATAAAATATTATGGCTGATGACCATAATTATTCTCTGCTCCTCCTGCACGGGATTCAAGTTTCGCAACTTTTAGAGTCAGCTACTTCATAGCAGTAGTCAATGTATTGTTTCTATAAGATGCAAATACTCATTACAAAGATATTAATTCTTTAATAACAGTATCAAATCAAATATCATTAACAAATACCAGATCATACAATGCAGAGTACAGATGGTATTAACAAGATAATGCCTATTCTTAGCTGTTTCAAATACGTTAATTTTTATAATCTTGCCAAGTCACGTTTGCTAACAGCTGTCAGAAACATTCAGTATACAAGGGTTGACTGAGCTGCACAAATGTTTCCATATTAGAAGAACTTTCTTTGAAGGAAGAGAGACACTCCTGATGACGTCTTCTTTTCTTGTTATTACTTCCTTCGAAAATCTTTAGGTCTGTGGGTGGAAAAAAAAAAGGTGTTTTAAGAAATGTGTGTGCACTACAGTGGCTTTGCTTTAAGGCTGCAGTAGCATCCTCGTTTTATTTTCTTACTCTGGTGAAGTTTTTTTGACAAAGAAGAGTATTTTCTGGATTACACAAACAAGACAGAACAAATTGAAGAAATTTACTAAGACATCTATGAATTTACAGACATCAAGACTAATTGGTCACTCCTACTTTCCTAAGTGAAACAAAATAATCTTGAATTGAATGCAGTCTCACAGGGCCTTAACACAGGTACTGATTTGTCTCCACTTTTAAAAACTGAATAATTAATGCATAAGGTGTTAAGTTTTACTTAACAGCATAGTCCACCATGACTACTGAAACAGTTAAAACTGATGATTTAAAAAAAATTAATTTGAATCTTAATTAAAAGTTCTGCAATACCATTTGCTTGCATGACAAATGTGGACAACATTCACACAGAAGCAGACTGCTGTTTTCAATCCTTTCCTATTCAGGCACATCTCTCGCCCTGCCTGCCACACATGCACTGCCTGCAGGAACCACATTCTCCCTGAAACGACACAACTCAGACCAGCTCATGGCCTTTAGAATGCCAAGTCTGCAGACTAGATGCATGTCTACATCTCCAACATGTCCTGCAGAGAAGCTGCACATCCTGGACTCTGCCCAGTCACTCCCCAAACCCCCAGAGCAGGCCAGCAGTCTCTGAGGTGGCCAGGACAGAACAGCCACTCCTCGCAGCCCCCATCCCACACAGACCTGCAGCCTGCAGGAACACAATGCTGCCCACTGCTGCTCTCATCTGTCATCAAAGCAGGGTGGGGAACTGACCAGGATGCAACAAGAGTTAAAACAATTAAGTTTTAGAGACAGCTAAAGGAATACAGGGTCAGATTTGTTGTGAAGTTGAATGAAAAATTCTGGCATACAGTAAAACCTGCAAACCACTACACTAACCAAGTTAAATTTCCAAAGGTGGTAGATTTTATCTGTAATTCAGCTCCACAGTGGAAATGAAAAGCAGACAGCAATGAAAGCAGACAGCTTACTTTAAAGACTGAGAGTTTAAATGGCTGAAGAGATGCAGAAATCCAACACTTGCTTAGTCCTGTGTTGCAGTTCTAGAATTTGCCAAGCAATAGCACTGCAAAGTGAAGTCATTCATCCAACTCTTGTATGAGCACATAGGTTCTCACATGAAAGCAACTCTGGAATTCAGTTTGTGTTATTTCAAGAATAGCATATGAAATTGTGTGAATTTTACAGAACAACTATAAAGAAGAACTAATGTTCATACTGTGATGAATCACAAAGCTGCTTTGTTTCCCATTTATATAGCATATTCTGTATTAACATTTGGACATACATATTTTGTGCATGACAGAACTGCTGCAAGCACCATATATGCTGTCTACATACTTATTTAATGTTGAACTTGAATATACTCAATGTTTGATGGCTGCTGTGTGCTGGGAAGTCAAGTCACATTTTCTAGAATTCCAGACTTCAGTACTTGGAAATATTCATAGAATCACAGAATGATTTGAGTCAGAAAGGACCTTAAACATCCTCTGGTTCCAGCCTCTCTGCCATTCCACATTTTGTTAACTCAGATCTCACCCTGCATGCCAGAATAGCAGGTATTTCATTATATCAAACTGTCTGTGGAGTAGCAAGAGTATGGGATTTTGAAAAATTCTCAGCAGTGACTTAGAAGGTTTATCACTACATCCATCCTAGACAGGTGGACAGTGCTGGAAGACTTTAGGCAATGCAGCATGCCAAAGATGTCCTTGTCTTGCAGCTTATGGTTATTATTCTTTCTTTTTATAGGCCAATCACTCCTCTTGTGCAGTGCTCAAAGGATTTTGCATTTTTCTATGAAGGGCTCACTTAAAACTTCAATCTAGCGTTATGCTGGAGTGCTGCAGAGCTACGGTCTCACAGCACTTTGTTCTGGGGTGAAAATCCTTTTTTTTTTCTTGCTTGCTTGTAATCTGCATTTCAACTTTAATGCTCATTGTCTTAAAATTTAAATGCATAAAACACTGGACTCTTTGTAGTCTTATGAAGTTAATGAAGCTTAAAGACAGGATTTTCCACACTAAAACACTTGTGTGAACAAATACAAAAGTTTTTAAAGCCTTTTCTATTGCCACAGTAGGCTTTTTATGCCCACTAGTACTTGGCTTTTGGGCTGCTTTTGAAGAGTCCTTGGCACCAGGAAAGCTAAGCCTTGAAAAACACTGCCTTTGGCAGAAGTGTTGTAGGCATTTTGTCAGATGAAGAATATGAACCCACAAAAACATTGTCTACTCAGAGAGAATTATGAACTATTTGTGAGCATCAATGGGTAACTGCTCATTGATAAGTGACATAAATCCACGTGGGAGTCTTCCTCCTTGATGGCAGCGCTTTTGCTGTTCCTCAGCAAAGGCCTGAGTTTATGCACTTGGAACAAAGGAAATGCTACCTCCTACAAGAGACAGTTCAGAAATTCACCCAAAGGCAAGACTTCACATAGCTGCTTCTCCTTTTTATTTTTAATGTTATTTCTTTTTTTTCTTGAGGAAAAAAAAGCTTTGCTGTATACTGACAACAGACTCCAAGACAAGGGGAAATGTGTGAATGTGGGAACCGATGTATCTGCAGTCTGTGCTGAAATGCAAACTATTATGGGTTCACTGAAAATAAGCGACACTAGTTTGTGCAGCATCTATCACCTAAATATGAAAATAATATTTGTTTTACTAACATTTTTATACTCCATGTAAAAAGTGTTAAGATGGTTCTGTGAGTTCTAGGCAAAATACTCAGCAAATCAGCAACCCATTCATTACAGGAGGCCTCTGAGTGCTTCTCAATAACAAATACTTTATCACTGAGTAAAAGGCACTGAAGAGCTGGTCCTAAATTCAGATTACAGCTTTTAAATCTCCTGAAGTTTCCAAGTGAGGTATTGGACTCTCCCTCTCTGAAGACACACAAAACCCACCTTGATGCATTCCTGTATAACCTGCTCTAGGAAACCCTGCCTTGGCAGGACTTGGCTGAACTGGATGATCTCCATAGATCCCTTCCAAACCCTCACAATTCTGTGATTCTGTAAATTCTCATAATTTTTATCCATATTCACAGTTATCAGAAGAGAAACACAGCTGATGTAAACTGCCGACAATCCACAGGCAATGGAACTTCCAAAACAGATAAACCTGCACGTATTTCCAGCTCCTGTGATCAGCTTTTGTGATGGAAAACAAAAGGGTCTTAGTGATCCCCACTGTAACTGGTAGAGAGCTTTCCAAAACTCTTCAGAATTAATGTATTTCACAAAAATGCTGGTTTTTGATACAGATGCCAGCCCTACACTCTACAGTGCTGAAAAAAACCCAATGGACTGTGAGAGTTATCCTCTTTACAGGAGAACAATAACTTCTTTGCTCTGTACCCCACTTCATGAAATAAGGTTGGGGTGAAACTAAACCCTAGAACATGGGGAAGTCCTGCCTTTCATCATGGACTTTAGAGATGACTTGTAGAGGCTTATGTCCTTGGGCTAAAGCTTGCCATTGTAAATTCTCTCTTCAGTGTCTGCAGATTTCAGAGTTACAATTATGTCTGAAAAGTGCTGCAAAGTGTAGAGCTGGCATCTGTATCATTAATTAATACTGAAATTTGGTGAACATACATGTGCTTCCTTAGCAACTCCAACTCCAGCATACACCCCTTTATGCAGCTGCATAAAACAAGGTTGTCTTTAATCTAGGTCAGTTCTCTAATTCTCCATTCTGTTGCCACATAAGCAGAATGGAGAGGCAGGAAGTGATGGATGATTCTTAAAACTGAGCCTTATTGCCAGAAAAAATGCTCACAAAGCTATGACCTCTGCCTCTGAACATCTCAGATGGCAAACAGAAACTAACAGCACAAAAGGACCTACTTACATATTTGCAACTATGATGGGACCCCCCACTTCACAGAATATTCAATATTCTTTTTCAGTGTGATGTGAAATATCCTCTTCCAAGGGTATTTTTCCTGTGAGGAAGGACAGGACAGAGACCCTCTGCAATAGTTAAATGTGTTCAACTCTCAACTCCTGGAGTGAATATTTATTTCAATCAACTCTGAAGAGACTTGCTGAACAGCTCCATCTTTATTAAATTCTTGTCAGCACATTCCAGCAAGAATGTTTCCCTTTGCCTAGCAATGTTTTGTGGGGATAAAACAGCCTCAGTAAAAATAAAATAAGGGGGGGGACGTGAGTGTTACTCTATGAAGGCCAAATCTAAGTAATCACTAGTTTGTGTTATACTGCAACTAACTCTATTTCAAAAATATACAGGACAACTTCATCACCTTATTTCTAGGCAATCAAGCTAAAATCTTGTAGCATCTTACAGCAGACAGGTTAGCATTACTAATCTCAAAGAAAAAATAAAGGTAAGGCTGCAGAGTAATATACGACACTGTCTATTCTATATGTACAGCAGTTATTTTACAACCCAGACCATATTTTAAAAAATATTTTCTCTTCATTTTTAATGACTCAGAATACTTCTTCAAAACTGCATATTTTAATCCAAATGACTTTGTTTCTTAGAACTTTTAAATGCACTGGGATTAGCTAAAACAATGTAATTTGTGGTCAACATTGTCCTTCCAAAAGAAGTGACACTCCTCCCTGGTTTCTTCTACTGCCTGCTGCTGATAAACAACATTTGATAACATGATCTTTTCTTCTTTCAAGCTCAAAAAACCTGGATAGCCATCTCTCCACAAACAACCCCTACTCACACTGCTTTGCTGGTACATTGCATTGTCTAAGACTTTTCAAAAGAAGTAAAACCTCGTGGAATTGTTAAGTCATTTGTGTGTTTGCAAGCTTGTGTTAATGACTGCTAATGGTTTCAAACCTGCCTCTGCCGATGCTGAAGAGTAAGACAGTGCTGCATGAGAAGTGACCTGTCAATACCTGCTCTTGACTCAGGATGGAAGGAAGCACTGTCTCAAATTGCAATTTTCTCTTCACCTGTGGGCAATCATCTCACCACTGGAGCACATGACCCGGAGAGCTGGAGCTCCCTGGAATTTCAGCAGCAGTAACAAGGAGTGTTCAGAAAGGATTTACTTTTGCATCAGCTCTGCAAAAGGTCAGTGCCTTAAGGCTAGCTAATGTCACAGGCTAATATGGTGACTGAGATACAAGAGCAACATTTGAAGAGTATAGGCTTAGAATTCTATTAAGATTTTACTGCTTCCATGAATGTGAGAAAGCACTCCAAATGCATGAAAACCCCCTTAAACTTAATAACCATCCTGTAAGAAAGGCACATCCATCTCTTCCATTCAGTTTCTATTACCTGGAAAATAGAATGTCTGGTAGGATTCTCATTTGCATAGATTATTTATCAAAAGTAAAACCAAAAAAGTATCAGTCTTAACTCGCAGTTATCAAAATGTTTTATGAGTAACTCATCCCAGAGGGTTTTAGGTCTGTGGCTGCTATGTCAGCTTTTTATTCAGTAGCCTTTTCTCCCCCCTTCCCCCCATCCTGTTTCTGGAACAGTGTAGTGTTCCCCAAAAGGCTGAAAGAGTCTTCAGCATGACTGTGTAGTTTTACAGAAACTACCCCTGACTTTCCTACACAAGTTTCAAGAATTTTAAGAAACAACAATCTCTCCAAACTTGGATGAAAAACTAGAACACACAAAGAATCAGTATTAAAGTACTTCTAACCTACCCCTAATTTTTAAAGCACTTAAGTGATATCCATTAGCTCATAAAGGTCTCATTTAAGGGAGTTTATAAACAACACTGTTTTGACAGACTGGGGAAGACCTATTAGTGAAAAGATTTAGTGGACTGATCGTGCCACTCAGTTACTAGCCCTCAACCACTCTTTGATCCCACTACTCTGTGCTGACAGCAACACTCCATCTGTATTACTGTGACGCTCTTCTCCATAATTCTGGAAATCACCATCACAGGAATGTGGAATTATTGCTAACTGATGACACTTGTCTGCTTACACAGAATGGTTCTATGGCTCATGTTTCATATCTGCTTATTAAGGGCAATAGGTGGCTTTTAGCCTTTTCTTATAACAAAAGGTTCCAAAAAATTTGGTTTTGTATAAAATTAGCACACAATACACACAATGTGAAATTTGTTGTCTATCTGGCACACATTTTAAGGTTATTTTATGAATAAATGATGAAATTTTGAGTATTTAATATTTGTTTTTATAGAAAAACTTCAATACAGAGCAAAATTTACTGTAAATTCTAAAACAAGTGGAATGTATGTATTTTTCAGGAACATTTTGCAAGTTATGCCAAAGTCAATAGCTATTAGGTAAGGGGACTATAGATAAAGGGGATTTCTGAACACATTTCATCTTTTTCACTAATCACACTAGTAAATCAAAACCCAAGGATCAGATATTACTATCATTCCCTGTAAAACAAAATTATGTGATTACACACAAACATCAACAGTTTGGTGCTGGGGTGAGAAGAATCATTCCTCTACTCAAGGTGTACCTCTGTGCCCCTGGTAAGATAATCAGTGAAATAGCTAATTTTATTTCTACTGTCATCCAATTTCCAATTCACACTGTGGCCTCTTCTAAACCCTCAATTCCTCTGCTTGGGGCACAAGAACTGTTTCCATGCTAGTGTTGTTCTCGTGCAGACTGTTGTCTTGCCTAAAAAGCACATCTGCAAGTATAACTTACTCTGCTTGGAGAACAAACTGCAGTAACAGAAGCTGCATTTTGTAACAAGATTAAGAAAAGGTGATACTGCTATGACAGTACAGCTGTAATGACTAATCATCTTCTGCAGAAACAAAACTTAAGACATGTATTTTGTCATTCTCAGCTGCAACTTGTTTGCTTTTTTTCTACCTAAAACTAGCACTTGTAATTTTTTAAAAGTGTCCTTAAATCATGTTATCCAATATCCATTTAGGTACTCTTAGTGAAATGAAGAATGGCTTATTAAAATTTTAAGTGGTTACAACCTTATTTTCCGTAAAAACAAACTAAGTAAAATTGATCTTAGCTTTTCCAAACTTACTGTAATTCCCTGTTTTTGACCTTACTTATATGAATTCTGTCTGGAAAAATATTTACGTTAAATCACTGGAAAAAGACATGTAACTTTCATCTTGTTAAGATGATGCTTTTTAAAAATGGAAGGTTTCTCTTTTAGTGATATTTTTTGCTAAAGACTGTAGGACTGTATACAGAGCAGCACTGTACACTTGGCTTTGGACAAAGAATTACGTTATTCTTCAAATAAACAGAGAACTAATTGAAGGAATAGTGAAATACTTTCCAGACTTACTGTCAGCCACAGAAGTGAAAAAGGGAAATCTAGACATTTATAAAAGAGTGATTAAAAATTAATCTAACTCTAATTTCATCTGGGCAACTAGTTCAACAGTATCATATACAACCATTCTCCTATTCCTTGTCCAATTTCCATTCTCACATATGAGATAAACAGGTTTTAAGGGAAAGTAGCTTTGGAACTTTCTTTTTGGGAGCCTCTTCAGAAAGTTTAAGTAGAAGGGCCCAGTTACCCATTTATAATCTCTTACCTTCAACTCTTGTTTTAGAAACAACCTAAGCTGCCCCCAGATAAAGGGTATGAGAATCAGTAGCACTGATCTGTTTTAAGCATGCCAGAGAAAAGCCAGTAATCGAATTCAACAGGCTAAACAATCTGAATATGAATGTGTTGGATTTTTAAGATGATTGAATTACTGACCCTTCTTGATTAGTGTCCAGTTGCTGCCTGCAGCTAAAACCTAATGTAGAGGAGAGCAATTTTCTTCTTAAGTATATGTGTGGCTTTTTGTCCACAGGAATTTAGATCCAGCTCTGGTAGTCTGAAATGTGAGACTTAGTTACCTCCAAATATCCTGTTAAATGAAATGCTACACAAAATCCTGAGACATTTTATGCCCTTACTATTAAAAAAAAAAAAAAAGTTAGCAGTGATAGTTCCTAGATTTGATTGGGGATTAATGGATTAATGATCTACAGTTAGTTCATGTAATTCCTACCAAGAGGCAAAAAGGCCACAGAAAATGAGCTGCCAGAGGGATTCCTCAAAGAGTACATTGGAACAGAACTGGGCTGTATTGGCAGGATAGCTTTTTCCTGGTATATAGAGTTTGTTTTTAGGGAAAAGTAAGACTGGCTTCTGTCTTTTACAGAAGTTTGTGCTGGCCAAGTCTTCTCTCAACACTGCTACATGCTAGCCCTGCTTTGCGAGAGAAGATGAGCACTCAAGTTGGAGAGGCAGTACTTAGCCCAAGACAAAAAACAAATATTACCAAGTGAGACGTAATAGAAAACACAATACAAATCCCAAGAAGCTGTAGACACACTTGACAACTGAACAGGAACTAAGAAAAAGACTGGAGAAATTTAATTTGGTATCAGATTTTTAAAGGCTAATGAATAAACCTGAGATGGTCCTTATAAAAATAGTTCAAGACCTCACCATCTTCAGAGATGGCTTTATGGTTTCCCTCTGCTCTTCTCAAGGTAACTAGAGTGACCACTCCAAAAATTTTTCCTTCGTTTTACCTCATATTTTATTGTAGGGAAAAAACCCCAGCATTTTATAAACTTAGAAAAAACTGCAGGTTATAATTTGTAACACAACACATCACTGGAAATACTCCAAATGTAATTTTTCTATGCCATATAATGTGAAGTGTCTTTTGGTGTTGGCTCCTCATGAAGTTATCTGGAGAAATTAACAGACAAAAAACCTAATAAATCCTGTTAGCATCTTAAATATATAAAAGTACTGTTTATAGCATCATTTCAGCCACATAACCAGGATATCTCTGGCATCTTCTTCTGTTTGGTTACTACATTCCAGAATTAATTTGTGTAACTAAAAATAGAAATTTGCACTAGAAATTGTAGAATTGTGCAAGATAAATTCTGCTGTAGTTCTTCTAAAAAAACAAACAGAAAAGGAAGCGGTGACTGAGAGGATTTCTTAACCCAAAAGCTTTTCTGTTTATCACTGCCCAAACAAAAATATGTTTGCTGGGAACATCACAGGTGGCTTCTGGCTGCCTGAGTCTGGCAAGACTAGCTTTAAGGAGACAAAACTGGGGAGGAACTGGAATAAGGCACAGAATATGTAAGAGGATTATCAGAGCCATCTGCAGTCTACAGGCATCCAACATGCTTGTGTTTCATCACCTATAAACTTTTCTGTCTGAGAACATTGTGATTTTCTGCTTTCAAAGCCACAGAGTGCTGCTGCTGAACTTCCAGGAATCTGTGTGCCATCGCATGGGGATGACATGCTGTGTCATTACTGGGACCCTGCCTACCCCATGCTGCTCAGCTGGAACAAAATCACGGCTTCAGACCAGGTTCTGCAACCCCCTGCCTCAAAGCAGGATGTACAGATGGGGGCAGAAATCAGGGAAGTTACCCAGAAATATAAACATTAAGAAGGTGTTTGGTTTTCGAAAACCAAATTGCAGAGTTTACAATATATCAAGTTTTAAAAACTTCAAAAGCATAGGAGAACTTGCTTCCCCCCAAGGACAAGCAAGCATCTGTCTGGCCCGAGGGGAGCTCCTAGGAGGGCTGGCAATGGACCAGGCACTCAGCCTGTTACACACCAGCACCAGCCCAAGCACACTGCAACCAGACAGCTCTCTTAAGGGAGCTTAAGGCTCTCTGCTTTCTTAAGGGAAACTCCCAGGAATACATAAATCTCACTGGAACAACACAGGGCTGCTGTTCCATCTATTTGGTAACATTCTTATTTAAATACTTCTTGAAATACAACTTCCTGCCTTTTAAACTGTCCCAAAACATATATATAGACCCAGACAGGTAAACAACTTTCAAATGGTATATAACAGGAAAATTTGCCCATGAATCTGATGCATCCTTGCTTTTATGGAACAGAATTGTTTGCTTAGTCATATGTGACTGGTGAATTCTGTGATTATTTCTGTTTAAAACTCATTTAAAAGACAAACAATCTGAAATTTCAAACACACTTTAAATAAAGGTTTCATTCATAGTACAAAATCAAACTCTGTCAAAGGGACTAGTTTTTGATCTTTTTCACCTTGAAATATGTCTGGAACAGACATAATTTTCTTTCCTGAATCTATGTGGCTTTCCATCCCACTTACTTCAGACTTCTCCATGGAGGATCTACATAAGAACCTCTGCACAAGTTGGTAAATCAGTTGGTTCAGATTAGGAATAAAAGGAAAGAAAACTTGAAGAAAGCTTCTCTGACTTTTAATTCTTCACTTTCATGGAGCAAGATCCCTTTGGATGTCCTGTCATGGTGGAAGGAGGGCTGCTTGGAAGGCTCACTACTCTGAAAACCACTGCTGGGTTTCCATACCTGTGCTTTCCTTAAAATCTGTATCTGTTCTAGTGTTCCACATGCATACTGTGTCTTTCTCTGTGGCGGGTCAATCTGCAACTACCAGCAAAACAGCCTTTAAAGAGCCCTCTAGAGCAAGACATTTTAGCACAAAATATAGTCAAAATGTCCAATAACATCACTAGCACATCTGACCAAGTTCTTGAAATTCCGGAAGAAAATTTACATTATTATTTCCAATTAAAGAGAAAAAGGGTATTTTCCTCCTGATATTAGTAATTTCTCATAAATTCAGCTATTTACATTCGTTCCCTATTATCTATCTTATATCTAGTTTATAGTAACATATATTTCTTGAGTATAAGTTTTAATAAAAAAAACCTCAAAGATTAATTTTTTACTTATCATTGTGTTTATCTGTATTTATAGCCTCACATACCTTTAATCAATACAAACCTTTTCATTTGATCTTTTCCCTTAAAGCATACAGGTATCTTAAAGGGCTAATACCAACTATTTTTATTTTTTTTTGTAGAAAGAAGATGAACCACTAACACTATCTCCCTCTATTTTCTCCCTTTTATAATCACTCTCAGAGATATTTCATTACCTTCTAAATATCTACCCTTTGGTAAACAGGTTGGTCACCAGACCTAAAACTTCATGGAAGACAAATAATAATTAAAAACAAAAATCAGCTAAAGCAGGAAGAATTATTAAAATCATCTGAAGAAAAAAAGTAGTTTAAAGCTTTTCTGTGTCCTTCATTTTCTGGTTTATTTTAAGGACTGCTAATACTGCATGGGCTCTGCAGAAGCTCACAGACCCAAGTCCACAAGAAGGCTTTGTACATCCCAAACAGAACACGGGACAAGAGCAGGCTGCTCATTTCAGCACTGTGTGTTCTCACCCAGATTTCTAAGATCCTAGTACAGAGTAGCAAACAGCAGTCCAAGGAAAAGCCAAACAGGACTAACAAGATTACCAAACTATGCACTAGGTTTTTTAAACACAGCTTATTATAATATTAATCTATTTTACTATGTTTGTTTACTTTCCCCATATATAAAGAACTGTAGAATTACTTGCATCTGGAAGGACTACACTCAAAGAGGAACTAACTTCAACATTACATCAGTTTGCTCAGGAACTGTGCAGTGAGTTCTGAGCATCTCCAGGGCTGGAAATTTCAAAACCTCCCTGGGCATCTGAAAAGAATGAAATCACAAGAAACCCAAACAGAAAATCAGTTTGGTACATGTACTGTACATGTATATGTACATACATACTGCAATACATGTATCTCAGTGTACATGTATTGCAGAAATATACATGTACACTGAGATACATGTATATTTCTGCAATATTTGGATTTCTATAAAACAACTCATGTTCCCTTTATGTTTTTTCTTGTGAAATAATTTTCATGTCAGGTAGTTGTTTTTTCAGTACATCTCAAATTATCAGATTCATACAATATTTTAACCTATCTTTGAGTTTTTGAACAAAGCTGTCCATTTTTTGACTTCTTTTTTAAAAGCATATTTGTGTTATATGCCTCTAAAAAGAAGAATATGTAAATATTTATACTTTCATTCTGTCTCCAGTCTTTCACAGGAATATTATAATAATGCAAACACTACTTCTTCAGAGGGTTCACACATTGAAAAAACTCAGAACACAAATTCTATTATCTTTGCATATTCATACACCCTTTCTTTTAATGTGTTTGGTGCAAAAGCTGTCTATTCTCATATACTCCAGCTAGCATTTTAATCAGAACAGTGATCACAATGGCTCATTTTAATTCCCCTTTTACAGACCTCTTACTTATTTTACTTATCACATCATATGTGATAACAGAAAGTTATTTCACCAAATTTTCTCAATTCTTTATTTTTTATTTCCCAACTAAGCTCTCCTCCCCCCTTCGCCCCGAAATCAGAATGCTAGAGAATCAAAATACAGTTATCCCTTCAGACAGGAAACACATTATTATTTTTCCCATTACTTCATATTGGAAACTCTTCCCAAGATCAAAACTGCTAAAAAAGTGAGCTGAAGATTAAATTAAAACTTATCTGACACCAACAATGGTCTGGTTGCAGGCCAGGACAAGAAGCCAAAATTACAACAGCAATAAGCCCTGCAGTTAGCGGAGAGAATGAAGATAACCATCTTCATTCTTATCCCTCTGCTAGATAAATCAGTTCCTGAGAGCAGAAAAGCAGGTGGAACAAAAGTCCAACACAGCAAGGGTTAGAATTTTGTCTCTTTAAAATGTCTCTAGGCCTTTAAATATGGCTCTAGATGTAGTAGTTGGCTGAAGGCAAACTTCTGCCCCAGTCTCTATACTCAGAGCATTAAAATTCTCCCAAACTCCATCCACCAAGAGCCCACTAGCTCCAGTTCTCTCTAGCACTCTCTCATTCATTTTGGAGCCAGTATTCTGTACCTCTCAAGCCCACCTATTCCATGTTTTTTCTCACCATAATACCCACTTGAGCTCCCCAGCCCTCCCATAGGAGAATCACTATCTGCTATAGGATTTCTAAGGCAGTTGCACTCCACAGCCCCCATAATTGGCAAGGAGTAAAAAGATTGTATACAGAGAGCAGTTACCAGCAATCAATCCAAATGAGACTGCAATGGAGAGAAATATAAAAAAAGGGGATGCTTATTTTCTCTGTGCTTTGAATTCCTCCAGAGGGAATGGTTCCAAGAAACTATGGGAGGGGAATTCTAACTGCAGTAGTATTCTTACCTGCAGATTTCCCCCAAGGTTAACATGCTGACATGAAGATATTACAAAACTTAGTTTGACAGCAATAACTAAATGAGATGGCATCAAGTTTATTTGTCCTCTGCCACACACACCTGCGAGTCAACACAATTAAGATGGCCCAGTCCTAAGGTGGTGAACTCAACCAAGACTATATTAGTGTGTGGGGACAAAGAAACACATTTTAAAAGCTCTGTCAGCATGACACTATTTCCTTTGACAATACAGATACTCCCAATTAGCTGGCTGAAACTAAGTGCCAGCTCCTCATTCAAGCCTAGTTATTGTGGAGGACCTTTACTGTTTTAATACTGAACACAGTTACAGAATACTACAGTAGCAAACCATATGACAGGACAGGCTTATCAGCTTTACTGTAATGTACTGTAAGAATTCTGGTCAACGGTGCAGAATCTAAACTTCTTCAGGGCTAATCCACTGAAATCTGATAGAAACCAGGAAGTCTCAGGAATTTCAGCCCCTTTCAGTAGTGAGGATAAAATATAGCAATTTTTATCACTGACATAGGTTAGAAGAAGTCAAAACCAATCTCCCTGTTTCAGCTCAGAAGAGGCGCAATGTCTTTGCTGGATTCTGTTTCCTTTAACAGACACTGTAACACAGAGGTGCCTCCATTACACAGGACAGATGTAGAGATTTATTTTATTATTATCTAAGGTGAGGAGCCTAAGTACAAGTGGTTTTTATTAAGCTTTTAAAAGTTTACAGACCTGAGTGGCATCTCCTTTGGCTATGGCTAACAGTTATGCATTATAGAGCACATACAACTTAAACCAGGAAATGAAGGTTTTTACCCTACTCATTTTGTTGAAGCAGAGAGTTGAAAACATGATTTTAAGTAAAGCTTTTCTTATTAAAAACAGAAAACAAACCAGAAACAGAAAATTTTTGCAACCATTGTTCTTTGTTTTAATGACCTCCTCTCTCAAAAAAAAATTACAAAGAGTAGAATGACTATTTTCTTTCTACTAATGTAGAAAGAAATAATGAATAAAAAATTAATAATACAAATTCAGTCAATGCCTCCTCTTAAAAAAATCTAGGATACTTACGGAGTCCAAACCTTCGGAAAGGCAGCAATTTCTTCTGGTGTATATTCATCTAACCTCTTGGGGACTGCACGTGGCTGAGGAATCTCTTGTAGAAGGTTCTTCTCTATATCTTCTGGAATTACCTGAGATAGGTGAGAACAGTTTTAACTATCCAACTGTTTAACAAACAACACCCCTGTCGATGGCACTGCATTCTTCATGCTAAGTGTTTGACCTAAATACAGCAATGTCATACATCTTGAATCTCATGGTTCAATGAAAAAATATGGAAAACACCCAACTACTTATATATATACACATATATATATATATATATATATATAAGTAGTTTGATTTTTGTTTTAATTTACCTGATGACATGAGTGCTCTTGCTAACATTCCCACTTCACCTCTATATAACACAAGGATGCAAACGTAACTGCATGACTACTCACATCTTCAGGGAACAGGTGTAGCCTCTGCATCAGAGTTCTTCTCTGAAGGTTTTTTGGAAGCATTCTATAAACAGCCAGTTTAACGATCTGAGGAAAGGTAACATAATAACACATAAGCAGGGAGGCTACCAATAACACGAAATACTTAACTGTGTTTCTCTCTGTCCACTCCATTAATCATTGAAGCTCTTAGTCATCCTTCATGCTGAAGAATTCTGGCACCACATTCAGAAGGTGCCCTAGACCTTAATTTTAAAGAAAGGAATACTTACTCCTCGTAATATAAACACTTATTTTAAGACCCATGTAGAAAATTTCAGCTTAGAAAGTTTAGAGCTATATTTAACATTGTGAATGACTGCACATGATCACTCAGCTTCAAAGAATTGAGAAGTTTGTGGTAAGTCTATTGTATTGCAAATTTACATACACATGTTGTTTAAGAAAAAAAATGCTCTAGCAAATTCCCAAGTGGTCCCAGCAACTAGTTTAATAATATAATCTGCTGTGTTTAAAACAGTTTTAATTATTGTTTTGTACCTTAAGCAAAGCTGACATACCAAAACACTGCATTATGAACTTGCTATTTATATTTACAATACATTCCCTTGCTATTAGTTCCAGATGAACAATCTCACTTCTAAACATCAGGAATGAATAGAATTTGTACATCTACTCTAGATGACGCTCATTGTAAAGTAAACAAACTTCAATGGGATTTTCTCTTGGACTCTGGTAAAGATGTGTTTTATTAAATACAAAACAAATTGTTATGGACTTCATCCTGAAGGGGAACATTTGTAAATGTAAAACAATGCACACAACTGTAGGAGACAAAAAAGGTTTCATAAAGGACAGCAAAGCACTTAGAGCTAGACCTACATGCAATTTTGTAAATAAAATGTTTGCTCCAGGACACCTGGATATAAACTAGCTCCAAATCAGAAACTACCCAGGCATGCTTAGTGTAACATCAAGCTCAAGCCAATAAACCACACTGAAATGCAGGGCATTAAGAACAAACAAATCTTGCAGGCATCTGGATATTTTCTAAAATATATTGAGCAAAATGGCTTCTTTTTATAAAATTAACTAAAGGAATTAAATTGAAATTTTAGAGACAATTACAAAGTTCCCAGGTGGAACCACATTAAGATAGGATTTTCAGGTGTTATGCAGCCAGTACCATATATATGTGGCCAAATGCAAAAAATCAAGATGACAGGAGAAATATATTAGGTCAGGCAGATTAATATACAGTTTTTATACTTTCTCTAATAAAAATTAATAAGCATGTATTAAAAACCAAAGATGAAAACAAATGCTTTTTAGGGATAAAAACTATTCATGCGTGTAGAGCAAACTATAATTTATTTAGTTCAGTATACTATCTGCTTAGACAAGGGCAAGGAAAATGAACCTTCACTGGTTTGCTTCACTGAATATTAAAAAATCAGGTGAGATACCATAACAATTAAAGAAAATACAGAGTTATTAACAGCAGCTCATGTGAATAGCCCTTTTATCATTAATAATTTTAAGTTCATACGCTAATTTTCCTTTCTATCCAGTGTTTTTCCTTATTGCCAATGAAAGATCAAAATGCATCAGAACTAAACAAATCTTGAGACTTCACAACACATTGACTGTGGGGATTCTTTCCTTATCTAAAAATTACTTTTAACTTCAGACTGTGTTAGAACCAGTGTTGATTTCTTAGACTAATAAACTGTACATACACATGATCCAATGTATGATCTCTGACCTACAGATACACAGAGCTAGTTATTTAATGATTTCATTCCAATGAAAAGAGACTTTAAAATACTTTAATTAACATTATGTTAAATACTTGATTTCTTCAAGCAACCAATGTTCATGCTTGATTTTTGATCTTCCTTTGCAGCATGAGGCAGAGTTATCTGCTGAAACAAATCAGTGAGGTAGAGCAACTAATCTATTTTGGTTGTGGATACTTCTGATTAGTGAATCTGTTCTGAATTTTTTATCTACATTACAAAAAGTTCAGTTAAGTAGTAAAAATGTGCCAATTGAAACAAATCACTCTGTAAAGAATGTCTGATTTATATACACAAGCTTGAACAAGAATAAATATTTTCAATGTTGTGTACAGTCACTGCAGTACTGACAAGCTCAGGTTCCAACAAACTACCATGAAAACAGGACTTGAAGAATCATAATGGATAATGAATTATCATAGACAACTGTAAATTCTCTAATAATTTCTGCAGGTAAGTATCCTAAGGGCAATAAGCATATTCCAAGGCATGCTGCGGTACATCTACTGTTCTCTATGCTGTTTAAGAACTCATTTCCCTTTCTGTACCCCCTCACACATGCAAGACGTTCATAACCACAATATTTGCAACAGAAAAATCAGTTCACATGAAGCACAAACTATTTTTTACTGCCAGACAAGCCAAAATATCACAGAATGGTTTGGTTGGAAGGGAACTTTTAAGGTCATCCCATCCAACCCCCTGCAATGAGCAGGGAAAACTTCCCCTAGAACAGGCTGGTCGAAACTTCATTCAGACTGGCCTTGAACACTTCCAGGAATGGGGCATCCACAACTTCTCAGGGATGTCTGTTTCACTCTCACCACTCTCACAAAAAAAAATTCTCTTTGATTTCCAATCTAAATCTCTTCAGTTTAAGAACATCACTCCTTGTCCTGTCACTACAGGCCTTGATAAAAGATCTGTCCCCATCTTTACTGTAAGCCCCCTTTATATACATCAAAGGTCACAATAAGCTCTCCCCAGAGTCCTTTCCTCTCTAGGCTGAACAACTCCAGCTTTCTCAATCTCTCCTCATAGGAGGGGTATTCCATCCCTCTGATCATTTTTGTGGTCCTCCTCTGGGCCTGCTCCATCATGCTCCATGCCTTTCCTGTGTTGGGGGCCCCAGAGCTGGACACGGTGCTCCAGGTGGGGCCTCACCAGAGCGGAGCAGAGAGAGGGAGAATCACCCCCCTCACCCTACTGGCCACGCTGCTTTGAAAGCAACCCAGGACTCTGATTTACTGCAAGGTCATTAGTCCAACTACAGAACAGAAAGCTAAACAGGGAGCCAGGACACAGAAGGTAGTGCTGGAAAAATTCCTTCATTGTAACTTCTGCCTCAAGGACTTTCTTCAAGCCAAAATAAATCCAAACCCAGCTACTGGAAAGACCAAGTTTACATCCAACTTCTTGGCCAAAATTCTGCCTACAGCCACAACTTCACTTTCACTGGTGTGGTGTCAAGTCAAAGAAATCAGTAACCCACAGGCTTGAGTGAAGTTTTACAGACTGCTTTTGCACCTTGAGTAAGATTGTGTAACAGAAAAGGCAGATCCAACCAGCAATACTTGCAGGGTGTTAAGTAAGGGCTCTTCTGTTACCAGAACATGCTCAAGTTTTACTAAAAATAGACCAACCCTAAATAAAAAAAGTATGGAATTGGAAATCTGCTACAGAATTCACATGAAGTCCAAACCCAGATTCAATGCTCCCTGAAAAAACACATCAGAACATATTGTTTCTTTCAGGAATTAACAATAAAAATCCTGTTTTTACATGCTTGTAATATACTTCTAATAAAAGACAAACCTTATTGCTTTTTATGTCATTATACTTACTTTGACCTATTAAAATAGCAAGAGCTTAATTTTACATGAAAGTTAAAAAAGCTGGTGATTTCTCTGGGATTTCAGACTGGCAGAGAGGTCTACCCACCCACAACCTTGATCACTGCAACCTTGATCTCATTTTGAAATTGATTAGCACAGCTTTACAGTTTATTCAGTTATTCACAGACTCTCTGCCTCCTCCCCTAGTCCTTTATCTTTAGTACTATCAATGTGTAGTACTATCCTCATAAATATTTACTCCTGAACACCATGCCACTTTATCAGGGAAAGACATCCACCAACAGATAAATGTACATAGCCACCCCAGCATTAGTACTTGGGGATTTTTATTCTACTGGAATGCTGTTTGTCCCAGTTTATTTTAAATTACAAAGTACCCATTCTGAATATTGCAATACCTTTTTTGCAGCTTAGCTAATTTATACACTCACAGCATAGATATGCTCTTAATAACACAGTTTTATGATATTATTCTTTTAGTTTCCAATTTAAAGGGCTAATTAGAAGGAAAGGAATCTGAAGGCAGGTCTATTAAAATTCTTACACTTTCAGTCCCTTACAACACGTTAATATATTTTATGAGTACAAATAAATTAAAATATATTTATTTGAAACACTATGAGGCTTAAATATTTCAATTTTTGTGACAGGCTTTGGCTTACGTGCAACTTGTAGACTATGGCTGATGGAGACAAGTTCTGAGAAAGATTCTTTGCCAGATAAAACATACTTTAAAGATGAAAATCAACAGAGCAATACCACTCCTACTACTGAGAAGCACAAAATAGTTGGCTGAATTTCCAGAAAAAAAGTCTACCCTAACAGCTATTAAAAAGTCTATCCTAACAGAATTAAGTCCAATAATCAACAGGAAGCAACTCTAGAACATGGGAAGGACACAGTGCTCCAGAGAAAACAAAGTGATTAATTACAAGGCATACCAAAATAACTCTAAAAGAATTTCAAGTGATACAGCAGTTACTTGGAGGTACAGTTCAATACCACATCTTCTGTCTACTAGTCCATGGTTTTCTTCTGTATACAATATTGTTCTTTTCACCACACATTATAAAATATAACACAAAGAACTTTCTACCTCTGACAGTTGTACAAGTATTACAGCAGGAGTGAATGTACTCAATACTGCCACATGAATCATTTGGTCACAAATGAATTAAACTTCCATGCACATGCATGTCATTTGACTTTCCACTGCTGCTTTTCACTTAACAAAAATGTGGAAGTTTAATGTTTTATTTAAATTATTAACTTGACTCAAAAATAAGGAATGGATTAAGACTTTTTAATATAAGCATTTATTTTTGTGTACTATGAAGAAAATGACCATGTCAGCTCTAAGACTTACTGAGATCACCTGGAGTTTTCAAGGTAATGTTTCAAGATAGCATGTTCTCCTCCCTATGCAAAACTAACTTGTGTGCCTCCTAATCCAGTCTTTGAAGTTTTGCTCTACTTAATTAATAAACATTACTCCCTAGTAATAGAAGGAAATGCTACTACATCTAGTGTTCCAGTAACTGACTTCTAGTAAGTACATATGATTCTATCAACTATTCCTTACTGATGCAAAGAAAATACGTTCTCAAATACCAACAGCAAGATTTAACTGTGCTGTCTTTGCTTTTCTTCAAAAGACCATAATGGCAAGTCTACACATGCAAGCAGTTGCTAAAGGGCATTCAAAAGGAGAATTAGAACATTTTAAACCCCTTCATATCAGTGTCAGCAGCTGAACAAACCAAAACCTTTACACCCCTGAAGGCTCCCTCCCTGCACATTTCCATAGAGCTTCACTTAATCTTCCCTAGCAGGTAACATTCATTCTGAACAATTATCACCCATTATTTCTGTGTCACAGGCAATACAGCCTCTAATAATGCAAAGGTCAATCCTCTCACTGAGCATTTAGGGTTAGCTAAATGTAATTCCTTCTTTTTTGGGGTCAAGTATTCTGATGCAGCCAGGAAAAAAAAAGTTAAGAAAAATAAGATGAGTTTTGCCTACCTTTCAAATCACAAATCAAAGAAAAAATGATTGAAAACTTTGTTCTTACAGGATTACTATCTGCTTCTACAGATTAGATCTGACAACATTATTTTGCAGGCATTTAAATGAAAAGTCGTAAGATTTTTCTAGGAAGTTTACTCAAGTAATCTTTGCACCCTCTCAAATCTGAGATTTAAAACTACATCCTTTAGTCTTTCTGTATCAAGTACCTAGAAGTCTAATTTTGAAAATGCTGGTCTCATGCCCATCACTTTTCCAGCTAAATAAAACTTCTGCAAGTTTTATTACAAAAAAAGCCAAGATAATCCCAAATCTCTGTGTATTCTAAACACCTACACCTCAAATCCAAAGGTTTACCAGTTTCCTTTACTTTCAAAAGATTGTCCTGGCAAAGAAAATACACCAAACCCTTCAATCAGATTTTTGTTTTAGCAACCTCCAATGGAAATTAATGCTGCCTGCCCACTTATATCCTAAGAGATTATTGCTGTCATACAGAATGTTAGTATTACATTAACCTGAAGAACAGAGTGGCTATTTTGAACTACAGTAACAAAGTTTCATGGTGCACTTAAAGAACATATTTTATAGTTTTGCTTATGGGTGGTCCAAGAATTTACATCCAGTCTAACTCAGAGAAATGTGAACAAGCTGGGTTTTTTTCTTCAATATACACTCCTTAAAGTAGCCCAGTCAACTTCAATAGATGAGTTCTGTTCTCTGCTATTTTGCAGAAGAGCAGACAACTGAAAACACTAGAAATTTTAAACAGATTCAGAGACACTCCCCTCCTCATGCCTCCCACACGAACTCAGTGAGTATTTATGAACTCACAAGTATTTAAGGTTAAAATGTGCTGGACTATGCACTTTTGATATCTTTTTGTTAACACTGTAATTTTCACCCCTGCATAAACCCAAATCTTTTTTAAGTGCTGAAAAACTTGGCAAAATGAACAAGGAACGTTAAGCTCTATACAAAACATCAACTGCTAATCTCAGGTACAAAGTTATACATCAGAGATTAGGCACTTATGATTGGACAAGTGAGGTTATTCCTTTCAACACAGAAGAGAAGTCATGGATTACAAATAGTTGCCATGGAAAGCTTTCAAGACCTGTCTGGATAAATTCCCAGCAGACTTATCTGACCTAATAATTGACACTGCTTCAAGTAAGAAGTTGGACTAGAGATTTCTTTGGGTTCTCTTCAATCTGAATCATCCTATGGCCTCTGAAAAAAGGCACGTGTAAATTCAAACTCAGCACAACCCCTCTGAAGCACTAACTACCACTTCCAAGTAAAGCTCCAAAATTAATAAGATAGATGCAATGAGATGAGCTCCAATTAAGGGAGATTATCACTTAACCTTGGTGGTACCTTAGGAAGGAGCTAGAAATGATCAGGGATGATACTACAGTAACCTTGTCTAAATTCTGACAACAATATTTATGACTTTCAGCCTCCCATGTAAGCATGAACTATAGCATTTTGCATCAAATTACTCATTATAATCTTTTAAACTAGCCATTAGCTGTTAACCAGGTTTTCCAAAAACTCTGTATACTAGAAACAAAACTAACAGAAAAATATTTATCTTGGGGATTTGCATGTTAGAATTTAGACATATGCAAGTAAAGACAGTGCTAAGCATTCCTGCAGTCCCACTATACACACACACACTCAGAAAGTCTCATATAAACTGAAAAATAGTCAAATCCATTGCAAAATCTCTATGTAACACCAAGCAAGTTTACAACATCCTTTTCCTTGGAAATAGTCTCTTCCATTAATTTATTGCCTTAATTTCTGTAACAGCACTATTTCCAAAAGCAATGATGACTCATCTAATGAAGCACTACCAGGATTAATTAGCAGGAGGCAGTAAGTCCAAGAGCAGACAAATAACAGTAGCTGCCAGGATGAAAGTAACACTTTACAAAATGAAGATTTGGATGCCACAGAAGATACAGCCTGCTTCCTACAATCTTCATAATTCCACTGGCTTCACAGGAACTGAATTTGATGTGATTAAAAGAGAAAGGAAGGGAAATAAAGTGATTTATAAAAGTCTCCATAATAACTATGTGTCATTTGTATTATCATTTGAAAATCCATTTGTTAGTTAGGCTGACATTGTTTTTTCAGAGTACCACTTTTTCAGGTTTTAAAAGCTAGTTCTAAAAATAAAACCTGTTAACAAAGCATCATCATAATTTCCATTTTGGTCATATCCCCATGCATTTCACTCCAATACGATTCAACTAGTAAACAAATGTTTCTAGCCATAAAAACCTCTTACAACTACACATAGAGAATGTATCTTGCCAAATTACCACCCACTACTACTAATTATGACAAAAACATGTCTGAGATATCTTTATGAGAAAGGCAACTGAATGCTCCATCTTCAATAGAATGACAGAGTTAATTGCTGAAGACTCCACCATTGTGCTAAAAAAATAGTGTCTGCTGCTAAATTAGACCAAGACTCGAGCCACATCACCATTTGCTGAGCCTTTGTCCAACATGCTTTAGTTTTTGGCAATGCATTTCATCCTCTTCTGTTTGCAGAGAAATTAATCTCTGAGCCTGGCAAGAAAAGAGGTATTTCAGAACAAATGCCAGAAGGTAATTCAGAGAACATCCAATTCCCATGCCCTAACAAGTTGTGTTACACTGCCTCCCAGTGCTCAGCACCTGCGTGAAGCTCAAATGAAATAGCTTGACTAGTCGATTTGAGACATGGAACTATCAGTAATTCCCAAAGGAATTAAAACTATCTTAGAGTCTGTTTGCAAAAGCATTTAGTTTGAAAAATTCTAGACAGAACATTACACACAAACGTAGGATTAAATTTCATTTTATTTGAAGAAGTTGTGACAGTAAAAACAGAAACCAGGCAAATTCATATGGTGCACCACTTATTCATTGAGTATTTGCACTTGTATAAGGCAGACTTTGGACAAACCAGGATTTCCAAATCATTGATAAAAGCCATGAATTTTACAGCAGATAAAATTTCTCTAGGTAAAGGAAGAATCACTTTTATATTTTATATATAAAGTGACCTAAACAAAAGCATTTCAAAGCCAAAACTGAACATAAATATCTAATAATCTCTGTGGGTCTTGTATCATGCTCTGAAACATTAGTACTTAGAGAATTCAGCCCTCCAATGCTGTCCATTCCAGCTGCAGTAGAAGTAATTTCATAACTGTGTATGTCAAAATGTTCGTATCTGGCTCCCTACTTTTTTCATCAGTAAAAACACATGAACACTGCATTTCAGAATATACAATAGTCTAACACAGATAAGAGGCTTATGTTTAATATAATCACCATTTCCCTTTCTTTCACACCATGAACACACAGCATTGCAGGAAAGATTTAAAAAACATAATTACTGAAAACCTACTGTTGAATTTCACCAGGAAAAAGAGGCAGATGCACTTTCTAACTTTTTTAAGATTAGCATTATTCTTGCTGGCTCTTAAAAAAAGCAGTAGGGTCCTTAAGCTCAAGTACATCTTAGCTGACTCAAACTGGAGGCAGTTCACTTATGAGACAGGTCAGACCCCTTAAACTAAAAGGAAGTAAATAAGTGAAAAATTAGTGAAGCAAACAAGCTTGATTTCCTCCTTTGGACAGCATGGAAGAATGACAAAAATACACAACTTACAATCTAACCCTGAAAACACTGTTTATAAAAACGGTGTCACAAGCAAAGCTTCTATGAACCACTAGCAGAATGTTTGTAATTTAACTTTACATATGCAGGTAACTGATCCCATTTGTTTAGGGGAACTAATTAACTGGAAACCAACCAGTTCACAAATGAAAGAGAAGAAGGGAAAAACACTTACAGCAGTTGGATCCTTCAAATGAAGCTGAGTTGCTGTCACTTGTTTGAAACCACCAGGATAACTAGAAAAACGAAACAAACATACAAGCTTAATTCCTAAATAAGCTAAATAATTCAAGCATGATTTTAGCAAAAGTATCATTGCATCTTGAAAAATGGTGTAATGGCATTATAGGCCCCCAAAAAATGGAAGTGGTTCTCATGAGACCTAAAATTGTCCAATATCTAATTTCAACACCATTTATGCTTTCTTATTTATTCACTTGAGTATGAAACACCTTGTGCCTCACAAGCAGACTGATATGTTTTCAAAGCTGCTTATTAAATATACCATAACAGCTATAGAACACAACAGGAATAAGATATGTAGAAATCTGAAATATTTTCAGATGATCAAGACTCACAACCAGTCTGTGGCTGACATAGGAGACATCCATTTTGAACTGTTTATTTTCTTTGATAAACCTTTGAAAACTTTGATTTCTTTGAACCATTTATTTTCTTGCTATTCTAAATAAACCTTACCAAGACTTGGCATATCTACAGTAATAAAATTTTAATTTTACTGCAATGGATCCATCTTTCTAAAGCCTATGTGACATGTTGAAGCTGCACTAATGCAGATCTATGCATAAGCTTTAAATGAATGATAGTGTGGACTAAGAAATTACATGCAGGTAAATTTTAATTTAATTAATGGGGTTTAATTTTCATTGAATTAAATTATTAGGAATCAGCCTAAGTGAAATGAAAATAGGCCCAGCATCATGAAGACATGTCCACTGAGCTACATGGACTTAAGTATTTGTTTTAAGTGAACAATTACTTTTATTTATTCAACACCAACTTATGTACTTAAGTAAGTGCTTTAACTTACATGTTAAGTTTTTAGAGAAAATTCTAGGTCATGAGGGAGATGGAGAAAAAAACCCACACAATAATTTCCATCACCTCTGAACAAGAATTTCTCAGCAATTCAGCAATTTCAGGACTGCACCACTAACAACATTAGCTTTCTCAGTGTGACTTTTTCATCTCTCAATTGGATACACTGTGACACTCAAAGATAATTATGTATTAGTATCATTGTACAAAACAGAAGCAATGAACAGATCAACACCCTGTCTGTAGCTGATTATTGCACTCTCCAAAGAAGTTATGTCTGTCAGAATAACGTATTTTACACTACTATATATAACAATGTTCTGTACATCAATACAGCTTGAGAGTGTTCCATTTTTTAATTGTTTTTCCTACTTTTCTTTCATTCTATGATCCAATATTTACTGTTAGGTAAGGAGGTCCTGGTAGGATAAAGTAACTAAAGTTGGTGACTATATGTATATATTTGTGTGTGTGTATCTTAGATGTGTGATGCCAATAGAAATATCTTCTATTGCACATTAAACAGAATAGTCCAGATCTTTGAGTCCAGACACAACCTCACTCATCAAATCTGTTAATTTATTCAATTGTTCTGACTACTTTTGAGTTAGATTATTTCCCTAGCAATATACTCTGGGTATAAGAAAAAACAAACAAACAACAAAAAGAAAGAAAATAAAAATAAAAGAGGAAAAAGGTATACATCATTTTAAACATTGTACACATGCGAACAAACAAAACACCCCCCTAAAAGTTAAAGCAGAAATTCCCTTTTAAAGCAATATGCTAAAAAATACTTCAACTATTAAGAAAATATGATATGAAATTTACCACAAGCTCACTACCACAGGCTTTATTTACTATACAGCTTACCCAGTATGTGAAGAATATACTTTCTGTTCCCATTTGTTACCAGAGAAGGCAATATGTCTTGTATTTATTATGACAACGTGATCTCCACAGTCATCTACAAGGTAGAAATAAGTGGAAAATATTAAAGAAAACCACAGAGGGAATCAATCAAAGTAACTACAATATGTGCAATACATACATAGTAGAATATAAATACACCTTCCATAAAACAAAAAATTAAAAATCTGAGCTTTTTGAGTCATCCAAATCAGTATTTAAATACCAACCTTAATTACTATTTTTAGTACTATCAGGTTAGGTAAGCAGGTAAAATACCATCAGGCCAGATGACTAAATCATTGCAATTATTCAGCTAAGATTTGGAAATCTGGCTTACAGGCAATTTTCTATTCAACACATTATACTACATATACACCTATATAAAAAAAAAAACAACTAAAAAAACAGGAAAAAAATGTTAGTTACAAATGATCCTAAATATTTTTAATTTTACTTTCTCATAAACACAGCATGTGTGTTTAATGAAGCACTGAACATTTTGGGTAAATAAAATACTTCTATTAAATAATTACACTCTCAGGCTAAATATATAAAACAAAGAAAAATATTGCATTAAGGGAAGTGGCAGGGTGAAAAAGCCCTAGAAACACCACCCCCAACAGCTCTATTGGGAAAAACCCCACATTTTCATTTATCTAACAGAAGCTAATGTTACAGCATATACATGTATGTTTAGAGTTATGTCATCAACTTTAACATCAAAAGTTCTTCAAGTGCAGGGTTTATAATCTAACATCAACACCCTGCCAGAAAGAGTTAGTTTTTAATTGGGCTTCTGTAGTAATAAAGTGCTAACAAAACCTCTATTATCTCAAAAATATCACATAAATAGGAGAAAAGATGTCATTTTTAATATCAGAAGTAATGATCTTGATAAGCTGTAGCCACCCATTCAACTAAAGTGAAAATGATTTGTCCATAGTTCAGTCCCATTTGTATCACCATGTTAGAACATAAGTATTTGAAGAGGCTCACTTGATTAAAACACTTTTGAGTAGGTAACAAAGCAGCTATACAAACCAGGGCTTAAACTGACCATGGACTTTATAAATAATTATAATTATAGGAACATATAATTAATCAAAGCATGTTTCACACCTTAAGTTTTTTATTATTTTTTAATCTTGTATTCTTTTAATGCTCCACTTTCAATTACACCTGAAGTGCAAATGCAATTTACACATCTTTGTTGCTGCACCCTTTCACTGCTGACAGATCAGTTCTAAAAACACTGTATGTCTTCATAAATTTCAGGAAACCGACACTGGACTTTGTGACTTTTTTGTGTTTTGGTTGGTAAGATGACACAATAAGCTCATCTAAGGAAACTTCTGCCTACAATTTTCCACCTGCAAGAACACAGAATTAACAAATACTAATACCAAATTAAAAACAAAACGAAAACAATCCCCCTTATGTTACTCTGTCCAAGGAGTTATTACTCCAAGTACTGATTTACAGAATATTTTAAACAAAATAAAGTTATCATTTAAATACTTTCCAAGACTTTATAACTCCACAGACATAAAAGTATCAAAGTTCTTTTGCACAGGGTAACCAAAATATTTTCTTCTCAGCATCTGCTTTATTTCTCAAGACAGCCTTCAGCCTGCAGTGACATCTTGTGGATACTACAAAATTTGCAACAGCGGAACTCTATAGACATTTAAAGATCTTTACAGCACTATAAATCCAGCCTGCTATTGTGAAGTAGATCCAGTATAATTTTACTACGTACACTTCAGCATATATGAGCCAACTTCAAGGCTTCTTTTATGTTTCAGTAATGTGTCTGGAAAAATTTGCGTTGGTATTACAGGGAACACTGTACCAGTGGTGTGTAAGATCAACTTTTTATTATTTATAAAATGCTTATCCCCATGAGACAGGCACTACAGAGTTACAAGTAATGAACAGGATTACAGATGCATCTTTATAGATGAATCTCTAATTTGCAGAAAAACAAAAGGATTGTTTTATTTAAACAAGGTATCTTTCAATGATTGTCACCCATTTAAGTATCAGACAGGTCCCAGCCTCCTCATCACAGAATGTTGAGGCAGGAAGGGGCCTTTGAAGGTCATGTCGTCTAAAGCCTGTGCTCAAAGCAGGACCAGCTTCTGAAAATCTCCACAGATGGAGACTTTGCAACCTCTTGGGCAACGATTTCCCACTACTCTTACGGTACAAAACATCTTATCTGATGCTCAGAGTATCCTGTGTTTCAGTTTGTGCCCTCTGCCTCATGAAAACAGGACTTCTTTGCACCTTATTCAGAATGAAGCACTCCAAGAATGTGGTCCTGGGCATCTACTGGAAGGAAGCACTCAGATGTTTCTTTATGTGCACTGTGAACTAAATATTTACATTTAAAATCTACAAAACATATTCTGAGGTTTTTAAAAAAATAAAAGAACAACCCACTGTACTTCAGTTACTCAAAATGAATTACAAATTCATAACATTCTTTATGTGTAATGATAAAGAAAAAACATTCGGTAGTGGAGCAGTATGATGGAAAAAGATGAGAAAAAAGCTCAATTAATTTATTATTTATAAACAATTGAGAAATGTAATCTTTTATATCAGGCTTGAGTTTAAAACTGAAATTGGAAGAAACATGAATGTGAACAAAAGCAAATTTGCTTTCATCCACTGCAATACTCACTTAGTGCATGATAAATAGGTTTATGTCTGCCTTCGAGTCTGATTACAGTGGCAGCTGCTATTTTTCCTGGGGGCTGCATCTTCGCATCGAGGAGGTACCAGGCTCTGGCAAAAGTAGCCCATTGCTGAAAAGAAAGAGGTTCAGTACTTCTTATAGGAAAAGAGCACAGTACCGTAATCTATCTTCCTCATCAATTAAATCAACACCTCTTTTACATCCAAAAATACTGGACGAAATATTGACATGCAGCACCATCCCCTTCAAATAACCTTTAAATGGACGGAGCACTGCGATACACCCACCGCAGCGCGATGCACTCGTGTAACACCAGTCATCGGTTACCGGCCCTGAGGGCTTTGCTTCAAAAATGCAGATCTCCTGCTGCAAGCTTCCATTTTCGCTACAAGATATTTAACGTAACATCGCTGCCAAATACTTAACTCCCAAGGTCCCCTTCCCTCCCGGCGAAGGGCACAGCTCCCCCACACGGAGCATTCAGCCCGATCCGCGGGAGTCCCTGTAGCCCAGACGCGTGGCACACATCGGTTCCTGCCACCGGCACCCTCAGGGCGGACACCGGAGACAGCCCCGGGGCGCTCTCCTGGGGGCCTGGGGATCCTCCGTACCCGCCCGCGGCCCCGGGGCCCTGTCCCGGAGACAGCGAGGCCGAGGGGTTCCGCGGGGAAGGCCGAGCTCACCTGGGCCGCCCGGCTGTAGCTCGCCATCCGCCGGCCGCGCAGGGAGCGCCGCGCCGGGGCCGCGGGAAGCGGAAGCGCTGCCCTGGCAAGGGCGGGGCCCGGGCGGCAGCACGGGACCTTCGGAGCGGCGGCGGCCGCGGGCCCGGCCGGCCATGGACCGCTTTGTGCTGCTCCTGAGCTGGGGCGAGCGCCGGGCCGAGGGCGGGCCCGCGGCAGCGACCGCCGCAGGTACCGCGGGGGACGGCGCTGGGGCCGCGGGGCCCCGCGGGCGCTGGGCGGGGGACGGCGCTGGGGCTGCTCCGGTGTCCGCGGGGCTCTCCGGGCTCCTGCCTTCCTAAACACCCCTTTGCTTTAAGCCTGAAAGTCTTTGGTGCCTTTAACCTGCAGAAACTTCCGGGGGGTTCCTGCTTTATTGCCATGATGCGGTGTAACTCTGTAATGCGTTCCTGAGCATGATTTAAATGAGAATTTAGGAAAATTTGCCTTTTTAAACTGCAAATCTGCAGGTGATCGTTCTCTTTAAAACCCCAGCCAATCCCTTTCCCCCTTCTCCCCTAAATTCACTTTCTAATATCACTCTGAACTTTATACTGTATTTGTAAGAAAGTAAGACTTAACTTTCATAATTCAGTAGTTTTAAGATTTTTTTTTTTTATTATTTTTTTCCTAGCTGGGACTGCTGCTGACATATATCAGTTCCTGAAAGAAAGTTATAATGCATCTATAAACACAGATGTGAGCACATTCCCAGGTAAATATTGCAATGCACGGTGAGGTAGGGCAGATGGTATCAAGGCATTGGCCTCTGCATGCTCTGTTAGTGGAAACAGAAATGTAAGTAAACCCAATTGCGTGGGCCTGTTCCTGCTGCTCCTGTTTCTGTGGAGAACTCCCATCATTTCAGCAGCTAAAGTGTTAGGAGATTATTACATTGATTGGTTGAAAGAAATGAAAGGGAATGGTTTTGAAATTACAGTTCAGTTGAGCAAGGAAAAGTAGGAAAGGGCTTGTTTCTCAAGTCAGTGGGAAGCGTGATGTTTTAATTACTCCTATAATACCTTCTAATTTTTGCAGTGGAAGCAATACTTGTCTGTTTGGTAACAATTCGGAACCTTAATTGATGAATATGAAATAATTTTTTCACCTTAAAATAGATTTCTTAAGATCTGCTTTAGTACTTTTAGGAGCTGTGTGTTTGTGTTTTGTTGTTTTGGGTTTTTTTAATAAAAAAATGCTTTCTTAGTTCTTTAGTTGATTTGGATATATACTGTTATAAGCTCATCTTGTCACAGATAATATTATAATTAATAATTATATATAGTGTATAATTATATATTATAATTAATGTGTATGTCATATAATTAGTATTCATTTGGGAAAACCATTATGAGCTCTTAAAATTCACAGAGATGGGAATGTTAAGCTGTTTGCAACTTCTATGCTTTTTATTGCATAGAAATGTTGATAGATGATGTTCATTTTGTGAAATCTAAATCATATTTATGAAAGGTGTTATTTAGTTTAGGTCTGATACAGATCATGCAAAGAGAAAGCAGTATTACCCAGAACAGAGAAGAGGTCAAAGGTTTTTTTACTTATAAACAGTCAGAGCGTCAGTACTAGACACTTGGTTAGACACTTACCTACACTTTAGTATGTTCAGAACTTAATTATGATGCCAAAGGAAAGTAGAACTCAAGTAATTGTTGCACATTAAATGACTTACAGAGTCTCTTAACAGAGATGTTCATTAAAATAGGAAGAATAGATTGTAGTGAACTGATTAATTTAAATCTTATCTTTTTTTTAATCTCTTTGCAGCATGCTCAGTGGCTGGTATTCCAGGTGCAAAGAAATGGTATTTTGCAAGTCAGGTCATTTGTGGTTATTATCAGGTAAAGCAAACTTTTTTAGAGTATAAGTTCCTCAGCCATCTGCCTGACTGTTAAACAGGCTAAAACTGAGATGTTCAAAAGTCTTTTTGCGTATTTAAGTCTTTGTGTTTGATTAGTTCTGCAGTTCTGACTGGGAGGAGATAAATGTTGGCACACAGAAAAATGAAGATTCTCACCAAGAAAATATTGATGAGAACCTGGGAACCACACAAAATTTTGAGGAAGATGACAGTAACAGTCAGGAATCACTGTCTCTGACTGAGTATGTGTATTATTATTTTTACTTAAAGAGCATGATCTGATATCTAACAGTGATGACCCAAGGGGATCAAGAAAGCTTAACAAGTGCAAGTTACTACCAAAGCAAGAGTTAACTATGAGCAATCCCCCTACTAGTACTGAAAATACTTTTCTTTTGTTTAGCATAGCTTTAATTTTTTTTACAGATGATTTTTACTGAGCAGTTTCCTAACAACCAACATCATATATACAAAAATTTCTTGCTAATTCCTCTTGAATCCTTCTTCCAGTTTTACTGCAGATTATTTCAATGTCATTAGGCCTATTTCTGTCTTAGTAAAAGGAGATGATTTCTCATAGCCTAGGTATGTTTGTGCATTTTTAAAGATGTAAGATCTTACATCAGGTACCATTCATTAGTTGACATTTTTGTTCAGAAACATTTTGTTTCTAAATAATTTTGTTTATATTTTGGTTCCAAACATGTTGTTCTTCATTTTTAGTATCTATGATGAAGCTGCTGAGAGTCTGCATCAATTAGCTGATAAACTGCCTGCCCCAGGTAATCTGTTTTTAAAAATCAATCTCATTGGAGTTTATATTGTTGGTTACTGATACAAAAACTCATCTGGTAAAAGCATAGTGAATGGAAAAGTTCAGACAATGTTAGTTTGGTAGCTGAATTAACTTAATGTGGCTCTTGAAGGTAGTTTAGGAACTTGAGCATGGTTGGCATTGAAGGTAAGCTTGAAGGCTAGTTTGCTGCTTGTTTGTTTCGTTGACAGGCTGTAGTTCAGTAGAGTTTAAAATAGTTACTTATATAATAAATCTATCCATCTGAAATGGCACCAAAATAATCGTAGCAATGCAAAACTCACAGGAAATTTCTTATAAAAAAAGGAAGATGTTGATTTGACATCTGATTTGACTGCTGCTTATTTGTGGGTGGGAGACAAGAGGATGAGAAGTACATCAGAACAGCTGGATTGGGATTTTGTAAACTGGAGATACATATCACCTTGCATGTTAGGGTTATATAATGTTGCAGAAGTTGATTTGGGATAACAAAGGAACTCAAGAAGAATGAAAAATAGCAATTTAGAGTGTTAAAAGTAGGAAAATTACTTAGATGTATGGGAGACAAATCTCATCTATCACTCAATGAAATACTTTGTGTTCATCTAAGAGGAGCAGCAGGAAATGAGCTAAAATATGTGAAAAGTTTTTTAAATCTTGAAGTTACTTGATCTTTTTGCTGGTTTTAGAGCAGTCAATGATAACCAATACTAATCTATCTTTAAATGACTGAATAATTTACTGCGTCATGATCCTTTGAGTCATACACAACTGTTTTATAGGCAGAGCAATGGTTGATGTAATCCTGCAGGCTGTTGAATGTGATGGACCCAAGTTAAAGGACTGCTTACCTGCTGTTGGTGCCCTGAAACACCTGAGAGAGTGGCACTCTGCACAGATCACTATTGCAGCAAGTGATGCTAAAGGGTATGACATTTATTTCAGGTCTAAAACAAGGTCACTTCTGTTTTGTGTTAGCATAGGTCAGTGGGTTGAAATAAAAACAGCATGTTGAGTACTTTACATGTATACTTTGAAAATACATAAATTAATTGTCTAATATTGTATGAGGGGAGGAATTACTCATGCTAGTTTATTGTAGATGCATGTTCTAACCAGAGAAGCAGGCAAAAGAGCCAGTCCTCTGCACTTCTTGTTTTCTGTGGGAGCAAATAATAAAATATTTTCCCTTTCCATGGGCTCAGTGTTTTCATGTTGTGTTATGCTATGGGATAACTTATATATTTATTGTAGTTTTCCACATTTTTTTAAATGAAACCATTCTGCTGGTTTTACTTCAGATTTTGTATTACCTTTGGTATTACATTTCAGGGAGGAAAAGTAGAGAGCTTCATTTTTCCCTTTTGAAAAAGGAGTATAAACTCTCTATTACTTCCTGTATGTTTTGCAAGATTCTGATAGTATGAAGAATTACTGAGACTATTAATTCAAGTTGAAATTAAGTCAAGTAATTTACTTACTGTCCTCCTCTAATTGACATATAAAGGCTGTGATATCTTGCCCTATAAACCACAGTGATTTGAGGTTTTTATCCCACAAAGTGAATGATTGTGTGGATACTGAGCAACTTGGCAAGGTCTCTGCTTTCCTTCCCCTCCATGCCCAAAAGATTGAAATTTTATTCATATGTGGTTAAGCTCAATCCTAAATTAATAAAACTGTTCAAAAAGGCGAATGTTCAGTCCTTGATAGAATAAGCAATATACCTTACTGTGCAGTGTTTCCTGAGGTAGGTGGAGGACAAGAAAGTTACTCAGTGACTTCCACAGATATTTGATCTCAGTGCTCATTGATATCAGCCTGTGGAGGCAGCTTTTGACTGAATACATTTTTCTGTTGCCTTTTATGTGAAGTAAGATTATTTGGGTGTAGAAGATCTCTGATGAAAGTGATTTCACTTATTCTTCCTGTTCTGTTGATGGTGCTGATTTTGCTTAGAAGACAGACTGCCAGCAGAACCCACAGATACTGGGTGTTCTCTCGTAGAATTTGGATAATGCTTGTGCTGCAGTCATATCTCCATTTAGAAGGCTAACTACAAACCATCTGGACAGACCAGTGATGGCCCCACTGACGGCTGCCAGGCTTTGCTGCAGCTTCTAGCACCCAGCATTACTGTGTTGTGCTTGCAGCTTGCCACTGTCAGTCTTATTTGATGTCAAAGTTCTTTTCTGTCACTTTCTTGGAGCATATGAACAACTTCCTTTACTGAGCCTGAACGAGCAATTCTGTAACATTTTTGACTTTGT
Source organism: Parus major (assembly GCF_001522545.3). Lineage (NCBI taxonomy): Eukaryota > Metazoa > Chordata > Aves > Passeriformes > Paridae > Parus > Parus major. The sequence continues at coordinate 138,172,634 of NC_031769.1, forward strand.
GAAATATAAAGCTTTTGTAAAGCTTTACTGTCTGTTTTGACATGGACAAGATTGTTCAGTGCTAGGACAAGATTGTTCTATGCATAGGTAAATTCTGTAAAACTGCATTGCATGTTTATTTGTAGTCCTAAATTCAGTAAGATTAATTCTTCAATATTCTTACAGTAGCTGGCAGAAGATTGCAGACTATCTGTCGGCAGACTTCGTATCTTCAGATGATATCATAAATATTATTGATTTAAATGAACTCTGGAGAGGAAAGATTCAGATCTGGGAAAGAAAGGTAAAATAGGTTTTAGGTTATAATTGTGGTGGTTATTTTTTAAAGCATCTGTGTACCTCATTTAAAGCATTTATTGTGCAGTGCATTTTATGCCTTAATCCAAATTTGGTTTCTATCGTGTAAATCAAAGGTAATGTGCAACATGTCTGGGTGGGTGAGAGGATGAAATGATAAATGAGACCATCAAGATCTGAACTTCAGAAATCCAGATGCACCCCTCTGAAATATTTTTGTTAAAACTTACTGTTCAAAATTAGATAATTTTATATCTATCACAAATCATTGTCATGTAAGTATAAGTCATTGTTGCAAGCATATGTCTAATGTTTCTGCAAACCTGAGAGCTTTGTGACATTGTGTACATTTTCAGCATTACTGTTTTGGATTTCCTAGTTGGTTATCTAAGTCTAGTATTTTTTCTTAATTTTACAGTTCTAAGAAAAAATAATACTAATTGTTAAAAATAATAACACATCTAACTGGCTGAAAAGAAATAATTTTAATCTCTTTTTGACACATTTATTGTCATCTTTTTTTTTTTTTTTCAGTTTGGATCAGGAGCAGATTTTCCAGAATTTTGTATTAAGAGCACTTCAGCAAAGACATTCAGGACTGCAAAATTAAATTCTTGCTTTGCTGCTAAGAAAGAGTGGCAATCGAGGAACACTGATACTTTGCCAGAAGCAAGTATTATTCTTGATGTTTTCTTTGAATTTTAGAATTTGTCTGTTTTACTTTCCAGAGAAAATTAATAATTGGGGAATTCTTAGTCAGAACTGAAAGTATAGAAGTAATGATTTCATAAAGGATATTGAGGAATGCTTCTTTTGTACATCTGTATTGTCAAAACAGGTCCTTAATACTCCATCTGTTTGTTCTTAGGGATACAATACCAGATTTTTTTTTTTAGTAGAAATTGAGACTTTGTTCAGTTTAATACTCAAAATAGTTAAATTATGAATTCTGTATTTATCTAACCCTTCCCACTTAATTTTAAAGGTTTGGGGTTGGTTTTTTTTTACACTCTTGCTGCTTCATGTTTTCTCCTGGAAGTAGATAATTGATGGGAACTCCAGAATCATATGTGTTGATGAAAACAAAAATGAGAATTATGAAAATTGGCATCAGTTTGGAGTTTGTTGTTTTCATTGTTAAAACATGGAAAATTTGTATTGCATTTGTCTGTTCCTGGTAGATCATATTTTATTTTGGGTAACAATTAGAACTCATTTAATGCACATTGTTGACATTCTACAAAGTCAGACTTATTATCAAAAATTAAATACCTTCCTTTTTTTAATATAATATAGTATTATGTTGTGAAATGTTTTTGCATTCCTTTATTGCTGTTTCAGATGTTATCTGCAAGGCTAATGCCTCCAGCAAAACACTTGAGGAACTTCAGCTGACATAACATCATATATATAACATAGAGTTATATAGATATAACTATATAGATATAACATATATATAACATAGAGTTATATATATAGGTTTTAATTTGATCTCTTTTCAGGTTTTTCATTACTATGGTCCTGCGCTGGAATTTTTACAGATGGTGGTGCTTTCTGATCTACCTTCCATTTTTATATCAGATCTGGAGTTTGAGCTGTATCCTTTTTTTTAAGGATCTAAACTACTACTGATAATTGTCTATAGCAGAAAGAAAAAGATCAGCATCCACCCATGCAAGTAACAGACAGATGAAGATAGGCAAGGGTTCATTCCTTTCTAGCCTGCCAAAATAGTCACAGTGATTTTTCACAACTGGATTTTTTAGTTTTGACATTTAAAAAACCATGTGTTGTTGATATTATTCTACATATAATTCATCTGTTGATGTACATGCTGTTTGTGGGAAAACAAGAGAAAAATGTGTATTCTGTGCAAGTTTAAAAAAAGCCTCAAGGCCTTCTTAGGGAAGAATGAAGCATACTTCACAATTTAGGAACATTTGTCTGCAAACCATATTTTTATTGTACAGTGGGAAAATCTGTGGCAGGGTTTAGCAGAGGAGTTCTCTCTGCAGTGTGTGCTGCAGAGATCTCGAGATATATTACTATTGGTTTTTAAAAGTATGTATTTTTGGTATTAGTCTTGGTGCACCAATAATACCTTAGGATATATAATACTGGATGCTGAGATTTTGAATATATAAAGATCCGTTTCTGTCAGCCTGTAGTACAGATGTCAGTGGAGTATTTTGTCATATAACATTTTCAAGTGTGTTCACTTTACCAGGAAAGGTGAGTTTTTTATGTTCTGTGGTACTGTAGTATCAAAAACTAGATGCTTGCAGTGCTTCTTTCAGATATGATGGTAACCTGATTTGTAAAATAGAGGTGCATAGTTCTTTGTGAAGATGAGATTCCTTAAACTGTTCTGTTCAGGAGTCTGTCAAGAAAGAATACCGAGGAGACATCTACACTGCTTCTGGACCAGATTTCTTTTCTCTCTGAGAAGGTAAAAACTTTTTATTTCTGTATAGCAGAAAAATGAAGGTATGTATGTTGCCTATAAAAAATACAGGAATAATATTTTAAAATCTAGTCTCTAAGCTTCTTCAATATTTAATTCTAAAGCAAACATGGATTTCAAGAGTCCATGGTATACATACCCACTGAAAAGTTTTCTCTTTATTGCTGCTGAGTTTCAATCTTGTAAAAGATTTTCTAATTTTTAATCCTATCCTGACAGATAATTTCTGTACTATCATAATTGAGCTATTGATTTTTTTAGCAAAAGGTGGGCATGTGTGTAGCCTACAAAATGTATCTAGCTACTGTGAAATGGAAAGGTTTTTTTATTTTATATGGGCATATTCTGATTTTGGATAAAAAGAGTTCATGAAACCTTTACAGTCCTGCTTTCTCCCTCCCTCCTCTGCCTTAGAATGATAGTGACATTATCATATAGCCACAGTATTAATTTGAAGATGTTTTTCCTGAACATTCTATCACCTTTACATACAAGTTAATACATCCTGTTTAGGAAAGTTTTTTAGTGTTCATAAAATAAATCTATGCAAATAGATTAAATATATTAAATAGTGCAGCAAAACAAAACCTGCACTTTAAAAATGGTGGTACAGTTATTATGAATAATATGTTTTTTGTTTACTGTGGAAATGGTATCCCATTATCAGGCTGTATGTTTCATTTTCAGTTTGTTATTTAGGGTTTTAGTAACTCTTTTTCTCCTCTGCTACTCCATTCTCCATTAGCTTAGCCACAAGAGCAAAAGGTCCTTTTTCTAATGCTGTACCAAAAGTATCTTTTAAAATGGTTTTGTATTGGTAAATATCCCAGGTAATCTTCATTTTACTTAAGAATACTCAACACTTGGTCATACCCTTTTTACAATCGAAGGGCTCACATTTCTACTATTTTTTTTTTAAAGAATAAGCCAAAACAGCAAAAACACATTCTCAGGTTACTTTTTAGATTCTGTACATGTTGAATTGAATATATTTTGAAAATAACAATTTCTCATGGGGATTTTTTTTCAGTCTGCTACTCAAAGTATTGCATGTTTGTAGGCTTTTCTAGTACCTGTAATAGCATTGCTTTATTGCTTGAGTGTTCAAATACGTCTGCAGTTTTTCTGTTAGTGCTTATTGGTCTGAAGTCTACATAGAAACATAAACATAGTCCAGTATCTGGTTGAGGGACAAGGGAAATATGTAGGAAGGAAAAAAAAAATAAATTTTTTCATGGGAAGGCAGAGTCACTGATGCCAACTATTATCTTTGAATTCTCTTTTCACTCTGGATACTGCTCTACAAAAATGTTTGGATTTTGGAAGTGTCTCCGGGTTATGGAGACACTTGCAATACATAATAAATAACTTTTTTGTGTATGAAATGGAAATTCAGAAGTTAATGATATCTCAATTGGACCAAAAAGTAAACACAATTTTTACAGCTTTTATGTCAAATGCAGTTCTATTTTCATTGATTTGAATGACAGATACGTTGAAATGTTTTTCTTCAGTTCAAGTAGATTTGAAATAATGCCAAATCAGTAGCTCAAGAATGAAATGTAAAACAGGTTTCACTAATTGCATGTTTTATATTTTCTCTTCTTAGGTGGGAGCTTTATTTACATTGCTGTGTAATGTAAGCAGTGTAGTGATCCCATCTCCTGCCCAGCTGAGCAGCAAGAAATGGAAGGAATATATGGCTAAGAAACCCAAGGTCATTTCTGGTATGTGTATTTTGTTGTGGTTATATGGATGTGTGTGTGTGTGTGTGTATATATATATATATATATATATATGCTGATTTTTTTCTGTATGTTTGGGGTTATCTTTTTAACTTCAATGAAATTAAGTCAGGGATTGTAAAATCTTCGTTGACATGGGAAGATTTAGTGAATGAAAATTCAGCTATGCAAACTTCTGGAAGAAAAATGGTAACATCAAGGCAAACCTTGGGGAAGCACTGTGTCTCCTTTAAACCATTTTTGTGTCCTGTCTGTCAGTTAAGGTTCAGTTTCCACACATCTTTCTGAGGTGATTGTAAAATCCATGGCACAGAGGTTTACTTCTGCAGGTGGAATTCCAGTCTGCTTCACTGAGGTGCTTCCCTTTTCGTTAAGCATTTCCAGAGGTTCTTCAGTGCACTTGCATTTAATGTCAATCTCTTCCTGGGAAAATATAGACTATTAAGAAATACTGAATGCCTCCATACACCTGGGAGCCAGTGTGCTAAACTTGTGATTGAGAACCTGCTCCCTGTAGGGCTGTCCTGATGGCAGCTGACTTTCATACCCTGTGCTTATAAATCTGATTCAGAAAGTGGGAGAAGGGAATCAGTGCAGAGCAAGGCTGGGGCAGATTTCTCAGTCAGCCAGTGAATGTGTCCTGCAAGTGAGGCATTGTACAAGCAGTGACTGTGAGGTTTGTAGGCACTTGAAAACATCAGGCTAGAAGGAACTTGATGGTAACCCAGTGCTTGAAGTACTTATCTAAGACATGATGAAGTGCTGGATTCTGTCTTCTTAAATAATCTCATTTATACATGGTCTAATACACAATTAACATAGATTTCAAGGAACAGTGACTATTTCTGTTGCCAACTCAAGACAATTTTTAAAACAAGTATGCAGATGAAGATAGCTCATACTAGTGACTGATATCTTTTCAGGTTTAGAGACAGGAGAAAATTGAAAGGAATTAGGAAGACTTGTATAACAGGACAAGAAGCTTAATTATGGAATGGGTACTGGCAGTACAACAAAAGTTGCGTTTTTCCCAACCTGGAAATGAAACTCGAGATAATTTTAGCAAGGAGGTAATAAAAAAGGGGATCTTTATTGAAGGCCTTCAGAGGCAGTTATGGAAAGATGTCCACAAAAGCCTACCCCCCCCAGGGGTGAGTACGTTTATAGATTTTATGAAATTAGCATAATTGATTAAAAGCACCAATTAGAGACAATTCCCCCCCAGGCCAAGCCCCTTCTCTGGAGCCTCCCCTTCAGCACTAGTTATACTTTGTCCATGAGAATGTATCCTGAAGAGTTGTTCTCAGCCTTGGTTCTCAGGAAGAACCAAGATAGCACTGGGGCCTTGTACTTCCCAGGGCTTGGAGCGCTGGAATTTGTTTTGTCTTTCTGCTTAGGGAAAGGCCATGGAAAAGTACTGGGGAAATCAGCTATTTATACAGTATGTGACAGAGTTAAAGCATATGTGTGAAGAATATAGAGAACATAAAAAAGAAAACAGGCAAAAGCCAAATGGCATCAGCAGTATATAGACTTAAAGTTTTCTGCATGTTTGAAAGTGGTTGAGTACAGAGGGTGTAGAGCTGGTCACAGCAGCAGCATTTGTATTTATTGGAGAGAGAGTAGTGATTCAGTCAAATGAGCACAAGATCCCCAGTGTCTGCAGGATATTTGTCCTGTGCTCCAGTGGAAGGGTTTTGTACAAGTATTAACTATTGTGTGATCAGTAATACACAACAAGTTCTTATTAAGCCTCTTGAGTAATATTTACTATAGGAGAAGAAGCACGACTTTCTAAATGTATTTTCTTGTTTGGTTGAAAACTGTTGATTTTTTTAGTAGATACCACTAATCTGACTGTACTAAGGATTTGTGAATCCTTAATCTCTTCCATCTGTGGGAAAGTATAATTCTTGGTATTGGTAGTTCTTAAATGCTAAGATTAAAATGCGACATAAAAGCTTACCCATCAGGAGTCATCTTTGAGATGTCAAGATAAACTGGAGAAGAAATATATTTCAAATGACATGGGAAACAGGAAAATATGCAACATTTTTGGAATCTTTATTCTTTTTCCTTTCTCTGAATTTGTGTTGAGGTAGTCTTTTGCCTTCTGTGTCCAACTACACATTTTCAGCAAACACAGGAATATATTATTTGTTGCTTACAAAAATTTATTATACTAATAAATACTCAATTCCCATAGAGTTAATTCTTGAGTCAGTACTGCAAATACCTTATGAGATTAAAGTATTTGACTTTTGAAATTGACTACATCAAGAGATATTCATTGTCTTGATTACTATATCTACCAAGGCGCTATAAAAAGTTTTTTGTGTGAAAAGATAGCAAACCATCCTTTCACTGTTACTGTCAGGTCCCACATTAATTTACTTTGAAAACTGCATACTTTATGCCAGTGTTTAAAAATAGATTGTCTTTATCTTTCATCCAGGCACAAGGGTAAAGCAGGGAGTGAAGCTTTTATTAATGAATAATGCAGTGTCCTTGGGAAGAGTGTGTACAAGATTTCCTTTTCTTCTACAGTTGGATGTTCATCCACTGAACATGTACATATTTCAATGCACATATATAAAAAGGCCTGTTTTTACCTAGCAGAACAGAAACTTCTCTTAATTGTTTCATAGTAAAAATGTAACTTTGCCAGTTAAAGGTTTGCCCATCACTTAGCCCAATTAAAGAACTTCTATTGGCTGCTGGTTAGCAAGATTTCTCACAGAACAGAGGAAAGCAAATGAAAGAATTTTGATGGTGGATTTTAGTTTGTTTTAAAGATGTTTTCCTGAGGGTGTTTCACAGTTATGTCCTGATATTTGTTAAGTTCCAGAAATTGAACTGAAAGGAGAATCTTGCCGATACTATTTCTTGCTACAAGGCAATGGCTCTGGAGGATGTAAAGCAACCTTGATTCATTCAGCTGGCCAGATCAATGGGATGGCCACTCTTGCTGCAGTAAATGGAAAGCTAAAGGCAAAAGCAGAAGAAACAGAGTCAGGTAATTGTAATCAGTTATTTATTAATGAGTATCTGAATGCAGGCAAATGCTACTAAATTTCTTAAGTTCGTTTTATTCACTCCAGGCACTATTAAAAGGGAGAAAACCGGGAGGAATATTACATCTTCTAACAATATTTTTCAAAATCTGTAAGAAAATATAATAAGAGCTTATTTATTCACTGAATTTACTGCTACTATATTTTTTTAATTGATTATGCAAAGTTATTGTCAGTCATTTCTCATAATTGAGATTAGTTGAAAATTGTTTATTGAAAAGGGACATATATATAAAAGTAATGCAAAACAAATTTGTGAAAACTTAAAGGTTAGAAAGTGTGTATTGTTGGTGTAAAGACTGACCAGCCCATGCCAAAAATCTAGGTAAATATCTTTTGGAAATCCTGTTTCACGGATGATTTAAAATAAAAACTTCAAGGCCAGTGGACAAGTTGAGTTTTGTTATTACCTTCAGTTCCTTTGCTGATGTCCATGTTACTGCAGTCTTCAGGGTATGAGCTGGCACTCCTGTCCTAACTGCTCCACTAGGCAGGAGCAGGTGTGCAGCCATTTATCATGGAGTAGTTGTCATGTTACAGCTACACCTACCAGATAACTCTACTAATTCCTGCATTTGTTTCAATAACACTGGCAAAGAAAAGGAGCACAGTGACCTGCATCTTATCCACTTAATTCCTTATTATTGAAATAAATCTGTATGTGATATGACTGATTACTCTGCCATTTATCCTAATTAAAATCCCATTAGTACAGCATCAGAAGACTGAAAGTCCTTGACCATATGCTGGGAGAAAACTTTTCTTTCCTGGTATCAAACTTAGGATCTTTTTATCTTCTTTAAGTGTTAGTCATGTTTAATTGTGTTGTCATTGTACTGGTTTTGTACAGAAATTCAAAAATACTAGTCAGGCATCTCTTCAACTGGAATGAATTTGTGTGGTTTTTCGATGATTAGCCATATTTGAAAGTCTGGTAATTTCCTTTGAATATGAGATTTTTATGTTTCCTATATTTAATGACTCCAAAAAGAGATTTGTAATAAAGATTTCTCCTAATTTGGACAGACTTTGATATTTCTGACTTTATCAAGTCTCTGCCATGCTATTGTGGAGAGGAGATTGTACAGAGAGAAACAAAACTGTCTCGTCTCCAAGTGTTTGCCTTGAAGGAGTATCTCAGTAAGTAATGGGAAAGCTCTGGTCATTCTCAAACTAGTGTTTAAAAGGTCTTTATTTCAGGTTGGATGGGATGGTTCACCTCAAAAACTGAAGTTGTTTGACAACCCAAGTGTGTTGATCACTTTGTGAAGGAATAGCAGAAGTTTATTTTTAAACTTTGAAGTACATCCATGTTTATCTGTCAGATAATGGAAGTTATCTGACAGATAATGGAAGAACTAGTGTTGATGGTTGCTACAGAGAATACTCTGAATTTTTGAGCATAGCTTTGAAATAATTCTGTGATGATTTCCCCAAAATTATTTACTGCAGGATATGCCTTCTGCAAAAATAAGGATTCTTGTTTGGATTTTTCAGCTTTTTAAATTTTTATTCTTTATTTGAAAAGTCTTAAGCAGCAGAAGAACACCATGGATTGTAGATTTGTTAGATTTATCATGATGCATCATTCATAATGATAACTTAAAAGATCATCCTCCTTAGATTTTTATGACTTTGCAGAGGAGTACATTTGAGTGTCCTGTTTTTTTACCATCTTAAGTCCATTGCATAAAGAGACTCGATTAAAAGAAAAAATGCTTCAGAGAGTTTGGCTGGCTTATTGAAAATGGCATGCTGTGGAGATAATTTAGCTGTATTCTCATTACCAGAATAGTAGCTTAAAGAAAATAAGATTTCTGTAAGTAGCCTTGTCTCCCACCCCACATCCCCTGCTGACTCAGTTATTTTCAGATTCCTGTCTGCCTCAGCCCTGAGGCTGGGCCTGCTTGCCCAGCTTTAGAGCTTGTGTTTTAGTTTCTTTCGAGTGGGTCACCCATTTCCATTAAAGGACTCAGCTGGGGGACCTAAATCATAGCAGAATTACCTGACCTTTGATATTCTGACCGAAGAGCCCAGAACAGGCTTTCAGTTATGGTGGAGCCACACTCCTGCCACAGCAGTGGGAACAGGTGGGTGGGAGGCTCTGCAGGCTGGAGCCCTTTGCTTTTAATCTCAGCAAGTCCAGGTGTTTGTCTCTGGGGGATTCAAACCTGGATGTACTCAGAAATGCATATACCCAGAACTTAAAGGACTGTAAAAACATGAATCATGTGTGACTTCAGCTGTTCTGCTATTATTTTCATTTTTCCTTGGAATAAACCACCCATGTCTTACTAATACAATAGTAAATGTCAAGTTGACTTACTTGTCTTACTGTGTTTGGGTGGGGATTTTCTTGTTTAATTGTTTTTTAGCAGGCTCCTGTTGTTGTTACTTGCAGATGCAATACGTTTTTATTTTTTCTTTTATAGACAGAAAGGAATTGACCAAGAAGCCTGCAGTTATTTCTACCAATGAGTTTAGAAGCTTATTAAAACTTACAAGAGAAAGTTTTTTGGACCTGTACAGCACTAGTCTTCCTAAGCCTGTTCTACAGAAAGTCTGCAATAAAACCAGATCATGCACTGTGACTTGTGGTAAGTATTTTTATATACAAAATACACTGTTTATTTTCTTTGGATGTTTTTTAATATTTTTTGGTTGTCAATATTTTGCTAAAAAGAATAAAGTATTTTTACCAAAAGAGGAAAACATGGAAGGAAAAGTAAAGTAGCTTTCTAGGCTTATTTTGCAAACTGAAATTACCCTTGCAATGCCTATTTCCTTTTCTTTCTTGACAAAAATTTGTCCAGAAAACATTTCTGATTGCATAACGAGGTAGATTTTTATTTACATACTTTCAGAGATATGAATTGAGGAATACCTAATATAATGGACTGTATATCTATTTCTTTAAGGAATAAGATTCTTTATTTAGGGTTATCCAATATGTACTTTTTGCAGAGCCTGATTTAATGGAGCCAAATCCATTGGAGTGGCCAGAAAGACATGTTCTTCAGAATTTGGAAAACTTTGAAAAAAACAAGCAAAAAATGAGGTAATAATAAAATACTGCAGATTTTCTTTGGAATAGCCATTGAATTTTGCTGTAGAGGAGCTTTGTGTTGATAACCACTGTGTAAACCATTTTCACATATATTGATAATCTTTCAAAGAAAATAATTGCTTAAGTCTAAAACTATTTTTCTGTCAATTTCCAAAGGTGCAATTTCTTGGTATTTGAATGAGTATTGTTTTGATTTTTATTGACTAAATGCAACTGGAATCTAGCTGAAAGCAGAATAGTTCTAAAACTAAATTACCAAAATGGCACTTCTAGAAAATAGTAGCCATGGTAGGAAAACATACAAAAGCTTTTCTTTCTCCCAATACACCCTAAGTAATAGAGATAATTTAGTTGTTTTTGTCAACATGTACAATGTGTTCTAATCTTGTATTTCATAGTCAGTACTTAATATCCTGTATCAAGTAATTTTGAAGTCAAAGAGCCTATTGGTTTTTTATTTGGAATTTTTATTTAGTTATGTTTTGCCTTCAGTGCTGTTCAGATGAAACCCGTAGATCTTTGTGTCACTTAAGGCAGTCTGTTGATTTCAGTTCAGCTCTCTCTTTATATAACACTTGTCAAGGAATGTTTTGGTTGCATATTAGAAAAAGGTTCTTTACCCAGGGGGTGGTAGTGCACTGAACAGGCTCCCCAGGGAAGTGTCACAACACCAGCCTGACAGAGCTCAAGAAGAGTTTGGACAATGTTCTCAGGCACATGGTGTGGCTCTTGGGGATGGTTCTGTGCAGGGCCAGGAGTTGGACTTGATGATCCTTGTAGTTCATTCCAGTTCAGCTTGTTTTGTGATTCTGTGACTTAATGGTCTATGGTGGTAACATTCATGCTGACAGACCTGCAGAGCCAAGTGTCCAACTGTCCTCTTCAGAGTCACTTCCATCCCATTTCCCTCTTTCAAGTACAGGAGTTTGCCGTGGCTTAGACTGGAGTTCTGCATATGATAAATTCTCACATTAGCATTCTCATGGTGGTATTATTACTATTGGCTTTTGTTTTCAAACAGGCAAAGTTCTTCCTTTTAATTAGCTGTTGAAAAGCTTCCTGAATGACCTTTCTGTTCACTGACACATAGTGTTTATTTTATTGCTCATAAACTGAACTGATTATCTTTCTTATCCTGCATCAGGATATAATGTTTTGCCTAACAGTAGAAAAGGGGAACTTTGATATACTTGATTGAAGACACTAAAAGAGAATGGAGGGTTGTATGCAGTAGTGACTTCATGGTTCCTTTCCTGTCTATTGTATATATTTTTTTAATGGGAACCAATTTTTGGTCCTAAAATAGTAAAAAGGTTTGAATAATCTTCTTCCTATGTTGTATGTCATCACCAAACTCTAAATTCTTGAAGAAATTACTTTCTTCAGTCAAATGTTAGAGAATTTACACCAATTATCATGTTAGAGAATTTACACCAATTATCATTCACACATTTGTGTGAATGTTCTTAAGGAGCAACTTTGTTCATTTTACTTTGGTGCTAGTTTAATTTCTCCAGAGCAGCAAGGATTTAATATCTTTAAAATACCATGAGTTTATTAAAAAAAATATAATAAAAAAAAAAAAGAATCTTAGACTGATCTTTCCTTGCTTCCTTTTTTCCAGAGTTCCTCTGTTTGCACATTCATCTGAGCAGTTGCTGGGACATAAAGACAGCCAGCGGGAGTCGCTGACCCTGCTGGATGCTAAAGAGCTGCTGAAGTATTTCACCCCAGAAGGGCTGCCCGTGGGGGATCTCCAGCCACTCCAGGTTCCCAAGCGGTATGAGCAGCAGGTTAAAGCTGCAGCAGGTTAAAGCTGCAGCAGGTTAAAGCTGCAGCAGGTTAAAGCTGCAGCATGTTAAAGCTGCTGAAGACCACACTCAGAGCTGATGTAGGGACAAGTAAATGAGGGTGCAGTGGGCGTCACAGAATGGCATAACTGGATTGGAGTTTTTAACTTGCAGTATCCTTACATCACATGCCTGCCAGTGAAATCAACTGCTTTGGTCTCCCATCAGTATTGCTGTTTAGTTCTTTCAGAATCTGAAATGGCTGGAGATGATGATCTTGGTCCTAGGCATTTAAACAACAAAAGAATCACCTGAAGCACAAGTGTTACTGGTAGAGCTCTGCTAAGCTGCTGCTGCCTATGTGTCTATTTCCAGGAGAGTATTACTAGTATTTCTAGTAAAGCAGAAGCTACTGTGGCAGAGTAATGTAATTTTTTTGGTGTGATTTCTTTCAGTGGAGGGGAGTCTAGGTGGGAAGACAAAATAGGAAAAGGAAATTGCTGAGCCTATTTAACCATGTTTGTTCCCTGTCGTGCTTTTTATGTGGTAAAGTGCTTCTTGAGGGAAACTTATGTACTCTGGTGGCTTTGCAAGTATTCATTCTTAGTGTGTCTGCTGGTAATTATTAGTATATTAACTTCTGCTTTTTCAGCAGGAAGATAGATACATGGAGTTACTGGAGTAGTTTTCAGGATCTGAATATCTGTTAGATTTAAGGCCAGACTCTACAGGAGTCAGTGTTTGTAGAACCAGAGCCTCTACTATTTGTGCAGTGTGTCACAGAGTGGTAGGTAAGCAAGGCAGTCTTTGCAGTCACTACAATTATATTTGTTGACCTTTCTAATACTGAATAATAGAAACTATGATGCAGTTATTTGATATAGCCCTTGATCCTTTTTCAGACTTCATTATATGTCATACGAGTGCTTGTGAGAGGGAAAGGTTCTGTAGTATTTTGGATTTTCTGTAGGATTTTTGAGACTTCTGTGAAATAGTTACTGAAATTTTGAAACAAAACTTAATATGTTCTGAGCAGAGAATTCAAGCAAATTAGAAAACATGCTGTAAAGATTTAGAATCTCCTAGTGGGTTGTTAATGAGTGCAGAAGATTTAGAATTTTGACTAAAATATTTTCCTTCCAACTAGTTGTGTGGGAAAGAAGTGAATAATTTTTCACTGCAAAGATCTATTTTTTTAGTCTTTGATTTTTTTTCAAAGCCTCCAGAGAAGCACTATAGCAGAGAGTACCTTGAGTGTCTTGAATGATTTGCATTGATGAGTGAGATCTGAATTTGAATCAAGTCCAACAGATCCCTGTACTCTGAGCTGCTCGCTCCCCTGGCAGATGCTCTGACTAAATTCTCTGGAATAATGAGGAACTTTGCACAGTAGGTGACCAAGAGCAGTGAATACAGACCCAAGGATCTTCCTGACCAACAAAAGGATTGAAGAGATTTTGAGAGGGACTGGTGAATTAAGGGCATGTTTGCTTGTTTTCTGTGTTTGAGCTGAGATAGAAGTTTGATAGATTACAGTTTTGGCTGACAGTCTTTCCAAATTATCATCTTGCTAGATCCAGTATCACATCTTTGCTGGATATTTTTCTCAGGTTATTCCAGTGGAAATGGTGCAGAGGCAGTCTATATGAATAAAATTTGAAGCAATGTGTAAGTTTCAGACTGTTACATCTTTCCTTTATCTCTTCCCTTCTTTAGAGATAAATGTCATGGTGTGTTGAGATCTGGCAGCAAGATCATTCTATCTGCCTTGCTATGGCTTATTCTGTTGAAATACCTTCAAACAAATGCACTCATGTGATTTAGCTGCAGAGAGTTACTAGCTGGAATTGAAATATCCCAGGAAACAAGCCCTTAGTTCTGAGATCTGGGAGAGATGAGTGTTGGACAAGGCAACAACTTGAAGCCAAAGGGAAGGAATTGACTACTTATAGTGCGTGTGAAATATGGGAGGTCACTTGCCAGTTCCTCTCAGTTCATTCCACTACTCAGGTGTCCCATTGTGAGATTGTGATATTTTCCTAGTTTTATCGGTAAATTATTTGGAGCAGTGACCTTAACTGTCTGAGAAATGTCTAAGAGCTTTTGTAAAAATAATAGCTCATTAGGAATTAGTTGAATTTAAATTCTCACTTCAATACAGATTTAATTGATGCCTTAGCCTAGAGGCTTAGCTGTAAGACATGCTGTTTTGCTCTTCCTATGTCAAGGCATTTGCTTCTGATTTTTGGAAGTATAGTTTATCCTGACAGTAACTAGTTAAAATAGATCTTTATTTTTCTCCTTTCAGTGAAACTACATTTCTTTTGACACCAGAGCTTACTCCTAGAAAACTCAGAGCTTTGCCTTTTGAAAAAGCAGCTGGATGCTATTATCATGGACTCGAGTAAGTTTCCTGGCTTCTTTTCCCAGATTTATTTTTTATTTTCCAGGCTAGGTATAATTAGAAAAGTTTCAAGCAACATGTTTAAGGGTATGTTAATTATGGTTTAAATGTCACTGGCTTAAATCTCAACATTCCTGCCTTGATGCCTGATGTTTGTAGAAACATTGAAGGTCTTCTTTTCTCAGTTGTACTGCTGTATCTATTCTCAGTGTCTCTGAAAATTTTTTTCAGAACTGAAAATGGCAAGGGAATTGGGGTTCTTTGTACATATCAAGTTCCTCAGAAACTCATGCTTTAAGTACATACATAGTTTCTGCTTTGGTATTTAATTGTAGACTCTTCCAGACTAATAGTCAAAAGGTTTACTGAGAGCTGCTGTGATGGTATGTTATGATAACTGCTACCTGTATGTTCAGGGAACCTGAAAACACCAGCTGGCAAATGTTAGTGGTAACAACATTCAAAAGGATCCATGTGGTTAGGACTGTTCGTTAATTTCAGCCAGCCAGAAATAGTTACTTGTCAAAGCAAATAAATGGGCAAACTGTCACATAATGTGACTGTGTAAAAATAGTTTAGAAAAATACAAATATTGACATTGAGGGGAAAAGGAAAAAGGCTATAGAAATGCTGGAGCAGATAATTAATAATTCTCCCATACAGACAATCTTAGTGCAGTATATATTAAGAAATACAGTGGATACCAAGCATAGTTAGTTCAGTTTCTGTGCAAATTTCTGCTGCTTCCTAAAATCACATTTTCAAATGATCAGATTATCAGAATGTGGCTAACAATGCTGCTGGTATCTTTTTCCTGTCAATTTTAGTTTGGTTAAGCCTGTGTTTAATTTCTGGTAATTTTAGTCAGGCTCTCAAGGGCAGTGAAGCATTCTTATCTGTTTTGTTACCTTTTTTTCTAAACAGTAACTCATGAGTCTGTTAGCCTTTTTAGATTTGTAATAAGTGGCACATGAGAGGCAACTGGGTAGAAAAGAGAAATACATATGGTAGGTGTGAGAAGAAACAACTTGTCTGTTGCTATGTGGTATCTTGCTTCCCTGCCTGACCTCAGCAGAGTGTGCCTGAGATTTCAAATTAGGCACAGCACAGCTTGTGCTTCCTCTTCTCTTAGCAAAATATGACCACAGGGAGGCCTGGGTATTGTGGAGAGGAGGAAGATCCT
Organism: Parus major; assembly: GCF_001522545.3. Taxonomy (NCBI): domain Eukaryota; kingdom Metazoa; phylum Chordata; class Aves; order Passeriformes; family Paridae; genus Parus; species Parus major. The sequence goes on from NC_031769.1 coordinate 138,188,658, forward strand.
GGCATGTTAATACTGCAGGGGCAATGTGCTTAGCAGTATGGGAGGGAAGCAGTGAGAGGTATTTTAACAAGGGTGTTGTGGTTTTGGGGCAGATGTGTTTGGTACTATGCAGTTTTCATCCGTCCAGCTGCTGTATTTATATTTGAAAGTAAAGTCTTGTCAAAAAACAAGGAGTAGCAGTTATCATAGAATGGTTTGTGTTGAAAGGGACCTTAAAGATCATCTAGTTACAGCCTCCATGACATGGGTAGGAACATCAATATCTCACATCTTTTTTCCCAGAGATGCTCTTAATTAATTTTTCACTTAGCCTGTATTTGTGCTGGCATTGCCCTTACTTAGGGGCAGGACCTTGCACTTGGCCTTGTTGAACCTCTTAAGGTTTGCACAGGGCCACCTCTCAAGCCTCTGGATGGGACCCCTTCCCTGGTGTTGACTATACCACAGAGCTTGGTGTAAATGGCAAACTGCTTTGCTTTCCTGAAGTCCAGGGGTGAGCTTGTGTGCTCTCCTTGCTGCCCTGAGGGTCTCAAACTGCACTGGTGAATGGTCACTGGAGCCAAGGCTGCCCTTGAGCTACACATTCCCCACCACCCCATCCTTGTTGGTGGGCACAAGGTCCAGCTTAGCTCCTCACCTCACTCAGGGAAGGAAGTTCCCAGTGCATTCCAGGAACTGCCTCAATTGCCTCTGCCCTGTATATTGGCCCTCCAACAGATTATTGGGATGGCTGAAGACATGAGGCTGTTCCTGTTTATGATCAGATCAGATTTTTGGTGTAATGAACATTGTGGCAGATACTTGAATGCTGTTTTGCAAAGAGAAAGCAATTGCCATTAAAGAAGTGAGTAAAATGACAATTTGCCTTCTAAAGTTAAATAGATTTTTTGTATCTTTGTAGGGTATGTTACTACTTGGGACTGAGAATATAAATAAGAAAAACTAAATACCTTAAAATTTTTAAGTCAACTTACTCTCTTATCAGATAATGAATTCATCTCTAGTGGAAGGTCTTTCTCAACTGTAGAAAGAGATTCATCAGTCAGTTATTAGAAAAACTAATTTCTCCCTAAATATGAAAATACTCTGAAGAAGGTGGAAACATCAGAACTAGCAATTTAACATGGCTCCTTTTAAAGAGCTAAAAGTAAAGAATGTGTCTTGCATTCCTAAGAGTAGGAAACGCTGCTGAGCAGTTTGAAGGGTGGGCTGAGCAATAGCTTACACTACACAAATCATTTTGTAACAAAGAGGCTGAAATAATACAGGATTTACAGTTATCTTTCCATGCACTACAGTAAAATACTGGGTGATGAAATACTGTTCTCTTGCAAGGAATACTGAAAATCATCTACACCAGAGAAAAGTTATTTAAGATACATTTTGTGTTATCTTTGTGTTATATTGGGTTAGCACTGTTCATTTGTTACAGTTCAGCCCCACTGTAGTTAAAACAGTTTTTTCTGTTGATTTGGTTGAGTAAGCTACTTAGTCATTGTAGTCAATAGGAAGCTTGTGCTTGCTCAGTGATACATTTTTTGTATTTTTAGTACTTAAAAAATGTGAATCCCTCATAGAGCAGTGTTTATCTCAGACAGAGCTAAAAGTTGCATTTCAAAGAGTTTGTTCAAGGAAAAATTTCTGCTAAGGTCCATGGAAATCTTGTAAGAACAGTGTAAAAAGTTACAAATAATATATAATTCAGCTTCTTTGTTTGGGTTGGACTTAAGTATAGCAAAATCTACCGGGCAAGTGTTAATTTACTGGGCTGTTAAAAGTTGTCTTAAAGAACAGTACACCAGTTCAAACAAAAATAAAAGTTTTGGCGTTCACATGACTGTCAGAAGTTTTCCTGATTGTAATAAAGCAGAGACTTTCTCTCACAGGTTTCTCACCCAATTTCAATTTTAGATATTGTCTAGATAACAGAAGAGCCTTGGAGAGAGATGTGGGATATGCTGAACTTCAAACTCGTCTTATTCGCTACGAAACTCAGACAACTTGCACGAAGGAGTGCTGCCCTGTGCCTCTTGTCTTGAGTCCTCTGCCATCTCCTGCAGTCTTGTCAGAGCCTGGAAGTGTCCCTGATGGAGAGTCTTTACAAAGTGAATTCAAAACAGAGACATCAAGGCTAAAATGCAGATCAAAAGACCTGGATTACTTTTATCCCAAGAAAAGGTAATGCACTGAATAAAATGAACCTTAAGCGTGAAATGTTTCAGTAGTCTCTTGTGAACCACATCTTTTCTTTCATTTCAGAATGTTTTAGTGAAGCTATCTAGACAAATGTTCTAGTTGTTTAGTCCTCTTCTGTAGGTTCATTTTTTTCTCAAGTGTGATCTCTCATCAATGGCATTAGATTAATTGAAACCATGCAGCACAGGCACACTTTATTTAGTAGATTTGGGGTTCTATCTTGCAGTCTCAAGTGCCTTTGAAAAGATGACAGATAGCCTCATCTAGGACTGAAACAGTCAGTGCTCCTGCACTACGAATAAATAACTAAAGGTTTAGAAAGCCAAGGACTGTACAAACAGAATAATTGAATTTCTAATCCAAACGACTGCTGGCATAAGATGACCTACCAAAATTCAATCTTATTGTCAGCCTTGTTTATTAAAGTCTTTTCTGGAAGTTTACTTTTTAAGATTTCCATTTGAACCTTGTTCTCATTCTGAAGTTGCAAACTCTGTCACTGAAAAATAACTGCTAGGTAACACTATTTCCACATTCACTTTTTTTACTGTAATACTTCACTTATTCCTTATTTCCAGTTTGATACCCTTTGCATTCTAATCACAATAAGCCTTTAATAGAGGTCTTGGTTTAGAAATATGTATATCTTTTTCAGCTTACTGAATAGTTACAAAAGAAGATGTGATTATACCTAACATTTTGTAAATTGGAGTTTGGAATTACTAGTGCTCTTACAAGTTGAAGAATCAAGGATAACTATGTTCCCATAGAATTACAATGCCCAACTTCCTGTAGTTAAAGTGAATTGTGACATTCCTATAGGGCCAAAGGAAATTAGTTTCAAGAAGTTTTGTCTCATCCTAAGACTGGAGGCCAATTCTCCTTCCATGAGTTTTATTTTCTTAGTTACCTAATTTCTTGAATTTGTTGTTGGACCTTTTTTAATTGGAGGTGCAATGGGTCTACATATAAGAGGCCAATCCAGTCAGAAGAGTGTTCTTTTAATACAAAACATTTTACAGAATAGAATCCTGTCTTCCTGTCCTTTTCAGATGTTGTTTGCAGGAATGCTCAGTACTTAAAGCTCTAAAGCAGCAGCCTCTGTAGCAGAAACAATGGCACTAAAAGAGTCAGTCCAAAACCTGAAAGTTATTTTTATTGTTTTTTTTTTTTTTTAATTATTCTTTCTAGGCTAACCAAATCTGAGAGTACAGACTCCCTCCTGTCTCAGGCAAGTGGGAGCAGCAGGAGTCACTGTGCAGTTGGTGTGACGAGGAAATGCTCAGAAAGATCTGTTTCTGTGGCTGCAGTGCCATCAAAACTGCCCAGCCAAGCCCACAGAGCAAACACCAAGGCTGGCTCAGCTGCAGAGCCTGAGGCCTCAAAGCCAGAGAAGGAATCAAGATCCCAGAAGCACACGAGGGTAAAAATCTACCTTGTTCTTTTAGTGAAGAAGCAGCTGTTTTGCTTTTTCCCATGGGACTTGCTTTTTAAAAAAATTTAAACTCAAGGTGGACTATCTTCATCTGAATTTCATTCTGTTCACTTGTGTAAGTGAATCCTGAAGGCACCAAGGAGAGTGCTGCAAAAGCAATGAAAAAGTGTGAAAAGGAAATTTTATCATGCCCAAGGAATTAAGGCTGAGAGAAATAACAGTGAAGAATAAAAAAGGTGGAAGTGAATATCAGTTAATAGGAGTTATGAAATATAAATGATTAATATAAAACCTAAAGGCACCAAAGATAGATATAGATATAGATATATAGATATAGATATACTGGAAGAGTCAAAGGCATTGTGGAGGAACAGACTATTTTGAGAATAAAGAGATTCCAGTTGTTCTGTAAATCCATTAATTGAGATAGCAGTTAAATAATTTGGTGGAATAGTGTTTAATAAACAGCTGTGTGTATTAGGAATGCCTGTTCTTAAATACAGTACACAAAACTGTTTCTGGCTTGCTGATACTAATTTTAAATTAATCCCAGGGTATAAGGAGAACACTGCAAGAATGCTAATGTACTGTCAAAGGCAAGTTGGAATGGTCCAAGGAAGCATAAATTGGTGTGACTCATTCAGACCTGCAGCAGAGTTTAAACATCTGTGATGTAAAGAATGTCAGAGGAAATTTTCTAATGAGACTAGTGTCAGATTTTTAAATTTTTTTTTAATATGTATGCATCAAACAAGGGAGTATCAGTAAAGCAAAAAGTGATCTTTATATATATATATATATTATTTTGGAGAAGAAAAGCCCCAGATAATACTGACTATTTTTTTTAATCTTCCAAGCTCCATGTGAATATTCACTGATCCGTGACATGTAAGCATTTTCTTATTTTTTCAAAAATAAAGGGAATGGAAATAGATTGTTAAACAACTCTGCTCAAATTCAGGCAGTGAGCAGATCGCATTTGGCAATAGATTTTAGACAGACAAGATCACAAAAGATCAGGTTTTCTGTTTTGGGCTTTTTTGCTTCCCTTGAAAATTTTTCATGTCAACAGTTGATGAGCTTCTGGGTGTGTTTCTTCTGTTTCCAAGATGCTGAAGGAGGTGGTTGCTAAGACTCTTCAAAAACATGGAATTGCAGAGGATCATAAGTGCTTTGCATCATGCAGCCAACGTCTATTTGAGATATCAAAATTCTACTTAAAGGTAACTGGAAGACTCACTCTTAGAGTTTTTTATTCTTAGTTAAGTGAAGCCACTCTTGAATAAAACTTTAGAGAGCATATGGGATATTCAGAGTTGATAAAGCTAATATTTCCCAGTGGTATGTTTGTAATGTGTAGATTGTGTGGAGAAACCTTTGGATTTGTTGTCGAATGCAGAAGATAGTTTTACAATATATTTTGGTAGGGTTTTGCTTGTTTTAAAACCTTCTAAAGCATTAGCCTTTTATGCATAGTGAAATAATATGCTAGAGCATGGGGCTGTCAGGTCAGGTCACTCTTAGAGCAGTGACAGCTAAGGAAGCAATAGTGAATCTCCCAGCTGGAGCTGTGACAGCTCCACTTCTCCCTTTTTCTCAGGTTGTTGGTTCAATAAGTAGCTTACAGAACTGACTCCAAAACTGCAATTCCCTGACATGATGTGCTCTATTATCTAACACATACTGGCTCAGCAGCACCCCACAGAATTGCATCAGCCTCATGTTTAGGGGAAGATGAGAATTCTTTCCACAACAGTCAGGAGACTGTGAGTCAATAGTGAAGCCCATGGTTCTTGGTCTGAGCACAAAATCAAGTTAATTACAGTATGGAGTGATTAAAAGCTGTTGCTCACAAACTGAGCTGCTGTTTAACCTACTGCTATGGGTGAACCAGCTCAGTTTAGTCAACTTCAGTAATGGTGCTTTAAGCTAAATGAACATTGAACAGGACTGGATGCTTACACAATCAGAACACCTTGTTGATAACCACCAGCTTCTTAAATAATTGGAAGACAGTTGTGCAGTCACTCTGTAAGTGCTCCCAAGATCTCCCTGAAATATGTCCTGAAGGAAGATCTCCTAATCCAAAATCAGAAAGGGATGCATGTAGGGATGTAGAGCAAATCAGGGTTTGTGGTTCCATTCCAAGTAGAAAAGGAAAAGGAAGAATATGGCAGTGATCCTGTACTTTCTGGAGAGAGGTGTCGGGATTTTGTTCTCCTGAACTGTCTTGCAGCTCCAAGTTTGTGGGAGTCCTTTGAATCCTTTTGTGTGCTGCATAATTCAAAAGCAAGGTAACATAGGTATCATTTTCCTCTGGAGACAAGTAGTAAATTAATTTTCTTTCTCTTCAGGCAAAGTTTTGTTCTTTGTTCAAAAGAGTAGATTAGGTTAAAAAAAATTCATTAAATGGACTGCGAAACAGAAAAGCCATTCTAGATTTTTCCCTTTTCTTTTCTGATGTCTGTTTCTCTGTTCTTTGCCATAACTCTGTATTACAGGGTAAGATCACAGCTGATTTCCATGTTTATATACAAACAGACCAAGACTGTAAGAACTTTGAATATCATTGAAGAAAAAAATAGTTCTGGAAATTCTGCAAAACGTGCAGAAGGTTAGGAAGACTCAGTCATTGAGTACTAGGTTTGGACTGCTGTAAGGAAACCTGCTGCCCATTGCAATAAATTTAAATTATTTTCCTTTTTTTTAATTAAAAAAGTAATGTAAGATAATTCTGTTGTTCTGAACAACAAGGCTCTTATAACCCAAATTAGAGTGACCACATGAATTTGCTCACTAATGTGGCTTTTTGTTTCATATTTAGGACCTTAAAACTTCTAGAGGACTTCTAGATGAAATGAAGAAAACAGCAAATAGCAATGCCAAACAGGTAAGGTCATGTGTTTATTTGTTCCTGTACATAGCCAGGGCTAAATGTGGCTGTGGCACCTTGGTTTAGTCCACAGCTTTAAGAGATGAGGAGGTGCATACCCTCTGCTGTGGGTCTTGTTTCATCTCACACAAACTCTCTCTGTCAGTAGTCCCAAGGCAAAATTTCCAGGTTTTGGATGGTATTTTAGTTACAGCTGCTGAGATGATGTGCCATGGTGAGAAATGGAAATGAAGACAATAAGTATTTCTAAATCACTGAAGATTAAAAAAAAAAGTTTTTCTTTAATTAGGATTGTAACACACTCTCAAAAAAGCTGCTAAATCTCCACAGAATTTATTCTATGAGAGCAGTATTTGCTGTGTTCTGTGCTGTATTCCTTTGTGGATTGTTTTGTATGGATGGTAAGGTTTCAAAAACTACATGGGTTGTGATGTTTGGTGTTGAACTGGGCTATTGTGCTGATACACTGCTTCCCACCTCCATCTTTGGGCAGAAAATGGGTAGTTTTTGTATGTTTGCTGTTGACAAAAAGGCATTAAAATTGGTGTTCTCCTAAACTGCTTACATATTAGAGAGTATTTTGAAATTACTGTACAAAAATATAATTGCCAAGGACTAGTCAGTGGTGTGAACAACTGCCCTGTTCAGAAAGTAGCAATGATAATGGTGGTAGATACAACAGTGCACAAATTATGCTTTATTCTTTCTTCTCTGGCATTAAGAACATTTACTGCTGGAAGCATGAGCTGTTTGGCATTATGTGCACTTCTTGCTGGTATATGGAGAGATGGGGTAAAGTAGTTCAGGGGTTAAAAATACCTTTTCCTAAAGACAAAGTATTCTGTAAGATTAAATACAATTCTAGGGTAATGCTCTTCCCTCTCAGTTTATTAATAACACTTGCTCCTCTTGAATAGTTTCCCTTAAAATCCTGTTTAGTAGATACCACACATATAGTGACAAATGACTAAAGGAAGAATTGATAAAGTCTGTGAGATGTTCTTAATTTGCTTTCAAAACCAGGAGTTACGTAAACTCTTTGCATCCTCATTTATTTGCCCAGGTGATTGAATGGGTTTTGGAGAAGACTGGCAAGTAGAGGCACTGTGGATTCTATTCACACCTTCCCAGGAGCTGTGGAGACAGAGCACTTCTGACTGGAGAAGCTTTATACTGCCCAGTGCACACACAGAGCTGCACACTGGGAGGACTTTGGTCAGTGGAATTATATAGACTCATTCTTCAAGCACAGGAGGATGGTTGGAAACTTTTTATACTGAAAGTTTTAAATTTTTTTTAAATTCAAATGAAAAGAGATTGCATTTTATATGTGTATTTATTATGTTTGTTAAAATGAATATAGCTTGACTTGGTTTATAAAGCTTTGTATCTCTATATGAATAAAAACCCCCACATATTTAATTTTGATACCTACTACTTTGTTTTACCTTTCTGTGTGAAGACCTCTGTTCTACTTACTACAGCTTGCTCCTGTATAAACAGCTGTTTACAGCATTGGCTGTTAACATTTTATACACTAATTTAAAGAACAGTTCCTATTTTGCAGGTGAAAACAATACATAATACATATACATAATAATACATAATCAGAATACATAAATACATAATCAGAATTTGAATAATAATTATCTCTATATTGTAATATAAGGAAGAAAAAAAGCTTGGCTTGAAACTTGATGCAGGCTCCTATTAAAGAAAGTTTCTTTGCTTTACAGACTGAATTTTGATACAATTTCCTGCATGCTCTTTGTAACACTCCTTAGAAAAATATCTAAGGAGAAGTCTGATTTCTTTTCCTGGAAGAGGAGAAAATCAAAGCAGTAGTGGTAATGAGGATGGTAAGAGCTGGAAAAGAGCTGGTGTGCTATGCTGAAATGTAAAGGGAAAAAAAGAGTTTCTAGCTATGTTGCAGACACAGTAAGATACTAAATTTGGCCTCAGTTTGTTTAAGTCTCTGGCATGTTCCTGGCTGGGACTGATGTAATTATTCAATTTAGTATTTTGTTGAGATGAGAAGTTCCTACTGAGCTTTCTCTATTAAGGGTTTCCTATTTATCATATAAGCTAACAGTATTAAAACTGACAGATGCAGGGCTATTGTTTGCTATATTATCCTGGTAGGAAAATAGTTTAATCAATACAAATAGAAATTAAATACAATGTAGTGAAAAAGTAATTGAACTAAACCATGTGGAGGTTGGACTTAATACTGTAAAATCTATGCTTTATCTAAAAAGAATTCCTGATTTTGTGACATTATTCTTTGCTTAATTCTATTTGGTTAAAGCTGAGCCCTAAGGAGGTTTTACATGTCTAACAGGATCTTGAGTTAAACTTGTTAGGTTCCTTTGTTCCCAAGTTTACCATTGTTCTGAACTCCACAAGACCTTTTCTGAGTGGGTGTGTACAGGATTTAACTGAGATGCAGCAGGAGAAGTTGTTCTGCTGTGACAGTGGGCTCTTCTAGTGAGTACTGTGTGCATCTAAGCCCAGGACAAACATAACTACTTGTAAGATGGATTCTATTTGTCTGCAGAATGCCACACATCCACAGCATCCCAGTTTTAGTGATTTGGTAAAATAGAAATGCAATGAAGGATATTTAAATAATCATTTAATAAGTCCACACACAAAATTGCTCCAATATAATGATTACTGTGTATGGCTCAGATTTCTTTGCATTCAATATAGAAAACAAGAAAATAATCAAGACATTAACCTTTCTTAATATCTTGTAGTGAATCAAGAATGTCTCCAGAGAGAAAAAAGTTGTAAGCTGTAGCCTTATCTCTTCAGCCTGAATGCTGATATTTCTGTCTGAATACTAAAGCAAACCACCAAAAGTTGTATTTTCTACTTAATTTGGGGAAGTTTATATATTTGTAATTAGAAAAACTTGGTAGTTAATAATTATACATAAGCTGATAAGTAAAAGTACAGAAGCTCTACATTTCATAAATCCTTGAGGCTAGCTGCCATAAGCAAAGAAAATACCTTCAGGAAAGTAATTAATACTTTGAACTGTTTTTCTTGAACTTCAAGTAGAAGTTAATGGTTATTGGTTTAATTAATTTTGTAGACTCAAAGGCTGGCCTGAAATAATCAGCAGGAAAGCAGTTAGGGAAACATAAGCATTTTGATGTATTGGCTTTTTGCACAATTCCCAGCGCAAAACGAATACACTGCTACCCATGTCTCATTTGCTCTTTGTGTTGGTGGCTTTTTAGGGCATGTGGTAGCTGGTTTATTATTGTGGCTTAATAACACTCTGCCCCTTTTGAGCTGTGATAACTGTCCCTGTCCATGCTCTTAACCTACAAAAAAGCAGGCACAATAATTTGACCTAGTCCACTGTAACAGCACTAAACTAAATTATTTTATATCTGTCATAGTTCCAAAACTCCACACTGAGAGTTCCTGCAGCTCAGCCTATGTGCTGTAACTTAAGTGTTGCAGAATGTAACATCACCCATTGCCTCTGAAATTCAAATTATTTTCTTGTTTGTGGCTGCTGAATCCCAAATCCAGTCTGCCTTATGCATCTTTTGGGTGCTTGCTTTCATGTTTTTTGCAAGTCAGGATATAAGTCATGTATCACCATATATCAAATGTCACCAGAACACATTTCTGGTTTACCCATAATCCAGCCATCCTGTATAGTAAGTGTGTAATATAACATAGCATAATATAATAATATTATGTATTATATTAGAAGCACATCATCCATCCATGTTATGTGCTTATATTCCCCACAGGACTGGGGTGAGACAGCACTGATGTGGTTGCAATTACTTGGTGATATGATTACTTGGAATATTACAGCAATTATGTGATGAATATCACTGAGCTACCACAGAACTTAGCTTGGGGGTACTAATGCTTGTCCCAATTCATAGTTCTCCCTTGGAATTTGTTTTCTAAATTTGTTTCCTAATGCCTCATTATTTACCACAAGCACAGAAATTCTGATGAAGGAAAAAAAATGAAAAGCAAATCCCATGTGGGAAAAGCAGGTGATTATATTCAACAGGAGGTTATCATCTCTGTTAAATATTTAAAATGTTTTTCTCATTCTTTTAAATTAAATTTTTGCCCTGGTTAGTCTGGGGGTTCACTTACAGTAAGCAGATTGAGTTTCTCAAAATTTTCCAAGCATATTGTCAGTATCTGCTCTTTAAAATTGAAGCCACCACTGAATTCAAAAGTGTCCACAATATACACAGTGTTATTACAATTAAATATGTAATATTTACTGTATTAATGGTCTCTCTATATAGTAAATAGACTCAGTAAATAGCTAGTTATCCATCTGCCAGCTTGAATTCTATGAAAAATAACATAAATTCAGAAATCAGTGGCAGTGTAATGATCTGGAGCATGTAATTTCTTTAGGCTCTGATTCTGCTTCCACTGAAACCAAAGAAGCTCCAATTAACATTTAAGCATGGGTAAGAAGACACTGAGAATGCTTTCAGGTGGAAATCAGATCAATCTCCCCTTCAAAAGGGCTGGATGGAGTGTGCTGCCATATGCTGTGGGAGGAAGAGATTCTAACATTCTGCAGAATGAAAGCACTGGTTTTGTTATTTGCAAAGGATCAATTCTAATGGTGTTTGTGAGGGTGATTTGCTCGGTAGCATGTCAAGAATCTCGCTCTGATTTCCAAAGTGCTTTAAGAGAGATGCTTGGTTTCATCTGAAGGGCAGGACTATTAAAAACACCAGTATGATTCCCTGAATACAATCAGATCAGCTTTATTTATTTTTTTTTTAACAAACACTTCAGAGCACATTTTTCCAGTAACATTTTTGCTCCAATATGTGTCCCAATCTTTCTCATGGTGAAGCTGCTATACAAATTTTCTGATAAGATCATTCCATTTATAGCCATTATTTTGTGAAAATCTGGAATATCATGTTTTAGGCTTTCCATGAGGCTGTTCTGTCATAACTTGGGTCAGACTGAAAGAAAAGACTTAAATTCCCACAGTTAGATTTTCTTTTTGGGCCACTAAGTTAAGCATTAAATCAAAGGAGAAAAAAAAATAAATCTCTTTTCCCATAACCATTTGTATGAGAAAAAAGGCACATATTGGCCTCAGTCCTTGAATGCAGAAGCTTTTGCTTTTTTCTTATTTTTCTTCCTAAGTCTTGTGTTGCCACCCAGTCTAGTATAAGCGACAGAAGAAAGCATTGCAACTTCAGCAGAGATGTCTGAATGACCTGCCCTGAAACATCCCAGTGGGATTTCAGGTTTGGTTTGTTTTTTTTTTTTATTTTAAGTTTTTAAGTCATTCCACCAATGCAATTAACAGTTTGCTCATGTAACAGAAGCACTGAAGTTTAAATGTATTTCTCCCAGCCCAAAACCAAAGGACAGCCTTCCAGATAGTTTGTGTGGATACAAAGTAAGCTCACCTCACAAAAATCCAATAAATGACTTTATTAAATATATTCTTTTCCTCTAAAATATAAATATTCACTATATTCTTATAAATGTGGAGTAGGGTTCATATTTCATTTGTCTATCTCATCCAAATATGAATCAGTCCAAAATCTGAAAATGAAGAAATAGCATCTGTAATTATCATTATTTTTTTTATAAATATATATAATATGAATTTTCTTTGCATCTGCTTAGTTATTCACTTAGACTTCATATAGTACTGAGCACCTTAGATTACATTTTGTAATTTAATTGTTGGCACTAATATAGGAATTTGTAATATTTACAATGCACATACATGTTAGGTGTAGCATTCCAGTGATTTGTAAGTGTTAAAAGGAATAAGGAAATAGTGCAGTATAGTTTACATATGTATTTAGCCTACCCACCCCAGAATGCAAGTTTTCACTTCAACCTCCGGAACTTTTATATGAGCCTGTCTCCAAATTTTTAAGTTATACTTTGGAACAGCCATAAAAATGTTCTGAACTGGTTTTTAAAGATTTCACACAAGAGTTTCCTTGGTAAGGTGACATGAGCTCCTCCTCAGAGTCCTGTCCCCCTGCGTACCGACTGCTCGCAGCTTCTCACATCTCTCCTAGAAGCTTCCAAGCTCAAGGAGTCCCAGGTTACTGCCACAGAAAGCTGTGTGAATGGCAGTGGTCAGAAAAACGTCCATCTGGAAATTACTGGTAAGTTACACAACATGTTACCTCCTACCTTGTTAATTTACATGAGGAATTAATTTTTAAGTGCAAGTACCATGACAATAAAATGAAAGTGCAGAGCTGGGTGGCTCCCTTCCTGGTGTGCCTTTGACTGGTGAGAGGTGCTGGGAATGGGGCTGCTCTTCCAGTGGGGCACTGAGCTGTTCTTCAGTGATTATCTTCAGTATTTATGAATTCAGCCTATCATCCTAATATTTTAATTGGTTTTGATGATTAAGATACCTGTGGAAATCACCATATTCTTATGCTGTGAATAGACAGCATGACTTAGCTTAACTCTCAACCTTAGCTTAAAAACAACATGGAACCAAAATGTGTTTTAATTTCCCCTTTGCCAGCCAAGTGGTGCAAAACTGAAATCCATATGCTTTCTCAGGAATAAAAGAAATGTTGTAATATGAAAACTGAACATCCACTGAATATATAGTGAACAACACTGAATATATTACTGCCTGTACATTACTGTATATTACTTCCTGTCCTTCAAAGTGTGAATTTGGGGCATAACTCTAAAAGTAGACCCCTGTGTGAAGCTGTTCTTTCTACAAAGGAAGAACAACATAAGTGGCATCCCTGTTTTGCCTCTTCCTTTTCCCAGCAGATCACATGATGCCAGTTTATTATTTCCAGGTGCAAGCTGTGTGTATCATCTCTGGGGCTGAAGGTCAGTGTTCCTGCCTGCTTTTTGTGGCTCAAGTAGCTGTGAATAAGGCTGAAACTCAGTGAATCAAGTTTTGAGCCACAGCAGTAAGCTGTGGTGCAACACAGTCACCAGTAAGCTGTGGGCATGGAGATGAGCATCTTGTATTTCCCCAGCAAGAAATTTGGTCTTGCCAAGTCATGCCCACAGGAGCAGTTCCATGTCAAGGGGTACAGCTCATTTTTCTGCCCTGGCATGTTTCTATCTGTTGTGGAGCTGCTTCAATAATTTTTTTCAAAAATTCATAAAATCAAGTCTTTCTCCCTCCCTATGTTAGTTCTTCTATGAAGACCACACAACCAACCTTGTCTGAGAAAAGGGGTGGCTCAGTAGGGGCAGCAGGACAGAATGTTGGTATGGCTTTCTACTGGGAAACTGCCACAGAGCTATGCTGGCAGAAGCATAATCATGCCTCAAAATGGATTCAGGTAGCTTCTACCTGAGCTGGGGCTCCCAAATAGCTGAAGCTCCTTAAGCTATTCTGGGAAGTCACTATTAAAATGTATCCTGTGTTCATTAACAAAGGACTGTGGCTACTGCCTGAGCCCCCTGACAGCCTCTCACTACCATTCCTGTGGCTGGTCCTGCTTTGGCTCCATCACGAGGAGTGTGGGTGACATGGTTACTGCTTCATGTGAAACTGCCCCAGGCAGGGGCCCTCCAGCTGTTACCTGACCACAGCTGGATTGCTTCAGAGTCCAACTCTAAGCTGTGTATTTGCAGGCTCTGCTGGGTATTCATGCAACAGGTTCTGGCAGTGCTCCAAAAGAAAAATCTTCTGACAGAGGTGCAGGGATTGTAACTGAAAGGACCTTTCAGGTGATGGGACAATCTTCAGAGGATTTCTCCCCAACCAACCCTGGCTTGCATCACAACCAACAAGTGCTCTTGCCTGCATAGCCCTTTACTTTGTATAGACATTGAAATAGGCACAATTTATGATTCTGAAACTTTTATATATAGGGTACTACACGCTTTTACGGTCTCATATGGGATTTTAAAATCCCCATTATTTACAATGAAATCCACCATCTTCCTTGTCATGCCATCTCTTTAGCTGGTCAAAATGAAACCTGGGCCTTGGAGGACTGCAGAAATGATCAATGCCCAGTCCTGAGTCCCAGGCTGGTGTCTGCTGCCAGCTGGGACAGGTTGCTGCTCTTGACTGTACTTCAGATTAGTGTGGTTACCCTGTCTCTCTTTGAAGAAACAGATGGATCCCACTTATGCCACCAAGCCCAGTCTTGTGATCTTTGCTGACAGGAAGGAATGAATGATGAAAACAATTGGTTTTGGACAGGAATGAAGGTCCAGTTGCTGAAAGAAAAAAAAAAGTTAAGCTGAGAATTATAGCTCAAACAAGAAATCATTTACTGAGTACTCAAACTGCTGTCTTGTATTTTGAACAGGCTTCTATTAATAACAACCCTTCTCTACACCATATTGTTTTCCCATTGCATTCAGCTGCAAATAACTTAGGTTACTAAAAGTAGTAAGCATCTTGGAAGCAGGTGAGATCCTGGTGCCTCTGGCCTTGTATCCACCTGGGTGAGCAGCAGAAAACTGAGTCAGATGCTGCAAGCACTTTCCAAGAGGCTCAACCCCATCTTTTTTGGCCATTTCTGGCAAAAGCATCCAAAGTGAGTGCTTCCCTGAGCTCTGAGGGGAATTTTTCACAGGTACCTTGCTAGCATTGACTCTTTCTGTCTGTGTGCATGCACCTGCTTTAGCAAATCTGGGAGAAATGCTGATTTCTTAGACGTTTAAGAACCTTAGAGTTCTCAGTAAGTTAAGTCATAAGCTGTAAGCTAAGTTAAATGCTGCTGAGGGGTGCTCTCCTATTTGCTAACTTCAACTTTGAAGTCATAAATTGGGTTAAATGTTGTTATTCCTCTGCTAAATTGTAAAGTATAAGTTAAGTGTCATTCCTTTCTAAAAATGTTACATTTGAGGTATAAGTTAAATACTGTAAAGTGTGAGTGCTGTTAAGTTTTTAGACCTTTTTATCCTTGCCTTTGCTATCCTTTTGATATGCAGACCTTAACACACACACACAAGCCCCATAGATAGTTCTGAGTTCATTTCTATTTTGATTGCCTGGATTTTGATTGCCTGGTTTTATTGTTGCTTTGTTTCCTTGGTGTGCCTTAATTGTCCTGTAGGCATTAGAGGGAATCATACCAACAAACTCTGTCATGCTGCTGCTAAATATTAAATCTGGTTTTTGCTGATGCCCTTGCTGGTGATTTTTTAAGCAATCTCAAGCACTTGTTCATAACACCTTTCCAGCAGTCATGAATCAAGTTTATTGACAGCTAGTAAGAAATTCTCTTCAGAAGTCTGACCAAAATGAGCAGTTTGCAGAGTATATGTTAACAAAGATGATGTTTAGAATTCAGCACCCACCATGTTTAGGAACAGCTGAAAAAATCTGTGAGGAAAGACCATGTTTACATTCATAATTAATGGATTTAAACTGCTCATTGGAATGTGTGCCTTATCTTTAGGCATTGTGACAGCTTAGAGGCCTACGCAGACAGCTTTCACAACATCTGTAGCTTTTTTTTTCAGCAACTACGTGTTCAGAAACACCTAAAACATAGCTTGTTGTCAAAACATGAAGTCCCTATGTGTACAGTGGAATTAATTAGGTCTCATTTTTCTTTCACCCTCAATTATTTAAAAAAGTGAAATGGATATATACAAGAATTTTAACATCTTAACAGTTTGTTCTTAACTATGACAAATCTTTCATCTCTCTTTTTATGGTTTTACAATTTTAACTGTCTTTTTAGTTTATTGCCTCTAAAGCCTGATCATCATGCTGTGCTAGAAAGAAAAGTGTCTAAATATTGGTACTGGAACCTGGCACTGGCCAACTGTTAGAATGGAACAGAATGGAATAAAGTATTTCAGTTGGAAGGGGCCTGCAGGGCTCATCCAGTCCAACTTCAATTAGTGCTTTTCCACACCCATAGCCTTTAGGACAATCAAGGAGATGGTAACATGCATCCCTTTTCTAAATGCAGTACTTACAATTTCTCCATCTTTTTCTCCAAAGTCTAAATACAGCATCCTTATCCCATCATCTGAGGACATTTTCAGTTTTTCGTAGGGATATTGTGCAATTATCTTGGAGAAGGCACCATCTTGTGGTTCGGTTGTAAGGGAGAATCCATGTTCATAATGGATGGTCAAGCGGCACTCCTGGCTTTTGTATGTGCAAGCTGGAGAAGAAATCCAAATTTAGTTTCTCACAGTCTTAAAAACAGTTTTTCATGTTGCATCATACATCTACATGCTGACAAAAAACAGTGTACTGAAGTTTAAGAAGGCTCAGACCAGTGTTTCCTCCTTCCAAACCTTGACAAAGTCACAACTACTCTTCTTGCATCTGACAGACACAGCCAGAATCAATGAACATGGCACACAATACATGAGAAAATTAGGACCTGTAAAGGATTTCCCTAAAGTATTTTGACAAAGATGAAGACACTCCTGAGTCCTCCTTAGTGTCGTGGTAATTGAAAAAGGGCCCAGGTAATTGTATATAATAGCTCCTGCAGCAGAAAATCTGCATTTTCCACTCAGCTCTGAAAGAGGCCATGATCCAAATTAAAGAATTAAGAGTTTTGGAGTTCACATCCCAAATTTACTATTCCACCACTTTCTTGGAACAATTCTACCAAGAAGGATCCTTGGCAGTGGGATAAAGGCACGGTGATAACAGAAGGGGCTGATGCCCTTCTTTTGGAAAGAATGGCATCTCTGTCACGGTACTGAGGAGATGGACCTGTTCTCCAGCTGCTTCCCACTGAGTTCTCTGGCTGGTTTGCACATCAGCCATCCTGAGCTCCCTGTGGGGGCTGGGGCTGCCAGCTGACACACAGCCACGTGGCTCTACCTGAGCTTTGAGAAACAAGAACTGCCCTTCTGCACGGCTGCATTTGTGCTTTGGCTCCTGCTCTCACACTTTTATGAAATGAATGGAGATAAAATTCAACATTAACAGCCCTGCCAATTGTAGGACTAGCAGGGGAAAAAGCCTGGGGGCACTCCAGAGAAAGGCCCAGCCTCAAAGCCCAGAGCCACACCAGGCTTGCAGCTACCTGGCCAAACAGGGCTTCACTCCAGAGCATCTGCAGCCAAGTACTTTTATTGCAATTGATTTTGCATGTACAGAAGCACTGAGAAGTGACACCCTGATGTTCAGGGAAGGGAATTAATACCCATCAAAATGTGGTTATTAGACTGGTTTGTGTTTTTTTTACTCTAGTGTGTAGAGCTGGGTGAATAAATGACCAATTCATACTTGTGAATTTGCCGGTCCCTTCTGCCTCCTCCCTCTGCAGGAGAAGCTCCTGCTAGGCTAGCAGGAGAGAAAAATGCTCTTTTCTGTGTCTTTTTCTGTCTTTTCTGGAAGCCACTTGTCTGTGACATGAAGGCCTACATGGCTGACTACAGATTTGTTTCTGAAACAACATGCTGAAAACAAACCCAAAAATCAGCATGACAATGAGTGTGTCACTGAACACAGGTACAATAGCAGGTGGGACTGGCTCAGAACCTGACAGTATTTGAAACAAGTAGAATCATAAACGTGCATATTTATAAAACAAATAACCTCTAGCAGAAGGAACTTGAACTGCCACGAGTGTCTCAGGGAGGGTGTGGAGGTGTGGGAATGGTGGGGCTGCAGGTGTTACTCACATGTGGTGATTTCTGTGATGAGCTCTGCAGAATTGTGGCAGCCCTGCACTACACTCCTTGTCCACAATGAGAGGTCTCGACTGGTCTCAGTCCTGAACAGATGAGTTTCAATCCCTTGTCTTGTACCGGTACGGGTTGCAAAAGACAAATCCACCCCTGACTTCGGTGAGCCTTTTCCTGGCCCAGAATGAACCAACCTGCAATTGGATTTGGAAACACATCAGGAAATTCTAACAACAGTGCACTGCACCAAAATCCCCACCTGAGCACAGCTCTGCTCTGGTTGGCAGCATGAGAACTCACATCTCCTCTGTTTTCTCTCAGAAGAGTGACGGTCCAAGGCAGCGAGCACAGAAGCATCTGGACACTCAGGTGATGACATGGATGTCCCAAAATTACTTAATGAATTGAACAAAACATCCCTTTGGATGAGGAACTGAGAGAAATTCCTGACTGGTCTGTGGTAATGGAATCTGGTCCACAGATACAAGTGCTGGCTCAGAAGAGGCACCTGAATCCAACTTCCACTGTGAAGCAGCATTTGCTCTAAAGCTTAAACATCTGCTGTCAAATTCAATGATAAATAGTGTTGACTAAAGTATGAAGCTCTGTAAAATATGTAGATGCAAAAGTACTGTCTTGTACTTACTTTTCCCATAAGGAACCTGTAAAATGCAAAATGTTGCAACTACTTGTAATCTGAAATTCTCTCATATTTGTCTGCAATTAACATTTTTTTGCCCAGCATCAACAGCTGATCTCCTGTGGCCAGGGAAGGTTTATTCATGTGGGCAAACAAAAATTGCAGGGAATATTTTTGAGTGAGAAAATCAATACCTCATAAAAATTAATTCTTCCTTAAATCTGCCCTTTTATGTTTTGGTTTTTTTTCCCCTCTAAAAGTATGGACAGTCAACACAGAATTCACTCAAGGACACAATACTGATTCATCTGAAAACAATAATCATGGGGAGCTCATCACTCTGAGATTCAGAGACCAACCCTGAGAGGCAATCAAAAAATGAAATTTGTCTGAAAAGCTTATTTCTGTCTTGTGCCTTCTGTTTTTCTTTCTACAAGCAAACAATATACTTCACAGTAGTCTATAAAGTATGTGTCATGGTAGTAGAACACTTGTGCTACAGGAGAAAAACATTAGATTACACTAATCTACTGAATACTAATTTCTCCTCAAATTATTGTTTTTTATCAGCAAGAATAGTTGCCTGTTAGCTGACACTGTTTGGGTATGCCACCAAACAGGAATGTTTTAGTAGAAAAGAAAAAAGCAGAAAGGAAAGAAAAAGCACACTTTAGCTTTTCAATTACTGAAACACCAGCCACAGGGCATCTGAAATTTTCTCCAGTTCCCTGACAGTCTGTGCTGACATTTGGGATGCACATTGTGGCAAAGAGATGCACCCCTCTTTCATATCCCACTAGAAGGTTTGCAAGATTTGCTCATGCTCAAGTTCACGGGAACTTTCTTTTGCTTTTGAGCATCCCCCTTGATTTTATGGTCCCAAGAGCTTCTGGGAAGGGAGATACAGAATATCCTGGTCAGAGATGCTCTGCCTTGTACCTGGGCAGGATGAGAAGGGCTTTTTTTCTCTCTAGAAAGGCTGAGTTAATGCCCCACTCAGCTTTGATATTCAGAGCCTCCTATCTGTACTATAGGAGATTTTGTAGTCAGGGACTGAGTGGCAAACAAAGAGCCCAAAATTTTTAATTCCCTTTGATTTGGTGTGAGAGGGTGCAAACTCTGAGGGAAGCTACATCTTGATAACTAAGGCAGGAATTAGGGAACTGAAATCTCCAGTGACATTTGCTGCTGTCTGTCCCTGGCTGGTCACCCAGGCACAGCCACTGCTCTCATGCTGCCTTCGGCTACGGGGCTGTGGAAAAGCAGCCTGGAAAATCACATTGAGTTTGTCATTAGAAATAGAACTAATCCACCTTTTTCCTGGGTCATCTCCTTTATGCAGCGCTCATCAGCTGCACTAAAAATAATTTTCTATTACTTATGTTCCTGAGTACATAACAAACAGATGGTTCCAATGTTTGATTTCCTTCCAAAACACACAGCACCACCACCCACTCCCCCACACCTTCATGCTGTATCCATAGCAGTGTATTGTAGGTTTTTCAGCATATGGATAGAATGAAGATGTACTTTACAAATTAAGTTATGTGAACATATCCAACATGAATATTGATTCTTGCCTGCCTTTTCTCATTATCTCCTCATTATTAAAAATCCAGTTTCACTATTTAAAGATGCTGTTCCTTCAAGCAACTCCAGATCATGCTTTGGAAAGTCATGCACTTAAACAGGAACTAGACAAACATGCAGAAGGACATTTGATAGCATTTATGTACCAGCTGTCAGTACTTGGGTACACATCAAAGGATTCCTATGCCTTAATAAAGTTGCATTAACGTGGGCCATTTCATCTAAATAGAAGGTGTTTTATCCTAAAGACACAGAGATACTTCAAAAGGCAAAAATCAGCCTCAGACAGCTCACAGAAGGCTTCCCTTCTCTCCTGCCTCCCATCACCCTGACTGCAGGGAGGGGCTGTGTGCGGGGTGTGTGCTGCACCCCAGAGCCGAAGAAGCACCCCAGGCCCGGATCTGGTGCTATTCAGCCAAGCCCTTGAAGGTTGCTGTGCCCCGCGGATGTTTCCGGGGGTATCTGTGTCAGCGCAGCCCCGAGCGCCGCTCCCGGCACAGGCACAGCCGCCAGAGGGCAGGAGAAGGCTGGGCTCGCACGGAACGCGGCGCATGGAAAACGCAACCCTTGGCATCCCCCGGGAGCCACGGACACACTTCTCATCCTCTCTCAATTCTCCCTTGTCCCTCTATATTTCGGGGACCTTTTTAACCTTGTTCTTGCAAACGTGTGACAGCAAGAAATGGTCTAACATGAAGTGCTGGTGCAGGATGACATGCACCGGGACTTGTGGCTCATCCTAATGCCATGGGAAGAGTTTCAGCAATTCACGGCCAGATCCAATGGTCTCTTCAGAAAGGACAGTGAAACCAGCACTGACATTCAAAGGAAGCCTTCAGCTGCTCCCTTGAGATTTAGCTGAGAAGAGACCACGTACAAGTGCATCAACACTTGTGCAGCTCTGCTGGTTAGAACACCACCGCCATCTGACCTTTCCTGTGGCACCCTGACTCACCCTGCCCTGGAATGGCTCCTTGGAAACCGATCTCTGAATTCATCTGCACCGAGGCACCCACAGCCCCCCTCACCTCCCTGGGGAGACAAGCAGAGAATTCACATAGCACCTCAGACACCTTCCTGGGGCTCTCAGGGCACCCAGTGCTCTCTGCCTCTCCCCTGCCCACTTGCCTGGATGACTGATCAGTGCCCAAACTCCTTCCCCGTGTTTTCCACGTCATTAGCTATCAAACTGCTTTAATACTTTCTGGTTTCAGACCTTGGCTGTTCACAGAAGCTTCTTACCTGATCTTTAATCAGAGCCCAACATAGGCTGCTTTTTTTTTTCTCCTTTCATATCTAGCTATGATAGATAATGGAATTTGATTGCAAAAATATAAGATGTAATTACTTAAGCCCCATTCCCATGCTAGAGAGAGGCAGTGTTATTGAGGCATAAGGAAACACTGAAACAGAGATTATGACAAAAAGGTCCTTGGAGTCAGGGCTGCGTGCCAGCTGCCCTGCCTTAAATCTGATCTCAGTTTTATTTGCGCTATTATTTATATTCCAAGCAAAGCTGGAAAATATTTTTAGGTCTTAATGACATCCATAGGTTGTAAGCAAACATACCAACAAACAAGAAGGGCATGTTGAAATTTTGCTGTGAGAAGACTGTAATCCTTCTACAACTTTCCAATTTTCTCTGCTCATTATGTCTTGGGTAGATTAAGCAGGACTCTGTACAGTATCTGGCACTGAAGTTTTCCAGTTTCAGCAGCTTTCCAAATATGCATTAGCTAAGCAAAAATGTTTTCCCAACGACTCATAAAAATCTGAAAGATGGGAGCAGCTAAGATTACAACATGTGCTCTGCAAACTTTCCAGGTGAAAAGTTCTAAATTGCTCTGATCAATGCACAGAGGGAATTAAAAAACTCGTCACGAGGAGCGGAATCACTGACCGAGAATGAACACAGCAGTCAATACCAACAGAAAATCTGCTGTATTTTTTTGCTATAACTCAGTGTGGCAGATCATAGAAGCAGGACCCTGCAGGGTTTTAATTAAAATCATCCAAAACAGGAAGTGTAATGATTTAGGGAATCTGTCCATTTATGGAATTTGCTGTATATGTGTATTTATCACATTGTGACTCCCATTCTGAACACCAAATTCTGTATAGCTGCTGTCTTTTTATCTGGGTGTTCCATTCAGTGATAGTAGTAAGAAATTGCAGAAATAGGGCTGGAATGGTTGTCAGGAGGTCACCCAGTACATCCTCCTTCACATAGCAGAGCTAACTGTGATGTGTGTCACCCATTCTTCCATGTCCCCTCACCTTTCCCAGAGAATCTAAACCTCACCAATTCCCTGCCACAAGTGCAGTCAGCTATGTCCTGTTGAGTTCAGGAGGGATCTAGAAAAGATACACACTCCTTGTGTCTTATCTTCATATCTGAAAACTATTGACATGTTTTACATGGACTTCTCTAAGTTAAGCTACTAAAGTTTCTTAAGTATTCCCCTCCTGATAGTGTTTCTACATTATATATTTGCATTGCTTTCTTCTAGACCTTCCACAGTTAACTGCATCTTTTTGGAAGTGTCATGCCTCTCATGAACATGGAGTATCACCTGAGGCTTTACTCATTCGCTGTAGAGATATGATTACTACATCTGCTCAAAATGCAACATTTCTGCTACAACCCAAGACAATTGTTTTAATTTTCCCCTCTTAAAAACACAGCACCTTAGATTCAAGCAATGTTAGCACAGTGCTCAGGTGCTTCCTGGTAAAGCAACTACTTCATTGCTCACATTCCACCCCAAAATAGCAGAGGTGATTATTCCCCAGCACTGAACTTTGCACCTGTCCTTTCTGAACTGCACCCTGGCTTTCTTACAGACCATGCTGGCTTGCTTTCTTCCCAGTATCTAAAGACCCTTCAGCAGCCTGACACACGTGCTGTGCAACCTCTCATTCCCCTCCAGCATGAAGACCAATGTTTTTCCACTCAGGAAAGTATCCCATCAGACAAGGAGATGACCATCCCCATCCAAGGCAAGTCTGTCTGCTATCCAGTGTGA
Organism: Parus major; assembly: GCF_001522545.3. Taxonomy (NCBI): domain Eukaryota; kingdom Metazoa; phylum Chordata; class Aves; order Passeriformes; family Paridae; genus Parus; species Parus major. Next base: position 138,212,045 of record NC_031769.1, read on the forward strand.
CCTCTTGAGAAAAAATAATTAGGTAGCAGGCCCCAATGTAGCCTTAGATTGTTTGATGATTAAATTGGTCTCACTGATGATGGGAGCTGGCAATACTCAGCAAGGCGTTGTCTTTACACATAACAACACATGGCCAGGAAGGGGTAGGCTGCACTACAAGTACCCAGTCACTTTAAGGAGGATTTGAGCTCATGGAAAAATGAACCCTCCCCAAAAAAGGGGAGGAAATGCATCACCTTCTGCTGGAGTGCTATTGCTTCTCAAACTCTAAGGCGTAGTGACACAGCTGGACACAGGCTGCAACACCTCACCCAGCTTTCACTGGGACTTGTCACCTAGAAATGTCAACATCCAGCACCACACCATGCAGCAGGCTGCAAGCTGCACAGCTGGTGCCTCCCACCCCGTGCTAGGGCAACAAAGGGGGAGTCAGATGGTGGCTTCCCAGCAAGTCTGAAAGCCCCATCACACACAGTTAGACTGGGACAACCAGTCATCAGCGTAAATCAGTGAGGTCAATTTTTATTTTTTTAATATAATGACTTAGTAGCAAAGCGTCAGTTCATTTGGGGAGAGACAGAGAACAAAAGTAAACTAATGAGAGTGCAGTAAGAGACACACTGCTTCTGGCTGGGGCAACCAGCCCTTCTGAATGAGAACTCATTGAAAATGGTATAATAGAGGCCTGTAGCAAGGCTGTAACAAGGAACAACAGCTCTTTCTCAAGCCCTTTGACCATACTGGCAGAGAAACATGATTAAGATTCACACCAAGAAGCACAGACAGTTTCCACTGCATAAAGGCAACCATGGGAAAGCTCTCTCTAAATTAGTGCTAATGGATACCTTCAAAATAATGCAAATGCTTATTTCCAACCTAGATTCAAGAATGTGTCTTCCAAGCTTACCATTTTAAGCTAAAAAAATCCAGGAATTAATTTGCTAGAGCAGGAACAGAAGCTGTGTTGGAAGTGTTTCCAACACATGTGGAACCTTCCAAAAGGCCCAAACTGGTGGTGCAGAACTGCCACACCGAAGCATTCAACTCAGGGCAACAAGTTCACTTTGTTTTAGCCTGGATGAGCTGGAAGTCAGAGTGTTTCTGCCAAGCTCACAGGTCTGCACACTGAGATAGGCATCTCAGGAGACTGAGCTCTTTCAGCACTCCTGCCTCTGTATCCAGGCCAAGTGGCCACAGCCAAAATCCCAGTGAGCTTCTGGTCAACAGCCTCAGGCAGAACTTGAAATGGTGGAGGAAAGAAGAGTTAAGCTCAGTACATCAGCCCACTGAAGAAGAACCTGCTTCTCCAACCACAGCATCTCAAGTGTGACTCAAGCTGCGCACCAGCTCTACCCATTCCTGGCTGACTCAGCTGTTCCCACTGCTCCTGAGCGGTGATGATAAAAAAGCAAAGGTACCTGGTGGCGAGCAGGGGGTAGGTATGCACAGGGCTGAACCAGGCTTCCTTCATCCGTGGCATGCTCTCATATATTAACAGGTCTTTCTCTGTCAAAACTACTAACACTGGCTTCCAGTGCTTCTCATTGTCTCCTGGCACCTGGAAAAGAGGAAAGTCTCAGTGAACAAGAGACAAACTACCACCATGCAAAGCCAGATGAGAAAAACATGTCGAGTTCTGGGTGAGAAAATGAACACAAGAGAGTTTTACTTCCCTGGCTTTTTGACATCTCCCACCTGAATTTATAATCAGATGCGGCAGAAATGGAATAACATGTGAAGTCATCTGCTGCTACCTTTAGCACTGCCATTTCCAGCCTTCCTTTAGTACAGGCTACTCCATAAATGCAGTATTGGAAGAACACTGAGGAGGAGCTGGCTGCTAGTTAGCTGTGGTATGCATGAAAGGACCTTAAATGTATATTTATAATGTGCACCATTCATGAGTAGCTGGCACATTAACCTGAGTCCTGCACACTGCTGCTGCTGTTTCTGTTTAAAAAGGCTGCAACATCATCACTATTAAAGAAGAGTTATAGATAGCAAAAAGTAGTGGTTTGGGAGTAGATGCTTTTTTCCTCAGCAGTTTAATTTTTTTTTTTTTTTTTTTTGCTTGTCCTTCCTTCATACCATTCTTCCCATTTTAGAAATGCCTTTATAAAGAGATCCACCCTAAATGTGGGGTTGATATCAAGCATTGACTCTGGGATGGATGTGCCTTCACATTTCAAGCCTTTCTGTCAAAGATGTCTAAAGACCAGAGCATCAGAGCCCTTTACAGGCTGCAGAATTCAGATGTGGAATATTTTGCAGGTTAGATGTGTGATGTCCACATGGCAACACAGTTATTGTAATGGGGACTATATGTATGGATCCTGGATTTCACTTCTTCTACTCTGGCAGCATAGAAGTGTCTTAAAATAGTTAGGAATATGAAAGGACCTTTGTTTCAAGTAAGACTGAAGCTCTTTAACTGACAAATCGTTTTTCTTTTAGGGCACATAAATAAAAAGAAACACTGGTCCACAGTAACACTCACAGCCATGCTTTCAAACACAAACACCTTGCCTGGATACTAAAAGGAATTAAAGAAATTCTGAAATTCACCAGAGAATCTGCTTGTCTTCATGACTCCTCTACTAAAACCTCTCCTGGGACAGAGAAGCAGCTGTCTGTGCTGCTCTGTGGTGATGCCAGCCTACTTGCCACAGGCATGTATCACTGGGCACATTGTTAGCTGGAGAAATATATAAAAGGGATCAAAGTTTGGCCAGGCTGGGAATGGCACACCCAGGTATGATAATTCAGAACCACATTTGAAACACTTGTATTTTATACAAAGACAGGCTCCCACAAATTTCTAAACTTTTAAAGGCTTTCAAGATGTAACACACCTTTACCTCAGAACACCAATGTCCAAAAGCATATCTTAAACTAAGATTTTTGGCTTGTGTAATTTTTAAGATGTATTTCTCCCTCTGAACTAAGCTTTTCCAATAATCATATTATTCCTGTTTACAGCATTACTTGCTCATTGGTTGTTCAAGTCTCTTGAAGTCAAAAACATTTATCCTTTCAATTTCTACAGCAGCACTAATACTTATTTACAATTTTCTTGTGGTGACAGTTTCTTGAAATGCAATCTTTCATTTTTGAATAGGGCTGAATAGAGAAGCCACATAATTAACACACACATTATTACACTCAAGAAAGAATGCCAAATCCAGAGTTCTCATAGTCCATGTACCATGAAAATATTCACACGAGCAAAAAGCAGCCTCAGCTTCTTAATACCACAGCTATAAACTACAGTTAACACCCCAGTTCCTAGCGTGGGAATACAGAAATGAGTTAATATTAACATCCAGTAAATGTTAATGTTTAATTTGGACCACCTCACCTGTGCTTGTTAACTAGAAAGACTTTAGTGTGTACTTTTGAAGATTTCCAGAAAAGAAGAAGGAAGATAAATATGAAATCTCTGGTATCACAAGCAATCTAAAGACTGTGGGAAGCTGTTCACAGCTTCTCTGTAGAACCATCCCGCCTCTGTAGCATTTTCAATCACAATTTAAGTTTTGTGATCAGGTGGCTCTGCTCAGTCAACAGTGACTACAGAAACTTTGGGAAACACAAGCAATTACAAGAAAGAGAATAAAACTGATTTTGTCAGCTGGTCCCACAACTCTTTGCTGGACAGCTGTAAATATTAGGAGACAGAATTTCCAGCATGAATCCTGAAGTTAATGACCTGCACTGTGAAGCCCACAGCTTTGCCCCAGCCCTCCCCAACAGCAGGGTGACTGTGGAGATGTGGCTTGGTCATAAGGCATTGAAGATTCTTCTCAAGAGTAAGTGACCTTACACTACCCCTGCTTGCAGGGGTATCCCTTGTTTGTAGGGTGTGTCCTGGGAAGAGGTGAGGAGGGGAATGATGTTTGCCTGTGTCCTGCTCTGAAGCCCTCCCCAGTGAGAAGGGCCATGCAATACACACAATTTTCAGCAGTTTTTAAACCTTACTGGGACCATAGCTGCCTCACTGATGAGGAATGCTGGTCTAAGCAACACTGCTGCTATTTCAGACCTGAAGAAGGATCTGTGTGCCTGAAAGCCTGTCTGTTTTTTCCCAACTGTAACAGCTGATCTAATAAAAGATACTGCCTTTCCTTAAAAACCTTGAATTGCATCACTGTTCCCTTATTTTGTAGGGTTTGGATCAGACTGTAACAGCTGATGCCATGCTGTTCAACAGGCACTTGGCACTTCTGGAAGGTGTCACAGAGAACATGCTGTCCTGTAAATGGTAATAGCAGATTTTACAAAGGAAGAAGAGATATACCAAATATACCATTAGCCTACAGGGCCCATTCATCACAAATCCGCATGAGAAATTAATCCAGATCAACAACTGTTATACCAAGCATAGGTACAATAACAAATTACAAATCAAAAGCAAAAAACATGCTGCTTGTGGGCAGATAAGTGAAAGATTTGTTCATGTTTTAAAGGTTTTTAAAGGTTTAAATATCCGACATAAAGATAACATGAAATACCTGTGTAAGAGTAAATTTAAATACCATTTGAGATACATTTAAGATGCATGGTTTTAGATAATGATTAGGGTCAATTCCTTAGCCAGAATTTTGCAGAATTCTGACACTTGCACTACAGTTTCTTCACTCCAGTTCCCACCTGCACATGTACAATTTAAAGTGCATTAATCAGTGTTGCAGAGAAGTAAAATCACCATCCACTCTAAAAAACTTTTCAAACTCAACCCTTTTTCAAAGCCAGAATTGTTAGATCAACTCTAGATGAACCACAGAAAAATCAGTACTCTACAACAAAATGAATCAGCAGATATTTTTCTGGTGTTCTGGGCACTGCTCAAGTACCTCCAATCAACAGGTACCAGTGTTCCCTCTATGTGTCACTGGGGTCACCGCTTACATTCCCAGGTAAAATTCCACTTCAAGTCAATGAAGCTATAAATGTTTTTACCAGAAGAAAACTTGATTTTTTTGTTTCCTAGACATACTGTGCCCCTAGATCAAAGTCTTAAAGCACAAACTTGAAAAGAGAGAACATTTTTCTAAAAAAATAACCCAAGTGCAGTGAAGAATCATTTTTGCTACTCCAAACCTCTTTGCTCCTCATTTACTCACCCCTTTAAGTGGAAACACCACTTTTTCCTGTATGCATGTCTTTGGTTTACCTTTCCAAATTCAGAAAATATTTCATGTGCTGCAGGGATGAAATCTAATTTTGTTGTGTATAACAGCATGATGGCTGGGCTTGGGATGACACTGGAGGAGACCTGTGTTCACGACTTGCTCAGACACAGACTTCCCCCGCAGACTCAGGTTTAGTGCTCTGTGTTTCCACACGGACACTGCAGTCTCTGCTGGGGTGCCAAGTGCTGCTGTGACACACACAGTGGCAACAGACAGCAATGTGGGGGCAGACAAAACGTGTGCAAGAACAGCTGCTGAACTGCAGCAGCTACAGGGAGACTTGGCCATCAGCCTTTGGCTGACACATCCATGCTGCAGTGCAGGACACAGGCAGGGCTGGGACACGCCAGACCCCACGGCACGAGGACATGCCTGAGCTCCAGCTGCCTGCCATGCCTGTGCAGTGCCAGGCTTTGCTTTGGGACCAGAGCTGTGGTGCCAAGGACTGACTGCAAGCACTGACACAAGCTCAGCACCACCTGTGTGGCAGCTCTGCTCCTGCTGCTTTTCTGGCCGCTGCTCACAATGTACCCTTAAGGAGTAATTCCCCTGGTAGACAGCAGTGCTTGAAAGGAGCCAGCTTGTTGTGCCTGAAGTGATGGGACCCCTGTCCCCTCCAGTGGGTATCACAGCTTCCAGACCTTGAACAGTTTTTACACATAATCAGTTGCTGTAAAGACAATAAGCATCTCAGTGGAGATAAAGCCTTTTACAAACTGTTTGGACCTTTGCTCTGCCATCCGCCAGGTCTCCTTTTCAATAGGTTTGTCTTTGAATTTCAGTTATTCATCTACTTCAGGCTGTCAGGAATGGATGAAAAAATACTTTTAATCTGTGACACAGATAATTAAATTAGATGCCTTGGTCTACTCTGAATACTCTTGGTTTACTCTTATATTTTTGTTACCTCAAAAGGGACATTTTAATTACATTCCCTGTTTAGTAAACAAATAATAAACTGCCAGCAGACTCCACTGCAGTAAGTATCCATATGTCTTTCCAGAGACCACTGTAAAGGTAGCAAGTTTATGTCTACAGTAAGTGGTTTGTTTAACACTCTTTTCTAATGCCTCCTCCCAAATCTCAGACCTACGTTACCCTCTTACTGAGCACAGGAGGAGCAACCAAGAAAGAATTTTCTTGCTATTTTACCTCTTCCTTAAAATCTCTCTGTGCTGACAAGCCAGATTTGACACGGGCTGAGAGATGTGTTCTGCTACGTATTTCTTGCCTTTTCATTGTCTTTTGATGAAAGGTTACATCCATGTTCAGAATAAATTTGATTAATTTTCAGAAACCCACTTGTCAGTTCCTGAAAATAACAGCTGGGACTGAAAAGGGTATTTGCAAGATGAACAGCAGGGAAGCAGAAATACATCCTGCAAACCCCAGCATATGCAACAACGCTGATATTTGTGCGAGCTCATTTGATGGGAGGCAATTTGCAATGCAGGAGTGGGTGTAAGTGACAGCCGTAGGCAGGGGATATCAACACCTCCCATACCACATGCGGATGAGATGTGTTTTGCTGCTAAACTTTGTAGTTTTAAACAGGAAATAACGTGCACGTTGTTTAAGATTTTAAAAAAAGCTAATGAAAATGTGTCTGGTTTTGTTTTTCTCTTGTTTTGACCTCAGTGATGGCTCAAAGGGGGCTTGTGCTGTTATCAGATCTGGACTGAAGTCAATGCACACATGAAAATCCCTCAAAGGGCACACTGTTGGCTCCTGTGAGCAGTGAGCAAGCGATGCACGCCAAGGTACCAGTGCTGTGCAGGCAGCCAGAGGCACGTGGGTCGGGTGGGAACCACACTGATCCAGCCACTGCAGCACCTCGAGCAGAGCCCAGGAACACTGACAGCCCCAGTCACAGGCACTGCTGAGCATGGACACGACACTCATTCTCAAGGCAGGTCTGTTCAAGTCTGAACTCCTTCTCATTTTCCTCTAAAATGACAGGACACAAGCCAACTTTTGCCAAAATGAACACAGTCAAACACATCAACACAGCAGTATTTTCAAACAATGTCCTTACTCTCTAGACTAATGGGATTTTCAAACAGCTCTGGCTCATATCCAAAGACCTCTAAACGCAAGAAAAGTACCCAAGTGCTGTGAACTCACCCATACAAGAATGGCAGGTGATCTGAGACCTTTCCTACAGCCAAACAGTAATGCCTGCTCCCAATTTTGCAATAGAGGTTTATTCCAGAGTTTGGTGAAGTCAGCTGGAAATTTTCTAATAACTCTTTAGACCATGCCCTTGGGAAACCCTGGAGGGTTTCATGTCTTCCACACTACAGAGAAGATGGAGCCAAATTCCTATTGGACGTGCACTGGAAGAGGATGACATTCAATATACACAAATTGAAGGAAGGGGAATTTTGATTTGATACTTGGAGAAACCTTTTCTGTGTGTCATGGTGGTCAAACACTGGGACAGACTGAATAGCCATCCCTCGAGTTACAACGTGACTAAGCAAGGGCCTGAGCAAGCTGCTCTAGTTGGGTCTGCTTAGAGCAGGAGGGTTGAAACCCTTCCAACCTGTGTTATTCTATGTGAGTCTATGAAATACCAGAAAAAACTGAAGAAGTCCAAGTCATCATATAGACTGCCCCTGAGTTAAAGTTGGTTGTATAATTATTCTGTTCACATACAAATTATCATGCATGGATTCCATGAATGTTGCATCAATATTAATGCAGTAGTACCACAAAATAGTTATCACTGCTAAAGGGTTTGCAGGATGATTTGCCTTGAGCCTTAAATCCTCTAGAGCTGTATAAGAAGTGCATCCTTTGTCCTTCCATCTTTATGGAGTCTAACACTCTGTATTTCCATTGTAGAAGATTAAAGATAAGAAACATAAGGGAATGAAAAACCCAGCATCACATAAACTTTATTCACTTTACTAAGTAAAAATATATTACACAACACCATGAGAAAAGTAAAATCCTGATATGTTGTCTTGAGATCCACAGAAACTGATTAACTAAGTACACAGAAATCCAAGTCCAGGGGACTCAAAAAGGGACAAAATAGAAATTAATCTATTTTTGAAACCTCAACTATGACCCACAATCCTTCTGTTAAGCATGAAGCTGGGACTTGAAGGTCCATAAGTAAGAGCTATTCTTCAGTGAGACAGGAGATTATAACTTCCTGATAAAGGAATCTTTCCAGGAAAGCCAAACAGGCACACGAGATGGCAAATGCCCCACACCATTTGTTAGGACACTGATTGCTTTTCATCTTAGTTAAGGTGATCATTGTGATTTAAGAAGTGTGCTGGTGCTTCCTGGTAAAACACATTTTCTTCTATAGCAGTGACTTCAGACCATGACAGCACTGTGTGAAATTAGAGTAGTGGTAATTTATGATGGCAAAGCTTTGCAAATAGCAAAGGTCCACTCCTGAAATGATAGTGTTGAACCAAATTACTTCTGCAGAAAAACCTGCACTTTGCTATCTTTTCTTGTTTTCATTTTTATTGCTTCTCAGAAATTGCCAGGGGAGAACAGGGAAGGTAAGAGGACATTTCATCACTCAAGGGCAGTGGCCAAGCTGTAAGTCACAAGGACAGGGACAGGTACAAGTCAGACACACAGGAAGGTCAGCACAGCTCCACTGGCCACTGAGGCTCATCAGGAGATAGTGGACAGCTAAAGTTCAACTGACCTTCAAAGACTGCACTGGAAGAGGTCACATTTTTAGTAGTGCTCGTAAAAGAGGCACAGGGGAGGGAGGACTAAAGGGAGGGAAAGACCATTAACCCCAGGCTTTTCTAATCAGTTATACTGATTGAACAAATGAATGGAAAGTCTGAAGAGTGGGTGTGAGCACAAACCTGCTGTTTATAAGCAAAAATACCTGTACAAGTGGAGGCAATCTCAAGTACCATAACCTGCCAGCAACTATTTGATCTACCAGCACCAGTGTTTCACAAAACAATCAATCTCTCTTCCAGCATGCTCTCTCACACATTCAGGATAAAATTGAAGATGCTCTCAGCAGACACCTTTGAATCTGTTGTGTGTGCAGGCATAACTTATTTGTGAGGTGTTTGGGCTCTTCACACTGCACGTGAGAGTGGCTGTAAACTTGCTTTCTGAAACACGTCTCATGAACGTATCACCAAAAAGCTGCTGACAGCAACTATCAGAAGTTTAATAAATATTTAAATAAAAATCACAAAATTAAAATGTGGTAGAAACGTACTTCTAAGATGTAGCTTAGTTTTGGGAGAGTGAGCAGCTGTGTTGTCTTCAAAATAATCACTGGACCCCAAAGCACTAAAAACCTAGTGCTAGGGGAAAAATCCGTATTTTTTTTTTAAATGGAGCATTCTCCTTCCTCCAGAAAGCCAGGCTTGCTCTGTGAAAACCCAGGAGCACAGCAGAGTCATGTATCTTCTGCTTTTGTCCATGAGAAGTTATTTTGCACATCAGGGTCAGCCACAGAAGGAAAGGGATTCTACTTTCTGTTGGAGGCTTTGGAAGCTCTACCACATTTCCTGTGCCACTGTCCAAGAACAGGTATTGTTACTCAGTGGTGGGGAAAACTGGTATGCTCCAGGACACCAGGGACAGCCACAGATCCCTGCTATGCCCTGCAGGTTACTGTGTGCTGGAGCTGTTCTGGGAGTAGAGTGTTCTGCTCAAGCCAAGGTGAAGCACTTTTTGAGGAAGTACATCATCATCAGTGGGGCATAATGGTAATTGTACAAGAGCAGAATCCATGTGCAGACACCCTAATTTCAACTTGCTGTCCCTGAAGGGTCTATAATTTGCAATTGAATCTGACCTCTGCTGATCAAATGGGTTCACTTTAAGATAAATGAGTAATAATACCCACTGCCTCAAAAGATACAAGTGTGTAATCTTTCAATCCACTAAAAGTGTGTGGATTTCTATATAGCAGCTCAAGAACACTTTTAAACACCATCCAATCAAATGTTAATGCTGGAGGTGGACTTTTGATTTGAAGGCAGCTTGCAGTTTTTAGCAATGGCTGAAACATGAAAAATGCAATTTGAAATTATTACAGTGTCTATTTGGTGAAGGACAGGCAATCACTGATGTCTACATTAAAACTATAGTGACTGAAATCTGTCCCAGGAGATATTCTGTGCCTTTGTCTACCACACTGTCTTCCCTAATATTCAGTCTCAGAAATAATGGCCCATCATGACTAGTACCTTTTGAAGACTGACAGATTTGACTACTTTACTCAAGGGTCATAATAAATCACAAGTGCTGGAACAAAAAATAGTAGGGGAGCAATACAGAGAGAACAAGATGTTTCATTCTCATTGTTATTATGTTGTCTGAAGGGCAATCCAGAATACTATGTCATTTCAGTCTGTCACTGATCAATATTCAGTAATACTGATAGACTGCAATGCATCTAATGACCTCTAGCAAATGACTGAATTCATGACATGCCTGGCACAAAAATGTGTTACCTTCAAAAAAACAGTTCAAATCTGCATGCTATGCTTCATCAACTGCAATTCTGGGCATGCTGAGAAACGTTTGAAAGCCTTATTAAAAAAGAAAAAATTCAATTAAAATTCTTAGTATTTTCATTTAATTTTGAAAGAATGTGCAGGAGCCACAGATATCTGAAAAATTTGGTGAAAATTAGTCACAATTCAGAATCCAAATCTACCTATTAAGATTTACCACAAAAAATATCTTGTCTTTTTTTCTAATTTATTTATTTACTTAGTTGTCAGCTTCAAAGCAAGTTGATTATTTGAAAACTTTTTTAAAAATGGTTACAAAGTCTGTACCTCCATTATCACAACAGACTGCCACAAACTAAGGAACACAAGCAACATATACCTGGTTTTGGTGGGGTTTTTTGGGGTGGGGGAGAGAGGGGGAGAAAATTAAACATGCACTTTTCATTTTGATTTGTTATTCATATTATAATTATTATTATAAATTTCTTATGGGCAGGATTATTTTTTTTCCCCAGAAATGTCAGAAAGCCAGAAAGTCAGCTGAGTTCCAAGAGACCTCAGTTCACCAAAGAAGTATTCAGTGTGTACACCCTGGCAGAGTGTGGAGAGCTGGGAGAACATCCAGTAGGTTGTCCTGGTGGATCCCGGCATGAGTGGATTCCAGGGTGTCAGTAAAGGCAAGAAATGAACAGCGATTCCACTTAATATCCGATTCACCTTCTTTTAATACTTAATGAAGACAAAACTGAATTTAAAATCTATGCCCTTTCAGAGAGTTCTGTTTGATTTGCCATTTGTTAGTTTTCTAAGGAATCTGCAGAGAGGACAAATGGTATCTAACCAAAAATGCCACTTCCCCCCTGAAAAACTTCAAATGTATTTTTTCTGTCTTCAAGAAGGAAGGCAGAAATCAATCCAAGCCAATCACTGGTTCAGAAATATGAATGCTTAGATTCATAGAATGAGAGCTGAAGACAGAATCATGGAACCATAGAAACATGGAACTGTTTTAGTTGGAAAAGACCTCTAAGAGCATAAATTCCAACTGTTAGCACAGTTCAGGGGCTTGGTACTCTAAGAACTGGTCTTAACATTAAAGACTGAGACAAAGAAGCCTTTATCAATCCTCATTCTTTGTTACTATGTGTTCTCTCACCTCCAATAACAGATGGAGATTCTCCTTTAGACTTCCTTTTTTTGCTGATGTATTTATAGGGACATCTTTTATTGTCTTTTACCACAGCATCCAGGTTAGGTTCTATATGGGCTTTCACCCTTGTAGTTTTCTCCCTGCAACATCCTTCTCACAACATCCTTGTAGTCTTCCTGAGTTCCCCATCCTGTATTCCAATGGTCATAAACTCTCCTTTTTGTCATGAGTTCTAGTCAGAGCTTCCCATTCAGCCAGGCTCATCTTCATCCCCACCAGCTCACCTTTCAGCACACAGGGAGGGTCTGCTCCTGTGCCTTTATTACTTCCTTCCTGAACACTGTCCAGCCTTCCTGGAGCCCTCTGCCCTTCAGGAGTGCTTCCCAGGGGATTCTCTGCACCAGTCTCTCAAAAAGATGAAAGTCTGCCCTCCAAAAGCCCATGCTATTAGTTCGGCTGACCCCCCTCCTTATTTCTCCCAAACCTGAAAACTCATTTTGTGATCACTGTGCCAGGATGGGCTCCAGCCATCACATCACACCATACACACCACACACATCACACCAGTCCTCCTCTGTTCCCACACTGCAGATCCAGTCAGGTGCCTTCCTGAGCTGGCTCCCTCACCAGCTGTGTCACTCCAGGAACCTCCTAGATGACTTGAAAGATGAACACTGCCCAGGGGAGGACAGCCTTTGTTCCCAAGATTTGTCTAGCTTGTTCTTTAAAACCTTTCCTGACAGAAATCATCAGCTACTCCACTGTAGTCCTAGGCCAGTTTCACCATTAGGAAATCATTGCCCATTCTGGAGCACATGCCCCAGCACAGGGCCCTGGGCTTACTGTGAGTTCAGGTATCATTACATGCTTGGGAGATTAATATAAAGCTTGAATTTGCTTTTTTTAGCTAAAAGTAGTTTTAAGATGGTCTTTACTGTAACCCTGCCAAAGTAATTTCAGGAGAGCAATGGTGACAGAGGAAATGGGAAGGTGGGAAGAGTGCAGGAGAGGAAGTTCAGAGCTAGAGGATAACTGCAGTTTGCCACCAGTCTGTGATGTGCTGGACAGCTGTCTCCACTAACTGTGTGGCACACGAAGAAACACACAGCCCTAATGATGCAAAAATAACTGGCAAGGCAGCTTTAATAGGAAACCACTGTTACCAACTGTAGTCAGCCAAATTTCCCTTGGGGATGTCAACTGGGGCTTGAAAATCAGTCTGAGGTTTGCCTGGTATTTAAAATACATTTTTAATTCTTGCTGATACATCAAGCCTTTTTGCTTTGCTGACATTCCATAGTTTCAAGCTTTTCTCTGTGGTTAGGAACATAAAAAAAATGAGAGCTCAGCTTTCTTTACTTCAGAAAATGAAGTCGAAGAAATATCCCTAAAGTAGAAGTATTCAAGCTATAGTTGCCACCTACAGTCAGAATGTGAGCTGCCACTTCCCAAGAGCCATGACTTTCCCAGATCTGATACTGTTTATATTACAAGACCAGGCAAAATCACAGCACAGGGGTTTACAGTAACAACTCTTATAATTAATCTACTATCTAAAAAAAAAAAAAAATCCAAAAACCCAAACCAAACAAACAAAAAAAGCAAATATTGAAGGCCATGTGTTAATAGAAATTATGAATATTCAACAGAGCTACATAAGGAAGACAAATAAAGAATATTCTACTGTTGTTCTATTGGCAGTTACCTATGCTGAGCTTTAAATTAGCCTCACAGGACAAAGGGCTTTAGTGCTGTGCCATGTTATTTCATCTAGATTATTTTAAAATACTCAATTAGGGCCATCAATCTACAGATCCTAATCCTACAAATATCAGCAAATTAAATACTGTAAGATATGTAATCTTTTAAAGCTAATGTTCTCTATCTGTTCTAATTCTCAGTGTATCATATTTTAAAAATAATTACAGCATTAAAGTACTTTCAGAAAATTCCACTGAGATCTGAACATCCTTCTAGAAGAAAAAACTTGGGAAGAATAAAATTAATCTCCAAAGTTCTTATAACCAGATTGCATGCTACAGGTTATACACCCGTGGAGCCAGGATGATTTCAGATTTAAGAATTAAATCTGAAATTTAAGGTTTCAGATTTAAGAATTATCCCTAGGATACATATTTTAATAAAATAAAGAACTTCCTGGTAACAGCATTAGACTTTCAGATCTCTCAACAAACATATCACCTATCCAAAGAGAAATTATTTTTGGCACAAGAGACATACGATCTCACAAACCAACTTATTTGATCAATGGAAGTTTCTTTCCTGCTGTGGGCTAATAAATCACCCCAGCCAGCGAGTGCCAGCCATATACAGTATGAGGATAACTTGAACATCACAGAGCTGCTGTAACTTCTGCAATTACAAGAAAGTGGAAACTCCAAGAGACAAACACGTGTGAATATTACCAACTGACTACACCTAATTCCTCCCTTGGTGTTAGAAATATACACACCCTGAAGGAAAATTTCACTAGGAAATTTTACAAATTATTTCTCCTGCTTTTATTTCTACAACAGAGATAAATATTTGCCTATTCACTGAGATTTCTTTTGTAGTTTGTACTGGCCTAAGCATCTCTATATATTGGTAGAAAAAATCTTAAGTAACTTAGTTTAGTAACACTGCAAAAAGAAAATTGAGAATTATGTATTTCATTACATAGTTATATGGTTATGTTCACACAACCCATTTTGGAAGTAGAGCAAATGGGATTGCACTGGCTATCATATCAGCAGTTTCATACCAAAATTTCTGGATTTTTAAATACCCTCTTCTCATTGGCTTTTTTATTTCCTTAGCCATATGGAAAACAGTCAGGCACAACTAACTATTTGTCAGAAAACAATCTATTAATTAACACCATTCTGTGTGAATGGGCTGAAAATCACATTCTTTGCTTGCCAAAAAAGTTTCCATTTCTGCCTCATGTTTGTGCTCTGAACTAAACTTAGCTACAGATACACAGCTTGACACAACTGACCAAGGCAGAAGAGAACAACTGCTGCCACGGTTTTTCAGAACCAGCAGCCAGTGAGATTTTCTAAAGATAGGTAGGGGGTCAGGAGAGCTTCACCTCTGCATCTCCTAACATTCTTTACTGACAGATCCTTGATTAAACTAGGCAGAAACAGACAAAATCCCAATTAAGACATTTGAATTTGTGACAGAGCTTGAAAGAGAAAAGATTTGAGGGGGAAGGAGAGAGAGTAAGTTACAGTGTTTTTAGGCTTAACCTTAAAAATATAGGGTCTGACTTCAATTATATTTATATCCTTTCAGTTCTACTGACGTCAATGGATTTACTCCTAAGTTATGCCAGATGGAAATCAGGCTAGCTGTTACAACATTTTCATGCATTTAACTAGTGCCTTTAAAGGCACCATTTATTCAAAAGTACATCCTCAGCCAGCAGGCACGCTCAGATAGCCCAGCCAGCATCAGGGGCAGTCAGTGATGGGGAATGCTGAGGCTGAGCTGCAGAGTGACACAAGGGGAAGAGAAAGAGGAGATCTGGAGCAAACTTCATTTGCTGTTATCTGCACAGGCACATAACCTTTGCTGCTGCTGAATCCTGGGCACCAAGCTGATGATGTCTGGGACTGACACAAGGCAACATGGTAACTATTTGCTTCCCTAGAAGAAAAGCAGTCTGAGATCTCTGTTACCTCTAAGAGTGGTATTCTTGTATTTCATTTTTTAGCAGAGCAGCCTGTGATGCTATTGTTTCCAAAACTGTGAACCCCTTTGCAGGTCCACACAGGGCTACAGATGTGTAACCATTACCAGTTAGTGGTTGCCTCCTTGTCACTGTTCTTCAGAATTGTTCATTCACTTGAATGTGATCCTGTGACAACAACCCATTCCTTCTGCTTGCACTTGCAAATATCCAAACAGCTGTTTCAAGTTATTTGAAGAGGGTAGAGATGGAAGTTTTACTTTTTGTATCTGGGCTAACAGAAACTGATGATGTACATGGCCTTTGATGAGTGCAAACTCCGCGTCCAATCTGAAGGAAAATAAGAGAGGAGAGCTAAAATTCCTCTCTTTGAAGTCTTGCAGCTGTGAAGAGCTAATCTTATGTGTCTATGAAAGGTTCAGAGAAGGCTGGTCTTATTCTTGCCAGTAGAGAAGATTTCAATACCTTCCAGTCCACTCAACATTTTGTGTATCTGTCTGTACCCAGAGCTCCCTGCAGTTCATCAATGAGCTGCTTCTTCCACTGTCACCTTCCTCGAGGCTTCCCTAGCTCAGAATCTTCCAATCTCTTCCAGTGCTGTCCCACTCTTCCCTTTTCCCCAGCTCTAATGTCTTTCTGCACTCATCCATTTGGTTTATGTCCCAGAGGAACAGAAACCACAGCAGGGACATACCAGATGTTTGGTCCCACGTTTCCTTCTATCTCTTCTTGCCTACTCACATGGTTAGAGTTTGGAGCAGGATCTGCTCCTGTTGGTACCATTTCTGCTGCAATCTCACACCATGGCATTCTGGCTTTGGCTATACCTTAGGCACTTTCATACTAACATAATTATTAATATTATGTTATTAGCCACAAATTAGCCTCTACCATGCTCTTTCTCATTTCAAACTCTTGGAACAGCAAAGGAAGAATCCAACAACAAGTCAGCTCATCCTCAATAGTCAGCCTTCCCTAAACCCACAAAACCAGACAAAAACATCACATGAAAGGTTCTCAAGCTGCCTCATTTAAGCTGTGCAACCCCTTTCCATTCTGCTCCTCTTTGCAACACATCCATTTCTTCCAGTTGCCTTTGCCTTGTTAACACATGCCTGCAGTTTTGGGCAAGCAGATTGAAACCTCTGTTTTGAAATTTTATGTGGGAGAATATTAATGTATTCTTTAACCCTGTGATTCAGGGATCCAAAGAGCATAGCAATAATAAGCAGCTTTTATGTGGAATGAATACATGTGTATGTTTAAACATGAAGTTTTAATGTATTCCCTAACCTGAAGAGCCCTGCAGTAAACTTCCCAGGGTGACAGAAGCCAGAGACAACACCATAAACTATTTATTTTCATAACAATGTACAAGCTTTTCATTCCACAAACAAATAGGTAAGCTTCTATTCCCGTAGTGGGCTCCTCCTCAAAGTGAACCTTTTAGAACCATTTCCATAAACATCACTGGCATTTCCAGCATGAAGTACAAAAAAGCAGCTACAGCCACACTACACATTGGCAGCTACTCTGGCCAATGTCTGCAACTATTTTCAGCACAAGATCAACAAATGAATGTTTGCACAGCAGCATTTGCTCAGCAGAAATGTATAAACCAAAAAAAGCTCCAAAAATAACACGATGTGTTCACGGAGTTTCAGGAATCTTCACTGCAGCTAACAGTCATTAGCAATTAACACCCAGGTGCTTCCTTCCAGCAGGGCTACTGGTGCTGCAGGAACACCTGAAATGCAGGGAATCCAGAAACATCTGAGAAAACCTTTGGCAAGTCCATTTATCTTCAACAGCAGTGTCACTATACTGAGAGCAGAAGCTCCAAACCTCCAGACACACACTTTGGCTCCAGATCCCCTTTTTGTACCCTGACTATTGAACAGGCTCAGTCTCCAAGCCAAAATGCCCTTTCAGCAATGCCACAAAAAATGAAGGATGGGGCAGCTTCTCATACCTGTAGAGAACTTTGCTCTTCTAGCAGATCCTGTTTTGGATACTCCTACCCCCATCTCACCCTGTCCCTTTCAGCTGTGTTTCCTATCTTGCATCCAAAGTCTAACGTGAACACCAAAGACCGGATTTCTATGTACTTTGTGTTTTTTCATTTGATTTTACTGGATTTTCTAGTTAAAGCAGTAATGGTCTATCAGCCTTATTGATCAGTTTCCATTGCACAAAAAGGAGGACACAAAACTGTGTCATCTGCAGAAATCAAATTTATTGTCTCTATTTCTCTGTCCCTTACATGTAGTTGTTTAGAGATTACATTAAAATTAAAATTGAAAATGTTGCTTTCATACTAGTCATTGAATAACCCCTCCTTCCTTTCCTAATCCTTCAAGGGAGGAAAAGAGTCAGTACAAGGATATTGTGTGTGTTGGGATTTTTTCTATCTCTCCATAAGAATGATTAGTGAAAGACTATCTCTCCCTAGATTTACAATTGTAAAATGAGGTCAAAATCTTGTCCTTTGAGGGAAGTGTTGCTTTTGGAAATAATAAGAAACACCTTATTTTAAAACCAGGGATACCAGCTGTTTGTGGTAATTCAACAATTGGTCTTAAGAATTTTACTTATAAATAAAGGAGAACTTTGCAAAAGTACTGCTAAATAAGGTATCTACTAATAAAAAAAATACCTCACTGCTCCCAAATTCCTTGCAATACCATTATAGCCATTAGAATGCAAGCTCTGACAAGGTTAAATCTAATGCTATTCAAAGGCTGTTCCCCGAAGCAGATTCCCTTTTGCTAGTAGAATCATTGTCTTACTGTTTAAACATTCAGGCTTTCCTCTCTATTTCACAGTTCATAAAGCACCTTTATGGTGCTGAGGTGGTTGTGGTTTTTTTTCCCAAACGGAACAGAAGGCAGTTTGTTTTTCCAGCTTTGATTAAATCCCACATCCCACAAGCAGTGAAGCTGTGATACTGCCCCACTGTTTTCAATCGTCTCCTTCTATTCAGATGCCAGCACTGAATGCGCGTCCTGCTCCGAGCCTGCCGAAAGCGCTCCGGGTCTGAGGTTAATGTGTACACAGCACAACTCATTAGCCCTGCGTTACTATCTGAGCCAAAAATCAGCGTGATTGATCCAACAATATGTTTGGGCTTGGGACTGAGAATCAAATCAGGTCTCACCAAAAGCAAAGGTCAGAAACTTGGCACAAATTTCGCTGTGCACGGAGAAAGCTTTTCTTCCAAACTATTCATCAGGGAAGGTACAAATGACAACTAACATGGGCCTCATTAAAAATGAGTAGAGGAAACCCCTTGGAGAGGACAACAAGGTTCCTTCACTATCAAATTTACTTTCAGTCCTTTTCTAAAGCTTTTATTTACATTACAGACACTGAAGATAATGTGGAGCTTAAAGATAGCTGTGGGGCTTGGGGTTTAGGAGACTCGTTAGACTAATTATCATAATGTGCACTATCAATTACTGTCCACTTAAGAAGAGAGGGTAATTCTGCAGGCAGAAATAAATCGTCAGTTCTGAAGAATCTGGAGTAAAGGGAATAAAATTTTTTTTTTTTTAATCAGCAGCAGGTTTTTTTTTAATGTTAAAACTCCATTGTCAAAACATTTCCCATCTTAAAATAACTAAAATAAAACAATCATTAATTTAAAACTGGGAGAGAGAAGAGGAATAATACGTGAAACCTTTTCAATTGTGGATTTGTTTCAAGTACAGTTCTTACAAGGATTTCACTCATACTCAAGAACTTTTGCCACAGTCAAGCCCTGAAATCAGCACTTCAAAACTGTGCTGTTCTACCTATGGTATCAGCATGTTATTTCTTCCTCAGTAATGAAGGGTTTGGAAAATATTATTGATACAACAATTAGACTGTGTGAGAAATACTTCCCTGCAATCTACACAGTTGCTCTGTTGCAATAGAATTGTCTAATTGCATGTTTTTGTAAGAGTTCTCATGGTATTATGGAGTATAATTTTATTTTTACAAGATTCGATAGTAAGATAAAAGGCTGGTATTAATAGCCTTAGGAACTTATTACATTAATCAGAGAACTGGATTTGTAGAGTAGGCACTGACTGAATGTCTTGCCACAGTGAAAATTGTAACACATATAACTTTTCCCGCTTCACTGTTCTTTTAAAACTCTCTTATTCTTCTAAAGGTCAATCCCTCTTTCCAAAAGAGAACACAACTTCTTCTCAAGATATATTTAGAAAATCTGTTTATTTTTCTCTGTTAACAGTTGTTTGGGAAAACAGCTTTCAAGGCATATATTGCTCCTGCTTGTAGCAGCAGTGATACTCTGCTCTTCCACAACAGCCCTCCAACATTAACCAGCTCATCTGTCCTAAAAGCATTTGTGGGTAGAGATAGCACTCCTCTGACTGCAGGCTGAGTGGGGGAGTGTGATTGTGGGACAATAATATGCAAAAAGAGAGGAAAGAATCCAAATGCTTCCCTCTAAATTAGGGTACTTTTACTAAGAATAGCTCTACTTTTGCCAGAAGTTTTCTCTGGGGATCAGCTGAGGGACCTGGGGGGAGAAGAAGGACTGCGGAAGCTTTATCATAGCCAGTTCTGCTGCTTTCTGATCTACTTATTCATGCCATTAATCAAAAAGCTGAAATAGGAGTATTGTTATGCTAGAAAAAACCAAAGAAACAATGACTGAGGTGAGAGGAATTCATACTGGGCAAAGCCTGAAGGTCAACACTCCCCTAACAGGCCCCTCCATTCCCCTGAAGGTGATCTTTAACATCAGGAGACAAAAACAGCAAATGAGAACCAGGTAACGTTGAACAGAAAAAATGCAGCTTGATGGGAACTTAATGCCTGAAAAATCCAGGATTCTCTAAGATAGACAATTCCTTTCCTTTCAAGCTTGTAACATGCAGCCTGTAAGCAGAAAAATGCAGACAAATGAGCAAACAGAGTGCAAGGGCATAGCTCTTGCAAAACAGGGCTTGCCAGCATTGCACAGATGTGTACTCAGGGTGGATCAGCCCTGGGGATCAGCCTAAGTCTGCTTGGGCCAGAGAAGTGAGGTGGATCCAGGGGCTGAGGAGTATCCCCAGCACTGCTCGTGTCACTGTGGTCAATGCACTTTCCTACTGCTCAGACTGCATTTGTCTCGCTCTTTCTTTCAGCTGAGTTTGCCCCAAAGTATTGCCTCAATGGCAGCTTCCTTAACCTGAATAACCACTCCATTGCTTCTCCAAGTGCCCAGGATGAGCTCCACACCTTCCTCACCCATTGTGCTGGTCTGGTTTCTCCCATCCTGCATCCCACAGCTGGGCAAGAACAGGCACTTCCCTTTCCTCTTCCACCCCTGCTGGCTCCTACTTGCATCAGTGAGAGGAGGTAGAAACACACTGGGGCAGAAGCAGATCAGTTGTTTTGGCAATTAAGCACTTCAGATAATTAGGAAGACTTCCCTGTACTCCCCACTAACAGCAGTGCTGGAGTTAAGTAGAGGTCTCTGTTCCCTATGCAACGTGTTTGATACAGGAGGTTCATGCTGCATTTAAATCACATTTGAATACCAAAGAGCATCACTGCCTCCAATTCCTTTACTATCTTTCTTGCAGTATTTTCTGTCAGAGGCTGAAAGAAAAAAGGAAACCTTTCCCCAGCTTTGGAAGGAAGGGGATCAAAGCCTTCCTTCACATCACAGCTGTATTTTTGCTGGGTTTTTTTTTCAAATGAACTGTATTTCAAATATGTTCAAACAGAGGCTTTCAAACCTGTGCAGCCCCAAAAGGAGAGATGACCCAGCACATGCACGAGGGGAGCTGGATCCTTTTGTACAGATCAACTGCAGCTGCCAAGGCAAAGATGGAAAGGCCCAACATCCTGAAAATTTAGCACAATCTAGGAAGAAAATACCTAATCTACCAAAATCTAGAAAGCTCCTTGTACAGAAAAACCCAAGCCAGCCAAAGAGCAGTTCCAGTTTGGATTATCTAGAACAAAGAGTTAAGTATTTGTGCTGTGGCAGACACACTGTGCAAGGCAGGCAGTGCACATCAGGACGTGCTTCAGACCACACTAGGATGTGGTCCCACAGCCACCACCCTGTTCTGTTGGAGGAACCAACAGCAACAGCTCCCACAGCTCAGGAAGGCTCCCAACTCCCCATTTCCTTTCAGCATCCTCTCCCTCCTTTCAAGCCTCAGCCAGCATTTCCCCTCTCAACCCCTAGCCCGGGTTTGCTGACCAGACATCTGCAGAGCCCCTGTCACAGCACAGCCAAGTGGATCCTGCCTGTGGTGGTGTCCCCCTGCCAGTGCAGGCATAGCTGACAGCAGCAGCCACACCTCGAGCTCTGAGCTCTTCCTGATGCAGGGAGGGAGAAGTTAAATAAAACTATAGAGAGGAATGATTATAAAAAGGAAATTTCTCATCATTCCTGGGGTTCATAGGAACAGCAATAGATATGTACTGTATTTTATGGAGAAAGCTAAGTCATCTGCAAGGGCAGTCAGATCAAAGCAGAGGGAGAGGGAGAGTGGGAAGGATGAGATTACCTCTGCTGGGATCTGACCAGAACTAATGCAGCCCTCATGGGAAGGGCCAGGGGATATGCAGGGCCCAGTTCACACTGCAGCTCAACTTCTGCAAGAATAATTTAATACCTGAAGGCTACCACAGGCACAACAGAGCTTACTTGCTATTTAACTGTGCTCTATAATTATCTGATAGAGGGGTTTTCCTTCACTATAACAACCAACTGTATTGCAGAAATACAGACTTTTGATTTCAGGTTCTTCATTGCATTTACCACCATATTCCTACAATTTTTCATTGTTTACCTACACCTATTCTTCTTTCCAGACCCCTTGCAATGAGCACCTCACTTTAATTTTATTATTTGCTTGTCTCTCATTGGCATGAGAAGAAATAGTGTTACAGATAGAACGTGTTACAGATATAGACTGGCAAATCCTTTAAAACACTGCAGTGAATGAAAAGGCTGTTTCCAGCCTGAGTTTTCCTTAGTAGAGCCATTTACTGAAGGCACTGAAAGCAAGGAGAGAACGATGTCACTGCTGGTAAAAATGGCCTGTGGAGGAACTTCACTGAAGCTTGGAGAGGAAATTACTCTTCATGCTATTTCAGGTTTACGTCTTTCCTAAGAACAGGCTGATCGTTATCCCAGATAATGAAGACTGTTAATGTAATTAAGAACTCTGTTCTAGTGTTTTACAAAGCAAACAAATAAGTTCTGTAATTAATAACCTGCAAGGTTAAGTGACACAGAGCAAAACCAGTATTCTTAATTTATAAGAAGTTATAAGTGCTCCAGAGCAAGTCATTAGCTGGTATTTAAAAGTGCAATTTCTAATTTAGGACACAGAGAAAGTTTTCCATTTGAGGAATGTGTAATCTCTAAAAGGTCAGAACAATTTTGAGATTATGACCGGATGCATATTATCAATATGAGAAATTGCATCCTTCTTTAGCCACAAAAAACAGGAGAGAAGGACTGAATTGCCTTGCTCTTCTTCCTGGATATCATAGCTGGGTAGTATTTACAAACTTGTCTGTAAATCCCTTGCAAATAAATTAGGCATTTCAGTAATAGTTTTTTAGCAAACACCCATTTTTCTAGCAGTTTATTTATCTGGTTAAATCATATATTGATTTGTACTGGGTTAACAGTACAACCCAAAGCTTGCTGTAGGCTCACCTAAACATGCACAGGTACTTTCCAGGCACGGAAGAGAGACCTGGGGATTAGTATAACCTGGATTTTATTCCTGAAAATGCTGCTGGTTCAGACGGTGCAGCCTGATGAGGAAGCCACCCCTGAGAAAGTGACACACTGCCTAATGAAGCAGCAGCTTCCCAATCTCCTCCTCCTTGCCACAGGTTCTCACTACTTGTCTTGCACTGGGATTTGCCTCTGTCACAAAACCTGCAGAAAATTAATGGTGTCCCTCCAAAAGTAATGACTTTTCTACCAGAACTGCCACCACTATGATGGAAGAGCTGGGAGTGCTAAGGGGAACAGTGGCAGCTGCAACCACAGCCATGCCACATTTTTTAAAATGCTGCCTAGCAGATGCTGTGCTTCACAGGAAGGTGGATTAAAGTCAGATATAAATAAATAAGATCAGATAGCATCGGACACATCACGTTAAATAATGGCAAAATGTTTTAACTACATGGTGGGCTGGTGGTTTTCTCAGACAAAGAAATCTTAAGCTCACTTTTACAATTTGGAAATTATGTAAATTTTTTTAACTAAAGATCACCATTTGAAAACTCATTTGTCTGTGATGCTAACCTGTGGACATGCTTCCTAAGGGAATGGTAACATTTTCATTTCATACCGGGGAAGAAAAATAACCTCAAATACACTCTCATGTCATTTGCCTAAATCTTGTTTGGACAGCTTGCACGTCTCACAATTTTCCTGTTATCACTAGCTCCTCTGAATTAGAGTGAGAGCAGGGAGATAAATGTAATACTGCAATATACAGCTCGATACTGAAGATCACTCTGCTGTGACATGCCTTGCACTTCAGCACTAACACAATGATATGGTTATCTATGGTTTGAGGAGACTGAACAGCCTGTAATATATTAACACACTTTTCATTTCAGAGATAGTGTCAGGAGCTGAAAAACAACTCTGGTTCACCATGCTGCTCTGGTTATTTCCCCTCAGGTCTTCCCTCTGAAACCCACAGCAGATTTGTGGGAGCAGCAACACCCTCACCCTGCTCAGGCAGAGCAACATGACCAGGAACCAGGTGCTGGGGTTAAGATCTAGCGAAAAAAGTCCGTAGGGTCGCTTTTTCTGCAGCTTCAAAAATTAACATTCTAAAAGACAACTTGCAGCAATTCCTACTTTTAAGTTTCTCAAAGGAGCTTTGAGATAATTTTAAGAAGCCCACTGCCTGTAAGACATTTGACATCCGGAAAGGAGAACAGTCTCTGGCTGCAGAGGCACTTCTTCTTTCTTCCAAGCCTACATGAAAAGTATCACTGGCACAGTGAGGACAGAGAGAGATGCACAGCACAGGGTTTCATTTAGTTTTGGGCTTTTTTCTTAACCGACCCAGCTTGACGCTGGCGCCTGGCTACAGTTCCAGCTGCCCCTGAAGCCAGTCATGCTTGTGTAGCTGACTGCTGAATTGGCAAAAGCTACCTTCACAAAACCCCTTTTGCCAGAACACCTTTTTGTGCTTGCATTAAAGAAAAAATCCAGATAAAGCTTTTGCCAACAATATTTTGGTCTATTGGAGCAGACGTTTCAGAGTGATAAAATAAACCAGCATTTCCTCAGTGTTTTAGCTCTTCATTCAGAGCAGAATTTGCTCCTCATGAAGAAACTCAGTGGTAGATGGGTAAGTGTAAGGAGAAGAGCAGCCATGCCTGTTTCAGCTTCTCTGTAAGTCATGAGATGTGCAGAAGTGTTTAAAAAAGGAGGAGGGGAAAGCTGGAGAAGACATTCTACAAGGATTGAAAGTGTTTCTGGAAGAGCAGAAACAATACACATTTGGAAAAACTCCTCAATTTAGATTAGATTACTAATTTTTTTTCATTTGGTTGCTAAAAATATCTTTATAGAGAACATCATAAAAAGACAAGACCTGGGCAGATTAAAACACAATGTAACTATTCCCTCGTGCTTTGCACAACTGGTAAATGCACAGGTCTTGCTGAAGTGAAAAGACAAATACAGGAAACACAAAGTGATGAGGAGTGCACACACCTCGTTACAAACCAGCACCTGGTATTTCTCTTAGTTACAGAGAAGTTTTAGAACACTGGTCACTATTACAACTCCCTAATCCTTGGTCAGCTTTAGAAACCTTCATAAGGCCAAGGTGAGGGCTGGGCTACTTCCTTAATAATAGAGGGAATATGGCATCTCTAATGGTTGCTTCTGGCTGTTTTTCTCCTTGCCTGTAAGAAGGTCAAAGAGAACATTTTCTTTCTTAAAGTGATGCAGAGCTCTCTATTTACCAGCAGACAGACCCTGACTGCCTCCCAGGAACCTGAAGGTGGGCTTGCAAGATGGAAGTTTCAGGTTGAAGACCACAAGTTTAGTGCTTTCTCGACAGAGAAGTTCAATTAAGGTGGTAGAATCCTGTTAGCATGCAATGGCTTTGTATCTTAGATAACCTACTATTCATTTTAATGTTACCCACCTGAGGGAGGCTCCCCTAATGAATCTATTTTCATAATGTCATGTAGGTTGAAGTTTAGAGCTAAGTTTAGAGCAGTCACATAAAAAATATCAAACCAGGAAATAGTTTAATTGAAGCAGAGAGTAATCACAGCAAATTACAGTGAAATTTCTATGGGATTACATTTTGCATTCCCCAAACAAGCACAGGAATTCAGCTCACAGTCATCTCATTTTGGTGAGAACTCACTTTAAGGATATGCTATCTAAAGAACATAATATGATGCCATAAAATCTGTCTCAAAAGTTACAGTTTAAGACGCTTTTGTGACCCTGTGGGAAGTCCATGCTGGAGCTGGCTCCTGGCAGGACTGGTGGCCCTGTGGAGAGAGGTGTCCACGCTGGAGCAGGCAGGACCTGTGAGGCTGCTGGGGATCCATGCAGGAGCAGTTTGTGAGGAGCTGCTGCCCATGGGAAGGACTCATGTTGGAGAAGTTCCTGGAGGACTGGCTCCTGCAGGAGGGACCCCACCCTGGAGCAGGGCAGCAGTGTGAGGAGCCCTCCCTGAGGAGGAAGGAGCAGCAGAGACAAGGTGTGATGAACTGACCACAACTCCATTCCTGTCCTCTTGGGCCACAGGGAGGGAGAAAAGTAGAGAAAATCACAAGTAAGGGAAGAAGAGAGGGGCAGGGAAAAGGTTTTTTTAAGATTTGGTTTTATTTTCTCATTACCCCACTCTGGTTTGTTTGGTAATAATTTCAATTAAATTTTCCCCAAGTCGAGTCTGTTTAGCCCATGATGATAATTGGTGAATTATGTTTCCCTGACCTTAAATCTCTGTTCTCTGTTCCTTTTCTGTTCTCTCTCCTGTCCAACTGAAGAGGGGGAGCAATACAGCAGCTTTGGTGAGCACCTGGCATCCAGGCAGAGTCAAACAACCACACTGGTATTCACAGTGACTTCCACAAATCACTGCAGAATTTAACCTCTTCCCACTAACAAACCCAGGTATTTCACAAGGAGCATCTCTGGTCAGCACCTCCCTCAGCTGCCTTGAATACCTCCTCTGAAACACTATATAAACATCTGGCATACACAGAGTATATTCAGGTTATCTCTTTCATCCAGGCTTTACAGCCCACAGACCAGTAAGAAAATAAAAAGAATTTCATATCCCATTTTGCCACATGTAGGGATTTTCTCTACTTTTCAACAGGTCTCCAACATGAGAGAAAGGTGGGAACTTTTGACATCACTCTGTTACTACTGCAGGGTTCTGGATGGTTTTTAGTGAAAAAAAACCAAGTTGCCTTTTCAGTAACAATGTCACTGCAAATCTCTCAAGGCTAATTCTTGGCAACAGCCACCATAAATACACTGGAACATGCACAGAGCCACAGCCTGACCCTAACAAAGGCAAAACAAGTTTCACCACTAAATTTAGGAAAACCTCAAAGTGATCTATATTGAGTAACACAAAATAAGATTTCAGCCCATAAGGGGAAAAAGAAAAAACCAAGAAAAAAAAAAAAAGGAGAAAGAGAGAAGCATGGGAATGGGATGTATCTACTTAAGATGATCTGATATACTTACATCTCTATGATCTACTACAGTGATCCTTCAGAGGAAAGCATTTTGTAACAGGAAAAGCCCCTTATGTTCAGCTTTTTATAGGTTTACAGAAGTACAAAAAGGAAAACAAGATTCAACTATACATGGCTGTACAGTTTAATACTGCTAAAATTTACTTACCAGTCCTTTGGTGTTTTAATCCCAAATTATTCCCCCAGACTTTTACACTTTCTACAGCACTAAACCAAAGAGTTTTGCTGTTGCCCCAACTCTGTGAGCTTGGAGGGAGGGACAGGAAAAGATACAAAATCTGTCTGAAAGGCTTTGCAATCTTTGTGTCACTGCAAGTGGTGTGGAGTGACCCATGTTTTACTAAAAATTAATGATGTGCCTTCTTAAAGGACACTAGATTGAAATATAGCATCTGTGCCTGTGGCTTCCATATTTTCATCTACAAAATCCCAAAAGAGATAAAACATACAGTATTTTTTTTAGGGCAGTTACAGTCAGTTTTCCACATCTGTGCTGGATGCACAGGTTGAAAGAGCAGTGTGTACACAGTGGCCATTTTTCCACACACCCCAGCTGAAGGGGCAGAGATGCTCTGAAAGGCTGCCCAGGCAGTAAATGGATGGGAATTATTTCTAGGCACAATTCTAACACTGCTACCATAGCAAAACCACACCTATCAGCTGGTACAGTGCCTAAAATGAATTCTGAGGCTACTGATTTAAAAGCAGATTATCTAATATTGATACGACCCCTGTGCATTCATGGGTTGTTTTTCCACAGGTCAACACATCCCAAAGTACTCTCGAAATGAACACCAGGTTTTCTCTGTGTATAAAACATTTTAAGACTAAAACCTTGAAAGAGAGGCAAGAGTTGCAATTGCAAGCTCAGCCTGACAGGATGCTCAGCTCAAACACAGTGGTACAATTAAAGAACAATTCCCAGCCTTTATGGGAAGCTCCAGATCATGCCCAGCTCCAGAGGCCAGGCACAGCAGAGGGGTGGCCCATGGCCCATGTAAATAGGTACTTCCCAATCTGAGAGCAGGAAGGTGACAACTCATATACATGACAGGAGTTATAACAGCAGGTAATCTCAAGGGCTGGTGTCAGTTTTTGTGACTCTTGTACAATCCTTGAACTTGACATGAGACTTTTTGATCTCCCAGGAAAGTCTTTGTTAATTGGCACGTGGAAGAAAAGACTATGAGGACATTGAAGTTTTCTGCTTGTTTCTTAAAGCACAAACTTTGGCATATTAAGAAAAGTCTTCAAGAAAAGGTAAATCAAACCCCAGAATCTCATTTAGTCTCTCTACTCCCAGACAAGGCTGAAGTCAGGAACAGAGAATAAAAGAGAGAGCTTAGAAATTAAAATAAGAATGTTTTTGTTACCTTTTCTGCAAGCCAGCCTAGATGCCTAATTTCTCGACTTCCAGCAATCCCTGTTTTACCCAGCTGGTCTCTGACCTCTGCAATCACCCTGGGGATGAGCTCATTGACACTGGAGTGGATGGCATTGAACCAGGCCTGGGCTGTAGCTGAATCCTTACTCCTGAGCACCACGGTGTGCTTGGCATCAGGTGAATGAACTTCAATAATTCTAGAAAAATGGGGGGAAAAACATTATGTTCATTCATATACTAATAGGCAACTAAATTTATTACCTCGTTTAGTGAATGCAATGAGTTAAAAAGGATACTAATATTGAGACCTAGCACTAAAAACTTACCTTTTCAATACCTGAATAGAGTAGGATCATCTTAACTGAAGCCAGATCTCTACTGGTATTACAACACCCTTGAGAAGGGGATTTGCCAGTGCTGATACAATCCCACATACAGCATGTCAATAGGAATTTCAAATATAAAGGCAAGAGGAATATTCACTGACATGGACACTGTCCAAAACTGCAAACTGCATGGAAGATGACTGTGGAGAGGGCAGGGATAAGCTGCTGCCTTCCTTAGCTGGTTATCATGGCACAACCAGAGTTTTTCAGTGTGTTTATTTTTTACATGCAGGGATAAATGAAAATCAGCCTCGCCTCAGACAGAGGAATTTTCCTAGGATTGGTCTGTGGCTTCAGTGATACCACTACACATTAACACAGGCCTAGCACAAGTGGCCTTCTCCAGGAGTTACCAGCATCCCCAATGCTCCATTTACATCCTGCTAACAGTGGCAACAAGAAAGTGCTAACAACAATCATACGATTGCTGCTGGCAGCCACCTTTACAGGTTTTCAAACTCCTGTAGAAGGAAATGAGTTTTGCTTCAAAGAAAACATTCTTACTGGACTATCCTGTGGGTTTCCACTGTGGTTTGAAAAGTACAACTGAACACAGATTTCAGGAAAATGAATCCGGTTCATTGTGGTAATGGAACCTGTGCCAACACCTTTGCTAACAACAACAACAACAAAAGTGCTTTGACAGGCAGCTGCAGCTATTTCAGCACTGTTCTCAGTGAAGTTATCAATTATTAGTGGGGCTTTGTGTACTCTTCATAGCTGTGTGGGCCATTTTACTTGAACATCTGTTAAATAACCCACAAAGTAATAGCCTGTTTTATCTTTATGTGGCAATTATAAAACAAAGTCCTGGTCATTGCCCATCACTCAACTCTGTATCACATTTGTGCTTTTTTATTATAAAAGGACAGTGACAGTCCTGAATGTTACCCTCCCAAATTCGACCTGGGATCTGTGCCTAAGCATGTTCTTCTGTCCTGTGTATGGCTGCCCAGCCTCTGGGACACACAATGGCTCCTTTCTGCAGCAGAAAATTAATTAGTTCAGTGGAATTTATTCAGGTTGAAGTTCAAAACAATACTGCAATGCATGTATTTGTTGTGCAATTACAAAATCCAGCAATTTGGAGCTTAACTAACAATTAAGAGGTTTTAATTATTTGGTTAAACCAGAGCAGAATCCAGAACAGAGGTGACTCAATCTGCACAGCTCTCTGGGGCTCAGAGAGGAAGGATCCCTGGTTTCATGTTTGTCCATTTTGAGAAGGGGAGGTTTCCACGTAGACACTGTTCTAAATATAGAAAAGGTCATGATTTTCCATACTCAGCAGCTGAACTGTACAGGGTCTTAAATCACTGGGTAGCTTAAGAAGTGGCTTGATTTTTCAGGAAGCACTGAGCCAACACAGTAATGCATGTTTCCTCAGTAAAGCTGCTGCAGTTCAGCAGTATCTGAAAATTAATCTTCTTATTTAGCCACTCTAGGATGCACCAAATTTTCAGTTTCAGGTACCAAAGCAAAATTCCTTGATACATGGTGGCAGTCTTGTGAACTAGAAAACTATATTTATAGACAGGCACATTCCAAATCACACTCTCATTTTTTTCTGAACTGCTAAGAGACAGCCATCTCCTTCATGGTTAGGATTTAGCCATTTGTGTCCACTGATCATTTTGATCATGCATAGCTACCATACTCCTCGTCTGTCTTTCCATCACAAACACAGCTCTCCCACTGCTGAGTCCCACTGTGATTCTGGAGTTGGAGCATGTTCTTGTAGGCATTCACCACCAAAAACAAACTAGACAGGTTTGGATTTTCAAAATACATTGTCATAATCAGTGAAATGTTGCTTATTATTTACAGAACAGTTTTTGGCAGGAGATCTTGCAACATTTCACAAATGAGGTCAGTGACAGCATCCTCATTTCACCCACAAAAAAGTGGAAAAGTGAAGAACCCAGGGAACAAGGCAGGGAACAGGCCAGGAGCAGCAATCAGGATTTTCAGTCCTCTGCCTCCCATTTTAATATTTCTTTTAAAAACAAAAATTATTTGGACAACACAGCAGTACTGTACTGCATTTGAAAAATGTTAACACGCCATATAGATTGTGTGAAACCATGTTCTTTACAAAGCCTGTGGTTTCTACATGGGGACTTCCACCTACAAACTCACAGCACATCATGCAGTAAACAAAGTGCTGAACACAGACTCTCAAGACTCAGAAGAAAGTGCTGCTTTTTCAGTTGCAAAGGAGCAGCAGCAAACTTGTGTGATTTCTTTATAAGTTAGAATTGTAGCAGGTTTTGACGTAAAAATAAATTATATAGAGCTGAAAGAGCTTCAAATGGCAACTTGTTACCTCTAATTTGTAAATTCTTCCTTCAAACGAGTGGATTAACATACAAACAGGTATTTTAGTATTTGGGCCTTCATCAAAGTGTATTTTTCTTGATGGTGACTAAGTATTTGTACAAGAGTTCTGTCCCCTAAAATAATGAACATTTAGACAGTTTTAACAGTTCTGTTTAAGGGGTTCTTAAACCATGCATATTCTTTCCACTATCAACATATTCAAATGTGATATCAAAGTCTAAATTCTAATATACATCTGCATACACACATACTGAGTAATGCTTGCAAAAATACTCATTGCTCAGTGACTTCTAATAGAGCTAGTTTGAGATTGCTTGTCAGTCACCAAAGTTTGATGGTGATGCACTAACAATTGCAGAAAGACATCCTTGTTCCATGAGCTGAGTAACAAGATGACTGGACAACACCACTACACTTCTCAAAACTTAGTTGAAAACAGGAATACATGCTGCATTGACCGTGCTGAAAATCACTCTTTTTATCCACAGCACTTGTCCACTCCCAAAAATACAGCTGCAAGCATCACTCCTTAGCAAGCTGCTACATAGGCCAACATTTATATATACACCCTAAAGTCTAAGTTTCAACTGTCTGAATTCTGCTACTGGTGATTGCTGTAAGATCAGGACTAGAAAACCTTAGGAAACCAATCTTGCAAATTTCCACCAAAAACCCAGGACTCCTGTCTCCACAGCCAACTGGGATGGAGATACTAAAAGAAACTTTAAATCTTCCCAGAAATCTATGGGCTCTGACTGCAATCAGATGCTGAAAGTGCTGCATCCCTATAAACTCTTTCCTTTTCTGCCTTTCAGCCCACGCTGCTTTGATTCACCAGTCCAATTGGATGGTGCTTTCTGTATAGCAGCTGACTGATGGCATTTCCATACATTCTGAAAAGAAAAAAATACAAGTGACCTTAGTAAACTGCAAGACTAAGGCACTTAAATGCTTCCAGAAGTCTAGCCATTATAGTTTTGATTTGTTCCTTAGCTAAACTGACCACCTCTTACTGACTTCTGTTTATCTGCAGTTCAGTGATAAAGTTCCCTTAATTCCCCACTGAATTGAAATATTTAGGGCAATGCCACAGCTGTGTTTATTCTCACACTCCACCACAGTTATGTAAATACTGCATATGGAGCTGTTTCTGATAAAGCCCATACTAACCCAAAGGAATTATATGTTAGCTCTAGATGACTGCCAAGATGTGCGGCATCTCTCCAGCTTGGCAATGCATATGAATGATATCACATTTTCTCAGAGATCATTTGGCAAACCTTATAATAAAAGAGTAATTTTCTCTCTCCTTCTCAAAGACCCTCAATAAGCTGAGGAGTGTTTCCAGCATCCCCTTGTCCACCCGCAGAACACGGGGGTGACACAAAACCCAGTGCTTCCAAATGCTGTAACCTGGCACGTAAGAGGAAAACTCTCTCCCTTTCTTCATCAGACTTTTTACTTCACAGAGGATCAGAAGAAGTTGAAAGCAAATGTTTGGTAGACCATATTCATTCCACATTTGATAAAGCTTCCTTCTGTAGGAGTGTTCATTATCTAAGAAATACCTTTTATCAAAACTCTTTAAAGTACTTCTGCCACCAGCATTGGCTCAGGACCAAATCGGGGACTGAGCTACACTTCATGACTCTTCCTGGGTCAGATTATGTATTCAGTGACTGATGAAAGTGTGGAGTAAATCCCTTGAAGTTAATGATAAGCTGGAGCCAGAGTTATTCAAGTCCATCACACTACTTTGATTCTGCACTGGCACAGAGAGAAACAAAACAGTCTGTCACTGACTTTGCAGACTTAAAGATGAATCAAAGGCCAAACTGTTCACTCTGTCCCCTCCATCACTGTCTGCACATGAAACCACAGTAAGTAATTTTGTTTTTTTCTGAATGGAAAAACATAGGAGCCTTTCCAGGAAAAGGAGGGATATAGAAGAACACAACCTGATTTATATTTAAATAGTTGTAGGTTTTGTTATAAAATAAATTTTTAAAAACTATTAAAATTCTTTTGAATTCTACATGCAGCATCAGGAGATGAACCAGGAACAGAATACATTAAAATTAAGCAATGGAAACTTTGGGCTTAGTCTTCAAGGAAAATATTCCAGAGAGAGAGACTGATAGGCTTGCAGGTAATTCCCCAGCATATTCTCTGAAGAAGCATCTTCATTTGATGAACCTAAACGGATTTGAAAGCAATTTTACCAAGCAAGCACTACATGGTAATCAAGTGGAATTTTTATCTGTCCCCTCACTGTCACAAGGGTCCTTGCTGTATTAACTGTATTAACTTGCTGTATTTTTGTATTAACAGTTACTTGGTGACTTTGAGCTTACAGTGCTAAAAATGATGTAGATACTTTCCTGGGAGCTGGACTAGACTGATGTCCAACCAGAGGGTGGATACATCACTAATGAGCTGACACAGGTGATTCAATTTGCCATCCACTGGGCTTTAATAAAGGGGTATCAGTGGAGTTGTGCCACGTGCAAGTAAAGAAAGGATTTGGTTCTGCAATGGACTTGCTCTCACCATTGCATGCAGATGCTGACCAGCCTGCAGAGACATCACACACTGCCTACTCCACTCAGAGCAACCACAAAAGTAAGTGATTAGCTTTTAAATGTATATGGATATTAAAGAGCAGGATCTTACACCACAGTGCCCAAAAGACTTAGATTTTAGTTTCTTGATTTTTTCTTTTATATTCTGGTTGTAATTGTAGTGAATATTGGTAATCCAGGAATATAGAGTTCAGCCTTCTTCACAGTGGATTCAGCACAAAACAATGGCAAAAGCGCTGTTTCAAGGAGCAGTTGGGGTCGATTATTTGGGAAAAAAACCCCACAAACAGCATTATTTCATAAGAGATGTCAGGAATTTGTTTTAACTTTAGAAGGTGCTGAAATACTAAGAACAGAAGATGTGATTGGTATATTCAGTACACTGACCACAGCTCCCTGAAACAGCTGTTTTCCCTGAAGCAAAGCCACAGCCAAACTCAAAGCAGCAGCAGCAAAGCAAACCTTCTGCAGCTGGAACTGCATCTGGGCTTGGCAGAGCATATGATTGCAGCTGGTAATGGTGGTAAATGACCCCTTCAAACTGAGAAGAGAGTGGAGGGTCTCATGCTACTGTATAAGTAAGAGATCATGGGTTTGGAGAAGAATTAGATGTCTTCTGAGAAGGAATGCCACTGTTGCTGTTAGGAAGAGCTGTAGTAGGACCCAGGGGAAAGAAGTGCATGTGATCCACAAGCATGAGTGAAAACTGATATGGAAACAGGAAAAATCAGTAGGGCTGCTGGCAGATCAGCTCTCTCTTGTGGATGAATTGTCACAGAAGAAAGTCTTGTTGGAAGAGAGAAATGGCAGGTCCACCTTATCCAGCAGGGTATGTCTCAATGTCTCATTACATTATAGATCTACTTTTTGGCTTCCATGATCAAGAATCCCAGGGATCACTCCTTACTCGCTAAGTGAAGCAAAACCAAAGCCAGACAACCATTATACAAAGCCACAAATTCCTTCTGGATCAGTTACTGGCCTGATCAGTGCTGTGGGGAGAGGCACCACCTCGGAGCCAGTCTCCCAGACACTGCCAGCTTCTCTGGGGACAGTGGGCAGGGGTCACCTCCTGACACTTTCACAACTGGCAGTAGACCCATCTTCCCACTGAACAGACACACAGCCTGATGGAAAAGCTGTATGTAAGTGATCAGAAGAAGTAGCAACTTCAGCAAAACTCTTACTGCAGTAAACCATTTTCATTAGCAGAATCAAGGGAGAAAGCAAGCTAGAAGTGACCAGAGGGTATTAAAATAGCAAAGTATTCACACACAACCTAAGCACCAAGGATCAGCCTCAGCATCTATCAATGCAGAGCTGGGACACATCTGATGGCAGCCCACCAGGGCTCACACTGTGGATGTCATTTGCTGCCATACCCGTGCCTACACGAGGTGCAGGAGGCAGCAGCTTTAAATACACCAGCTGCAAATCCTGCTCCTTAATTAATGGCAGATCAGGCCAGATCAGAGCTGTGAGACTGAAATCCAATTTGCAGGCGGGCTGGTAGGCAAAGGAAAGCTCAGCCCTGAGCACAGGACAACAGCCAAGCAGGAAACAGAGCCTTGAGGTTGTCACTCTCTCCAAGCCATAATGCAAAGACTGTGGGGACTGGGAGCATAGCAGGAAACTGAAACCCCTGCACATCAGCTTTCTTTCTTTGGGAGATCTCAGGGGTCTTCAAACTGCTCTTCAACATTATTTACCAGCAGCCTGGATGTCAGCACTTACATACCTTTACCTACAGATGGACATAAAAACATGATTAACTGTTTGTTCTCCTCCTTCCTGCAGCACTCCCACTGCTCTTTCTTTTCCTTTATTCTGTGACAAATTTCTTGGAGCATTTATCTTTCTCCACCTCTCCAAAGTATTAGGGTTTTTTTCTTTTTTACAAAAGTGTTTGCTAAGTAAAGTCTTCTTCAGTCTTCACTCTCTGGGTTTGTTGCTCTGCCTTGCTGGTTGGCTTCATCTTCAATCACTTTTTCTTAATTTGTGCTCCTCTCTTCCCTACATGCATTTCTCAAGGCAGTTCTTTTTTTTTCTTTTTTTTTCTTTTTTTTTTTTTTGTTCCCCTTCACCTGATTCATTTACAGTTCCTTTGCTCTTATTTCCATTTCTCAGCTCAACCCTCTACAGCTGAAGCTGATTGGAAAAATCAAAATTCTTTGACTTTTTCAAAACTCCCCTAACTGAAGCAATGGCTGAAAAAAAACCCAAAATGCAAGAAAAAACCCACCAGCATATGGGTTTTTTTATTATTTAAATATTTTCACAGGAAAGAACAACTTTGGTTAGAAGTTTTTTAATCAAAAATCCAGCTGAAAGCATTGTTCCAGTTGTAGTTACTGTCACCTCCTCATCACCCACATCCTTCCTCACCACCCAACTCACAGTCACACATTTTACTCCTGTCAGGTCATGTTCAGCCCAGCTCACACATAGACACACACACATATACATAAAGTTTTATTTATAGTCACATATATACATGCATGCACACACAGACACTGCTTCTGAGTTACACACACAGGAGCTTTGCCCATTCCTATTTGATTTATGCTGGAGATGGGAAGGACACCAGGAGCTCACCTGTATGGCCCAGAAGGATGGGGAAGGGAGAAAGCCCCATGCCATTATCCCAGAAGATTCTTTTTTTTTTTTTTTTTAAGAAAATGAGACATGCCTAGTCCCACATTCACCAGGACCTGCAGAGACTGAAGGTCAGTCATGACATGCTGTAACTATCCAGTTCTACACTGGTATCTCAAACACGCTGCAGGAAAACTCAGGGGTTTCCACTGTGTCCCCAGATCCTGGCACATCTCCCAGTAATTCAGTTCTCAAACCACTGCCTAGAAACTACAGCAGAGACTTTAGAACATTAGAAACCTATTCTAACATGATTTAACTGAACAAGAATTAAATCATGAAGAAAAAAAAAAAAGTAATAAAGTTCATCCTAGTTTGGTGATTTGTCTCAAAAAAAGACAAAAATGCTCATCTTTATGGGAAGGATAGTCCTACAGAAGTGTCTGATCACAGTAGCTTTTCAGGAAAGATGAGAAGAAACTGAGGCCTATGAGGAAAATTGGTATGACCCAGACTAAAACTGTTTGGCTGGTGGGGAGTTTCACAAATGATGGAAAACCACTATTCTGCATAATGAAAATCAAATTTAAAAATCACAGTTTCTGCCTAGAGGCTTCAGAGCTCCAGCTCCTACAGGCTTGGAAAACCGCCCCTTATTGAGATAAGATGACTACAGCTTGCAAAATGCACCAGCAATTGCAGAGCTGCCCAAAAAGCAGATGATGTAGATGACAGAGAGCTGTCAGACAACCAATTATAGAGCCATTAATTATTAAATCTGTCAGTTAATGAATTATAAATTCTAGCAGTTAATGACTTGACCCAAAAATACTGTTACGAGAGAAAAAAGCGCAATGTTACAGGTCCCTCATCTGAGAACCCTAGCCCTGAATGCACTGACCCTGGCTACTGAGAATGCAATGTATTGAGGGAGGAAGACAAGGCCTTCCCCATGACCCATCCCACAACTCCACTCCTGCTGCCCATACCCCAACTTCTTCCCTCTCCTACCCTCAGAGTACTGAAGGGGATGCAGCCAATGCCTTTTTAGCTAATTACCTAACTTCTCTCAGCTTGAAAGAAGCAACAGTAGATAAACCTCAAGTGCTGCCTACTTTGTTCATCCCTTCCAGTAAAGAGCAGATTTTGTAAGCAGATTAGCAGTTACAGCACAGGAACACAAGAGACATCCAACTTCACACAAAAGCTGGATTTGGATCCATTACAGTAAAATAGTTGGAAGCTAAGGTTAAATACACATGTTCATCACAACTAAATCTGCAGCCTTTTGTGCTGTAACACAAGCAAGGCAAGGCTGTAACAGACCAAGCACATTGTGATAGCACAACAGGGTGATTTAAGGATGAGGGGAGAGTCAACCAGATTTCACCCTCATTATTGTCACTTTTGTTCTTTTCTGGATTTGAATTACACTCTTTCAAGTTGCTTTACTTTAATGTTGGATTGTTGTTATAGTAATCTAAGGAGATAATAAACACAGCCCACCAGGAAAAAAAAACCCAAATGCTAACAAAAATTCATGATATAAATCAGACTGACTTGAGCATGCTCAATGACTTCTTCAAAGGACTTATTGATATTCATATAGTAAAACATGTCTGTACCAATAATGATAATTAACTGCTATGTGCCTTTCATCCACAGATCTCAAACTGTAGCTCACAACAACACTATGAATTAAGTATGGTCTGTGCATTTAATAAAGGTTCTACAGCCAGATAGCAGCTCAATAACAACACAAGGAGCAAAGCACAAATTCCTTGAGGAGATGTGAAGGGCGACTTTTAGCTCCCATTCTATATCTTTATCTATGCTCTATCCCCCATGCAGATCTAAGTTCTTTGTCTTTCCTTTGTCTATCTACAACATAGGCCCAAGTTTCCTAAACCACAGCTCAATCCTGGTAAATCTGTACTGTGCACTAGGGAAGAAGAATTTCCACCTCCCCAGGAAGGCCCACAGAGCTGTGCTGGGTGATGTCCATCCAGGTCTGACACAGCATGTCAGCAGTGCCAGCACAGTGCTGGGATGGGCTGTGACCTCCTCACCCCTTGGTGCAGGGCTCAGCCTTTGCCCAGCCCCTAACCCCATCTCTGCTTGCTACTGCCTAAAATATTTGCCTTCCTGTCTCCTCAGTTCCCCTTAAGTTATATAAGCAGGAACTTGAAGAGGTACAGGAGCTCCTTGGTCTTTCATTCCCTCATCTACTTCAAGTTGTCTTTTCATTGCATTTTTACAATCTTCTGCTTACGTCTTATATTTCTTGTGAGCATTAGTGCCTCAAGTTTTTTGATGAGAGGACTTGTTTCTACTACGTCATATTAAGTCTGTTTGAGACTCAGTTCTTTTCTTAAAGAAGCTTCAACTTTTCATGTCTTATTGTAACAAAAGTAAATACATGCAAATTCGCTGGAATTTGTTTTATATTTAAGATTTTGAGATGCCATTTTAGAATCACATTGTGCTGTTTCCTGCTGCGTAAGTTACATACTTATACACCAACTACAGTTCAAAATGTTAAATCTCACTGACACTATTACTTTCCATTACTGATGTTGTCATTAAATAATGTAAGAAGAAATTATTATTTAAAAATGCAAAAGGAAGTTTGGGAGCAATGGCTTTGCAATAGATCTTATGAATACTTCATTCAGTGAATCAGTAATTCCCAATGCAAAAAACAAAACAAACAAACAAACCCCAAAAAACACCAAAAAAAAACCCACCTCAAAGTAATGAAGCTGCTTGAATCTATTGCTGTTTTTGGAGTAAATATGTCTCAGTCTGTCCTGTTTTTTTTCTTTATGTCTTGGGATGCTCAGGTAATTCCCAGATGCAGCTCACTGTGCAGAGTCCAGAATGAGTGGATACCAGCCAGTTCCTCTGTCATCTCGCAGTGGGCTGACCCTGATGCTGGCACCCACCAAAGTTACTCTATCACTCTCCTCCACTAGTGGACAGGAGACAGAAAATATGACAGGTTCCTAAACTGAGATCAGGACTGTTCCTGTTCCTAAGCTGACCAGGACCACTCACTCACCAAATACCATCACAAACAAAACAGGCTCCAACTTCA
The DNA here is from genome assembly GCF_001522545.3 of Parus major. NCBI lineage: Eukaryota > Metazoa > Chordata > Aves > Passeriformes > Paridae > Parus > Parus major. The sequence continues at coordinate 138,251,678 of NC_031769.1, forward strand.
GGAAATTAATTCAATTTATTACTTACAGAAGCAGAGTAGGATACTGAGAAGTAAAACAAATCTTAAAACACCTTCTCCCCCAACCCTCTTCCTTCCCAGGCTCTACCTACTCCCTGCAGTGACACAGGGAGACAGGGAGTGAGGGTTACACAGTTCATCACAGGTTGTTTCTGCTGCTGCTCAGGGAGAGGAATCCTTGCCCTGTTCCAGTGTGAGTTTCCTCCCACAGGAGACAGTTCTTCATGGACTTCTCCAATGTGAGTCCATCCCATGGGCTGCAGATCTTCATGAACTGCTCCAATGTGCCTCCCTTTCCACAGGGTGCAGTCCTTCAGGAACAGGCTGCTCCTGCATGGATCCCCCATAGGGTCACAAGTCCTGCCACCAAAACTGTTCCAGGGTGGGCCCTTCTCTCCAAGGGTCCCTGCCAGGAACCTGCTTCAGCACAGATTTCCCACACAGTCACAGACTCTTTTGGGCATCCACCTGCTCTGGCATGGGCTCCTCCATAGGCAGCAAGAACATCTCTGCATCCCTGTGATCCTCCATGGGCTGCAGGGGCATCCCTACATCGCTGTGATCCTCCATGGGCTGCAGGGGCATCTCTGCATCCCTGTGATCCTCCATGGGCTGCAGGGGCATCTCTGCATCCCTGTGATCCTCCATGGGCTGCAGGAGAATCTCTGCTACAGCACCTGGATCATCTCCTGCCCCTCCTTCCTCACTGACCTGTGAGCAGGGCTGTTCCTCTCCCACATCCTCACTCCAATCTTCTTTGGCCACATCTGTAAGGTAACTTTCTAATTTTCCTTTTTTAAACATGTTATCACAGAGGTGTTATTGCGATTCCTGACTGGCTCAGCTTTGACCAGGTCCATCCTGGAGCTGGCTGCCACTGGCACTGTAGGACACTGTAGGACATGGAGGAAGTTTCTGACACCTTCTCACAGAAGCCACCTCTGTAGCTCCCCTGCTACCAGAACCTGCCCATGCAAACCCAACACACACCTATAGAATGTACCTGCTCAATTTTATCTTCTGATTGTAATTCTCAGTCCAATCCTGAAATGGACAATGATACGAAAAGTTCACAGCTGGGAATCTATCTCAGTCCATTTTTCCTAGCTTCCAGACCAAGCAAACCTCTCCCATCAGAGGGCCAAATCCTGCCAGTAAGTAACCCAGTCATTAAGGCTGGACCCTGCTCAAGTTCCCTGTGAGGATCACACTACTCTGGACTCCTGACACTGGAAGAACACAATGTGTGCACACCAAGTGCTGACAGCATCAGGCTCACATCTCCTGGGTTTGGCTGAAAGATGTGCAAGCAGAATTTTAGGGTTGCTTAAAAAGCAGATGAGAAAACCTTTCCCATCCACACAGCATTGAATAATTTCTCCAGGGAATGTCTCCTGTGTTTTGTACAGAAGTACCTTTCCATTATGCTCCAATATTTTAAAACCACCAACAGAAAAAAATTTACCCAAGAGATCATTTTTTTCTCCTGCTCCTTAATATCATCACCAGAAATTGATGAAAAGCTTTCTAGACTGCAGCAAGATCTTCTGTTTATTGGCATTACTAGCCATGATCATTTCTACATGTCCCTTCATTGGGAGGGGGTGCTCCTCTGTGAGGCCTGACATTAACATTTGTTGCTGCCACCAAAAAGGTCACTTATCAGTAAAAACACAGGCAAACAACTGGTTTAAGTAGCAATTATTTTAACCAGTTTCTTCCAGCCTAAAATATAACAAACCCTGCACCTAGAGAAGAACGGAATAGATGATCTGCATCTTTTCTCCTGTTGCCCTGTGTTTATTGTTTAAAAAAAAATTCCTACAAATTAATTTTGGAATAGGTTTGTATTATGGATATTCTCCTTGGTATCTTACAGCTTTTTTTATCAGGTGACAGAAAAGACATCTCCTGATCTCCTCCAGAGTGAACCTGCAGGCAGATTAGGTGAAGGAGACATCTGAGAACTGCTGGCTCTAAAAGCATCAGACTTCACTTCTGCTCCAAAATAACAAGCTCACTGAGAGTAGACACAGACTTGAGAATCTCTGAACTGGGGTCAGTTTTCCATGAGAAGAAAAAATCCTATGCAGGGCTACCAGCTGTAATGGGAAAAATAATACTCCTCCATGCCCATTAAATCCACATTTCACTGCAGCTTTCTAAGAACTGGAGAAAAGTCAGTGCCAACAAGCAAGTATTTCCTTTTGGGTCCCTTAACATAGGTATCTTCTCATGCTGAACATCAATTCACTTCAATCCCGGTCCCAGAAGGCTGCTGACATTATCCCCAGCTTGCACTGAAGAAATTACTGCACTGGAAAACTCAGGCTTTCCGTGCCCACACTTGCTCTTAAATGAAAATTAGCTCAGTTATAGTCCAAAGGAGCCCTTTAATGGCCAACATATGCTTTGGCATCCTGCCAGCAGAGCCCTCTTAAAGCCATCCAGCAAAGTGACACCATCAGTTACAAAACTATGTGTGTCAGGTCACTGGATTATGAAACAGAAGTGTTGTAAGCATGTAAGGACATGGCTTAAGCTCTGCTGCGAACAAAGATAAAATTATTTTTCTGGAATCAGATTAATATCTTGGAAGGCATTCCAGTGGGAAAGGGTCACTGCACTTAACAGCATTTATACTGGGAAATATGAGTTCAGAATTGTTAAAAGCCACGGGAACCAGTAAAGATGCTAATCCATGGGGTGCTTCTATGACACAGCAGCTAGCACGATGGCGAGGTACTGCATGCTTGGATGGAAAAATCCATCTTAGACTGCACTGTGCTGGACTACAGTAAAAATCAGAAGTCACTCTTTCCACAGGAAATGACAGCAACACAAAATGCAAACCATGATAACAAGCAATCTGACTCTCCCACACATTACTTCCTAGTAACACTGAAGAACACACACATTTGTAGCATACTTAAGTCAGCTCCATTGCAGAGGTATCATGAACAAAGAGTGTGTATCCCTCTGAGCCAGTCCTGGCTCTCAAATCAGCTGAGGGCAAGGAGAGTTACAGAAGGTGAAAACTACAATGAAGTCAAAAAGGAAAGGGGAAAAAAATATGAGAAAATTAAGTCAATGCAGGCAAAGTATCATTACATTTGACTGATTCAAAAAATGCCACCTGTATGAGTATTTTTAAAATGCACTCTATGGCAGAGAGAAAGACAAACTCTCAGACAAGTGATACAGCTGTCAAACCTTAAACCATGCAGACATATGTGGGAAAAAAAAGTGGCCAGTATCAATAAACATCTTGATCTAAACTGAAAAGGACTGCTAGGGTTATTTCTGGTTTACAGTTACACTTCTGTAGCAGTCAGTTACCCTGACTATGGTGGCAACCACTGTGTGAGATGAAGAGCCAAGGCAAAGTAAAGCCATACTAAACAATAAAGCATGAAGGAGGAAAATTAAAAAGGTCAGACAAATATAAAAAGGAAGTATGCAAAACTACACGGATAAATGCAAACTAATAATTAATAAAGTTTCTGCATTGCAGTGCAAGAGATTACAGACAAATCCATCCTTCCCAAGCCACTTTCTGCTCTCTCCACTTCTCCTTATCCTTCTCTGCAAAGGAAAATGCAACTTTTGTTTATGCCTATTTGTAAATGCTGAGAATCAAAGGCATTACACCCAGCTTCTGAGCACTGCAGAAAAACGAAAAGGCCATTATGTGGATGGAGAATCAGTCTGTATCAGTCACTTGACTGTTCCCTTTTTTTATTAGCAGCTGTTAGAGAAGGGATCAGGGAGTGTGCTGGTGCAGTGCAGCTGTTCCACATATGTTATAAATAAGGGCTGGTAGAACCTCATCCTATTTTTAACATCAGGAAAAAAAACAAGTCACAAAAACTCCCTATTAATGCCTTCTAAGCGGAACTTTTCTCTTCTTCTTGACTTTAATGTCCAGAACTCAATACTCAAACCAGATCATTCTTAAAACAATATTCATTAAAAAAGGGAAAGAAAATGCAATTTAGTGGAATCAGATTTAGCCAGCCTGGAGGATGTAACCAATTAGTGTGTGCAGTGTCTTTTCCTTCAAACGCAGACACTTAATCAGGATGGAAACAACCCCCTGAGATTCTGTTTCCAGCAAAAGTGCAGGATTCCTGCATCCAAGTTTCTCTAGCCTCACGTGGCTCAGACACCAGCACCCACCCTCCCAAAGCAGTGACCACTTCTCTTGCTGGGCTGCTGCGTGTGGCCAGAGCCCCGCTCCTGCTCACCAGCCCCAGCGCGGACAACGTCAACAACCACTCGACGTGGTGGGGAAATCCCAAGGCCAGGCAAATCCCCATTCACCTGTTCTCGGGGTCTGACACCGTCATGTTGCGGGTCACGTAGCACATCTTGAGGGGAATTGTCTTCCTGTCTCTGTGGATGGAGAGCGAAAGCTGCGACATCGGGTCAGCAGAGGCACAGCCCAGGCGTGGAGATTCGGGGGGAGGCGTCTCCCACCCGATCTCTGACACGGGGGAGCCTTTCTTCACATAGGGGGTTGCTTCTCTCATGTATTTCACTATGGAAGAGAGAAAAAGAGATGGAAAACAATAAATAAATGAATATTCAGGAGTTGCATACCCATGTAAGCTCTCGGGACTGGTGTTAACCCTCAGTGCTGTCCATTATTTCTGCTCACCAAGCATCCCAGCATGGGATGCTGTGCAAATACAGCAGATGGAGATGTGCCTGCTGCCAGTACTCAGTATGAATAAAAGGAGGGAAGATAACAGAGTAGGCAAAGTAAGAACATACAGCCATACAATGAAAGGGATGGAACCATCCCACCTTTCTGTGACAGTGGGTGAGCAGTCATGCAACAATTGCTTCATGCAGAAGCCGTGTCTGAGGTACAGGGATGTTTTAAAGGAGACATTCAACCAAGTGACAGTGAACCTATTATTACCCTATCTAAAATGTTCTAGCAATACTTCCATGATTCCAACTCATATCTTTCTTCTAGTTCACACTTGTCTGTGTGAACTAATCTCAACAACTATTTCTGCTTGCTGGGAAGCAGTTTTACCTAATCTACTTGTACATATATATATGGAATAAACAAAAAACAATTCACTTCTTAGCCTTCTCTTGGGAAAATAAAATGGAGTTTGAGCCTTTTGTGAAAGTGTCAGATTAGATCTCAGTCTCTTCCAGGTTTTTTTCCAGAATGGATGAGAAAAATGAATGTAGGATTCTGAAATTATCTTACTGTATTAAAACCAAACACCTCTTTTACATGTACAATTCACATTCCTCTCTTTATGCAGGCCAATACTGCAACAGTTTTCTTTTGTCTTTTAATTCTTTGGTAGTTTAAGCTCACTTTTGCTTTTGCTATTCATGTGCTTCACAAATCTGCCAGTCACAATCTCCTTCCCCTTCACAAACCTGATGGAGCTCAGACAAGACCAGTGTCCCACTTAAGTGCCCCGGTCAATATTCCCCCTGCACACAGCTGTGGAGCATCACTGGCTGCTTCCCCTTGATTGTACCCAAAACTCAAACAGCAGTGACAGGACCTGAAAGGACCTGGGCATTGTGAATTTATTTGGGGAAGTTATTAAAATGCTGTGAGACCATTTCAAGGAAATGGTGCAGATCATCACGTCAGCTCAGCTGAAAAAACTGGGAATGACTGAATAACAAAAGGGTGGGTAAATTATAAAAGGGCATTCTGGTGAAGGATCTTAAATTAGGGAAAGCCAACTGAAGTTTTTGAGTTCAAAATGAAAGCAAGAGAAGTATTCAGAAGAGTGGAGAAGAACAACAGTGTTCCTGTCAAAACCACAGGTTAGGTGATCAGCTTCAGCAGCACTATTTTCAAGGCACTTCATAAAAATATTACCAAGAGAGAAACCAGTACAAATCTGGAGTCCAGGCTCTGTGAGCGCTGATTGCTACTTTTTCTCTGAAATACCTTAGTCCCCATCTTGCCATTGCTCATTTTATCCTTTTTTTTAAAAAATCTGTTAACTTTAACCACAAAGACTTCTGTGTTCAGGTATGTTGTGGGATACTCCTTTTTGGGAAAGACCATTTTTGATTTATCAGAAAGGCTGATATGTCCACCCAACACTGATGTTTTAATTTCCTTGTCCAATCCTATTCTGAGTTATTTTCTTAAATTAATTTGTTCCCTTCTCAGGAAGGAGTTGGCACAGAGTTCTGCCAGGCTTCCAGAAACTATTTCACGCAAAACGAGGTGAGACTGATTTTTTAAAAACTTTTTTAGATATCTACCTAAAGTCCACTATCTAAAAACCTGTGTCACCTAACTCCCCAAATCAGTGCTCGTCCTTGGGTACTCCACAAATTACATGATTTTCAAAGGTGCTGAAAATAAGCAGCTGTTGCCAGCATCATAGAGATACTGGTTTCAGCAGCTGCCATCTCAGTTTGGATGCACTCATAACCTTAGGGAAGCCAAGGAACAGAACAGTTACAGATGTGGTGAATCTATTCCTGTTAACACTGAATGAACACGACTTTCTCATTAATTTACATGGCGGAACAGTTGAAGCTGTGAAAATCACATTCAACTTCAAACAAAATTTTGTTACCTTTAAAATTAGAGATTAATGATTGATCTGTCGAAAAAGTAATCCAGTCAGTTTTTGAACCCTGGTGCACTGACATGCCAGCAAATGTGATTCCAAATAAAGATCCAGATCTCAACAGTGTAGCTATTTCATCTGTGCTATTTTTGTCCTTTTTCAGTTGCAGCTATATCCATTCAACCTTAGCATATTTTAATTAAGAAAAGAAGAGAGGGGCAAGGGGAGGAAGGAAGCTGAAGTAGAAAAATTGGCTGAAAACCTAAGCAGGAACACAGAATGTGAATTTAATTCCCCAGAGATGGGACAGAAGAAAAGAGGCAGCCCTTCCATGAGCCAAAAGCCAAGTTTCCATGCGATGTACCGGTGAATTCATGGCAGACAGCTGCAGTGTTTCACAAAATCCCATGAAAAAGGAAGGAGGAGTAGGGGAAGAGCAGAAACACAATCCTCTTTCTAGAAACAGAGTCTTAAACACAGCAAAAGCCAGGAAAACTACCTTGAGGAAGTACATCCTATGAAAACTCCTTCCAACTCCTGAACTCACAGACATCTATCTAGTTGCTGCTACATCTCAACAGAAGATGTTGCTCAGCCCCAGGGATATGAATAAAGAGTGATTAATGCACTGATAAACTGCTAACACCATCTTCATATGAAATTACACAGTAGAATGAAAAAATGAAGTAAACATGCTTTCTGTTAAACATGCTTTCTGTTAAACAAACAAGCAAACAAACAAACAACATTTTTCTAGCTTTTGCTAATAACATCCCACTTCCTAGTAAACACAAGAACAGCTCTCTGGATTCATGGCTGAATTCTGCTGGGTTTGACAGCCCAGACTTTCTGGCTGTTGCATATTCAGGTGTGTTTCATATTTTAAAAGCCCCCAAATGGACACATATAAAAGCACAAATATAATATGGGAGTGGAACAGGTGGAAGAATTTGATTCATTTATGTATTTTTTTTTGTTATTATTTAAACTTCAGAGCCACTGCTTTCCATTTCCTTCCTCAACATCTGTAATTACATGTCCATAACCAAAGCCCAGTTTACGAATTTAGCTGAAATCAGGCACACACTGTTCAGATGACTCATAAGTTTTATCAGCAATTATTTCCTATTTACCTCTAAATTCTGGGTGCAAATACTGCACCAAAAAATTGCTGGTTTATAACAATGCACCTACTACATACAGAGAAATTTAGGATGACCCCACATGTTTACATTTTGCAGCCTGTTCACTAACCAGTTCTTAATCCACATAGCAGAAAACAAGTTGATACCAGTATCTATTATATGTATACATTATATGTGTCATATTCCTATTCCACACTGCACGATCTGAGAATCATGGATACAGCAAAGTTAAACTGAAGTTATACAATACACTTCATCATCAAGTTTTAAAAACAGCAAAAAAGATGGTACAGTCTATTGGACATTAAAGTAATAATGTGGATAATATTCTGCTTTCAGAGCATTACACTCAAAAGCTGGATTTCCTTTTTGATACAGTAGCACAAATTCGGATACTAACTGAAAAAGAAAGCAACTATCAAAAACACTGGTTTTATATATTGCCAATGAAACTACCTATTGAATTAAAAACATTTAATGAAAATAAGTAAAGCATGCCGTTGTATAACAACCCTGAATTATGAATAACTATTTTATAGGCATGTATACACATATATATACCTTCAGAATATATACCTATGTCTAACATAGATACAAATATATATTTATATTAAAATGCAACAATCTTTATGACCACCTGAACACTGCTAATACAGAAAACAACATTCAGGGACTCAGAAAAAAATTCTAATAGTTTCATTATTATAACTTAATTTACTTATAAATTTAGTCAGGAATTGTCTAAACTCATTTGTTTGTTGCTATAGCTCAACTTCAGAGATCCTTATATCCAGTACTAATTAATGATCCATACCCTTTTGCTGCACCAATAATAAGAAACTGCGGTCAAGCAATTAAAATTCCAATCTCCGGAGCGTCCCTCCCCACAAAGAGAAGAGGAAGGGAAGTGGCAATCAAATGAATTAATCCACTGATGCACATTGAAATATTTTGGATTTATTTTTTGATCTGCAAGACAGGCAATGTAGCTTCCAAAAAAGCACTTCATTTATAAGCGCTTCTGCCAAGTCCCAAGACTCCACAATTAATCCTTTGTTTCTGTTCACAGATGACTTTTTTAGAGGGGGAAGAAGCAGGCTTTTAATGAGAGAAATACTACAGACCAACTTGGTCAGGTTCTTGGCCAGACGCCTTTCTGAGGAACTGGGACTCTTCTGACACATTCAAACTGTTTCCTAGGAGGGAAGACAAAGACCACTAAGGGGAAGCCAGCAAGTGGAGGAAAGATCTTTTGTTACTACAGGAACAAGAACAGGATGTGTAGGTTTACAGTTCAGAAGTAAAAGGAACAACATACCTGAATCTGCTTGAAGACACTTGATCAAGGAATTCCCCTTTGCAGGAGAAAAGCACAGAGTGTCCTCTACCATAATACTAGAATTTGCCTGCTTGGCTTTATGTGAGAGATCAGATTTCCTCTAAACTCAAGCCAAGTGCATGCCTTATAGTCAAGCACTGTATAAAAATGAGATGAGCTGCTGGTGCCCTCATCAAAACTAAGACCCAAAGGAAAGAATTTATGAGTCAGACCATCTATGAAGACGAGTCACATGATCCTTTCAGCAGCTTTAATGTGGGCATAAACCAAAAAAACAGTCAACAATCCTGCTTGTCTGTTTCCACTACATTTCCTACAGAAACATCTGCTACTACTTTTGGACAAGTATTATCTGTTAACATCATCTGCCTTCCTCCTTGCTGAAATGGATCTGAAATAGTAAACCTCTTGATCTGCCAAAAGCATCATATCTCCACCTCTGGGAGATGATAAAACTTAGTTAAAATGAACACCTTGTGATAATAAAAATCCCCTTTATGCTTTGGCCATTTCTCACACTGTAGTGAGACTATGCTCAGTTTCCCATTTTCTGCTGTTTTTAAAGTAATTCCACTGAATTACTTTTATTTCAGTGTACTGTCTATTCATCTCTTAGAGAGACAGGCTTGGATTTAAATCACAAGGGGATGATTTTAAATCCTTTTTAAAATACACTGCAGTTATTATACTTTTTATATGGAATACAAGGATGAATCTTTCAAAAGAATAACTTCAGAAAGATCTAGAAGAGAAACACATCTTTAAGATAAAGTTTACCTGAAAAAAGCACCTTAGCAATTGGTCCCAAAAGGTGGCTAGTAAGCAATCATGCTTCAAGTTTGAGTTTTCAGTAGGGACAAATAGGCTGGATTAAAAAAATAAACAAATGCATTTTAAAAATATAAATATTACTTCATAGTAGCCTTTTAAATTTGCAGCTGCTTTTATAGGAAAGGTAAAGCTATGTTAAGGAGGGCTATAAGCACTATCACACATTTGCATTCAACAAATGAAGGCAGAACCTTCAAAGCATCTTGCAATAAGCAATTTAATGTTGTTAAGAGAACTTCTTTGTCAACAAGGCAAGAAGACTTGCAGTCCTGGCCCCATCAAACATGGGATAATGGGACTAAATAGGTTAGTCTCAGGAAGCCATGCAAGGTTTGTGAGGTTTCAAGTTTGTGAAACCTCATTGTTTTGATACCTTGAATAGGTCACAGTGATTAGCCACACTGTTATCTACATAGGCTTCAAAAAACATACCTCACCACCAAAAATGTCGTAGAAGTTAAGAAATGGCAGGGGAAAGCTTGTGTGGCAGCAGAAGTCTTGGCTGGAGCAGTGGGCAGCCCCTGTGGATGCTTCCTCCTTCCCATCTGCACCAGGGGCCTCCACTCTGATTCCAGCTCTTGTGAAACTCACAGATCCAATGGAGATTACACTCATGGCCCATCCCATGCCTCTGTATAACACCAAAAATTCTTCTGTTACATATCCTCAGTTTCTTTTCCTGAGACTTTGCCTGTGATGTGGGCTGATTCAGCCACTGATTCCCTAGGCTGATGTTTCCCCTTTAGCAAACACTTCAACTGTTTCTGAGTTTCCTCAGCATAAATGTTTTCTACAGAGGGAAGGCTTTATATGTCTTCTTATCATATGCAGCATATCAATTCTGTCAACTGTAAAGCATCTAAATATTAATTCATTTTCATTCCTCCACAGAGCTGTGGTTTTGTACTGCACACAGAGCAGCATGAAGCACACAGCTCAGACCCCACCAGCCTGTACCAGACAGCCTGGAATCTTCACCTCCAGTCAGCACTGCCCACCCACTTCTCTCTGAGATCACTTGGAGCTGGTCACTGCTAACCTTCCCCCTTCAGCTCCTTTGTGAGCTGCATTTCCATGGCCTAATAATAAAGTTCATGTTTAAAGTAAACAGCAGCCATGCTAGAGGAAGCAGGAGAAATTTCAGTGCTGGAGTGAGATTCTTCTGTATTTCTATTCAAAACAGATTAACAGAAGGTAATCAGACAAACTTTGTCACACAGAATCACAATGGAACTGGTGGCTGGAATATGTGACACCAGTACTTAAGCTGATGAAATGATTAAAAACAGTCACAGGTTGTCAGTAACCTGATACGCAAAAATTTCAAACTGGTAAAGTAGTAATAATAATAATAATAATAATAATAATAATAATAATAATAATAATAAACTAAAGGCAGACTGTTTCCATTGGGTGTTTCTCAATACTTTTCATTACTCATACCTACTATGCTGAATTTGCTACAGTCTCCTTCAAGTAATTTAGTTTATTTTAAATTTCAAAGTTTCTGTTTCAGTCAATTGGATGTATTCAGTTCAGTTTTGATATGTCACTAACAATAATTGCATGAATTCAAGGTCCCATAAGCTATTAATCAATATTTCAAAAACTTTACCTACTGCAGCAAAATAAATGCATTCATATTTCTCTCTTCATAATCTGAAAAACAAATTTTAGCTTGTAAATCCCAGAAGTACAATGTTTGGTTAAAAAGAAGATGCTTAGAGCTTGATCTAGGGGACACTGATGCTGTCTTGAAGAGCTTGTACTCAGAAGAAACAGGACCCAGTGGAGAACATGGAGCAGCCACATTGCACAAGTGCCTCTTATCAAATAACTACAAACTGAAAAAACTACTGCCAAAACCTGAAGGCTGTAGCTATCTAACCTACTACATTTTTTAAGTAAAATGTGACACAGCTCATTTGCTGCATTGTTATGTGACACTGAACTCTGCAATTAGAACTATGCAGATCTTTCATAATGGAAGTAGAAAACATCTGAAACCGGTAATTTGGGAGCTGAACATGGAAATTAGCAGTGACATTTTGAGAAAAACCATTGTGGGACCTGTGAGTCACTGATAACCAAACTGGAGCTCCTGCTTGTCCCCCATGGTAGAATGTTTCCTAAGTTAAAAAAATATATAAATAAATAAATAAATAAATAAATTATATATATATATATATATATATATATAAAAGTGGTTTAGTCAAATGCTATTAGGAGTAGGTACTCCTGCCCTAAAGTGCAACAGAAAAATGTAACTTCATGTAAAGCAGAGAAATGGAGCAAAATACATTTCTTCAATGGAACTGTAGCACTCAGATTTCAAAGGGCCTTCTCCTACCCCAAATTGACACTATGTTTTAAAATCTTTTACCTAAATCTCAGGAATAAGTTGATTCAGAATTTCTTGTGTGCTTCTCATGCTTGTTTCTCTGCCAGTATTTATAGATCCCTCTCCCATCACCCACACACTCAGATGGAATTCAAGGTGTCTGGCATTGCCAGCATGCTATAATTTTTCTATTTACATGAGTAATCTCAAGTGTCAGAACAAATATTTCAACTGCTAGTGATCATGTGAAAAATACATAAGGGTATTACAGTTTTAGAGGATGCTGTTATTTCAGCAGGCACACAAACCATTAAGTAGTACAGGGTAGACTGAAAATGGCACTCACTGAGAGGGAAATTATTATGCTGTGTATGAATGTACCTGTTTTACAGATGGCTAAACTGACACAGGCGAGTTAAACTGCCTTCCTCAAAGTCATGCAGTAAGTCACTGACAGAGCTCTCAGCATTACACTCAATTTCTACCTATATTACTTTCCCTGTTTAAACAATTCAAAAAGGTCCTAGTGCCAGAGAAAACTGGATTCACAATGTCTACTGTTTTCTCCCTATGAGAAGACCTTTGAAGACCTTGTAAGATCTCCAGGATTTATTTTGAAGAGCAGAGTTGAAATCTCTGAAAGTTTCAGTTCACCCTTTTCATTCTTCACTGGACAACACCAAGAGCTTTGAAAATGAACAAACTCAGGGCACACATTCAGCTAAGAACTTGCTGTAACTCCTCTGGTTGGGCTGTGCATGAAAAGGCACCAAAAAAGTCCCTGTTTTGGGAAATCCTTTAGCTTGCAACCTTACCAGCAGGACAGGCCAATGGCCATATCCAGAGTCCTCAGAGATTAATGAATGCTTATCCACATGGGGAAGGGAGGAAGGGAGGGAGAATACAAACACTAAGTTCAATGGCAAACACAAATCCTAAACTGATTAGGGGAAACTGGGATGAATGTTTCTGACACGGGCATAATGTAGTAACTCTGTTTTCACACAGATCAAGAGCACCTTTGCCTGGTTCTGAAGTCCAAGCACAGCCTTGCTCTGCTTCCACTCTACCTAAAGTCATTTGCAAGATTAACCAGGCAGATCTGGAATGAGATTTGGCTGTACACCTATTTCCTGGCTCATCTACAGGCTAGAAGAAAACCACCTGAAGCAGACAGATTGCTCACTGAGGCCCTGGGAGAGAGAGAAGAGCTCACATGACACCACCCCTTGTATTTCAAGGGGTAAAGGAAACAGGACTGTTTATGCAGGAAGGGTAATGAAAACAGTTGGACAATGAAACATTAAACCACATCCTTGTCCCTCAGTTCTTTGGTTCCATATTGAATGGAGCTCTTTTCTACCATGGATTATGGATTTCTCTAGGAATAAGCCACTGAAATCCTATCAACAAACTACAACAATCAACAATTAAAGAATAAGAACAGTAGTCATTAGCATCGGCTAAAAGGTTTTCAGAAACCACCTGCATTTTGAGCAAGCATGGGAAATTCTCAGAACTGACTTAGAAAGAGACCGAGACTGAAATGCAACTGTGCTGCCATAGGACCATGGAAGGCATTGTGTACTGCTCTTTGCATCTCAAAGTCTCTTACCAAGATGACAGCTCTTCTGTTCTCATCCCTGAGCAGCTATAGTTACTGTATCTTAAAAAAATGCCAGTGATCCATGATGGAATATGGTCGTCCTGGAACTTCAGTGCATAACGCAATTTGGGGTGAGAAATACTTGGGAGGAGGGGAAAGTTTATTACTTTTAAATAGTCTCATCTAAAACTATTCTACAGACAGGATCTCAAAAACGAATTAGTGAACAAGTGAACAAGGGAAGCAATGAAAATCCTCACAAAAATACTTATTTTAGAATTATTTTTTTTCCATGAAATGGTTTTGTGAAGTGCTTTAAAAAAGACATCTTCATTCAAATTCTTTTCTTTCTCTCCAAACAAAACAGAACTGTGAATTGACATTTTGATTTAAAATGTCTTTTTAAGATCAAACTCCTTTTCTAATAAATATTGCATAGAGTTTCCCAGCATCCATTTTGTCAGCTGGAAAATTTATACAGTTATGATTCTATTAGATTTCTTGCAGTGGACTGGGCATTTAATCAATGAGAGCAAAGAACATCTAAATAGGGTTAGGCTGCAAATTCCTTTCAGTGAGAAGTTAAATCCCCATTAGCTTTAAGCCATAAGCCCCCTCTGGGTTTAGCACGCAGCTTAAAAGATAACTCTGTGAGGGGTCATGGCTCTTTACTGAGGCACAGAAAGCCTATTTCACAGATCACCCTGCAATAATAATGTAAATATAATCCCGTTCCAGTGGGCACTTTATCCTTACAGAAAACAAGCAATGTTTTCTGTCCCAGAAAAAAAACAACACATTAATCTTCAATTTAAGGGTGAAATAATTCCCTGCTTCACTCCAGCCCTATTATAGAGAACTACTGAGTCTGTCCTCACCGTGAGCTGATGCTGGGGCCAGCAAAGTCCCCCCACTTCTCTGTAGGGCAAGACAGGACCAGGTTGCTCTCTGCAGCTGCTTTCAGCAAGTAAAGTTGTTTCGGCACATCAAAACACATTTGCTAAATGCCAGTTTTGACTGTTTCAGGTTAGGTCAAAGCCAGGTTAAAATAGTACAACCTATTGTTTTTCAAAGTCTGCAAACTGCCTGCCAAGTACTTTTTGGTCAACTAGTACAAGAGGCTGATAACAGACTCTGGAAAAGAAACTGGCAGCTTCAAGCTGAGCTTCAAAGGGATGTAATAAAATGCAACCCCGGTTCAAATCATCACAGAGAAACCATTTGTTTAATCAGTGAGAAGAATGCTAATTTGTTTATATATCAAATTTATTTGCCATTTGTACTACTGGACCACTTACCAGGATTAGTGAGGAACCAGGGCACGACAGCCTCAGATGCTGTGCAAACACAGAACAAAAAGCTGGTCCCCTCCCAAAGATCTTAGAAATCAAGTACAAGTTAAAGGACAATAGGGATATGACAAGGAAATAAGCAGGCAGAAGAACCCACAGTAAAAATCACGCATGTATCTGCCCATGTTGTTACAGCTGCACTGCATTCCCTGTAACACAGACAGCAGTACCAGGTGCTGTTTGCAAAAACACTGAAAAAACATGAGTGGGGCGATACAGTTGCTAGGATTCTTTTACAATTAATAGTGGCAAAAATTTTCCCTTGTTATCACTGCTACTTCCGAAGCAGGAACTCCATCAAGACATAAACTTTCAGCACCACCTCAGGCATAAAAAGTTTTCACACTGGAGCTGCAGCCTGAATTCTGCTTAGATATAAATATAGATATAAAAGCATTTGTCTGAAGCAAGGACAGCTCAGGTGACTGGGAACAGTTAGCCAGAGAAGATGCCCAGCAGAGCCTGGATGGGCAGGCAGGCTGGCCTTGAGGTACATATAATGAAAAGTCTTCAATACATGTGCAGATTAACAGCAGCTCTGCTGAACCTCACAATCTCTGTCTTGGCCTCGCATGATTCACACAAAAGAGGGGGAAAAAATACCCTGCTTGCATGTCTGTCCTGTGAGACCTGGGAATAATCCTGTTGCAAAAGTAAACAAGCTTGCAAGGCTTGCAGACTGAAAGCAAAGGATAGTACATGTGTATGCTTCATTAGTGTAACTGGTTTCCTTCATGCTCTGGTGTGGGAATACCTGTGAAGTGAGGAGCTGGAAGCTTTCTCAGCCACATCTGTGCTTTTACAGAGGCTTGGGGATACACAACAGGGATAACTATCTGTTAGAGGCTTATTTGCTTTATTTAGCTCAAGGGCAGGTCTCACTTGCGACTTGCAGACAGCACAATCAGATTATATCAGGGCTGCTGCTTCTTTCCTTTTTTTTTTTTAACAGCAGCAGGACTGATGGGCACAGAGGGGAAAAGAATGTATGAAGAATAATTTCTGCCTCAAAGTGCTTCTGATCTCAAGGTCACTTACAATTTCTGCCAAAGTCACTGAGTTCATCATCAGTGGGAATGAGCTCAGGTCATATGGTCAAAGCTGAAGATATGAGTTGTCTATAAAGAAGCAAAAAATGGGAAGTGGGAGGAAAACTAACCCTGGCAGGTTATGTAGCAGCATAAGCAGCTGTTGAACTCCAGTTCAACAAGAGATATCCCAAATGGAACCACTGGAAAAGAGCTTTGACATCAGCTTTAGTGCTGACACCATACCTCAGTGCAGGTTGCAAACACCAGCCTGTGTCCCCACAGTCAGGGTGACTCTTCTCTCATCTTGCACACCAAAGGCCATCAAAATATTATCAACATATATTTCTAAAGAGATCACTCACATATATAAGCTGACCTTTGGGTTTATTGCTATTGTTGGTTTGTGCTCCAGTGTTTAAAGGACAAGTTTGAAACTCTAGATAGCAAATACCAGAAACTAAAAATTTAGTATTTATATCATACTAATCTACAACTCTTTAAAGACCAACTCTGCAATTTCTCCCCTTTTAGAAGCTATAAGAGGCTGAAGTAAAACTTGTGGCAGATTGAGACCCTAAAGCAAAACCTTTGAGGAATCTGCCTGATTGGTTATTGAATTTAAGAAAAAAAGATGAGGATCTGGGAGAGGATTTTAAGCTAGCTGGTGGCAGAGGTATGTCTGTGACATTTACATCTCTTCTGCCACGGGGAATGTTAGAAACTTATTCTGGTGGGTAAGTAATGGCCCACTAGTTATCCCAGGTCAGAAGCTGAGAATACTGGAGTGCTCTATAAACTCTTTGTTTAACCAAGGGTTATTCTGTAGCTCTTTCATTAAATGAATGATAGATTAGAGAATGTACAAGCCTATCAATTCCAAAGAGGGCAGACCAGTCCTGTGCCAGTATGTGCCAGTAAATTCTACTTCTAGGTCACTTTAGCTTCCTCCAGAAGGAGGAAGCTCACACTATTTATATTGCACTTCCTTTTCTTAGCCCACTGAAGGGACAAATCATCATCACCTTCAGAGGCAGGACTAGGAGACTTGTAGTATTCTTTCAGATTGACAGCACAATCCCTCGATCTCAGTTTAGTTTACAAACACGAAAGGTGTAAACCTCACACTGAGGTTTATAGGATTTGTGCTTAGCATGCAGTGACACTAATGATCAATGACCAGAAATCCCTCTTCAACAAAAGTGTTAATGAGATAATTCAGTAGCAACAGAAGTACAACAGAGCAACTATATAGGCACAAGCCAACAGAGTAATATATAAACATTTATAAATGCACACAGATATACATGCATCTTTTCAACACATGCCATGTCCTAGGGTACTGCTAGAGATTTCTGAGTCCCCGTTTCTCCAGCAGCTGTTACCTGATCACAGTGGTCCTACCCCTCAACCCCTGGGACCAATTCTACATTTGTTCCTCTGCCAGGAACTGAGCAGCAGCAGCAGCAGCAGTCCCCCCTGCAGCCAGCATGTGCCCCAGCCCCTTCGCTGCCTCCCTCCCATAGGCACACCCCTCTCACCCACCTCAGTGAGTGCCAGTCTCTTCCCTCCCTGCCCAAAACACCTTCCCTTTTACCCTTCCCACAGCAGCAGCCTCTAAATTCTTCTGCTGAGGGGAAGGAGGAGAAGGAGGAGATTACCAGTGCTGCTGAGCCAGGCTGCCCTTGCCTGCTCCCCCTTTGCGTGGCACAGAGGCTGCACACAGGAGCAGCAGCTGGCGCTGGACCCCAGCACATCTCCCTCCCTGGAAGTGCCCTGTGCTGGGACAAGTGCTGCAAGAAGCTCCCAGGCTGTGCTGTGCAGCTTGCAGAGCTGTCCCTGTGGGAACAGCAGCAAGGGCAGAAGCCTTGAGCCATGAGCCACGTGTTGTACTTTGGTGAATGATGCCAACACGTTCACATCAGGAATTCTATCTACCATTACACAGAAATATTGTCTCCCTGACAAAAAACATCTACAACATTCGTAGCACTCTCTAACCAGTATTTCCAAGTTACTTCACAGCAGCTCAACACCCACCACAGTCAGATCAAGTTGTGGCAGTAGGGTTCTGCAAATAGAAGCCTCGGATAAAACAGGAACGAGGTGTCCATGCTGGGCCATGGCATGGCCACCACCACCTTCTGCCAGGCATGGGGAGGTAGAAGAAAGTTAAAGACAAAATATATTCAATAATATAAAGTCAAAATAAGTTTTGAGAAAGGGATCGTGATTTTAATGGAAAACTTTATCAAATCAAGGACACTGTATCCTAAAAACAAAAAAACTCCAACAAAACCAAACAACAACAACAACATAAAAAAACAAGCACAAAACAAACAGAATGTTTATTGGGGCTGTTAAGGAGATGTTACCTAACAGGATGAGCAAACTCATTACAGTCTATCTCTTTGAAATTCTTAACTTTCTTATAGTCTACAGTGCATTTCCAGAGCATTAGTTGCAATGGTGAATTCCAGCTACATTCAATACAGGCAGTAATTAAATGGTTATAAAAACGTGGAGCTGGAATGCTGACAAGCTCTATGAGCAGCATTATCAGCAGTGACGGCCAGGGAGTCAATCTGCTGCACTTCTCCAATGGTTTAAATAATGTTTGTCAGGATCCCACAGTCAACACTTTCTCCCCCCTTCTCTTTGCATCATGCCGCAGTAATTGTGCAGATGCCTGCTGTGTTCAGGAGATGGAAAGCTCCAGAAATTCTTCAGAAGAAGTAAAACACAACAGAAAGCCTCAGCCACTTAAGTCATGTTCCACTTTCCAGCAAGACTTGCCCAATGGGCCACCAACAGCTCCTCTCCCAGATGTGCATCCCCCCACTCCTATGGTTCTATGGCACCCCAGAGCTTCCCATTTCTTACTTGTGAACAGAAATAATTATCATTTTAAATACATACTCAGGAGTGTGTGGCTGACATGTACCCATGAAGCTCAAGAAGGAGCCTCATATATTTACTTCAAAATTTATAATCAGGGTTTTCGTAGTAGATGAGAATCTCTTGAACAACATTGCTGTGGAAAAGACAATGGGTTATGCTATTGCCTTGGTCCCACACTTCTTACTAAAAACCATTTCCCAAATCTCCTAAAATGTTCTTGCAGCAGCAGGGCCTCTTCATCCCCAGGGAGAAGTGAGGAAAGCAGGTCCAAGCACACAGGTGGTCCCTTCTGGAGTGTCCATTGCCCCTCACCCCTGTGCTGGAGCAGAGCTCTGCTGTAACTACAGCTGTCTGAAGCCAAGCCTGACTCGCAGTGTGACAAAAAGCAGGCTCCTTTGCAAGGGCTATCACTTTTAGAAGAACCATTGTTTTTCTTTAAATTCAACAGTTGCTCCTCCAGTGGGAGGAAAGGAAATGTGCACAAACAGCCCTGCTGCCAGCCGAGCCATCCTGCATGGAGCAAAGCCCCAGCTGCTCACACAACCCTGCCTGAACCTGGCATCCACCAGATACAGAAATATCAGCAGAAGCAAAGGCACACACACTGGTTTTTATCCCTACATATTCTCTTACACAACATACTGTTTACTTCTCTACAGTCCTTCTGCAGCCTCAAACAGGCATTTAATTTAAATTACCTTTTCCTACCATCCTCTGCTTTCGGTATCCTCACCACATTCCTTTCCATGGATACCCCTTTGTGCTTGCGCTCTGTTTCTGACAAAAATCTACAGGGCTTTCCCAACTGGCACCACTAAGGAGAAGAAAAGAGATCAGCTCTATTTTGCCATCAGATTTGTTTCATACAATCAACCAATTAGGCAGGTCAGGGCTGTGTAATTCCACAAAACTAAGTCTGTGCAACAGCTCATCATCTTTCACTATTATTCTCACCTTTCATCCCTATTTTATTCTCATCAGCAGTTACACAAACTTGTCACATCTTATCCTTAAATGCTGATCTCTTCAATCAATGCACTGTCTCCTCTGCCTTCTGTCTGCATTGCCCAGCACTGCAGTGATATGACCCTGACATTCACTAGCATGAAAAAAACTCTTGCTTTTGGGTTGCTACCACTATAGACATCCAAACAGTCCCGCCAAAAACTGGAGAGGCAGGAGGAAGGAAAACACACCTCAAACCTTAGACAATATAATGTACCTCCTTGGAAACACTGATCAAACAGCAGAGTAGAGAGACTTTATCAGCAGCCTGCTAAAGGAAATAACCAGAGGCAAACCCTCCCTAGACACCAGAAGATCTACAGAAGGAAAGTGGTAAGAAATATTTTCTTCTCTTGCAGATTCTTTGGTAAAGAGGTATAAAAGCTCAGCAAAATGTTTCCTGCATTAGGACATTACAGCTCTCTCACTCTTGACTCTGATGTTTACAAGACATCAGTTCCCACCACAGTCTTATAATATTTCTAGCTGATTAATTAGATTAAGAAATAAATCAACCATGAAACAGGATTCACTGAAAACCAGGCTCTATTAATTCTGGGGCTGTCAGACTTCATGTTTTTTTGCAAATAACCAGGAAGTCCAATTACATGCACAGCAAACACCCAGAACATTAGATTCCTCAAAGAATCTACAGAGAAAGCCCAAGCCCAAAATAATAGTCTGTCTGAGCAGGAACCTGTTCCCTTGCAACGGGAAGAGCCTGAATAGTACAAGACATGCAGCTGCCTTCAGCTTGTCAAGTCTTTGCCAAAAGTACCCATGAACAGAGTCATCCCCACTTAGCAATGCTGCATAGCAGGCCAGATGGAGCCCTGATGGGAGCTGAGTGGAGAAGCGAGGCCAGAAGAGCCGTAACATGAGCTCTTCAGCTCTTCAGCTCTTCAGCTCAGAGGCACAACAATAGCTGGGCACACCAGCACCCAGTGCAGCAGCCTGGCCCTACTGAGGATTCCAGTCACCAAAGCCATCAATTCTCTTGCTTAACCAAGCATGGTGATACTGGTTCTTTAAGACAAAAAAGACCAGAAAATCTTCTTGTAGAACAGAAACCAGGCCTGGCTGTGCTCCCAAGACTTCAGGAGATGATTTGTCTCTGCTGCTTTGGCACAGTTAGCTTTTGGTAGACACATGCTGCTGCTATTCCCTTGGTGATCAAGTTAGCAAAATCAAATGACTGAAAATGAGAAGTCTGTGGAGAGAAAGAGGCCTTTAATGTGATCTAACACAACTTAAAATCTAAAATGAAGACAGCCAACTACGTGGCATAACAGGAGGAATTCACTGAGTTAAAATTCCTATGTTAGAAACTGGCAATTTCTGTAGTTCACAGAGATAAATACTCCTCTCCAGAGGGCAATTCATGCAGCAGTTATTGTAAAGTGGGAAGAAATCAGCTTTTGGAGCTGCCAGATTTTCTCCTTTTCTTTGTTAACAAGTGTGAAGAGTCAGTATCTCATTTTAGCTAGCTGTCAAGCTAAAGTTCAGAGGGATGTAAAGTTCATCCAGAAGACCAAGAGACTCCACTTGATCAACCTGTATTTGATTTTGTGTCAAATCCAGTATTTTAAATCCAAGGTCATATCATTCAATTTTAATTTGTGAATGCTCAAGTGGTACTGCAAAGACTTGGGAGACAGGAAAATAAGAGTAAATTAAATGCTCTGGAGTTTCCATAAGATTTTTTTGATTACATTACCATACCCAAATCACATGCATATACATTATTCTTTTAACTGCACACCATAATCAGAGATGTCAAGGCAGTTCATTAAGTTTTGCAAGTCCAAACTAATGGATCTTGAACAAAAAGGAAGCTCAAACCCATCCATCCCTCCCTTTCCCATTCCTTCCGAAACCTATTCTAAATCAAAGGTATAGATTATCCTGTTTCCAATACAAATCCTGGATAGTCAGAGATAAAACAGACATTCAGGAATTCCTCTGGGCAGGTTTATTTGGATGGCATCTTCCATAGACAGGGAGGAATGGATGATAAAAAAAAGACTTTTCTCAGCTGGTGAGGAATTGAACAATCTTTTAAAGTAACTGTGTGAGGCAAAACTAAATAGAAATATAAATTTAAAAGATCATGGCAATCAAAGAATAAACTACGTATTGTCCTTTTTCATATAGAGTTGCACAACTACACATCCCTGTCACTGAGCAATATATTACACAACTCAATACTCATTTTCACAGCTCAGGAACCACCTGTCACATACAGCCCCTGTAGCACTGCCTGCTTCTCCTTGGAAATCTCTCATGGAAGCTTGAGGGTTTTCAAATGTCCTGCTTTTTGTCTTCATAAATCCAAGATTCTACGTGAGGCACCAGAAATGTACTATTTACACCTAATAATATATGAGCTGAACAGGCAAACTCAGCTGCTAAGCATTCATCCCAGTCCCTGGGGCGATGTCAGATTTTCAGCCTCTGACTGCCCTCACTCCACTGCTCTGCTCAGTGATGGTTCCCAATGACATTAGCAGGAATTAAAACTGAAGGCCAAGCTGTCAAAACATGATATAGTTACACACAGTCCTGCAAATCTGACTGTTAACCTCTTTTACTATCACCACCAGTATTGTGAAGATTTTTACTTTGAAACCAATGAACTCATGCATTTGCATTGAACAGTGAGGACTGTCTGTAGGGAAGAATTAAACTCAGAATCTAGCACTACCAAAAAACAAGAAAAGGGAAAAAAGATTGCAGGAATTAGACAATTTATTGCCTATACTTTAATTGACATTTTCTTCTTTTAAAAGAATCAAAATATTTTATTTATACAAGTAAAATCTCAACTGCACTCTAAACGCTCTTCCATCAATGAATCAACTACTACCTTATTCCATTTTTTATGGTAAAATTACAATAATTAGTCTTAACTGAACAGGAGAAACCAAACCACTTTATTCCAGATCCAAAAATATTTCAGCAATCATATATTAATTTTCTCTAATTCAAGCACTAATCTGTAGCACAATTATTTAGGAACTTAGACTGAATTTATATTCAAGCATAATGACTAGTATCCTCAAATCATGGTCAACTCACTCTCTGAAACACTAGTGTTCACATGGAACCTTGCTCTGAACAACCACTTTAAATAACTGGCCTCTATGCCCAAGGTTTTCATCACATCAATTCTCCAGGCTCACATTACTTCATGTTTTCCAATCTCATGTGCACAATTTCAAGGTACAAGTTAAAAGTTTAAGCTATATGTGGAGGTCTTTCAGGACTTTTTTTTCTGCATGGAAGGCACATTAATATGTATTGTTGACCAACAGCTACTTAGTACCTCAGTACTTCATTTCTAAATGCTAAACAGTTTATGTAGAAGGGGAGAGTATAGGACTTGACTTTTCAAATGTCAGAGTTACCTGGGTGTATAACAAGTAAGAAATTCAAAGCTACGGAAAAAAAATAAACAGGAAATCAACCTCAGAGGCAAGGCAGAAACAAAACCAAAAGAAAATCCAAAGTTTACCAATTCCATACCCAAAACCATACAGAGGTCTAAGATGATTACAGCATGGAGAAACATATTTTAGTTTGCACAGAAAATCTTTTTTATTCCCTGGTAGTGAAAACAGGACACTGATCTCTCTGCCACAATCTCAGTCAAGGATGGGTGGCAAAAATAAATGGTCAGAAACAGAGCTCCAAGGAATTTATTTGGTAGCTGTAGGGGAGATATTCAGGGGCCAAACTGTTATTTCAACAGTGAAGTAAATCCCTCTCTGTGCCCAGATAGCCCTTCTACTGAGACAGTCCATGGTTACAATAGAAACTAGCTCACAGTAAATCTCCGGCAGAGAAAGACTTGCCTTGGCTGAACCACAACGTGTAGCCCTTCCTGGTGCTCCCTCCAAAAACCCTGCTGACAACATCAGAGCTGACCAAGCTTCAGTTAGGAGGACCCAGTATGGCTGCTGAGCTTCAATCAAAACTAATTCATTCTCTCTGGGCTTTTTAGCCCTTTTGCTCATGGATGCAAATCAGATAGAATAATTAAGGTTGGAAAAGACCTTTTCAAGACTATCAAGTTCAAGCTTTGACCAAACACAATCCTGTTACCTAACCATGGCACTCAGAGCCGTGTCCTGTCACTTCTTGAATGGTAACTCCATCACCTCCCTGGATAACCTGTTCTAGTGCTTAACCAACACTTCAGCGAAGAAATCCTTTCCAACCTGAACCTCCCTGGCACATCCTGAGGCCATTTTCTCTTCTTGATTGCTTGTTACCAGGGACAAAGGACCAATCCCTACCTAGTTACACACTCCTTTCTGGTAGGTGTAGGAAGTGGTAAGGTCTCCCTTGAGTCTCCTTTTCTCCAGTCTAAACACTCCCAGCTCCCTCAGCTATTCCTCATATAACTGACTCTAGAACCTTCACCACCCTGCTCTGGGCCTGGCTATTTGGCCAGTTTTTAACCAAGCAAAGCTTGCACCAGTCCAAACCATGAGCTGCCAGCCTCTCCAGGAAAATGCTGTAGGACACAGTATTGAAGGTTTTACTAGAGTCCAGGCAGACAACATCCACATCCTTTCCCTCATCCAGTAGGCAGGTCACCTGGCCACAGAACAGGACCTTCCTTTCACAAATCCATGCTCTATGGGGCTGATCCCCTGGTTGTCCTGCACGTGTGATGTGGTCACTCTCAGGATCTGTTCCCTCCCTGGATGACAGGCCTGTAGCTCCCTGGATCCTCCTTCCAACCCTTCTTGTAGATGGGCATCACAGGCCAACCTTCAGTCATCCAAAGCCTTTCTGGTTAACCAGGACTAAAGAAAAATGATGGAGAATTGCTTGAAAAGCTTTTCTATCAGCTTCCTCAGTACCCTCGGTGAATCCAATCCAGCCCTAGATTTGTATCTAAGTGGCACAGAAGGTCACTAATTACTTCCTCCTGGATTGCAGGGAGTCTATTCTGCTCCCCATCCCTGTGCATAACTGAGGCAAAGAAAGCATTAAGTACCTCAGTTTTTTTCTCATCCTTGGTGACATGTTTACCACCCCATACTGAGTAAATAATGGGTTTTTTTTCTTTGGCCCTCCTTTTGTTGTTAATGTATTTATAAAAACACTCTTTATTACCTTCTACAGCAGTGGCAAGACTGAGTTCTAGATGAGTTTTGACTTTCTTATTTTCTCTCTACATGACCTAACAACATTTTTGTACTCTTCCTGAATTGACTGACCTTTCTTCCAAAGGTTATAAACTCTTTCTTTTCTGAGTCCTAGAGAAAGCTCCCTGTTCAGCCAGGCTGGTTTTCTTCCCTTACAGCTCATCATTATTTAGCACTGCTTCCCGAGGGACTCTCTGAACCAGTGCCCTGCACAGGCCACAGTCCACCCTCTAGAAGTTGAAGGCAGAGACTTTGTTGACCCCCTTCCTTACTTCACCAAGAACCAAAATCTCTCTCATTTAATAAGGAGGTTGTAGTGAGATGGGGGTCAGTTGGAAATGGCCGTAAGCTGCATGTGGAAAGGTTCAGATTAGATATCAGAATTTATTTTTTTTTTTTTCACAGAAAGAAAGATCAGGCACTGGAATGTTGCCCAGGTAGGTGGTGGAGTCACCATCTGGAACTGTTCAAGAGGTATTTGGATGTGGCACTTGGGAAGTCAGGTTTAGGGGGTGATTATGGTGGGACTGGGTTGATGGTTGGAGTAGACAAACCTTGAAAGTCCCTGACAACCCTGATGATTCTGTAATTCTGAAAGGCAGTAACATGAAACTGGTGTACACAGAGGAAAAAACACCCCAAACACTAATCCCAGAGAAAGTCACAAATACCCATATTCCCATATAATAGGAAGAACTTTGTCACAGCCAGAGCTGAAAGGAGAACTCAGTTTAGCTGCCACCAAACAACATGCCTGCAGGGAAATGCTGCTTTGCATGCAGGAATTCTTGGGCATACATTTGTAAGCTATTTCTTTACAAGATTAAAGGTTTTGAATATCCTCTTGATACAGGCTTTGCTAACATATACTGATGGCAGGATGCTGCCAGGCATGTGTTTGCTTACCAGAATCAGAGACATAAAGAACAGTCTGGACATACACAATCTATTGACAGAAACGCTTCTAATCGCAACAAAAGGCAGAATAAAGACAGCAAATACAATTTCCTGTAGGAAGAAAAAGTAGTCGTTTTCCCTTCTACACATTTGCACTAATATTCAGTGGTTACCAATAAATTACCAAAAGAAATGCTTTGCCTTCTACCAATTTTCTCCCCTTTCATGTTTCATGCATATTTATCTGAAAACATCTTCTCTGACTGGCAGTAAGATGTTCAATTTTTGATAAAAGCAATGATAAATGAATCCAAAGAATCTACATTTACCTTCTTTACCTTGGACTAATTTTGAAAACCTTCAGAAGAACTTAGCTACTGAACAAAAGCTGCGAAGGTAGGGGTTGGAAGGGACCTCTGGAGGTTGCCCGGTCCAGCCCCTGCTCAGAGCAGGACCAACCTCTAGCCAAGAGCCAGATGCTCAGGGCCTTGCCCAGGCAAGTTTTTAATTCCTTTGGGGACTGTGATTACAAAGACTTGCAGGGCAACTTGTCCCAGTGTTTAACCTCACTTTCTGAAGAATTTCTGTTTATATTGAACTGGAATTTCCCTTGTTTCAACCTGTGAGATTAAAAAAATATCAACTATGGCTATTTGAAGCCTTAAGAACTGCAAGTGTTGGCAAATCCCAATTCCTCAGCACCAAGATGGGAAAGTGGAAGGAAAAAAGTCTCCAACACCAAAGTTTAGTAGAGACACACACACTGTCAATTCCCTCTTTTCCCAGAGCTGATTCACACATTTTGGCGAAGGGCCCAAGGTGCTTTTGATCATGGCTCCAACCTGGACCCTGGGTCAGTGCCATGAGGAGCGTCTGTTTTGTTTGTATTTGTATCCAGTTCTACCACTAATCAACTCTTTAGGAAGTTTCTAAGTTTCACACACTGTGGATTTTGAAGATTAAAGGCTCAAAATATGTTGCCTGGATACAATTGGTTTGATAAGATTTCTGAAGAGAAGATTATGCAAAGAATTACCAGATGCAGTGAAATAGCTCAAGAAATGCTTCTGAATTGCTTGCACCATTAAATTTGTCCCTGATGTTTCTCTTTCCATCTGCAGACCTATTTATTTTTTTTAAAAGTCATATTTAAAAAGAAAGCAAATAAACTCGGGTCAAGAGTACAACAGATGGAACAAATGTTTGAGTTGGTCTGAACATGTTCAAAAGTTTTGTTGAACTATGCAGGCTGCAAACCTGTATATCAGAAGGTACAGCTTGATGTAATTTCTGATTTAATACTGACCCAAGTAAAATATGCCAGTATATTTTCATCTCAAGACAGTGCCAGTTGACAATACTACTTCTAAAAAAAAAAAAAGAAAGGAAGATTTTGTTTTCATTGCAAAAAACATAAAAATAAGCAAGAAAACAACATTAAAAGAGAATATTAGAAGCTATATACCAAAGCAGGGAGATTTTCATATATACACCCTATATATACCAATTTGTATAAATCAGATGTAGACAGTTGGTCCCTTTTGTTATTTTCATCAGGAAGTTCTAGCACCAAGTTGTGTATCACATGTTTAGGTTACACATGATAGGATCTTGTTTTTTCCTTTCAGTTGTCTCTGTTAGACATCAGTCAGACCAGAATCATTTTTAGAATAACCTTCCAATAGATCAGTCAGCTCTGTCATCCTATTTGCCTGTTGAAGCAGAAATGATAACTACATTTACCTACAAACCTAAAAATTAAAAGCCAAAAGCTGCCTATCCAGTTCTTACTCAGTTCAGTGGTGGCCACAGTCTCCTGTCCTTAACAGCATAGGGATGTTTCCTCTTCCAGAAGAAAGATACTGTGCTGGTTTATGCACATCGTGCCATTTGTTTCATCAGGAGACTCCAATAATTCTAGCACATCACTACCAAGCTGCTTTGGCCTGCAAAGGTATCAATCTCTTCATCTAGATTCCTCTTCTGGTTAAGATGTGTCTGTAAAAAAATGTGATTTTAAATGCCAACAAGTCAACAAGTTCACCTCTAAGGTGAATGTGGAGTACAGAAGAATGTGCAGAATAAACTGACACAGTGAAGACTTTTTTTGGAGCTTTTACAACCAAGACATGAAAGTGACATGAAAATCTTCCAGAAAACTTCTGAGGTTTTTAATATAAGGCAAAACACATTCTTTTGGATAAAAAGTGTGCAAAATGTTGGCTTTTGGAAGTCTAACTTTTGACATCTCCTGAATTATTCTTCATATCAACTTAAGTACAGTCATCTTGATTAATTTACCTCAAGACAAATTTACAAAGTACACTACAAGGAGGAAAAATGAACATTTTCAGGTCAAGACTGCTAAGGGACAAGATTTTGAACTTACTGTTCTAATCCTCATGAAAAATAAACCTTGGGATTTCAGATTATTGATAGTACTTAAGGTATTGAGGTAACTCAAAAAAGTTATGGTAGGTCTAGAACAACCATTAGGTGGTAGTATGACAAAAAGTACTAAATTGAATAAGGATTAAATTGTAAGACCATGTGGTGAATCTATGCAGATAAGATTCTTCTGTGAACCCACATTTCATTAGCATGAACAGAAAAGGAAAGTAGGAGAAATAAGCATGTCCAAGTGATACAGGCAAAACACAACCTCCATGGGACACTTCTTTGTTTCTCAGTCACATTAGCAACTGCATTTTGTCATCCACCAAGATCTAGAAATTTGCAGGCCACAGCTGGGATTTTGAAAACCTATGGCCACCACGAACACTTTGACTCTATGATTACTGTTCATCATGCCCTTCTGGCCTTGAACTGCTAAAAAAACAATGCCTGTAATGCAGCTTACAGGAATTGGACCAGATAGCTTGATGCTCTCTTAATATTAAGAGCTCATGAAAAACCCTGATACAGACCCCAAAATCCAATACAGTTTTATCTGCAGCCAAAGCATGAGCAGAATCATCTGGCACTTGAAACAGGAGGACTGTGCATAAAACTGAATAAAACATTAATACACAGAAGGTAATCAAATTACCAAAGCAGTTTTGAAGGGCATTATTATTATTATTATTAATAATTTTTGGCAGGTGGTAGCAAAGTAGTCTGTCTACTCCTAAACTTGTGTCTCTCAGAAATACAATGTGCAGTTCTTGTGCTGCAAGGCTGAATTAAACTACATTTTAAATTCTATACTCTAAATTTTATTCAGGTAAAAGCTTCCTACAAAACTTTACAGGCAAAAGGAAAGAATATTCAGTTCTTATTAATTTTAATATTTCCAGTTTTGTCTTTAGAAAGGAAATGCTAAAATGTCTATGATCTGTCAACCCACTCCAACTCTAAGTGGTTGACCTAATCTGTGTTTTTTTACAGATAAAGTCACTGATGAATGCAGCAGAAATAGCATGGCCACTTACCTTTTGGGAGGGCAGAACATAATGTTACCAAGAATCCTACCTTTCCACATACAAAAGGCCAGGGCAGAAAACACAGCAAGCCTGTAATTTTTTACTTTTTTTCTAAAACACTTGAAAGACCTTAAGTGCTAGAGGGTATGCTTTCCAAATGCTTATGTAACCTGTTACACTTTTACAACAGGGCTTTTCTCTGCTCTAAATAATCCAGCAAGAAGTCTAGGAGCTACTAAAAGCAGCAGACAAGCTGCAAACATGACTGGAAGAAGAACTCAACATCTGGCTGCCTCCTGGATTCAAAAGCCAGGAAAAAAGCTGCACATCTGCAACTGGCAGGAAAAAGGCATGAGATTCAAACCCACAGTGCAATCCTCTCCAAAAAAGCCCAAGAAACAAAAAAATCCCATTGTGTGACACAGTCCACAACTGCCTCTAAGCCAGCAGCATGTATTTGACCATAACTTTAAGCACTCCTTAATCTAAGACTTGAGTTTTGGTACTGTCCCCCATCTATTCTGTGCTCAGCAGGATAATATTTTAGCGTTAGATTTCATATCCTTCATGCCCACATCTCCTTACTAATGTAACCAGCACTTCAGCAAGCCCTCGCTACGGCTCAGCACACATAGAGAAGCCATTCCTGAAACTGGATTTAATCATCATTCCTCTCTAGAAGTGCAAAGAGGAGAAATCCTACAGGGGAAGGAAGAAAACCCCAAACCCCAAGACAAATCAGCGAAGTATCATCAACGAGCATGTCCTGTAACATAGCTATTTATCTACTGAGAACTACAAGGAGAGCAAACAAGCTATTAATTTGCAAAGGTCACTGAACAACCATCAGATAACAGGATTCAATCACTACTGACGTGAACTGAATTTCAAACACCAGTGAAAGGCCTTAGGAAGTTTTGTGTTTTCAATTTCATGAACAAACCACCAAATGCTGCCAAGGCTGCTGGTGCAGCAGGAACTGAACAGGGATACATACCGCGTTAGGGAACAACAAGTCTGCAGTACACTAAAGGGGAGAATCTAAAGACTGAACCATATCAGTCCAGGGTGAATGTTTTTGGGGTGAAAGTCTTTGTTTTCTTGGACAGCCAAATCAGCACTATTTCCCATCAGACACTCAAGAACCTTTTAGTCCAAGTCCTCTGCTCAACCAGGTTTTGCATGCTTCCTCACAAGTCTTCGGGAATGAGGCTGAAGAAAAGCACCATCCTCAGAACACCCAAACACCTTTATTTTGACAGACCTTCCCAGAACAGTCATGATCACCCACACAGTAGAACTCCCACGAAGAAAAACCAGATTGCCAGTTGTGAATAAAAGCAAGATTAGATTGATTAATGTAGACAGAAATAGAAGTGGAACGGAGCTGTGAGTTTTACTTTACACAGTGTCTAAGACTCATCTAAAGAGTATATTTACCTGCTGCAACTACAAAAAGTCTGGAAGCAAGGATTTGAGTGCTTATTTTCAAGTTTTTCTCAATAGGATTACTACAAGGAAAAGGGTTGTTTCAAGGAGATGCAATTTTCAAACCATTACTTTGAAATCACTAGAAAGGGAAGAGGGGGGAAAAAAAATAAACCGGAAATAATTCCATCACTGGCATTCCGTCTGCCCAGTAATAAACTCACATGCCTTGAACAGAAAAGGAAGTATCTGGTTCTTCTGCAAAGTCCCAGGCACTGCAAGCAGAGATGTCCTGCACACATAAAGAGAAGGAGAAGGGTGGCTGCCTCACAGTTTGCAGGCACTGCACCATCTGCAGCCTTACCTGCTCCAATAAAAGCTGCATCTGGAGCACTGGCTGCTACATGGGCTCCCCATGTCTGTTACTTCAAGGGCAAAAACCTTAAAATGAGGATTTAAAAATAAAAAATATAAATAGTGGCGCTAACACGCAGTATGTTAGCACACACTGTTTTAGCTCCCCTTCCCGCTCTGCCTCACTGGTATTGTTTATTTAGACTATGGACACTCTGAAGAAGGGACACTTCTCCCTATATTTGGAGGCTGACAGCCCAGATTTCACCATGCACCATAACCCAACCAGGGCAGGCTGTGCTGTTAAACAGGGTCAGACATTTGTCAATGGATAAGCTAGTGAGACTCTCCAAAGGGTTTACTCATTAATTAAGTGATGTTACAACACAAACCAGTACAGGCCAGTGAGAGCTTGCAAATAAATAAGAAGTACAGTTTGTTCACAAGCTTAAAGATTATTACATTCAACTGGCTGAAAAGATGGGAAGAGGCTGGCTGGTGCAATGAAGGCAGTGGGAAGCCTTGATTTAAATAAACATAACATTTTTTATCCTACTTTGCATTTTTTTAAAATAAAGATAAATCTTAAATTTATAACTTCTTTTCTAAAGAAAGTTATCTAACTGAGCACTGAATTATCAAAATATATTGACATGCAGCTATATGCTGTGACATCTGGTACATTTCTCTTTGTCAGCAGATAAACAGATACAGCATAAATATTCTAATTACTAAAATTAATTATTTGTATCACTCTTGGCTTGGATGACATTGAGGATCCAGAGACAAGGAAAATATCCTGTTCCAGTTAAACAGCACTTTTACCTGGGCCTCCATAGAGACTGTCCTGCTTCTCCCCTTCAACTCCCCCCAGTCAGATTAATTAATTAATTAATTAATTAATTAAAAAACTTAAGTTATTGGAGGTTTGAAGCAAACACTTAAAGCCACTGGACTTGGTACTGTAGCTGGAAATCAGATGCAAGGTTACAACAGCCGGCAGCCCTCACAACATGACCTCCAGCTCAGAGGGTTTCCTTTTCTCTGCTGAAGGACTTCATCTCAGATCTAACTCCATCCTTCTCCCTCAAAAAATTCAGACATGGAAAGTCAAATTGTGCCATGCAACTCAACAAATTCAGGAGCAGCTCCTTCTTGGTGTAGTTTAGGTGTTCAAATACTGTCGAAGGACAAATGTGCTGCCACATAACCAGGGAAAGTATCTATGTCACAGTTTAAGGATCTGGTCAGAGGCAAAAGGGCTGAGTTTCTGAATCACTGACACTTGAACTACATCAGGGAGTCAAAGAGTACTGATAAAACCTCCCCAGGTGTCTTATGCCATGGCCACTGAAGTTGTTCCAGGGTTGAAGTGAAAAAATGTATTATTTGTAGCCTATCAAACAGAGCTGGCAGCAATTCTTCACAGAACAGTTAAATTCACCCATCAACCTTAATCCCTCTGCTTTCACTCTGCTGAGGACTCTGGGGTTTCAGTTCTTTGTGGAGATTCTATCTGTCTCCCAGTCCCATGCCAGACAAGAAGTGTTCCAAGGTTTGGTTAAACCAACCTGGACAGTCACCAGGATACTCCCAAAAGGCATTACTGATGAGATTAACATTAGCTCAAGGAACATCAGACCAGGGGACTGCAAGAAAGAGAAATACATTGACAATTCACTCACATCTCCAACACAGCCTTCTCTGCTGGTCACCCCATTTCAAGAAGGCTAAAGAAAAACAAGAAACGGCAGTGAGGATTGAAAGAGTGGCTTTAAATGCCAGTTTCCAGACATATCAGTAGACTGAGGATATCAGAACATGTTCAAAAAAAAATGTGTTTGATGACAGAAATGACAAACAACTATTCATCATTTTTTCCTGCCAGAGAACTAATGATCATGCTGTGAAATTATCTGCTCGACAGTTTAAAAGAAAAGTATTTCTTCTTCTACATTTGCTTGCTGCAAGATACTGCAGGCATAGCTTTGGGTATTCCAGGGCTTAAAAAAACTTCAAACAAACTCATGGGGGTGAGGCCAGCGGTGGCTATGACATGCAGTGGCTGCAGTACAATGCCTGCATCCAGCAGCCCAGAGCAGAACAGGATATGAAGGGAAGGAACAGCTCCTCACATTCAGGCAGATTTTTATACATTCCCTACCATGGTGGTTTTAGCTGGGATAGTTAATTTTCTCTGGAGGAGCTGTGAGTGCTGGGCTTTAGGTTTGTGATGAAAACAGTGTTGATGACACAGGGATGTTTTTGTCATTGCTGAGCAGTGTTTACACAGTGTCAAGGCCTTTTCTGCCCCTCACGAAGAGGCTGGGGGTGCACAAGGAGTTGGGAGGGGACACAGCCAAGACAGCTGACCCAAACCAACCCAAGGGACATTCTGTACCATGTAGCATCACACCCAGTATATAGAGATGGGGTGAGAAGGACGAAGGGGGAAACATTCAGAGTGATGGCATTTGTCTTCCCAAGTCACTACTATGTGTGATGGAGACCTGCTTTCCTTGGCATGAAGGAACTGTCTGTCCATGAGAAGGGGTGAATTAATTTGTTTTGTTTTGCTTTGTTTGTATGTGTGGCTTTTGCTTTACCTATTAAACTGTCTTTTTCTCAATCCATGAGTTTACTCACTTTTACTCTTCTGATTCTCTCCCCCATCCCATAGGGATGTGTAAGGGATGTGTGGGGATGAGTTGCTGGCTGAGATTAAACAATACCCCTAAATACCAGGTTACTGGCCAGTATAACAGAGAATGCTGGGGTGGCAGGGATCCAGCCATAGCTGTGTGGGTGTTTATGGACGTGCACAGGATCAAATTACATATCTAAGGGTGGTCCCAGCCCAGAGGGAGCTGCAAGATGAGGATGTCCTCACCTCAGCTTTGGAAGGTAGCTTGCTCGTGAGCAGCAGTCCTGTGTGCTTCCCACACATTGCCAATCCAAATCCTTCACAGAGTATTCCAGGAGCTGGAGGTCTGCTCACCACCCCACTGCAGGCCAGGGGTGAAGCTGACTCAGCTCACCCACTGAGGCACTCCAGGGATGTTCACCAGCTCTGTCCCTATAGAAAGAAGCGATTCCAACAGCCAGCAAAGCTGCAGATCTCTCTTCTCCCAACAACTCACACTCTGGAAGTGGCCTGACCCAGCCACCATTTTCTGTGTTCACACCAGGTAAATTCCTCAACCTCCATCATCCAGCTCCACAAGGAACAGTGGCAAAAATATCCTTGCACGCAGCAGTCAAGCACTCCTCCTTCCCAGCCATGGCAGGAAGAGAAAGAGTTAAAGATGGGAGGGCATGGTGAGAGGAGGGACTCGTGAAGCCTGGCTGGAAAAAGAGTAAAGACTTGCTGTGATAACTTGGGGAAACAGGACGTCACAAGGAGCCAAATGCCCACGCTGTTCCCACACCCTGATGAGATGCTGTCCAGACTCCCCACCCCCCTGAGGTTTGTCTTTATTTTTAACAAGTGCAAAAAAAATCCCCAAGGCAACACCGTACTGACAAATATAAATGACTCTGAGTAAGCCCCAAGACTAATTTTCTCTCTAGCTCTCCTCCTCTCAGAGGTAATCTCATACCTTCACAATAACAAGATCAAGACAAAATACATCTCTGGTCTGTCTGCTGGGGGGTCAACAAAACACTTTACATCTACCAGAAGCACTGAAAACTATTGCAAGGCAGAACATTTTTCTTTTAGTTCCCCTACAGCTCTAAATAAGCCTCTGTGACTTCAAGTAGTAAAAAAAGTACTGACAAAATCAGTCAAACTGGCCCTGCTATTAGTATTCTCCAGGCCACCATATGTGATTGAAATAATAATAATCTCTTGTAAGTCCCACATAAAGATGGGCTACTTTCAAACAGCCTTCTCTTGAGTAAATAGAGGAAGTTTGCAACTGTTCAAAACTTGCTTCAGTTTAAGATAAGGGAAATAAGGGGACAGTCTCACTAGGTCTTTCTGTTAAAGTTCAGAGCACTGAACCTGCCAAGGAAATGGGGTGTCCCATTCCAACAGTTTATTAGGCAGCCACAAAAAAATGTACCAAATCCTATTCACCAGTAAAGGTACCTACCTGAAGAACATACATTTGACACATGTAAAATCTCATTTGTCTCTTAATTATTCAAACCACAACCAAAATGTTTTAGAACATGCAGGCACAAATCCGATTCCATATAGTACTTACGTTTGCATATTTGTAACAAGAATTAAATGGTCCAAATGAATTTTTCTTATGAAAGACTTGTCCAAAGAAACCTGAAGTCAATGAAAAGATTCCTTTCTACTTAGCAATTTAAGAAGGCTTTGGATTAGGTTCCAGTATGAGATGGAGACTCAAGAAAACACATATGGTCTCTTTCATTTTTAATCTCCTACAGACATAGCACGTTCAAAGGAATCTAATTGATCTTCTACTAATGATGCAATAAAAAAATAACTCTTATAGCAAATAAACTACATTAAAACTAGTCATATTTAAAATTTTCACTGAAATGAACAAATGAATATTTGTTCCCTTGTCATTTAAGAAAGAATCATTTCATTATATAAAACACAGTGGATGCAAGGCTTTGCCAGAACCACTTCTGCAGACTTTATTTCTTGTTTTCATTTTTCATTATTTGTTCTTCCCCAATGTACTTTAGTCCCATTAAAACTGGACATTTTGGAAAGTGACTGCTGATCTTAAAAGCGGGAAAAATTCTGTTGCTCAGCTTCAAAGACATTAAATTATGCACAGAAATGCACAAACACCTGTATGTACAACTTCAGCCTTCAATCAATACTGACTTTGTCATATGCTGCTTTAATGAAGGCATTCTACCCATTTTTTTCAGCAGCTGAAACACTCGGGGGAAGAAAAATACCACTGCTCTGAATAAGAGGACAGTTTTCTCAGCCAGCCTGTAAAAGACCCAATCATTAAACACAGAATGGATCCATAAATTGCACTTTTTGTAGGTTTGTGAAAGGCAGAGATAAGTATGTATTTACTGTGAAGCAAATATAGAACAGAAATAGCAAGAAGATTCATAACTTAAATTGCAGGGCCAAAATAACAGGTGTTTGAAGCAGTTTAACCTCTGAGTAAAGATCCCAAGGCCAAGAGCTCCAGTGCCTTTGTGCAAGCAGCTTCCCCACACTCCTGTGGCTGTGTAATCACGTCTGAGTGTGGAAGAGGCGACGAGGGCTTGCGGCAGTGACGACACTCCACCAGGTGACACACAGGAGCAGGAACCAGAAAAAAACATACAAGGAATGGTGACCCAGAAGACACAAAAGCAGAGAGAAAAGGCAAACAGAGAATTGTTGGGCTCCTTGTTGACATGGATGAAGGTTCACTTTGTAGAATACATCTGTGTAGTCTATATTCCAGGTGCAGACAGACCACATGAAGACGACAACATTGTGTGTTAAGCTGGCCACACGCCCTCACCACCAAATTCTCCAAGAATCAGCCTCAAACATTTTGCAAAGATTTGCAAATGCTTTGGTTCCTCTTTGCTTTCTACCCTATTTCCTCTTCACTCTCTCTACTCCTTTGGTTTGTGAAGCCAAAACCTCTGATCAAGCACCAGATGAAAAAAAAAAAAAAAAAAAAAAAAAAAGGCACATTACAAAAGCATTCTTTATTCCTGCATTTGAACAAAGCTGA
The DNA here is from genome assembly GCF_001522545.3 of Parus major. Lineage (NCBI taxonomy): Eukaryota > Metazoa > Chordata > Aves > Passeriformes > Paridae > Parus > Parus major. Next base: position 138,288,760 of record NC_031769.1, read on the forward strand.
CATTTCACATACATTCATAATACCCATCAGCTAAAAGGGTTTACAGGACAGACACAGTCCCCCTGGGCTATCATTTCTGTAATGGATTCTTTACTAAATCTACATGCCAGTAAAGGATGGATTGTAGATATTGAAACAGCAAAGCTAATTAACTAAACATAACTACTTCCTTTGAAACTTTAATAGATGGTAAAAATTTCCATTTATTTATTTTTATGTGTGAATTGGAAACATATGTGAAATTTCGTATTCTTCTGACATGGAAATTAAGAATGGTATTTTCAAGCTACATCATCAGAAATCCTGAAGTGAAATGAGGGCTGTTAGCTTCACTGCTGTGGCAGATCCCTGGGATGACAGATGACTTTCCATCCTAATTTTTATTGGATTTGGAGATGTGCTTTTTTACTTTTACAGAAATGCATCTTTGTATGAAGGATACATTTACCACCTCTCCACCTGCACCTCCATTTCAGGAGATTTGTAGCCTTAGCAGCAGAAGTAAACATCAGTACTTACAAAGACTTAAAATATTGAACACATTTATTAGTATTTCTTAGCTAAGTTTTCTCACCCCAAATTTAAAATGTTCAAAATGCTATGACACATGAAACCATACTGTCTGACATCCAACCTGCTCCTCAAAGACTATTACTGGTGTAAAGAGGGCTCACACTTTGCTAAAATTGCCTAAGACAGATTAATATTTTAGCTCTTTTCCAGATTCAGCATGCTTAATTCCAACATAAAGTAAAAAAAAAAATTTGAATCAACCTCATACGTTGTACTTCCTGCTGCCTTTGTTGTTGCAAGAAAGACACGAAACCCTCCCACCTCCTCTGTCCTGTGCAAAACTGTCAGGCTCTGAACCACTGAACTTTCAATAGCTAATTTATTCTCTCCAAGGAGGTGAGAAATGTGCAGCCAGACCTGGCTTTACCTCCACTAAAGCTGAGGCCTGTGTTTACCCCCTCCAGGAAAAAGCAGAGGCCTCCATCAGGCCAAGTCACAGGAAGGCTGCAACTTCAAGGAAGCAAAGATGCAAGTATTTTTACTGAAAACTGTTGCTTAGGTACCTTGGTGGTAGTGTAAAGGGAAAAATATAAGAAAGAAAAAAGTAAAAGGAGAAGGAGAGATGAGGGACCTTGTGAGGTCTAGAAAAATTAACCTGCAGAGCCATGTAAAAGAGCTTGAAAGAGCAAGAACAACTACAGGAGTACATGCAGAGATGCAGTGTGTAAGATTTGATGTTCATATACAGAAAAAAAATAAAAGAAAGGAAAAAACATAATGGGTGCATCAAGCAGAGTTATATAGTTGGCTCCTCTATCTTCACTCTGTGCCACGTGGCACCGCCACCACCCCACAGCATCTCTGAACAAAAGGGACACTGGCACTTCACAACAGCAACCCAGGAGAGAAGGAAAGGACAAGGAAAGGAGGTGAAAACCAAGTGATTTTACCATATCAGTTGTTAAGATAAACTGACACAGTGCCACTATTCATCTGCTCTACAGCCAAAACTCCCTGCAGGTTTTCTGGCTGCCTCCACTGTATGTGTACTTCCTTGTGGGCACTGGACTAGGGCACTGCTTAGGGATATTGGAAAGGTAATCTGAACTCAGGTAGTCATGTTGATCCCCAGCCTTCACTGCTCACCATGTCTTCACACAAAGCATCAGTAAAAGGCTGATGTAGTTCAGTCCTCTTCCAAAGGGTAAGCTTTTGTGCATGTTTCTCAAAACCCACTATAAAACAGCATGAAAAGGGACATGTGAGGTATTGCAGTGCCCAAACTGTGAGCTTGGAGAGAAGTCACCTGGGCTATTCACAGCAAGGGTTTCCATGGCCTCCCCATTCTAGTGCTTTTTAGTCACGTTGATTAAATCAAATAACCCTCCAAAAAGGAGATAATCACCGATTCAGACACAATAGTTCTTATGCTTTCACAGAATCTGAAACTTTAAACTGATATTATGCTAAAACATAGCAGTTAAGGGGAAATAAAAACCCCACAAATAAGATCTATGTATAAGGATGTGAAGAAGGCTGCTGCCTCCAAAACCACTGCATTTAGGAACTCCTCAAAAAATATTCTCTCCTGAAAACTGAAACCAGTCAGCATGTAATAGTGATTTCTCCACCAGGTTCTAGAAGTGCCATGCCAAATTCTTGGTTCTATTCTGACGTTTGTCACCCTCTCTGCTGGGCTGATGACAATACACTGGGTGAAAAACTATAGCAGGTTTCCTGAAAGATATTCAGGTAGGGAATCATTTCACCCTGTTGATGAAACAACACAAACACTCCTCATGTTCAGCTGTGTGAACCAGCTCCCTGCCTGATTGCAAAAACACATATAAGGGACACTTCAAGTCTGCATGGCCAGTGCAACAGCCCCAAACTATTGCTGGTTTAATTATCTGAGCCAGGCCCCTAGAAACTCAGATAAAGGCCTGAACCATGTGAAGAAGAACCAGGAACACACAGCTGGGGATGGAAGGAGATCAGTGCCACAGTGACAACCATTTGAGAAGTTTTAAATGCAGTGTAACCAACACCCCAAGTTCTCACATGTGCATTAACTCACACAAGATCAGTACACTAAAGTTGTTGGATCATACAAAATTATATTTCCACATTGCAGCACCCAATCTTCTGGAAGAGCCATGCCAAGGACCTGGAAAGCAGCCTTGTGCTAAGGAATGAATTGTAACTCCTGAATAAGAAAATGCAAAGCAGTCAGTCTGACAACCAAATTTAAGGGTCACCATCCTTTTGCACAACCCAAGGAGTCAAGTTCTCAAGAACATTTCAGAGCTTTCCAAACTTACTAGTTCCACTTATTTTCTGTGGTTTGTTTGTTTGTTTGTTTTTGTTGGTTTGTTTTGGTTTTGGGGGATTTTTTTTGTGGTTTTTTTTGGCAGATCTTTGGAACCTTCACAATTTTTTAATTTAGCTACTAAAGATAAGCTTCTTACAAATCTGAGGGTGTTTCCTGATTTATTTTTTAAAAAAAATATTTTTTCAAGAAAGGAAATCTTTAAATATTCAAACAGCTGGTATTCTGGATAGTGTTGCCAGATTTAGTAAACTGGAAGAGCATGCAGTGGAACAAACTGCTGGTGAAGGTGCAAAGAACCAAAACATTCATGCTGGAGTCACCGAAACTCAGAAATAAGAAGGCAGAAACAACAGAAGTGACAAGCAACAAGTTTTAAAAATCAAATTTGTTACTAATACAACAGGGACTGAATATAGAAAGAAATAGCATTGTAAAAAAGCCTTACATAAATAAACCAGAGCATTTGGAAAGGCTGCAGACCTCAAAAAACAACTCAAACAGCTATGAAATGGGTAGAAAAGTCAATTTATTTCAATAGCCTGCAGGCACAGTAAATACAGCTTGACTGAGTATGGCACAGGACAAGTCATCCAGAACTGAGATCCATGAAAACACTAAAAAAAATCACAGGATTCCCACACTTAAAGCGTGTCCAGCTGCACAGTGTGGACCAAATTTAGCATGCCCAGGAACACGGTGCATTTGAAGTTTTTAAGACGTCTCTATGTACGGCTAGCAAGAACACGAAACTAGGGGACACTGGACAGAAACCCATTCATGAATAAGATGTATTTTTTCTCTAAGCAAGGTTTGTACAAGCAAAGCTGCTGCACTTCAGTCTCCCTTCCTGTGCTGATGCAAATTAAGAGTTAAACATGCCCAGCTCCAGAGGCTCAGCTGAGTCTGTGCTTTGCTCCTTGGCACAAGGCTCAGCTCTCTTCTTGCCCATGGAAGGACCTGGGACTTCAACTGTAAGGTCATTGCTATTGCTGTCAAATCAACCCAGCCTTTGTTCAGGATAGGTACTTTTAACTTCTGCAGAATTTCCCACAATCCAGGAGACATTCTGTATAAAAGATTTATATCCATCCTTTGTACAGAAATACAAGGTTATATAAAAGCTGGGATATGCAGAATACAAAGAAGGTGAGAAGCACACTTTAACTTGTAGGTGACACAATTAACACTGAAAATTCAAGATTATCACTCAGAAGTCTAGCGCTTCAAAAGGAAAGAGAAAAGGTGGCTTTTTTCTCAACTGTGGCACAACTTGCAACACTAAGAGATCCTGGCCCTGCTCCATCAATGAGTGTTTGAAGTTGGTTTCACCGGGGCCAGATTTCATCCACTGCATGTTGACAGCAACAAGACAAGCCTCGGCATGATTGGTGCAGTTTCACAACAGCTTTACATGGAACTTAAATATGAGCTGTCCCACAAAAGGGACCTCCCTTCAGGGTCAAGCTTCTCATGGCTTGCTGCCTCCCAGAGAGCCAGCCTGGGGACCTGGAACACACAACACACAGCATGGCCACAGGGATGCAGTTGGCAGAGCTCAGGTGGAAGAGTGGGAATGAGCTGCCAAGGCCAGGAGGATGGCAGGAAAGTTCTGATCAGCTCAGCTGCGGTTTCACAACACACTGGCTTCAGTGACAAAACCATCTTGCTGGGCTCTTCCTCCAGCCTCAGCACTTCTGCCTTGTGCTGAGCTCCACGACTCCCTTCTGTAGACACAACTGCTTTCCAGTCTGCTCTGTAAGCTCCATCACGGAGAAAGGAAGCACCTGAGATGACATCTTTTCTGGAGCATACATTTAACCTATGTAAGTTTAAAAAATCTGCTTCTGGCACAGCATCACCACAATTCAGTGCAACCACAGAGAGATGCACTGCAGCACAGGGATGGGCTTTGTTCATGCAAGTCTCTTGTCAAGGCCAGCACACAACACAATTACATGCTAATATTCTCAAACAGTATATATTGGGATCTTCTTCTATGATTATTGTAACAAAGTTATTATAATAGCACTTTCTGCTCCTTGGACTATATCCTGCCTTACACAAAATTCCAGTTCTGGAGAACCATGTAACTGAATGAGAACTGAGAGATACAGAACTGTCCTTGGGTTGCAAATGGAAAGCTTGAAACACACTGTAAGGGAGGGAGTGTATGTCTCATAGCTTTATGTAGAACTGGAAGCCCAGCTAGTATCCCTGTAGTAAATGAGGAAGGAGAATGGCATCTCCCAAAAATCACTCAGTCTGTTTCTCTCTGCTGCTGATCCTGAGAGATGCTCAGCATAGCCTAAATGCCTAAAATAAGAAGAATCCTCTCTAAAGGTCTGAACATACCTGGGAAAGGGGATAACAAAACCAAAATCACAAGCACCTTTCTCTGCCTATTACCTCTAATGCTCAGAATTAGAAAATAAGAATTTGGGGGTGGCAAAGGTCGCTATACAATGAGTAAAAAATTACAGTATAAAGGCAACACTCAAAGATACAAACAATTTATAAGATATTTATTTTGTAAATAAAAGGAATAATAAAAAAGAGGAAAAGGGAGAATGATTTATCCTTTCAACCAAAAGCCTAAAGCAACTACTTAATATTCCTTTAAGAGCAAAGGCTGTATTCCAGACATTACCCCTCAAATTAAAGTCTACCCAGAAGCCTGGGTTGCAGTCTAGCTGCCCAACAAGGACTGAAACTACCCAGGAGACAGACTTCTTGGGCAGCTGTGGTACAGGAACAGTAGCAGTGGGGCATTTTCCCTCCTGCATCCCAGCCACAATCCAGCCTCATACTGTGCTGGCTCAACGATCCTCTGCCCCAGAGGGAAGACCATGCCAGGACCCCACACACCAAAGGCATCAAGATCTGTTGTTACCTCTACAGCATGAACAATAAAAACCATGACCCAAAAGCAAACGTGCCACATTAGACCTAAAAAGACAGGTTTCACTTGGCTTTATTTGCTGAAGGTCAGCCCAGCCCTAAACGATAGAGAAGCAAAGGATCAGCATGAGGGAGCTAAAGGAACAAAGAATGGACTTTGGCTCCAGCACAAAGCTTTTTCAGCACTCAGCTTTTAATTAGTGCTACCGGACATTAATAATACCACCTACCCTGGGAGCCAGATGCTCAGGCCCACTTCTCACAGTCCATCGCCACTGCTGCAAATAAAAAGACAGGCATTTGGAGGTGATGTAAACATTTTCTGTAGGATCCAGCTTCATGGCTGCCCACATGCCAGGCCTGGCTCCACATCATTAACTGAGTCAGGAGGAACTGGAGCACAACTAGTGTGCACAGAAATCAGACCACGCTCCCTACATGACAGGTAGGGTGTGAAAAGCATTTTCCCTGGTGATGGGAGCACTCCACACTTGGCTACGGAGGCTCAGCCCCATTAACTTCAGCAGCTTACAAAGTGCCAGGTTGAGTGGCAAGGACAGGCAGTGGGGATCCCAACCTGTGCAGCATTTGAGTGGTGTTCTGGATAGCAATGGCTTTTAAGCATCTTCCTCTTCCTACTCTTCCTCTGATGCATTCTTGAGACAAAGCCAAAGGAGCCATGCGAACAACACTGGCAAAGCTGGAACGACAGTCCCATACACCCCACGTCTCTGCTGCTGCTGATGGTGAAAGGTGCTGCAAGCTGCACCACACTCAGGAAGAATGGTGAGTAAGTCTTGGGCCAAGCAAAGTAACTCAAGTCTGAGTTTACTTAAATATAGTCAAAATACCACTTTAATATCAGTGTAAAGCATCATATAAATGAAAAGCGCAGAATTAGACTCTACATCATTCCAGATCTCCTCTGAAATTTCACAAGGACACAGCTTCTGAAGTAACAATGGCAGACGTTGTTACTGGCTTTTGTAAGCTTTAAATTGTGCCCACAAGAGGCATTCCCACTAAACACTTGAAGATTTAAGTTGCCAAGGAAAGAAACAACCAGCAGCGGCTTTGCTGGGTACTAATGCACCTCTGCACCACTCAGAGCACTAGGGCAGCAAAGCAGCTCCAAGTCTCCAACCAGAGCAGAAATCTCCTGCAGAGCAAGCTGGGGAGTCTTGTGATACAGCTGAAGTGCCTCACAGCCGATATTAAACTTTGGCTTGTAAAGACTTAAGCTGTTTCACTGCCTGCTTCACAGCTCACTCTGTGGCAGCATTTTAACAGGGACACAGAGGAGCCACTTGTCTCTCTTCTGCTGCCCAACAAGCTGCAAACAGCTGGTTGTGCTGGTCAGAAGCTCTTTTGCCCATTCCCTCAGAAAGAAGAGGGATGTCTGTGCAGGGGACACAAAGGCCCATCTGTTCAGAGCTGGCCGCAGCACTGGCTGGCACAGGCTGGCGTCACACGGGGAAGGGTACAAACACAAGGCTTGTCCCATTTCCCCAAACACTCTTCCTAGCAAATGTCATTACTTCAAAACACTGCACTTTGAGAATACTTGTGTGAAGTGCTCATGGAAATCTCAACTGTGTAAATTTGAGTTTAATTTCTATATTCAAAATTGCCACTCTTTAAAAAGAAGTTAAATGTGTTTCCTTACAGAAAAAGCTATGTTCTGCAAAACACTGCTTCTCTCCTTGGCCATTGCTACCATTTGCTCTGTTTTGGTGCAGCACAGGGAGGGAGGGATGATAATAAAAACATGAACACTTTTTCTCCTCACCTTGAACAGGAACAGGCTCGACAGCAAGCAGCTTTATATAGTACAATCAGCACTCGCGTGCCCACAGGAAAAAGAAAACAAAGTCATGGCTCTTCTTCTTGCATAGCCTTACCCAAACCTAGCCTTAATGAAATCAACATGAAAGACATTATATTATATTAAAGGTTATCCTCATCTATGCAGTTACAGGATCCGGACATGGACAGAGGAAATTATACACACTCAACTTCAGCCTACTGAACTGCAGAGCAGGTCAGGGCATTCTGCCTGGCCTTGCTGCCTGCCCACCCTGCTCCAGCCTACAAAGTGGAGTATTTCGGTTAGCCTTACTTTTAGGAAGTACCTGTGCATAAAAACCATGGATCCAGCCACAGCAGGAGGCAGGAAGGAAAGCTGGTCTGAGGGGGCTGACAGCGCCTGCCAGGCTCCCTCCCCTTCACACCTACTGTACTAAACAGGGACGTGGTGGAAGGTGGCTCTGGGACAGAAACATGTTCAAAGAAAGGTAAAGGAGCTGGGGAAGGGTCTGGAGTAGGAGTCTTATGATGAGCGACTGAGGGAGCTGGGGATATTTAGCCTGGAGAAAAGGAGGCTCAAGACAGACCTTACTTCTCTCTACAACTCCCTGAAAGCAGTTTTCAGCAGGATGGGGGACAATCTCTTATCCCAAGTAACAGGACAAGAAGAGCTGGCTTGAGGTTGTGCCAGGAGAGGTTAAGATTGGATAGTATGAAAAATTCCTTCACAGAAAGGGGGTATTGAGCACTGGAACAGGCTGCCCAGGCAAGTGGTGAACACATATTTCCCTGAACATATTTAAAGATGTGTGGATGTGGAATGTAGGGATAGTTTAGTGGTGAATTTGGCATTGCTGGGTCAACAGTTGGACTCAATGATCTTTGGAGTCTTTTCTAACCTAAGCAGTTCTGTGACTCTTAAAGCACTCCCATCCCCAGAGCAAGCAGACTAACAGGCCCTCTTTTCTCCAGCCTCCTTGGCCACTGTGACTCACACAGAAGTGTCCTTCAGCAGGGCTCTTCAGTGGGCTCAAGCTGTACCACAGGGGTCCTTCCACTAGAACTGATCCCCAAAGGAGTCAATGCCAGGGGCATTGCAGCTGAAGTGCTGTTGAATAAGACTTACTTTTTGTTATTCTATCATTTATAAAGTAAGTAACATTCAAAACACATGGCATTATTATGGCAGAGCTGTGTCTCACTTGACTTTTCAGAATCACTTACTATATTTTAACTGGGTACTCTTCACGTAATACTATAAGAGATTTCTTTGCAGCACCCTCCAAAGCTATGATTACAGGTTTAACATTATGACTTAGCTTCAACTCCCCATGTTTTCTAATGACGCCTATATTTAAAAGAAAAAAAACAAACAAACTCACAAGGTAATTGTGTTTCATTCCAGGCCTGGAGATCACAGGGCTTCTGAGCTAACCCAAATTCCCCTGAGACCTCAGGCACAAAATACAGACTTGCAGCTTCAACTTTCTTGTGATGATACCAATTCTGTCACTTTTCAATCACTCTTAAACTGTGGTCAGAAATTTGCAGCTCTTTAGAGACAAGGAAAACCATGGTCTCTGGCTGTTAGCCAGGTAGCCATCAGCAGCTGATGGAGCCTGCCCAGAACCCCTGCTCATCCCCAGCAGGGATCTGCTGGAGTTCAGACACACAAAGTCAGCAAGCCAAGGTTTTGATTATGCAATTACTTGTTCAGCTACAACTGCAGGTTTTCCTGCATAATCAGGCTGATAAGCATCAAATTTTTTCTGGTGTTGCCTCGCATCCTAAATGCTGCAAGTCAGAAAGAAGGCAAATGATACCCAGAAAACCCAGTGGAGAGAGGAGCATCGTGGTGTTGGGTCAGGCGTAAGACATGCAGAGACTTTGGGCTTGGTGTACTCCACAGACCCAGAATACCTCTGATGTCTGTCTCAGTCTGTAACTCTATACTGCAATGGCACCAAGGCAGTTACAAACTCAAATTTCTCCTGGAATATCATTTATGCACGGACAGTTCTATAGAGAGGGCATGAGGGCACTTACAAACCTCCTGTTCAAATGGAAAGGGGTCAAATCTCTGCTGGGTGCAGCTTTTTGAAAAGAAAAAAGCCCCAAAAATCATTATTTCATAAACCAGCCTCCACCCGAAACTACAGTTTTGTTGTCTCCACAAACAGTGACCGCTTTCTGCTCCAGTGAAACATTATTTTTAGTGTGTTTCTGCTCTTGAAGAGGTCAGGGCTGAGCTCTGAACAAGAAAGACCTGAAACATCCTCTCAGCAGTGACAGTATCTGTCACCCTGGAATTCAAGAGAAAGCAGGGAGGTTTGTACAAGAAACATATTGATACTTTCTAATTTGATACAAGTACCCACAACTTAAGCACGTATGTGACTGTGCAGAGCTATTCAACCTTTGCCATTAGCACAGAACTGTAAATAAAGAAACAACAATGGTTTAATCAATTATTATTGCACAAAATGACTGAACTGCTGCCACATATGTTTTACAAAGCTTTTGCTCATTGCTCTTTGAAGAAGTGGGAAGGGAGGAGGGACAGCCTGACAGGGCTGGGGAGGCAGAGGATGGAGCCAGGTTTGCTGAGCACAGGAAAGCACCACGGTAACAGAGATTCCATGGACAGCCTGGAGCAGAAAGCCAGCCAAGAGAGTCACCCAGTCAGGACCAAAGAGCTGTCCATGCTGTTTTAAAGAGAAATTAATACAGTACAGATTGGGAAAAAGATAAAGCTGTATTGGCATATTTTTTTCCCCATCAGTGATTTATGTCATTATTGCTTGCTAAAAATTATCCTCATCCCATGGAAATTAATGGGAAAAATCATGGCAGCTTGAAGACAAGGTGGCTTTCACTCTCCCACCTCCTGCTCCGTGTTCACTCCCCTTCCTGGCACTCTAGCAGAGGGCAGGTTGTCCCCACCAGCCTGGCCATCACCATCAACCCAAAGGCTCAGCCACAGACAACCAGACAGGGACAGCAGGTCTGGGTGGGAAACATAAAAAAAACCTGAAAAAACCAAAACTGCAGGTGCAGCCTTCTGTAAAGCATTTCAGAAAATGAATCAACCCTGAGACTCCTTCAATGCAAGTATAATCAAGACTATTTATTTATGTTTTCAAAGAACAGCTAAACTTAATCTACATTGCACTGACAACAACCAAATTCTGTCTTGGATATGAGCAAACACAGGTACAACATGCATGCAAGCTGTGTGTGCCCACCTGCACCTTGTGTAAAACTGCTGATAGACATTTATAGCTGTGCCCACATTTATAGCTGTGCCACACCAGAGATCTGGAATTTAACAGCTACACTTGAAGGCATTCCTAAACCAACATCAGCCAATGCAGTAGTGAACGGAAAGAAAGCAAAAAGAAAATAAACAAACTAAATAATATATTTATTATAGAAATAATTTCCTAGCCTTTATGGTTTCATGGACTTAATTCCTTCACATACAGATTTCTACATGAAGTCTTTAATGCAGAAAAAGCTAAAAAGGTGGTGAGGTCAACTCAATTTACAGCTGCACTGAGATGATGTTAAAATTACACGTAAAATAACTATTTTATGCAAGTTTTATAGATGAGAAAAGTCTCTTCCTCATTTCCTCCTATATTCAAGGTTTCCAGTGAGTTTCAGAGAAACAAGGAAGCATTCCCCCAGAAGTATGACTAACTGAAAAGATCAAATGTAAATGTCTTACAGGAATTCATATAATGTATCACTTGTGACTTCTCTACTGGAAGTGTATTTGTCTTGGCTCATACCAAATATACATCCTTATCCACTTCTTACAGTGTGCATATTGATAGAAAAGTAACAGAACAAAGTGATTAAGAAGAACAGCATATCTAAATTTTCCAAAGAACTGAGTAAATACCTGCACCTAATGAAACTAACTGTATTTTAACAAAATGGGAACAAAATACTACACTGAGTTGGTCAAAACTTTCTGGCTATGAGAATTTCCTGTGATAAATGTGATGATAATGATGATGTGACTGCAAAAATTTTCTATGAGGAGATGGCACATTGGGTAATTCTCTGCTCTTCCACACAGAAAATTCTACTTATAAAAGGTTTTAAATGCAAGTTCAAATCAGCCTTTTGAAAGAAATTTGATTAAGATATAAAATGCCATCTCACATTGAAACACGATAAAAATTCCCACAGAAACCTGTGTGTTTTCAAGTTAGCCCTTCCTCTCCTCCCTCAAAAACCAAAATGTATTTGTTCTCCAGTCTTTTTTAAAGAGAGTGAACCCTGAAACCTCTCTAAGGTCTTAATACTGTTTATGCACATAGGCAAAAAGCTCTGGCAGTATTTGAAGGAAAACTCAAGCATTACATACTAACACTTCACAGTATGCTTAGCAGAAAAGCTCAATACATATATAAAACAAGATCAACACAGAATGATCCTAGAAAGGTAGTCAGAACACAGGCAAAGGCCAGAATCAATTTCAGTTTGTTTTTATTTGGTGTAATTTATAATATACTCAGACTCACTATTTCCTCAAGACTTCATTAAAAAAGTGCTGCTCTTTTGATAATCTATCCCACATGTTTATTAAAATAGATATAACAGAGTGGAAGGGAAACATAAAACTGTCAGATGATCATTTTTAGTTTCAGGGATAGTTTATATGCCATCTCTTAGAACTTAAATTTATGACTCTCCTTAATGGAGACTTTCAGGGTTGATTTTAATGTGTAAAGTGGAAATTCCACTGGTCTGTTACTGCAATGCTTTCTTTATGACCTGTCCTCACACATCACCTAGGTCTGGCTTATTTATACAGACAGCCGTTCACTGAACAACAGGGAGCTTCTTCAAACTAGCTGCTTTCACTTGCATTCTTCTTGTATTTAAATGTTATTTGCTTTTATGGATGTTTTTGGCCTGACACCTCCCCAGCATTACACAAACATAAAGAAGACTGAAGTTACCATGAGGTTTTTTACCTCTTTCAAGACAGGAATAGAGATTTCCTCCCCAGAGCTGGATGAAAGCAGTGTCTTGCAAACATCCCAAGAGCATCAGCCTGCAACCCAACCACTATTCCTGCAAAGAAAAGGGCTACAAAAGCCATGAAAGCAACAGTGGCTTCAAGCTTATTAGATGAGACATCTGCAGCACCTTTAGGTCTTTAATCAGTTTAAGTGTTGCTTGTATCACTCCTCACTATTGTGCTCAGGACTTCAAAAATTTGGATTATGTTAACTGTTTGACTGGCCATTTACCTAAGCTTCTAAAATCTAGAAGAGTTTAATTTGGGCAAAACACAGTAATAACAACTGGAGCTTTAATGAAAAGTCTGTTGTCATCATCTAAGTCCTTCCAGCTTGAAGCTTGCTTCCCTTCTCTTGTGTAAGCACATCTTTCTGACTTTAACAGGACAGAGCTCACAAACAGCCATATCCCCTGCTCTGGAAAAGTCTTCCCAGCAGTGAGATACAGAGTAAGAATCACAGAACAGTTAAGGCTGGAAGGGACCATGGGTGGGGTATCTTGTCCAACCTCCCTCCTTAAGCATAACCTCCCTAGAGCAGGGTAACACCTGGACTGTTCCTGAGCATCTCCAGTGAGGGAGACTCCACAACCTCTCCAGTGTTGAGCTACAACAGCCCACCACGACATGCCAAAAGCAGAGAGACCCAATAGGTAACAGGCATCAGCTCAGCCTCTCCAGACCTGGCAAAGCCCCAGCAGCCTAAAGTTGTCATGCTGGACCTAAGCACATATGAAGGTCAAGCACCAAACAAGGAATACCTGTTGATGGGACTGCTCATTACAGAAGTATGTATATAAATACACCTTATGGTCTGTGTCTCTCTGCCCAAGTATATATTTATGTAGTAGGAACCCTGCTGGGTCTCTGCAAACACTTCTCCATCCCAGCCACCCATCACTGATGGAGGAGGAGACTGGGCACCAGGACAAGTAGTTTAAAAGGGACAGGTAGTTACCAAAAATAATGTGATCTTTGGCAAACAATGGTAATTTGGAAACCTTTTTTTCTGTTCACAGCACCCTCCACAAAAAAAAAAAACCAATCAACTGAATAAACAGAAACCCAAAAAAAACCCACACAAACAAACGAAAAACCCAAATAAGAATTCTCCAAACCAGACAAAATAAGTCCAATAAAAAACCTCATAAAGAAATCAAACAACAAGTATTGAAGGCAAATCCTGCTCACCTTATTCCTGGAAAATACTTCTGAAGAGCCAATACTTAAATACCTCCTTTGGCTTCACACTAGCAAGAAAAGGATCCTTCTGACTTCTACCTGGGAAGAGTAAGACCAAAGGGAAGCTGCCTGCTATAAGGGAAATCACATCTCCCATGACAATCCTGTCAATCCCTCTGCCAGCTTTGTCTTTCCAGGCTGTTTCATGGAGACTAAAGCCCAAAGCCCAGGATAAACAGATTAAACTTTCACTGGTTGAGTTAAAACTATTAGCTTAAGCAGCCTCATAAGACATATGCTGGATAACTCTGAACCTCTCCAGCATCTTCACACAGCTGTCTCTTGCTCCCCTCGCAGAATCAGAGCCAATGGAAGTTTAAATATCTATCAGTATAGTAAATCAACCTGGAAATATCTATTCTTGAAATAATTCAGACTAAAGTGGAGATATGTTATTTCCATGGTGTAGGTTTCCATGCTCTCACAACTTGTTGATTATATTAAAAGCCAATACAGGTGCTGCACCAGCTGCATATGCCTATAGCAAATGGAACATAAAGCTTAACTAATGGGCCCACTTTGCTGAAAGGGCACACGAGGCTGATAAATATTCCCAAGAGGTCATGTAATCTGTTGAAGGAAATCAGGTAAGTTGTGTCTACTTTGCCAAAATAGAATTTATATTCTGATGTTAGCTTTTTACATTTTATTTTTATGCTATAATATATTTCTAGCTTTCTGACACTTGGAAAAAAAATTCTGTTTCTCAGGTAGCCACACCATACCAGGAATTTACTAATATTTATTCTGCCATTAAAGTGAACAAAAGCTGTTCACATAGTTTCACAAACACACGGTACTCACCCATGTGCTGCCTTGAAGCTGCCTCACTGCTCAAATACATGTCATATTCAGAAGGAAATACCCCAGAGCAGAGAGGAATAAACAGCCACAGCTTTCGTTCTGATGACTTCTAGAGCTCCACCAACAAGCACAACTTCCAACAGTTCAGCAAAAACCTGCATATCATTTTTAGAAGGAGTGTGCTGTGTGTTAATCATTTCTAATCAGAGACAGTTTTTCCACATCTACTTTTCTGGCTCATTTCCTTACAATTAAAAGCTCCATTTTACCCAACAGTGCAATACAGATGTGCTGCTTTGGCAGTGACCTACTTTGTTGTGCCCTTAGCATATGTGCAACAAAGCCGTAACCAGTTCAGTAGTTCAAGCTCTAGACAGACGAAATTAAAGCCAGACTGTAACAGAAGTGTACAGTAGCAGCACTCAGAAATCCATATCTGCCAAAGAATTATGTGGAAATTATGTCCCTTAACTGAATTTATGTTAAAGAACAAACAACCTAGAAGCAAGGCAGTATCTAGTGTTGAAGCAATCTGATAAACTATTCACAGCTGATTAAACCTTTCTTAAGCAAGTTTATTAACTTACGCTCTGGAAAAAAATTTTGTTTTGATTGCTAATTAGATGATGAACAAACCAATTCTATCTTTTCCCAACTTCCCCTACAAGCCAACTTTTGTGTCCTAGTTCATTACTCAGTATTGCTGGACTCAGATGTTGCAAGATGCTGGATGTCATAACTTCAATTAATCCTCTCTCCCAGATGTTCACGGTAAAGACAGCTGAGCAATTAACCGTCTTTTAAAGCACAGAGGTATGGTCTCATAGAGCAGCTTTCCTGGTCCTGCAAAATAGCAGCTGACACACTTATTTAAGAGTATGAAGGAGGCTCACAACACACCTTCCAACATGTAGCATGAATGACAAGTAGCTTTCTACATACTTTGTAGTTTCTCACAGACTTCTCTAGCCCAAATCAGCCATGTCTCACCTTTAACATCTTCAAACTGCCTCCTTGCTTGCAGTGACACTCCTCAAGGCATGTACCAAATGCTGCCACTCCCCTGATGTGCCTTCCCATCATTACTTCTTTGTGCTTCTGCGAAAACAAGTCAATTTATTCTGAGTCTTAACTCTTTCCCAGTCTGCCATTGCAGTCCCTGCTCTCCCTGATTGCACTACGAACAGATGTCCTGGCAAAGACCCTCAGCACAGGCACACCCTATGCTGAAGTATTTTTCTCTGCTTGACAGTTTAAGGTTTGGAGAGGTGACATAGTTGAGATGAGTGAAGCTCACTTCACACCAGCTTCAGCTGCTGTAGTGACACCACTGTTGGGCTGGGAGAGGCTAAATGAAGAACCTGGCTCACCTCCACCCACCATGTCAAGGAGAGCAAACCTGTGTTCTACAGCCTGCTCACAAACTCTATACGATAAGTAGTTAAAGGACTTTCTGCACATTCTAGAAATACTGCTACCATCCCTTCTTCACCAACTATTTTTCTGAGATGCTTGAGGAATTGTTTCAGACTT
The DNA here is from genome assembly GCF_001522545.3 of Parus major. Classification (NCBI taxonomy): domain Eukaryota; kingdom Metazoa; phylum Chordata; class Aves; order Passeriformes; family Paridae; genus Parus; species Parus major. The sequence continues at coordinate 138,304,926 of NC_031769.1, forward strand.
GGAAAGCCAGCTGTACTGGGACAGCTTTGTTCCCATCACATTTTGTTCACTTATGCCATTGCTCTCTTGAACTACTGTTTCCTCCAATTTCCCTTCTACTGAAGTAGCTGTACCAATTCTAACAAGTAGCCATGGCAACATAATCTTGCAGAATAAAGGACAAAATAATCCTGTGATCAGAAATCTAAATTAGAAAAATGGAATGGAAATAATGTGTTTTTAAAGGCTGGAAATAGACTGACTACTGGTACAGGTTACAAATAGAGCAAACTCTCCAATACTTATGAACTCTGAATCAACACAGATGTTATACTTACAGCCAAATTTACAGATACATTACTAGCAGGGCAAGTTCCACACCATGTATTAAAAAACAGTGAGATTAAGAGAATAAAAGATAGTTGAAACTCATTCCCAGGTTACACCTGAAACCATCAATCTATTTGGATCAGCACCTGAGCTGGGCTGTCCCAGATCCAAACTGCTTTGAATTCTGGACACTCCTCATCAGCTCCCTCAGGACAGACATCCAGTGAGTGTTTCTGACCCAAACCCAGTGGGCAGCAGGAGTGGAAAGAAGCCAGTGCCCTTGGCATCACCTGTGTGAAAATGCTGTCCTGAGAGGGTGGAAATGGCCTTCAGTGAAAAGGCACCTGCCCTAGCAAAATTAAGATACAAACATTATTTTATTAAACATAGCAGAAGCCTCCAGCTTTCAATTTTACTCTCACAGTTTAAAGATTCTTTAAAGAGTTATACCAAGATTTAAATTTGATTTTCATGAAGAAATTACTACTGGGATTTTAAAACAAGCTTTTTCTTTTCTAATGATACTTAACCTGTATAATCTGTATGTGCAATTGAATCCCAGGTCTCTAGACATATTTAATCATCTAAGCACCCTTAAGGAGATGGCAGTAAGTTGCTCCTGTAGGACTTAGTATATGATTTCCAGGATGGATGGGTTGACAGGGCACCTTGCACTTGGTCCAAATAAATCCAAGAATGTGTTGCCCACAACTGCCTTATTTTCTTTAGAGTAACCGAGACAGAGGACTCATACAAGAATTACTGCAAAGACGATGTACTGATTTTTATCTGTGAAAGGTTATACAGGCTGTCTGGACTGCTAAATTAGCCTGTAATCTAATCTAATCAATGAAAAACACATCAAGTGTTGCCATTCAAGCTTCCCCATCAGCTGCAGGGAGCTGAAACAATCAAAACTAAGATTCTCAGGAACTGCTTAGACCTGGAACTCTTAGAATAAGATTACCTGCTCCTTTCCCTTTCAATTTCACTTTCAAACTGATGTGTGCCAAGGGCAGCTACATGAGTCATGAAATGTATAGCTTCTAAATAAAAGGCATTTCCCTAACTGCCCATTTGCTGGTACAAAGCACCCCCTCACCAAAAAAAAAAAAGGAAAAAAAAGTGTTTTGTCCATACATATACTGGAAGTATAAAGAATAACTATGCATACAATTTGCAATCACTGAGATTTACAGCCCTGACCTGACTGTAGTAAATAGTTATGTCACATACGCACTTATTAAGTGCCCTATGCCTCATTTTTCCTCTATACTTGCAGGAGACATGGTTTTTGGATAAATACTGTATATTTTTATCCCTCAGAAATCTCCTGTTCTCACTACTTTACTGAGAGAAAAAACATAGATAAGATCAAAAACTACAGCAAACAAGAAGTCCATACCTATTTTACACTATTTCAACATGTAATTCACACAGATAGGATTGCTTTACTTCACCCAGAGGAAATTTAAAAAGAGTAGGAAAGGGAGAATCCTTACAATTCTTACAGAAATATTGTTTGGAAAACAATGCATGTTACTACGGTACAAATTGCATCATGCTTATTCCTACATAGCTTTAAAGCTGTGTATTAGTCCCAAGAAAGCCACAGAAGATGACTATAGTCTACTCTCCATATGCTAAAATTCACTATTCAGGGGGCTGCCTCTCTGTGGGAAATTTATGCAAACCCAGGGAGGCTGCCAAAGCCACTTCTCCACAGGCCTTGGAATTGTGTTAACTGGGAATCATTCAGAACCAATAAAACTCTAACAACATGAAGAAGATGCTCCTTTTCCCACTACATACCTTCCACTGCCATCATTAATAGCTCATCCACACACACTAAACAAGTTAGGGAAAAATACCCTGCAGAAAGACAGCAAAAGTCACCAATTCAGGGTTTTTTTTTCTTCACATTCCAATACAGCATCTTGTGGGGGGGGTCCTGACATTGACATTAGTATAGGCTACTTCAAGTTTTCATTTTTTTCACTGAACACATAGAGAATAAAGTAAAGCACAACAAGCTTGGTTACAGAGTATGCCAAGGGACTGCTCTCATCCAGGATGCTTTGATAAAAACAAATACCTCTGCTGTCTTGAGAGTCACTTGAATGTAATGTGCTTCACACAAGAGAGGGGCTGCTTGATTTTCCAAAGTGCTTATTTAAGAAGCACAAATTTAACACAACCACAAGGAAATTATATGTACAAACAATAGCTGTCAGGATAATTTTAGCTTTCTTCCACACCTGCAAGTATGTATTGTACAAGGAGGCTGCCTTGTCTCTCACATAGGGAAATTCTCTCTGCCCCTGAATGCCTTGAGAAACTCCATCCTGCTGAACACCTGAGAAGCCACCCCGGGCTGACAAGCCCAACATCAGGGTTACCCCCACTCCTGCTCCCTCTGCCAGCTTTGCTCCCCGCACCCACACCCAGGCTGTGATGGAAAGCTCACAGGAAATTAAACCCTGTAGGCAGAAGCGGTCCATCCCTGCAGATGAGGAGACAGTGATTTTTAAGGGCTCAAGTCCTTCCTCCTCATCACCTCCCTCTCCTCTAGAACTTTCTGCCATACAGCTCCTCTTAAGGCAGTATCACCTGTTACCTTATTTACCTTCTGTTTATCAAATTCTACTGGATTTAAGGCCCCCTGGCCAATGACACAGACCACACCTATAAGAAGGAACTTTAGCTTAGTAGGTGAAGTATACAAGTGTCAGGGATGGAAAATGAGAAGACAGAACAACCCAGCATAGCTATTAAATTTGGTAGAGTAGGACCTCTCCTACCGGGTTTTACAGCTGTGCTCCCCCACACCATCACAGCTGCTGCAGCTACACCAGCCCTGACCCTTCAGCAAATCTCTCCTTCCAGCAGCTCAGAGACAGTGATCAATGCAGGAAAAGGGGCAAGTGTTAAAATGAATCACTGCCTGATCCCTTCATTTCACAGACCTTCCTCCTCCTGCCACCCACCCGGGTGCCAGCCCTGCCTCCCACACAGAGGTCTGGGGAGGGATTTTCCACTCCCTTCCTCCCAGCACAGGAATGCAGGAGAGACTACAGTTTAGTGCTGAGCTGGTAAATGCCTCATTTCACTGAGCAAGCAGTTTTAGGCAGGACACTATAAAACAGGCAGGCTCCAGCGCTCTGATAGTGGGTGTATTGAGCCACCTCTTCCCTGCCATAACCTCTAGGAAATACTCAATACTAAGACCCTTTCCAGGAATGCACAATGCATCGGGCAGTACTCAGAGCTCTGCTGCACCATCAAATGTGTTTCTTGGGCTTTACACCTTCCCATGCCTTTGTAAATTTGGCTTTCCTTGGCTGAAAGTCACAAACAAATCTCAGAATCTGCCTAAAATGTAAATCTTATAATTTGACCCTGGAAACACACGCTGGCTTTGCTCTGTGAACTGGAGAGTCTACAGAGGAGCTGCACAAGGGTCTTGCCCTGCCTCATCACAGACTGCTTTTTGCCATATATAACTCTCTAAGAAGTCAGGAAATGGCAAAATCCTGAAGGATTTTTCCCAAAGTCTGTAAGGAAAGGAAAATCAAATGCTTTACACTTTTACACTTTAAAGACTAAAAAGAACTTCTGGATTTTCCTTCCTTTAGTAATAAAAATACCATTTTAAACTCTGCTACTGAAGAATGACGTTCAAAGTGGGCAATAGAATGGCAGGGAATTGTTCTAAGCTGCCTGTTTTCACAAGCCACTCATGTGGAGTGGGTCCCCGCTGAAGGGAACAGCCCTCCCACGCAATGCTGGAGCCAACGTTTGCTTTGGTTACTCTGCTGAAATAGCAAGAGAAAGGCAGGACAAAATACTGAGAGCAGCATCAGAATGTTTTAACTCTACATACAGATCACTACTGAAGTACAGTCTTGTTTTGTAAACGACAAATTCAATTGCAAAAATAACTACTGAGGCACCTCAGCACAAAGAAATGCAAGATAGTGGTGATGTCAAAATGAGTGAAGGAGGATGCTCAGAGTCCCCACTGAAATGGCTTCATCTTCATTCTTAGCCCAGAAGGAAACGGAGGGGTTTTTAAGGCTCCTGCTGCAGGACCGTGCTCAGGTGCTGCTGCTGCAGGCACTACAGAGGGATGGGGCTGTTGCAAGAACTATACACATCACTCATTAGGTCACAGCAAAGCTCAGCCACGACCTGGCCTGCACTCCAGAAAACCTTTAAACTGTGTAAAAAAATCGGTGATAAAATTTAGATGCAACAGCCCCACTTTAGTCTGCCCACAGAAGTTCATATTAATACTTCAGAGGTATATCTGTAAACAATTCCCTCAATGCAGTGGGGGAAGACAAGACACACTTTGGTCCTGCAGGTATTGCAGGGCACACAGGGAGAGGAGACACAATTGTCCTCAGCTTCTTAAATCCTCATGGAGTACTAATTCCTCCAGTTTTCACTGTCACGGGGACAACAAATGAGTTTCTCAACACACACTACCGTGGAATACATTTCTCACCTTCTCTCCCTTTCAAACTTTTTCTGTAACTTTATGCCACAGTCGGCTGCTCACGGCTGATCCTCAGCCAGCAGCAGCACCTCCTTCGCTCTTCAAAATACCCACCAAAAAAACAGACGTGAGGAAATTCGCGGTACGGAAAGGGCTCCAGGTCCAGCGAGGTGGGAGTGCCGGAGAGCACAGGGGAAGGCAGCGCTGCAGCATGCCTCAAATGCCATTGACCTCCGGTTAAATGAACTTGTGGGCAAATATGTAATCACTTTATCACACACACGCCAAGGGCAGTTCTGAAGCTGTTCATTCTCTCAAGTGGAGCAAGTAAATTAGTCCTTGTGAAAAGGCAGGAATTAAACGTTTGTGCACGCCTCTCTCCTCATGAACTCGTGGTCCGGGGGAATCTGGCTCTGCTTTTTTACTTGTTCCCCCCAACAGCGGTCCCGTTCTGGGGGTGCACCCTCCCTCCACGTCTCCTCCACGCACACCAGCGTCTGCTCCTTTCTCTCAAGTCAATTTCTACGGCTACTTTTTACAAAACTCTTTCAGTCACCCTTGAGAAAGGAAAAGGCGCTGCTTTGCAGGGATGGCTAATGAGTCCGTGAGGCACCGCCAGCTTCATTCGAACCGCTTTGCCCTCAGCCCCGGTCCCGGATGGGGATGTAGGGCGCGGGAAGGAGGAACTGGAGAGAGGGCGGTGTCGGGTGTTTCGAGATGAGTAGGGCAAAGCCACCCGAGCCATTCCCTTAACGCCAAGGGAGGAGGGGGGATTCCTTTACTTCTTTAACCCCTCCTCTCACAGTACCCAACTCTCACCATTTTTCTTGGGCTGAAAAGATGTGAAAACGTCCTGACGCAGATCCACAAGATCCCTCACCCCGCAGGAGGCTCGGTCAGGCTCTCACCGGGAGGCTCAGCCCAGGAGCAGAGCCGTCGCCGCGCACGGACGGGGCTCTGGGGACTGCGCCGGCAGACACGAGGGCGGAAAGTTCAAGCGCGGCTCCCCGGCATCCCCCCTGTCCCTTCCCGAGGGGCTGTGTCCGGAACACACGCCGTCGAGGGCCCCGGCGCGGCGCACAGGGAGTGAACTCCCCGCGCTGGAAAGACGCCCGGAGGAGCGGGACGAGATGCGCGGGGGCACCCCCTGGCCCCCGGCTCGGCTCCGCGGCCTCTCGGGCGGCCGAGCCGCCCCACAGTCCCCGCTCCGGGGCTGCACGGCCGGACCGTCCCCGCTCCCCTACCTTCCAGCAGCACCTCCTTGCCGGCCCGTTTGAGCGCTTGCACCGCCTCGTCGTGAGTGGCATCCCGCAGGTCGGTGCCGTTCACGGCCAGGATGGCATCGCCCACGTAGAGAGCCTGGGTCTGGTCGGCCGCCAGCCCCTTAAAGATCTTGCTGATGAGGATGGGCATCTTGTTCTCCTTGCCCCCCTTGATGCTGATGCCCAGTCCGCCCAGCTCCTGCTTCAGCACCTTCACGCACCGCTTCTTGTTGGAGATGGCCTCGGGCACCTGCTCGGGGGGGTCGGTGAAGGCGGTGCGCACCGCCGCCGGGCCCCCGCCGCCCTCGGCCCCGCGGCACGCCGTCCCATCGCCGCCCAGCCCGTTGTGGGCCGCGCCGTCGGGGCGCTCCTCGCCGCTCAGCACCAGCGCCTCGCCGCCCAAGTTGGCCAGCACTTTGTGCCAGCGCTCCCGCACCAAAACTTCCAGCCAGCCGCTGCGCTGCGCCCGGCCGCCCCCGCCGCCGCCCGCCGCCGCTACCGCCATCTTAGGAGCATGCTGGAAGCGCCGAGTGACAGCACCCCCGGCACGGCACGGCTCGGCTCGGCTCGGCGGCACCGGACTTCAGCCGGGGGGCGGCAGCTCCCGGCGCGGCGGGGTGGGGCGAGGAGCCGCGGCCGCCCCCCGGGGCCGCGCCGGGGCGGGCGCACCTGGCGGCACCGCCCGCGGGCGGAGTGGGACCGGGCTGTCCCGCCCCTCCCCAGGGGACACGGCCGGGGACACCCCGCGCTGAGCCGCGGCTCCTTCCCAGCACGGACCCTGATGGCATCTGGGCCCGCCGGAGCTGCCGTCTGCAGTGGGATGTAGAGAGGAGCTGAGGGAAATCAATCGCAGGGAAGAGATAAGGAAAACCCAACTCTGTTGTTTTTTTTTTTCCCGGGGATTTTTCTGTAATGCGAATTAAAACTAACGGGTTTAAGTTTAAAATTAAATTAAATTAACGGGTTAAAGGTACTTAAATTTCAGCTGTATGAAAAGAGAAGACGATTTATTTCACGGCTTTGTAGGATGGAGGTATTAAGTGCAGGTGACGGATACTTTCGCACATTTTATAATTGTTTTCTATGCCCTTTGATTACAAATGTTAGAGACTCTTGGGCGCTACATGTCTCATTTTGCAGTTTTTCCCATACTCCCTTCCATTCTAGGAAGCAGCAGGCTCCTGACAAGGGGCTTGAAGCTCCTGCTTAGGCATCAGACAAGGCAACGCTTTCTCGTTGCCTTTCGGAAATGTCTCCAGCAGTCCTGGAGGTGCCCCCCAACAACATCTACAGACAGGAAGCACCTCCAGGAATGCCTTTGTTTCTGTTCTTGCAGAGCAGCTCTGCCTCCTTCCTAAGCTGGAATGAAAACTCCAGTGGTTCTGGACCGTTTGGTGTACATACGAACAGCACTGTGGAGGCTGGGATGGCCAGAGAAGGTGTTAGTCCCAATCATTTCAGCCATGTGAGCCATGTGGCTTCCTAAGTCCCGCATCTGGCTCTTTTTTAAAAGTGATGCCATTAACTTCTGACACTGTGGTTTGCTTCCAGGTGCACACACGTGCCCCAGGATAATGTGGGCTAGGCAACTCGGGACTCGCCTCCTCAGCCTGGGGTAGGATCTATATATGGGGTCATCCTCAGACAAGCTTGTCTTGGTTTACTAGGGTCTCTCTGACCATGCTGCTTGCACTAAGCTACACAAAACGCTTTCCCTTTCCTCCAAAAGGCAGCTGAAGGAGGCCTCTACACTGCTTCACCTGCAGCCTCATCCAGGCTAAGCTCACATCCTTCCTTCCCACTAGGAATGCAACCCTGCACCTACAGAGAGTCAGAACCCACAGGTGATGGGTTATTCAAGGATAATGTGTGGGTGGAGAAAAAGCAGACGGAAGAGAGGTCTCTTCATTTCTCATGTTAATCAATGCAAGGTGAAAAGCTGTAATTAAGTTTTCAGGGCTGTGAATCCTGAGTGAAAAGAAGCATGTCCCGCTAAACCTGAATAAGGTACCTAACCCTTATACAGGAGGAGGCTGTAACACACCCTTTTCTCCAGCTGGTTTCTCCCTTGCTGATTTAGGTAACTCATGTACAATACCCTGGATGTTTGGGTTGGTGGGCTCTTGTAGGTCCCATTCCCACATACAAAGTACAGTTAATGAATGTGCTCCTTTGGTTCCAGCAGCTTCAGGGAGGTGAGAGAAGGATGGGAGGGAAAGGACAGGCTTGCAAAAATCAGATGTTACAGCACCAGTTGTTGTAGCACTCCTGTGTAAGTTTCAAGCCCAAGTGTCCAGGCCAAGTTATAAAATCAGACATGTGTTTCCAAGTGATCAGCTCTTACCAATTATTTCATGTTTCTTCTTCAGTAATTAATAAAGGATCAGTGCTAATGCTAATGGAAATGTGTATTTTCAAACTAGTTTCAGAAAATCTACAATGAAGAGATATTCAGGTGATTTCTGTGCCACTGTGCAAAGGTAATAGAGAAAGGAAAGTCAATGTTTAATGTCTCACGCTTCTTTGGCACACTGTGTGTTTGGACTGTGTTTGCTGAGTGTGTCTGGTGCTCCAGCGGGATTCCCATGGAACTCGCTCGTGTAGACAATTGCACTGCGTGTATCTGAGAGCTGTGCTTGTTCCAGCTATTTTCCTTTCCCATTCCAACAGGGGTAAATAATAAAGTTTCCCAGGGCCAGCATCTGAGATATAGATCCCTGGTACAAAAAAGACTTTATAGCAGCCTTCACTGCTTCCTCCTCCCCCTCTCTGCCCACCTTGGATCTGTAAAGAAAACAGGTGATATTTTAGTCTTGGAACTAAAGGTAAATATAGTGTTAGAGATGCGAAGGCCCAGGCTCGAGACAGTGTCCCAGACTGTCTGTCCTCTTGGAGACACTCCAATTGATGCCTGATGTCTGTGTTCCTTGTCCTGGGAGTGCAGGCTCATAATTGTGTTTGTGTACCCCGAGTCTTTGTGTACCCCAAGAGCAACTTCAGGCTGCTGACCTGAGGGTGAGAAAGTAAAGGTGTCTTGAGACTTCTCTGCTGGTACCCCTGCCAACATTACTGTCCTCAGTTCTTAGGTCTGCCAGTCACACCTGCAGTGTTATTTCTGAAATTCAGGCTTATGCAGCAGGAGCAGAAACAGAAGATAAAAACAGGTGTTTAATTGGGTATTCATCTATTGGATGCCCTGGTTTGCTACAGGTAAAATTTTTATTCCAAAGTCAGCTGCTGGTCCCTAATGGTTTCCAGGACATAGCAGAAAGCAAATTCCTAATTTCAACTACAAACTTTTCCTGACAGTGTTGTTTCTGGCAGCATCTGTAATTACTCACTCTGCAATTGCAGTGTTCAATGTGACTCTCTGCAAGGAAGCTGGGATGTGTAGTGGGATAGGCAAAACACTCAATACTTCCAGACCTACATCTCTAATCACTAGAAAGGCTTTCAGTGCAGATAAAGCTTAGCAAAACTCTTTCTCCATCAGTTGTCCTTCTGAAATGGTTTGCCGTGAAGAATGGAGTCTTTCAAATGAGCCAAATAATATTTTTTTTTATTTTTGTATTTTATCAGTGCTTAAATGCTTGAACTAGGTTAGTATCCCTTCCACTCCTGCTACATAAACAGTTGTTAGGCAGGATAATGCTAATAGCTGCTGTTGACCTGCAGGGGCCTATGGGCTCAGCTAAAGTCAAGGGCCTAAATGGAAGAAGCAGTTCAGTGAACTGGAAGAAGTCAGGGCATTGAAAAACAGACAGAAGCTGCTTCCCAGGACAAGGAGCACCGAAGCATGTCCAGGTCACAAAGTGCAGCAATGATGTCTGAGGAACTGCCTGGGTGTCCAAGCAAGATCAAGAGATTTGGGGTCTGGGCATGTGTGCAAGAACAAAAATACAAGAAAAACTCAGAGGGTTGTAGGTATGGCACTGAAGATGTTCTTGTGGCTCAGCTTTACTATAGAGGCTACTGGAGACAGAATGAGGACACTGCTTGTTATTGGGGGTTTTCCCCTCTCTTTTCAAGCAAAGAGGTCAGTGTTCACATATTGTGTAAATAAACTGTCTTCCTGATAGCAAAATCATTGCAAGGCTCATATGCAAGCTCACCATTCAGTGGTGCAGGGAACGTAGCTCCCATTCCCCTCACAGGCAGAGAAGTTAAGGACACAAAAGAGCCTTTCTATAGCTGTGGCTTCTTTATGACTGTGCTTTTCTTTCTTTTTTTTTTTTTAAACCTCTGCTATAGAGGTGTAATTTTTGAAGGACTTACGGGACATGCTCAAATCCTTCTCATATCTTATTTTTCTTCCTTTTTGCATTATCACTGTTACAACAGCTCAAAGCTAGCTCAGCCAAAAGTGCTTTAAATTGGAAACAAGAGGGTTGTGATCCTTGAACACGTTTCAGATGACGGAGGTTGGACAAAATCAGGTCTGGATAATGACGTTCCCATCTTGTTACCCTGACACCGACCAGCTCAGCAGACGGATCTGGGTAGGAAGGAAGTCCAGTGTCGGAAGGCCAGTGCTGGAAACCCGACAAGTAATGAGAAAGCTGGAAGGGAGTTCAGCTCCTTCAGTGATCCCAGACACTCAAGCAGCCAAGTTTAAGTTCCTTTCTGAGGAGCATGCCTGAACTGCTCATTCCCCCATGGCAGCCCCTCCTATGTCTGTGCTTGATGCAGATGGCCCCATTTGCTTGATGCAGATGGTCCCCCCGTGGGGGGATGTCACACGTAGCCTGTGCCTTCCAACAGGCATTGCTGGTGAAGGGCAGGCAGCCCACCTAATCCCCAGGAGTAATCCTCCCTTCCTCCTTCCCTCAGTGCTGAGGGAGCCTGTTGGCTTTAAAGTCAGCATTCAGTAATCATTGCTCATTGGTCCTGGTGGTGTTTATGAAGATGTCAAGAATGCCTGAAGAACTTCATAACCTGGAGGTTGCATTATGGTTTATTTTCCAAATTACAAAAGCATTTGTTTTTCTCTTCCTAGTTTGAAGCTGTCCAGGTTTTTCCACACATCATGGCATTTGAAAATAAAATGAATGCATAACTGCTTGCCAGCTAATGCTTTATGCATTCAGTTTTTCAAAGCAGGAACCTACTTGTGTGTACATGAAAGAAGTATGTGTGTGAAATCCATATGTGCACCTACCTGAGTCACATGTTAACTAGGCAAACTGAGCAAATATTCCCACAGCCATGGAGTTATGGGCCAGGATGCAAATAAACTTCTCCCTGCTGCAAATACAACTCTGGCACAAGTTAGTGCAGAAGTGTTCAGGTTTCTTGTGCACACAGATCTGAGTCTGGTTCTTTCCACCATTAAAATTATTTTAAAATAGACAAGATCAAGCTCAGAACTCTAGAAAAGTTTGCCATGACTTCAAGCAATTTTATGAAATAACTAAATTAAAAAGACTCTGAAAATAAAGTTTCATAGCTACACTGTTTACTCTATAGCAGGGATTTTCCTGGTTTTGTGTCTTTCCTTTGCTTTGCAGATCTCTCTCGGTGCATTAGTTCCTTAACTTTTTCCTTTCAAGTTACTTTGATCCTGCAGTTTCTTGAATTAGTTTTTTATCTTTTGCATACCGATCTCCCTCCACTCCGTAAGCTAAGCCAGGATGTTTTAAATGCCAAGATCAGAGGTTTGCATTGCAGTAATTCTTGAACATATAATAAATAATGAAAAAGGTAGTGGAACTCTAGATATCATCCAGCATGTTTCAGGTTTGGTTTTCATTTTCATCAGAAACACATTCATCTGGTTGGGTGTCAAAAGAACAAAAGCATTTTTTACCATCTTGTTCTTTCTTCTTGGTCTTAACCTTGGAGTAAACCTTTTATTAATGTTGTTGAGGTGAGATGTGTCTTGTGTTACAACCCAGTGAATTCATGCCCATGTCCTCAACCTGTCAAATCCTGTACATTCCTGCAAATCTCACTTGGAGGTACCCGACCTTCCACTCCTCTCCTGCCATGGTGCCTGTGAAACACCCTGTCCACAAGGTCTTCGGACTTTTCCTGCCTTGGGATCCCCTACAGTATTCATTTCTCCTGCGGTATTCACCAGACATCTGTGCCTGCAGCCTGCTGCACACAAAAGGAGAGAACCTGGCTGCTTTGCAGGTGCCTGCCAGAAGTGTTTGCTTCCTTTGTGCAAAGTAGTTCAGCTAGAAAAGCTAGTTTTCCCCAGCTGTACCCTCTCACAGGTGAAATAAGGTCATTGTCCCTCTTTCCATGCAACTTCCAAGGCTGTAAACCAGCCTATTACAGTGTCAGGAAGCAGAGATGGTTTGTTCGGACAGAAGGAAATGAAGAGAGGAGTTTGCAATCTGGAGACAGGCTGTTCTCCAAGATTGGTCCAGCAGAGATGATGCTGAGCTCATACTGTGACTTCAGCACAGGTTTGTCTCCCAAGAGCATCCCTAAGCCCAAGAGAGGAAAGTGCCATGGCCCTCCTGGTTACCAAAGAAGAACTTTCTTGGAGCCCTCCAGGACCTGAGCAAGGCTCCCCTACCTGCCTGTCCTTGCTTGGAATAGCAACTTGATACTCCAAGTGGGAGAGGTTCTCTGTGCTTCAGAGGCACCTTCACCAGAGAGGGCAAGGAGCTCAGGCAGCCCCTTTGAGCTCTGCACCGTGGCAGTGAATGTGAGCTGCAAACCAGAAACTGGGTCTTGCTCCCTCCCACGGCAGGACCTGTTCAGAGGGGAAGTAGTGGATTTCCTGAGAAACACCTTGTGCTGCACAGAAAGCCTGCTCCACCAAGGGATGAGAGAGTATGGAACTGTCACTGGAATGCTCACCTCCAGATCTTCTATAACACATTAAATTGCTTTGAGTGTGCGTGTGGCATTGCCTTTTTGTTTGTTTGTTTGTTTCACTTTTGAGCTCTGCAATGGCTGAGTTGCATCTCTTGCTTCAGGCGATATCAGTGCTGGTTGTCTTTTCACAGCTTCGTAAATCAGGTGTAAGTCTAGGGAGGGCAAGGGAACACTGATCTCACAGAAATGAGAATCAGCCTCACCATATTTTTGTCTTGTGGTCTAGAAATAAGACAAAAAGCATCTACAGTTAATTCAAATGGCAGTCATCACATTTGGGAGATTAATGACAGACCAAATTATGAGGCAAGTCTGGGAGGGAAATGTTGAAAGTGTGTTCTTATTTTCATGTAATCTCTGAGTTGGCTTTCCATTGTCAGTAATCACCTGAAAGAAATGAAGGGGCAGACTCAAGCAAGGCAGGGCAGGAGCAGATCCTTTACACACAATAGATGTATTCACTGCTACAGTTGTCAAATGAACCACAGTTCTGTGTTAAATCAGATACCTCTGTTGGAGGCAAACCCACCATATTTATAAATCACAAAGTTGCTTCAAATTCCATTTTAAAACACTTTGAAGGTATTTGATGCTGATATCTAAGTGGCACTGGTAATGTGACATTTAGACATCCTTTAATCCCACCTGTTGCTCAGTGCATTGTAGGACAGATGTTTGAGCCCTTTTCCCATCTGCCTGACAGATTCTTAAAAGTTTTTATTTGTTTGTTTGTGGATTGCCTTTATGTCAGTATTTTTCTGTGTATAAGCCTGAATACCTATAATACTTAATTTCTTTTCAAAGTACCTTAACTTTCTTTAATGAAAATTATTATGTGGGCTACACAATGACATTTCTCAATATTCAGGATGAAATTAAAAGATGAAAAAGTAACAGAGAATGCAGAAACCTGTAGATGTAATCTCTTTTTACCACCCAGTGCTACCAAACCACATCCTCTTTAGCTCTTCCACACTGTGCACATTGTTGTTTTTATGATCAGTGAATAGGCTGCCCTACCCTACCCTACCCTACCCTACCCTACCCTACCCTACCCTACCCTACCCTACCCTACCCTACCCTATCCATTCTGTGTTCCCCTCACTGTAGCCACTGCCCCTACTTCTGCCCAAGGATTCTACTGAGGTGGAAAGCTCTTGGAGTTTGGAGCTTTTTGGTACATGACTAATAGATGTGACATACTAACTAGATTTATTTCTGTTATTTAACTGAACTAATATCTACTCCAGAGCTGAAAACCATGTTTAGTTTGAAACATATCGACTAATCTTCTGGCAGGGTGGGATAGACAGAATCCTTTTTAGAATTGGTATTATAGTGGAAGTGAATTTCTTGCATCTTTTCATAAAAAGTTTGGTCTTGAGGTAGGTGATGTTGGTTAGACTGTGCTGAAACACACATAATGGAAAACATAATTTCAAAGATTGGGTGGTTTCTAAAATATTGGGGTTTTATTTAGTATTTATTTAGTATAGATTAAAAATAGGTTGTTAAAATGGAGGTAGTAATAGGAATTGCACAATGTGTTAACAATTGGTGGGATAGTCAGCACAGTTATTAGCCAAGTATACTTCCTCTGGGAATCTGGTTCTACCACGTATAATTAGACAAAAAACAGTGGGGACAAGATGGTGATTTTAGCAAAATATGCTTCTTTATGCTGATGCAAATACAGAATAACTTTCTCACTAGATTTGAACTGAGACAAATCAACATGAGCCTCTGAAATCCAGCACCAAGAACACACAGGAGGGTAGCTCTGGACTGCTTCCCAGTTGCCTACAGCAACTCTGATTTTTTCTGGGTGGCAATCCATTATTAAAACATAACAATAAAAGCAAGATTGCTGTACATTTACTATAAAAGTGAAAAATGCATTCATGATAACAGTGATAAGCTTGTATAATTATAGTATATACTTGGCCAGAGAACACAGAATTCTTAAAGATAGTGCTGTTTTGAGCCTATGGGAATTAATTTATTTTTTTAATCCAGACTCTTTAATGTTGTTTTAAGGCTGGGTTAGATTAAATGTAGGGAAGTGCAATGAGCAGAGCAGAGTAGTGTGGAAAAACAACTCCAGCCTCATGGAAGAGCCCATGTGGTGATCAGTACCATCAACCCAAGGCAGGGGAGGGTGAGTCCTGAAGTACAGTGTAAAGGCCTGGAGAAGGACTTGAATGGGGACATGCACTATATGCTGCAGAATGAATATCTATATTATGCAGAATGAAGATCCACTTGTTGGTCAGCAGCCAAATGTCTGACTCCTGCTAGTCTTTCACAGCTCTCCTCTGCCCTATCTGAGGGTAGCAGCTGCACCTTACTGGAAACCAACATTATTTGGTGGCAGAATATTTTTTTTTTAACATTTTGTACATGCAATACTGCATTCCAGTTCCATTCACATTCCAGGAATCTCTCTGGGCCCACTGTTGTGGCAGCAGTTGTGAAATCAGCATGAACATTTATAGATCTAAGCAGCTGTCAATGTTCTCTTACAAACCAGACACCCCCAGCCCCAAAAGACCCGAGACTCACAGAACTTTATGTGCCTTTCTGCAGACAGTCCAGCAGCTCTGAGCGTTCATGCCTCACTGAGTTTGCAGGGCTCCCACGATCCCAGGGGCAGTGATGGACCAGAAGGTCTAGATGGGGATAATATAGTGCTCTAAGGCTTCAAGCCTTGCACATCTGCACAACAAATGTGAAACATCTGTTGTCTTATGGAGAGTGTTTGTTTCCTTAAGAAAATCCCTAACTTATTGGGGTCTTGGCTTAGGGTAATGCTCGCGTGGGAAATCACGTCTCTTGGATGGGATGTTTGGCTCACTATCCACATGGCAAATGAAGTGGCTGTCCCTGCAACAGTGTCTTCTGCTGGATCAGGTGACATTTCCTGAAGCATCATCCTGCTCTGTTCCTGTTGTCCAGCTGTGTTGCAGTGCTACATGGTCTACTGTAGATTTTCTTTAACCATAAGCAAAATATCCCCTCTTTATCTTTACTGTCTGCAGAAGGCTGTTCTGCATGACCATTTCTGATACTGCAGGAACAATTTCTACTGAGTAGTTAGAAGTAGCTCATCAATGTGTAGGTTTGTCAGTTCTGCAGCAGGTATGGCTTGGAGATGTCCCCAACACAGCCAGATTTGCCATCCCATATACCAACACATTGACACATTCAGTACAGTCTGTGAAATGATCTAGGTACAGCAGGAACTGCCTGGGAGAATCTCTGAGTCTGTTCAAAATTCCCATATGTAATCCCACCTAATTCCTCCTGATGGAATTAGACAAAGGCTTTACTGTGAGGGTGTTTGTGAGCTCAATCATTTTGTCTGAGATCAGTCCCTTGTGTCACCCCTGCAGGGACCAGCTGAGAGCTCTGGGACCACCCAGGGAACCAATGCCTAAATGTGCAGGGTGTGCACCAGGTGCAGCCCTGACACCAACAGCACCATAGATGTAACTTTGGGACACACCTGAATGTCTGTAGCTTAAATTCAAGCACAATTAATTTAGCACAAGCACATAAGGCTTCTTGTTCCATAGCAGGAGGGTCTGGAAGTCCTGGCATTTTAAACTGTTTCAAAGTCCAAAATGAAACCCTGGGACAAGAACCAAAGATTCTGGAAGGACTCTGTGTCTGCACTCTCTTTTAGGTCAGTTTTAGTGGCAAACTCAAGAGAAAAATTTCTGTTTCCATCATGTTGCTGCAAGAGTTTCCTGGAAATTGTTTTAGTGTGTTTAACTCAGTCAAGTTAGGAAAAGCAGGGAGACATCTGTCATGGTCACTGTACCACTTTTCAATTCTATTTGAAATCCAGCTTTGGTTGTGGTGAACTGCCATTGCATCTGGGCCCAGTGCATTGACATGTTTGGATAAGAAATGTTGAAACTCACTTACTGAGAAAAGTGGAGGATTTATGCTTTTCTTCTTATCCTTGAAATTATTCTCAGAAGGTTTTCCCCAGTAGAAAAAGAAAATTCAAGGTTCATTCTAGTTTTCTTGAAACACAACCTAGATTTCTGAGGGGCTTTGAAGGGAACACCACTGTTCAACAGATGAGTGTTGCAGACAATCACAAATAAAGCAAATTTCCTTTCTGTGCTTTCCTGACCTACAACACTCATAATGTTTTCCCCTGTACATCTTTGCATACATCAGGTTTCTCGGTATTGCCCACGTGCTGAGATACAGACTGGATGTGAGGATGAAAGGGGGGTGGAAAATTAGACTGTTAGTGATCCATGGCCTGGAATAAATGTCAGCCAGTTACTAGTGGTTTATCTCAGGGACTGATGTTTGAGCCAGTGTTGTTTAATGTCTTTATTAATGGCACATGGGGATAAAGTGCACTCTCAGTGAGTTTGTGGACAAGCAATCAATAACCTGGAGGGCAGGGCCGCTATTGAGAAGGCCGTGGACAGGCTGGAGAGGTGACCTGACAGGTGCTCGTCAGCAAGTTCCTGTTGACTTGTCCTTCACTTCCCATGAAGTTGAGCAAGTGTCAATGTACTTTCCTTCCACTGGACCAGAATAACCCACTGCACCAGTACAGGCTGGGGCCACCTGACATGGAAGCAGAAAAAACCTGGGAGTGTAGCTGGAGTGTGGAGTGTGTCCTTGTAATAATGTCATCGCGGGCTGTGTTACCAAAACAGTAGCTAGCAGGAGGGAAGTGATTTCCCCCTCATTAATTAGCATCTTTAAGACTGCATCTAGAGTAGTGTGACCAGTTTTGGGCACCCTGGAGCAAGAAAAACATTAACAAACCAAAGTCCCACGCAAATTCACTAAGATGTTCAGGGGCTGAAGCATATGGTATGAGGAGAGAATGAGAGAGCTGGGCTTGTTCAGCCTGGAGGAGGCTCAGGAGGTTCTTAGTGCTGTTTACAGCCCCCTGATAGGAGGGTGTAGACACATACAGACTCTTCTTGGGGTGCCCAGGGAAGTGATGGGCACAACCTGAAATGTGTGAAATTGATATAAGGATTCCTAAGGGGCAGGGCAGAAACCCAGCAAGGGTGGTCAAATATTTAAACAGTGACCCAGAAAGACTGTGAATTTCCATCCTTGTGGATATTGTAGATATCTACTAAACAGAGCCCTGAGCGAGCTGCACTGGCCCTAACCCTGCTCTGAACAGAAGGCTGGACTAGACACCTCCAACAGTTCTGTCATTTTGTGACTGAGTTAGCTGAAGGGAAGACAGAGCCAGGAAAGACCTGTGCTTCCCTAGCCATGTCAGCTTGTCCTCTGCAGACAGCAGGACAGCAGAGCACACTCCACTGCACATCAGCTGTGTCTCTTCCATTTTTAGCAAAGACTGGAAAATCAGTAAGGGATAGATACAACTGCAGACTGTCCATCAGCACTGTTTAGTGACATGAATCTAATCGACCTCCCACTGAAGTGCATTGTAAGTTTCCCACCCATATAATGGGATTTGATGAAGGTCCCATTAAAGCAGTTGGATTTTAAAAAGCTGCAGCATTAGAAGCAGAAGTCATAGTAGCTCATAGAGAATTTTCCCCTGCCCTTTTCCAGTGCCCCATGAGATCCACACACTCATTCCCACACAAATGCAACCTCTGTGGTATCTGCAGTCCTGTACTGTAAATCCTACAGCCCTAAAATTAATTAAAAGAGAGATGCATATCTACTCTGAAAAAGAGAATGAGACTGTTCATTAAACCTAAAAATATTTTAAATCTTCAAGAGCACCATGGGAAAGCTGGAAGTTTGAGGGTATAAAAGATACGAAGTGATCAAAGAATATTGGTTTCATCAACCTGTTTTTTCATGATAGTCCTAATTCAAAACAGAGTGTAATAGTCAGGTGTGATTAACTTCTTCTGGGATCTGACATGTTACTTTCTTTCATAGCAAGAACCAAGTAACCAATCAGCAGAAATATGCCATTACCTGAATGAATATGATCTTTTGATTCTCTGCTGTGGCTGAACAAGTCTCTTTTGTTCCATCAGTAGAAGAGCAAAAGGGCTTTGCACAGAATAACATAAAGAAGAATTAGGCCTTATATAACATTCTCGGCAGGAAAAGGACAATTTGGGGAGGGGTTTCATTAATGCCCTGATCTCTGCAGGAAACCCAGCGGGGAGGAAGGGAAGAGCAGTGAATACAATCAAACGTTTGTTAGGTGAAATGGGACCTATGAGCATATGAGAGGCTGCACGTTCATTCAGACAATGCAGTAAAATAAACAGAGTGTGACAGCAAGAGATGAATGGGAAGTTAATTCTATTCACATTTACAAGATTTCAATGGCAATATTTTCTGAACAATGGTCCCCATTGATGCTACAAGTGCTTACACATTGTGCCTGCTACTTGCTGAACAGACATGACACTATTCGAGCAGCTGTATTTTCTAATTGGGAAGGGAAGTTTCCAAAAATGATGAAAGGCTATATCTCATCCATGATGGAACTGTTTGGAATCTAACTCATTGTGATGGAGACACTCATTTTGGTGCCTGGCTTTTTCTTCCCTCCTAATTGGCATCTCTTAGATTTGTTCTCTCGAGTGGCAGAGCAACTAGAGGCCAAACTTTATTAACTTCAAGTTTAATACTTCAGTATTTTATCACTAGTGCTTATCAGAATAACAAAATAAACAATAGTTTTGTCTGCATTAGGAGTTTGCCATTTTGAGCAGGCCATTTAGATATACATCTCCTTTGCCTTTATAAACTGTGTCTCCACTAAGAGGATTTGCATGTCTACATGGTTCAAGTGATTGGCAGACTTCCCCTGCTGCATACAAAGTCCCAGTACACTTTCTTATTCTAAGTAATTGGCCATAATGAAATACTTGAGAAATAAGGGAGGAGAGTGAGGAGAAAAAAAAAAAACAAAAAAAAAAAAAGCCCAATCTCCTGTGAAATAATTTATTACTTGTGTTATTAAAGGACTTTTATACAAATATGTGCTGTTTAGGGGTATGAATTCTTCATGCTTTTAAACAACATAGTTCTTGCCAGAAAAAAATTTAGCCATAAACATGACCAACTTCTGTCTTGAACTCTGAGCCAAGTTTAACACCACCTGTCTGTCTTAAAGGCCAGTTTTCACAGATTTGGCTAGAAAAGCATATTCACATTACTTTTGTGGATCCTGTGTGTTTGCTTGCTTGCTGTCTGTACAGCAAACTTCCTGATTTTCTCCACATTTTATGCTAAAATCAGCCCCTCCCTGGCCATGGGGACAGCAAACTGCTGTAAGCAGGCCCAGATGCTGGCTGACATCTGGAAAAACTCTGGGTCATTTCTAGTCTGGGATATAAAAATCAACAACCAGAGCTCCAGTCTCTTCCCTCATCCCCTCATTTTGGTACAGCCCAGCCCTTCTTGGTTTGAAACCATTGTTTCTAATATTTTGGGTCCCCGGGGTTTCACATAAGCTCCCTGGAATTTGGTCCTATTGGCAGAGCTGTGCTGGTGGTTTAACCTTTGAAGGACTCAGCAGTGAAGGACAGGAAAGTTTAGAATGGATTTTTTGACTATGGAAACATTATTCTTGAATTACTTCAAATCAGTGGAAACTTACCACCATCCTTTCCAGTTGATGACATGCATTTCTTCTGTCTGTATCTTAAAAATTTACCTCACTGTGATGGTCCACTCCTGTTCTGAATAACACTGTCTTTTAATGTCCTCTCATTGAGCAGTGCCCACCTGTGCAGTTCCTCTGGAAAAGCATTGTAGAAATAACAGGATGGAGAGCAAGGCTCCAGGAGGTATGTCATGTTGCTGCAGAGGAAAATCTAAAAATTAGGAGGAATAACTCTCATTTTCCACCTTCACTGTGACTTTAATCAGTAATATATCTTTAATCAGTAATATATTTTATACTGCTTTACATTTTCAACACAATGAACAGAGGATTTTCAAAACAACCACAGGCATTAGTTACAGAGATATTATTATCTCTGAACTAGATGGAAAGAAATGATCTTGTAGCAAGAGGACACCTCTACAAACCAAAAAGATATTGCTTTGATTCAGAGAGGTCTGAGACCGTGGAGTAGTAATTTAATTTCCATGCTTCAATTTCTCCATCTTATTGAAACAGGAACACTGATATTCATCTGCCATGGAGGGGCATTCTGATGAGGATGAGCAGGGTAGTGCAGGGCTTTTACAGTGGGAAATATGGGCACAAAATAAAATTAAAATTTAAGAGATGAAGAAAAATGACAGGTGCAGAAAGGCTGAGCAGCTTGCTAAGGTCTGTGCAGTGCAGGATCTGTGGAGGCAGGATCAAGAAGTAGGAGCTGCCAGCTGCTGTTTCTACAGCAAGCAGCTTCTGGCTGGAAGCATGGGCTTCAGAGAAAAAAGAAGTCTTTTTTTCCCCTGGCTTATTATTTTCTGGTTATTATTACACATTGTGCTGTACCTAGCAGCTCAGCCCTAGACAGTGGCTGGTGACATTTTGCAGTGGTGGATGCCATGGTTAGTGAAATGTCTTTTAGTGAAGTGAAAGGAATATCACTCCTTGACCTTTTGCTGAGACATCTGTCCCAGACTGTAGTGTATGTTAGTCAAAGGAGAGTCACATGCTTCTTTTCCCCTTTTTCATACTTTTAGAGGCCAGAAAATCCTGCAAACTCAAAGTGATGAAAGCATTTAATTAAATGCTTTGGAGCAGTTGTTTCTTCCATTATTACACCACAAAAGGCTCTAGGTTTCACAAGAAGTTGAAGAGAAGAGAAAGACCAAGATGGGACAGGGAGGGTTACTGGTGGTCCTCCACAAGCAAATGTCCTGAGGGAATAGGGAGGTGCTGGGCTGGTGTTGGTGCTGTGCCTCCCCAAACTGCACCCACAGCCCCATCTCTGAGCCTTGCTTTTGCAGCTGTGGTCAGTGCTAAGTCTGGTCAAGGCCAACCCTATCCCCTGATGCTGTAGGCAGTAGGCTCTGCTTCTCTTGCTTGCAATAGATGAAACTTTTTGGTGAAACTTCCCCGTGCTTTGTTTTAAAACTTTTTTTCTTTTTTTCTTCCATATCAGATCAGCATCCACAGCTCAGTTCAGCCATACTCCCTTTTCTTTCTCTTTAGAAAGAAAGGCATTGGACATACGTATTTTTATAATCATTTCAGTGGGGGTTAAGGATATTGGCTCAGTTGGAGTTTTGTACAGAGTTTTGTATCACAGTTTATGTTGCAACAGCCTTAAACTGCTCCAGTGTCTGTGCTGAATATATTCTCAGATTTTTCTCAGAAATTCCAGTCTGCACTGACTCCTGCACTGACACTGACTCTGTGTGCTGTCCTGATTTCCCATACGAGGGATACAAGTTTAATGACTGGCATTTTTGTGATTTCTCAGTAGGCTTTTGGAAGCCTGTCTTTGGCCAGGGTTAATGGGAGGCTCCAGGTGGCTGTAATCACTCAGACTATGTACTTTTCATGGCCATTTCTGTGAAAAGACTTTTGTGTGTGGATGGGTGCATGAGAACGCCTGCAGCCTGAGCTCACAGACAGGACTTGTTTAATCATGGTAGTTGTTCACTCAGGTGACAAAAATAAAATCTGTTTTGAATAGAAGTAGTAAGAGTTTGTGGAGGATTTTAAGTTTTCCAGTCAGGAAAGGAATCAATATTCCTTTGTATCTTAGGTGACCAAGGACAGAGCTTGAATACCAGAAATAAATGTTCCACCTGCAAGCAACTCACAGGCTTGAATGTGCTCAAAAAAATTTTCTTAGAAGAGCTATTTAAATAGCCTTTACTAGACAACCAGTATAAACACTGCTGCCTGTTTGCAGAAAAGAAACGTGTCTAAACCTTCCTGTTTAGCTTTTTATTTTGAGGTGGTCACCAGGAGATCCTTTTCCTTAATTTTCAGATTTTCTTTAAATGTAAATGCTTTTTTGTATGCTTTGTCGGTTACTTCAAATGTACATCACACCAGATATCATTCAAATGACCTTTAAAGGCTTACAGAAGATATTCTGAAGATATGACAGCTAAGGAAGCTTGAGTGTTTTGTGAAAACTGAGAAAAAAATTACATTTTTTCCCAAAGGCTTATACATGGCTGATACTGATTTTTCAAAGGTTCATTCTGAATTTGTTTATACTATGTTTTTTCAGACTGTTGAGAAGAAAGACAGTAATAGGAATGAAATAACACTAGTAATTAAATATCAGTTATTTTCTTTTTTTTTCTCCTTCACCTCATTATGCAAAGTCTGATAATTGCAGAAATATATTCAGTACTCACTAGGTAGCTGTGCTAGGATGTGGAGTGGCTGTATGGGAGTATTGACAGTGGTTGTGAATTTTCCAAACTCTTTTATGTCTCAGAGTTTTCACTTCCAAACGGGAAGACAAGTTATTCACTGCTTCACAAGTGTTTCAATAAATCACTTCATTGATGAGAAGATTTGCAATTAAGCTCATGCTAAAGCACTCATTAACCATATCACCTTTATCTCTTTAATTACAGGAATGGGAGATGAGTATCAACTGTATTAATTGTATGAGTTAATCATTGAAAAGTGCCTGTCATTAATTCCTCTTTCTTTGTGAGCTAAAACTTGCAGGGAGTCTTTACTCAGCTGAAACCCTCAGTGAGGACAACATGGACTTTGCCAGATAGGGTCAAGTGGAAGCAGGTGGGTGTTTTGCCTGAGTTAAGAAATAAGTGTATTTTGTCATGGTTCAGAGTTTTCACTTCCCCTCAACACTGTACAAAATCTCATCAGTCAGACCTTGCTGCTGCTGGGAGATTTTGCAGCGTGGCCATTGAGATTGTCCAAATGAGCACAGGATTATGACCATACAGGGCAATTTCTGTGGGCAAAATATCCCTTCTCTCGTGCAGTCAGCAACTTCCAGCCTTTTCACTCTCTCCAGTGAAAATCTGCTCTGTGTAGGAGAGTCCACCTTGGAAAAGGGGTTTGACTTTCAGCTCCCCTGTTCTGTTTATTACCCACTACTGGTTGTTCAGGTTGGCAGTGAGGAGGTTGATGAGAGGAGCACCAGGACAGCCAAAAGGAACTTGGACGGATGGGAGCACAGGTGGTGTTCTTCTTGATTTCAAGCAGGGATGAATGCCAAAAGGCATTGGAAAACCCAAGTGGTGCCATTGTGGAATTTTGGGGGTTTCAATCATGGAGCAGTTTATATGGCCTCAGGCATATGGGGTTCACCTGTCTAATTGGGGAAAACAGTTCTAGCCCCATGGCTTGACAGGGCTGGTTGAGAGGCTTTCAGTTCGGTTTGGAGGGGAAAGGGGATGAGACAGGCTCACTAGATATGATCCTAGAGCAGAGGACAGGAACAAAAGCAAGGCTAGGGGTGCTCTGGCTCAAAGAGAGGGATAAATCCTGAACAGGCACTTTGATGTGGTCAGGACTGTGCCCAGAAAGCCTTCCTGCAGCCTGGTACTCGATCATACCTCACCATGGCCCCTCCTTGGTGGCTTTGGTGACCATGTGATTGTCACCAGCTGAGGGGGTGAAGAGTGGTAGAGAGATGTGGTAGGGCTGCTTCCACAGTTCAACCACTTGGAAGAGACTACCCTGAAGAAAGTACTAATACTGGAGAGTTTGTAACTTCATTAGACCCAGATAATTAGTTTTGAGCTCCTTAGAAGTCAGGGAAACTGCTGAGAAACATTGCATGGGGACACGTGGCAGCACTGTTGCAGGACAAGGATGGTGTGGTTATCAATTCCTTTCTCACTAACGCAGGACAAGGCCGTAATTTTCTATTTGAAGGCAAACAGCAGATGCTGTTATTATCACATCACATCAGCAGATCCTTCAGTTGTTAGTTTGCACTGCAGAAGCATCCTGAGGCTCAAACTGTGTCAAAACTCCTATTTGCTATATTCAGGACATACTTTTAGGGAGAGCATCCCTACATGGAAGAGCTTCTGAGCAGACAAAGCTGATCATACTTCACTGCAACAATGACAAAAAGCGTGGTTTACCCAAAGTTGTAACTCAGGAAGTCCTTGATGGAGCTGTCAGATTTTTTAGGGACAGACTCATTACTCAAGCAAGGTGGAGACACTGAGATCTAATCAGATGTTTTGGTTTTGAGTCTAGGAAGAAAATATGGCACATGCTCAAGGCAATCTACATTAAATGAGGTAGTTGAAGCATCAATCCACTTATTAAGAAAGCAGACTGCTCATGAGAGGCTTAAGGATTTTTGTACACTTCTTGCTAATGATCCCTTTAATTACTTGCTGTAAGTCATCTGGAATGAAAACACCACGATACTCTTGTAAAGAGGAAGGGCTTTGTAATGCTGTGTAATATGTATGGATTTAGGGCCCTGTGGATTAAATTTGGCAATTTCAAGCATGCAAAGTTACTAATCCACACTTTGTCTATAAAAATAAAAAGAAACAGTGAGGCAGGCTGATGCCCCGAGGATGGCCTGGGAATTCCATACATGCCTGTCTTCTGCAGCTCCCATCCAGGGAGCAAACATTATCTTCTGTGTTGCAGGGAGGTGCAGGAAGACCAAAGAAACACCCTTGCAGCAAAGCACAGGCAGTTTTATCAGGTCCTTCTCTATGTTTTCATCTCATGGTTACTTTTGTTGACATTTCTGTTCTTCCTGTTTCCTAGTGTTTTAAAGTATGTATTTGTCACATTTAATTCTATTTTTCTGTAATAGCTTCATCCACAGTGAATTCTCTTGGAGAACAGCCCAGATATTTTTCTGTTTCTTCTTCTGCCTTTATTTTCCCTGCATTTGTTATTACATCATTTATATGGATTACATCCACATAATTTTAGCTTTTATGTCAAACGTATAATGCCACATTCAGGCTGTCAAAATGGCTAAATCCTGAGGATTTTATTCCAGTAGAATTTGTAGTATATTTTCTGTGATTGCATCAGTAAGTTGATGTAGTATTTCTAGTGGGGGAGGACAAAATAATATAGGTATAGGAATGAGACATGAGTAAAAGCTTATTTTAGCGGCTGGTAAATTGAATAATATTTTACAATTTTCCCAGGGTCAATGATGAACTGGTAGAAATAAAAGAATCTTGAATTTGGATTCTTTATTATTGGAATTAATTTATTATTATTTATTAATGGAATTAATTAATATTAATTATTGGATTCCTTGATCACACTTTTTGTTCTATAATCCTAATGCCTATTATTAAATATTTTTAGTACTGAATATGATAAATTCTGTATTTTCCCCCCCTGCATCTCAATGATAGATCCTGGAATCTTGTATCAAATATTTAGTTGACAAAAGTTTCCTGTTTGTAGTTCACTTGCCTTTTAAAGATCACTGGAGTCCAACTTTCTGTACTGATTCTGTCTTGCTCTCTGCCTCCCCCACATCCATCACTGGAGCTTGCTTAGCCATAAATCCCACCCAGCACTCAGTGCTTAGGGTTTGGTAAATTTGGGTACTAAAATGTAAGAAAGAGGCAGGAGGATTAATACTAGATCAACAGAACCCTTTAATATTTTTGAAAACTGACATTTTTTCTTCTCCCTTCCCCTGTTTTCCTCTCCCTTCTTCATCATTCACAGTACCTCTTTGAGTGGGTATTCATTGTTTAACCCAATTCAGCAAACTGAGACCAAATTAAGAATATTCCTAGCCCTGCACGCCAGAAGTAATTAAACGGAATAAAGGAAATTACAGATTCAGTTTTTCTTACTCAATATCCACCTATCTCCATGTTTTCACATGTCATTAATCTATCAAACGTTTCCATTTCTTTCTCAGACCTCTCCCCTCAGACCTAGCTGGAATTATTGGTAGCAAAGGATGAAGGTTTTCAGAGGATGAATTGTGTTTGTGCCAGTCTCCTCATAGAACGTTTATTCAAAAGTCACAATTCATAAAATAATTGAGGTCTCATGTTGGGGTTTATCTGAAAACCAGGTTGCAGATAGGTTTCATGGCTAACATGACTATTGTGTGACATCCTGTTTTTCTGGTGAGCCCTCTGCCCACCTGGCTGCTGTGAGTTACAGGGGACACAGTCTCCTCCAGGGTCAAGCAGGGAAGTGTGCAGTGACTGCCAGCTTTGTATGCATTCAGACTGAGAAATGGCAGGACAACACCAGTGGTGCTTTTAAGGATAAATTCCTGGTTGATGGTGAGAGCAGGCTGGCCAGGACAGTGAAATCCCATCCCCGTGCAGACTTAAGAGGAGGTATCAGCTGGGCCTTTGGAACTAGTGCTGTGGATCCCATCTCTGAATTTCTCCTCACATTGCACTCCTGTAGACTCCATTATTGAACTCGGTCCTAGCAGGCTCCTGACAAGATGGAGAACTAGTAGAAGTAGTTACAAACTGCAGGAGATGAAGAAGGTTTTGTGAACATTTATGGGAAAGTGCGTCACATCAGTGGTTTTTGAACTGATGAAAAAATAAACATCAGCATTCTGGGTTAATTTACTGTCCATACACAAGCAGGCATTAGTGACAACATTAATAGACCCTGCTGGGTCAATATTTGGTGGAGTAGCAAATCCTTTAAGACTTAGGGTCAAATGCAGCTCAGATTGGCACACCAGGCGATCCCATTCTGTGCCAAGGATGTGAAATAGCTGGGTTTTTAATGTACCTCTGCATTGCTAGGAGATATGTGCTGTCAAGTAACTTCTGGGAGGCACTCATACTCTCAGAGAAAGGAGCTGAGGAGAGCTCCAAATTTCAGATTTGCCTGCCAGAAATAATGTTTCCCTAAACATCTGTCCCACGGTAAGCAAATCTCCCACCGCTGGGGTGGTGCCATTCTAGTGGCTCCTTGGATAAAATAGAGAAACAGAGCAGAAATGAAAAAAGGAGAGTTGTACCTTTTCCTCCTCTTTTTGGAGAGGAATAGTGAGATGATAGGAAAGGTTTGAAAGGAAGATTGCTCATAGCTCATTGCTCTTGGGACACAGGCATGTGATTCCTTGCAGCTGGATTCCACTTCCCTGCTGGGCAGGGGACAAGTTGCAGAACAGGACTAGGTGCTGCAAAGAGCTTTCCTGTCTGGCACTGCAATCAGTTGAGTAATTTGGGGCTGCTTGCACAAGTACACTCTACCCACTGACCTCTGCACACAACTTTGTTGATGTGGGTCATTGGATGGGGCTATTTCTCTATCACATGTCATCTTTGCTGTCCCTCTGACTCATATTTCTCCTGCTGTATCTGTGTGACTGTGTGACTCTGCAACACCAAGAGTACCAGAGGAATCTACTCCAGTGAGCAGCCAGGCTGAGTTATTGGCCTGCAGAGCTTCAAATGGATTATAATCAAGCTTCAAAATCCAGGGGCCTCCTTTCTCACACAGACAATTCTGATATTTGTTCAGATGGTCATTTCAGGGTGACATCTGTGACCACTTGAATGAGAACAAGACTGTTACGTCCTCTTCATACCAATAAATAAAATCTTCCATCAGTAGGTGAGTGAGTTACAGAAGCAGATGATTAAAAGCACATAATTCATACCCATACAGAAAATCTGACTTTGGTGCTTAAAATTATGACCCATTTAAAAAAAAATTTGCAATTTTCAGTCTAGACTTTTGGAATAATGTGGGCCAGGGTACCATAAGCAGAGATAGATCCCATCAGGGTCTCAGGTTCAAACACTGTTTGACATTAACATACACAAACTCCCTTTTTCTATCTCTTAAAGGTTTGTGTTTATGATTCGTGCCATGTTTGTTGGTGATAAATCATAACAAAAATAGCCTATGAGTTTATATTTAGGTGCTGCTGTAAGGGTCTGTTAGGCTAAATTTGTCTCTGGCAGGTTACTTTATTTGGCCATTTGGCCTTGAGACGCAGATCCCTCATGCTTTCCCAGCAACTCCATGTTTTAGTTCTTACAGGCAAGAGTTAAAATCTCCTCCATACAGAAGAGGATATAAGGAGAATTAATTTGCATATTTGACTCACTTTTCCTGGAAAGGAACAGGAAAGAGTAGTACATTTTCAGTAACAGTCAGGGAACCTTAGGATATCATATAACCAGGAGCAGGACATACCATCAGCGGATGCTTAAGGCTTTTGCTCCCAGTTAATAGCCAGGCAAAGTGAAGCAGAGCTGAGGTGAAACACAACCAGTAGCCAAGTTTTCCAGTCCTTGTGTGCTATCACTGTATTAGAGATTTTGCTCTGAGAAATTAATATATTCTCCATTTGAGGCATTTCATGCAAGAGAATATAAAGGTTTCTATAGTTCTAAAGGGTCATCTAGGTGAAAAATGAAAGGACATTTAAATATGCAGGTTGATATAAAGTAATACCAGGAAAAAAATCTATAGAAATTCTTGCTTGTTTTGAAGTTTTGGTATCCTTAGGCACATTACTGTGATGTTCACAAAAAACAATTTTGAAATTAGTGGGCACAAGCTTCTTGAAAAATTGTCCTTCTCCTAAAGTTTAGGAGAAAAGCTGTTCAGCAATATCCCTGTAGCCTGTAAGGGTTGCCTGCTGAATGGCTTAGGAAAGATTGCTGCTGACAGCACAGAAATTACAGCACATGGGTACCTGCTCCAGATGCTCTTCTTTCATTCTTCAACACCCAGAGCCTTTGTACATTGTCATCTTCACTGGAGTAGTCCTAAACTAGAACACACCACTGCCATAACCTGCAGCTGGATAAGTCCAGTAAAGACAATGGTGGGCTCCAAGTTAAATTAGCAATAATTAAGCTGAATATCAGCCTTAGGCAAGTGTGTTTCAAATATGTGGAACTCCTGTGGAACTGCTGAGGTTCATCTTGGAGTGGCTCTTGAAGGACTGGGTGAATTTATGGCATGGAGCCTTCCCAAGGTGCTTTGGGAAGGTCAGTTCTCAAGGTCTGCATGTGCTGGCCTAATTTTTTATCACCATAAATGATTGGCTTGGAACTACTGTGGTTTTAGAGAAGGAGCTTTGGATCCTGATTTGGTTTCTTGTGCTGAAAGAGCCTTTTCTGGCTGCCTCAGCAAACCTATGAGACAGACAACAAGGGTGCTGCTTCCCTGTCTCTCAGATCACCAAGTTTCAAATGGCTGATTGCCCCTAGCACTGTAGTTTTCCTCCAGATCATTTGTTCCTGAAAGAGGTTTAATTTATTGGAATTAATTTCATACAGCTGCTGGAATACATCAAAGTGCAGCAAGAGGGAGTTGAGCAAACTCAGCCCCCACGGTGCCTGTCGGGAGGGAAGCTGCCATCTGTCTCCCTGACGAGCTGCATTAAGGTTTTTTTCACTAAGAAATCTGTGCTTTTTGTTTCAGTCTCAGACACTGTTCCTCAAAGATGCTCTCTTTAGGCAGCCAATTTCTGATGCCAGTGGATCCTGGTATAATCACCACTGGTAAAAAATACAGAACAGCTTTAGCTTGGATTTAAAGTTCACCTCTGTAGTAAGTGGGGAGGAAACCTGCTGCTGGCAGATAGCAGGCAGGATTAAGTGGCTTCATTAAAGGCTTCAGGCACACTCTGCTAGGCCACAGCATTGTGGGTTCAGATCTCTGCTCATGCAGTCATTTTCTCCAGGGCAGAGTTCTATACGTAACACTGCCTAATGGGAAACAGACAGTCTTCACCTGAGACATTCAGCAAGGTACAAGGTGACAGAGAATATCACTTGCAGCAGTACCTTTATGCTGCTCTCTCAGCATTTGTCCATTTGTTGATTCTGTCTTTTCTGATCTAACAGAAATTAAAGTTGTGCTAGTTCAGCTTTAACCAATGCAAACATGTAAGTGCAGAGGTGGGAGCCCTGTGCATGCACTGAGCTCTCAGGTACACGGTGCCTTAGCTCAGGAAAGCTCCAGCTCCAGTGGTGAGGTCAGATGAGCAGTTTGTAAATGTGTGATGGTCCTGCCTGTGAGCTGTTCTCTGCTGAGACAACATGATAGTAGATGAGCAGTTTGTAAATGTGTGATGGTCCTGCCTGTGAGCTGTGCTCTGCTGAGACAACATGATAGTGCTAAGCTGCTGCACAATGAAATGTCTTTGCTGAAGACTTTGCTGGGACCAGCAGCTCCAAAGATGGGAAGCCCAAGGGTTGCTCAGCACTGCACTGTCTGAGCAGAAGTGACTGCTTGGCCATTCCACAATGAAATACATTAGATTAAGGTCCCTTCCAACCCAAGCCATTCTACACTTCTGTGAAATAGATATATTTCTGTTTTCACAGATGCAGAGCTGTTTGCAAGGGTTGAGCTTTTAACTGGTACAATGTTAGAGAGGGGAAATCCTAAAGGCTTTAGACATTTGTGGGGAGAGGAAAAATTGTTGCTCGTGTTTATACAGAGCTCAGCACAGGGGATTCTGACATAATGGGGATGTTTAGATACCAATGCAATATAAATGGTAAGTACTAGAAATGCAACGTCCTACCAAGATTATAGTAATGAAGGAAAATGACTACTTCAATGATGTGATAATAGCTCCTTGTGAAATTCAGACATTGTAGCTCCATAAATATGTAGTCACTTGTGGAACAGAGTAGTCAGGAATCAGAGTGCTCATTCTATTATGTTTGTACAGTGGTCTTGGACCACTACAAAGCGCATTTGGGATGCAACCAGCAAGAGGAGAAGGTTCAGCATATCCTTAGGCTGGGACAGCACCCCTCTGTTCCTTGTTGAGATGCAAGTCCAGTCTGCATTTCAGGGCATATCCATAGCACTGAGATTACAAAGTCAGGAGTGTATGTTTTACCCTGCAAAAAGGAATCAAGAGCATAATAGCACATGAAAGGGAGGCACCTTGCATGCTTCTGGATCAAGTCCTTTTCAGGATTTCATTTTAGGTAATCCCCTCATTAATGGATAAAGTACTATCTTGGGATTTTCATCTCAGTCTTTCCTTTTTGGAGCTGTTTCAGATCCCTATTTCCTTAATGAGTGAAATTCTTCATCTAATTTCCAGCCTAAATCTATTCATGGATGGTTCATAAACATTTCCTCTCCTACCAACATATTCTTTTCATTAAATAGTTTTTTCCCTCCATTGGCAATTAACCTGCTGATGTATTTATACAGCACAATCATGTAATATCTGTCTCTGTTTGACCAAGCTTTTCTAGGTTCTTTGATACTGTTAAATTTTGGTTACCAAATCCATAAAATGGTTGAAAGCCCTATAGGGGAAGATGTCACTCAGCACTCACAGTCATACCATGGGAACATCTGATGAGCTTGGCCATGGAAAGGAGGATACGGCTCACACACCCATCTACTGAGCCTCCATGGGTACTCAAAAATATGCCACAACCTTGGGATGTGGTTTTGGAGACAAAATCTTATGACAGTGACTGAAAAGGAACTTCCATGGCTGGAGAAATAAAGACTTTTGCAGAGCTCTCCCAGAGAGGATAGGTTTCCTACACTGTATCCCTTCCTGGGAATGTGGTTTACCAGATTTTTATTTGTCACCGTGGAGCCTGTCTGAAGGAAGATACTCTTGTGCAGCATCCTGCCTTCCCAGGTCTGCATGCAAGATGCCAAGTCTTATTAAATGGGTATTTCTTGGATGGTGGTTTTCCTTTATTGTGAAGCTGGCTGGTATGTACAGATAAGGTAATCACCACTGCCACTGCGAGGAAAAACAAAACTGCTGCAAAGCAGGAAGGCTGGAAATCTACTTTCTATTCTTGGTCATTTTTGTTGGTATAGTGGCTGATTCACTTGCTGTTGGCTGCCTTTGGGAGAAAGGTCAGTGCTGGAAGTTTTCACTCAAAATCCCTGTTACCAGAGTGCCCCTCTGACTGGCCCAAATGCTGGAGCTGAAGTAATCTCTGGGTAAAAAAAAGAGCAAAAAATAATACCCATCTGAGCTGATTTTGTACAAGTAAATCCATCTACCTTTCATTTTTCGTAATCCTTTCCCTATGTGTAATCCATTATTTTTCAGAAATGAAACTTGTTGTTTGCTTGCTGAGGACAATATTTTGCTGAGGAAGGTCAACTGAGCTGAAAAGGTGATGCTGGTACTGAATTTTGCACTCAGAAGTGTGCAGAATATGTCCCACTCTCCTGAAACATAGGCACATAATCTTCCTGGTGCCATAGAGAATTCAGGTTCCCAGTTGCACAGACGGGAGAGGAATGAGCATTGTGGGACAGTGAAGAAAGAAGAAGGTGCCTTTCTGAAGTTTCTTTTATCATTA
Source organism: Parus major (assembly GCF_001522545.3). Lineage (NCBI taxonomy): Eukaryota > Metazoa > Chordata > Aves > Passeriformes > Paridae > Parus > Parus major. Next base: position 138,337,989 of record NC_031769.1, read on the forward strand.
TGGCTGTAGCTTTAAACAAATCAGTATATTTTAATCATGCTGTTTGTTGCTCTGCTGAGCCACACTAACCCTTCAGTTTCCTTCCCCAAGTCTCCCAGATACAAAGCTTTTCTGTACCTTACCCACAAGGCATGACTTTTCCTGGCTAAGATGAGCTGCTGTTGCTTTCCTACACCAAATGCTTTGTGCAGTCATCTGTGAAAAGAAATGCTGAAAACTGTGACCCTCAGGAGTTTCCATCTGTAGCTGGCTCATCTTTAAAACATTCCTCTTCTGCTTCACCACTGCACATGAAACATCTGAGAAAATAGTGGAAGCACTGAACAGATGCTCATCAGCCTTGATACCAGTACCCAGCACTGCTGGCTGTGGAGGTGGTTTGCATGTGGTGTTTACATCATTCTTTCAGGGATGCATCCACTGCCACTCCAGAGGATGTGTTTTGGGGTGTTCTGTAAGGCAGCAAGGCATGGCACTGAATAATCAAAATTCAGGCCATAACTCCATGTGAGCAGGCATTGCCCCATCAGGCTGAATTATACTTTGAAATACTTTGATTGGTTCCTGCAGGGGTTGCACCCAGGACCAGTTCAGTCTTCAGCCAAGCGAGCCCTGCCGAGGGAAATGGTTGCAGGCATGAGACAAGGAAAGTGGGAAGGCACAGCTGTGCCACCAGCTGCTCCACACAGCAAGCAAAGGGGGCCAGCCTTGGTGGGAGGCACCTGGGGCAGGGGGGCTGGCTCCAGATGGAGGGGCTGGATCAGGAAGAGCTTACTGGGAAGCAGTGAAGGATGGAAACCCTAAACCACCCCAGCTCGGCAACACCCAGCAGAGCTACCTTCTCCATAGTCTCCCTTTCCCTTCACAGCCTGGGAATTTGGGGGATTTCTTGAGGTTATGGACTGTATATATTTATTCTTATGGCTGGGGGAAAAATGAACTATTGATACATGTCTGGAAAGTCTTTAGACAGCTCTGATTGTCCCTGTGCAGCCAGAAGAAGGATTTATTGTGGTATCTTCTTTGAGAAAGGGTGGGACCCTTAGAAGAGAAGGCAAAATGACATCTTTGCAACAAGCATGACATGGTTTTTCTGTTCTTATGCTTTAGTCAGCCCAATCACACAAATATCAGCATTTGCTCAGCCAAATTTGCCCCAAGACCAGCAGAATTAATGGCAAAACAATTCCTGAGGGTTTGTCTTCTGAGGCTGAACTCCCTTGGGAATTACCCAGTTTCTGAAAGTAGCCAAGGTCACAGTATTGTTTTTGTCTTGGTAGGGGTATTAATGAGGTCTCTCCCCTCTATATGATTACTGAGTACTTTTACAGAACTTGTCAGAAGTTTAGTAATGTTGAGACCTTTATCCCTCTACTAAATTTGACTGCTGTGAGCCTAAAGATTCAAAAAATATTTGGGAGGAGCTGACTGTTCAACAAACACAAATTAATGACATCATTCTGCTGGATATTGGCCCAAAAATGCACTGAGGAATGCTGAAACATTTAGCCAACTCACTAATGATGTTCATAATCATGGTTGGTCTCAGGTGGGAAAACAAAGGTGGGATCCTTTGCATGAAAATTGCCTCAGAAAGGCAGAAAATAACTGAAAACCTGTGTCTAAATGTAAAAATAATGTTTACTGTTCAGTCACCATTCCTGGCTTTGCTGCAAAACAAACTTCTTTCCATCCCTGTGTCAATTTGCCTTTCCCAGCACATACCAGTTTTTTCTGGTCAGATCAGGAACTCTCTGAGCAGGAGCTGTCTGTTGCTGTGTGCTTGTACAACACCTCTTATAATGAGAATTCCTTCTTGGTTCAAGCTGTTAAGTATTCCTATATCCCAGTAATATATACTAATAAATAATGAAAGTGGAGAGAGAAAACCATTGAGAGAGCTGACGCTTGTTTAGCTGGATAATTGGCATTTGACTTCACTTCTAAGCACGTCTTGAAAGTAAACTAAAATTTTTGTTAGTTGCCAAGATCTGTGTCGTGCCCATCACTAACACTTAAAGCAGTGCAGCGCTCTCTTCCAGAGCCTGTGGAGCTACTTCAGACACTAACAAAGATATTATGTTCTATGATAGATAGCCTTAGGTCCATTCTCTGATCATGACAGATAAGCAAAGGAAAAAGTGATCTGAAATAAGTTGTTTTTAAAATATATTTATTTCTTCTGGGGTTTGCTAGTCTCTGCATGCCATGTAGGATCAGAGAAGTTAGCCTGACTTCGCCTTCCTTGGAAATATGACTTCCCCAATTTTGCTTCACATTTTTTTGGCTACTTTATTACCCCAGGTTTCAAATGGTTTCTCACCACTCCTTTGTGGAAAATATTTTTCCATGCTATCATCTGATTGTCCCTCTTTTGTGCATGTGTTTGCTATTTTAAGTTTTAAGTTTTCTTTTTTTTTTTTTTTTTTTTTTTTTTTTTTTTTTTTTTTTTTTTGGTAAGCTCCTGCTGTTAATGGAAGTTCTGTAGTGTAGAGGAATGAGGACTCTGTGTGTGTCTGGGGGTTTGTATGGTGGGGAGAGAAATGGCAAGTACAGGGCAGATTCCTTGGGCTTGAGAACAGAAATGCTGTAGGAAGGACAGGGAGTGTTTGTGCTACACTGATCTTTGTATCCCTGATCAGAGCAGTAGAAGCTTGAACTGCTTTGCATCTCAGCTGCTTTGTGCCACAAACATTCTCAGTTGGTTCGTGCCCCCTTACATGGGCTGTCTCTGGCAAATGGGGTCTAGAATACAGGTGCTGCAGAGAAGAATTATAAAAAATATAGTTTGGAAAAAAACTGGCTCATCTCAGGATGGGTCCACCCTCCAAAGATGGGAAACACTGGGTCAGCAGTTCTCTTGAGCTGGAAGCAGTTCTGAGGCTTGAACAATTACAACAAAAAACAGCAGCTTCAAGACATCTTTTACCTCTTTACACATTGTACCCGGGAACATCTGATATCCTGTGGTTTCATTGTTAAAATAACTGTTTAATAATCAACCTTTAAATATATCACATAATGAAGTAAAATATCTTTATTTTATTTTTCCTTAGTAGATTTAAGCATTTTCATGCAGCTATAAAATTGCCTATTTTTAGATAGCTGCAACTTCGCAAACCTTTTTCTCATGCAAAGATTCAATTATTATTATATGTATTTCAGTCGGTGTTTTTACTTTCATTTAATATCCCATTTAAATGGGATTTAAAATTTAAAACATTTCCTAAGCCTGAACACAAAGGCTAATACTTTACAATGCTCCTTCACTATTCCCAGTGAATGAACATCTTGCCAGGTAAGCAAGTGCTTCACAGGCGATGCTCAGTATCACCAGATCCTCTGCCTTGCTGTCAGAGGCTGCCTGTAACCAGGGTGTTTGCTGCACCCTCAGGTGCCATGCTGACACTCCCTGCCCACCCTTCTGGCCATGGCCTTCACCCTCAGCTTTGTCTCATCCTGTAGCATTTGAGCAGGAGCAGCTGAGGACACTGCAGGTCAGTCTGGGAGGATCAGCATCAGGAAGTATTGGTTTGTTACCAGTTAATGTTCCTCCCATGAGAGCAACTGCACTGGGCTGTTCCCAACATGACTCCATGACACTTCATATAAAGTGAAGATATTAATACTTTTAATTTGCACCTGGATATCCAAATAACGATTAGTTCTTCATGGTTTTAGACCAGTGTTCTCATATGGACTATATTGTTTAGCAGCACCGCCTAAATAACGGGATAGTAAATTCTGCTCTCCCCACACATAGTTCACTCTCTATGCATGCAACTACAGCTACACAATGCCTGATTTTATAAGGAAAAGGGTCGCAGAAGGTTTATTCACACAGGTTACCAGAGAATTTTGGAGCTTGCCAATTGATTTCAAAACTCCCTTTGCAGTATTCATTGAAACTGTGAAAGTGTGAAAACTCAGGATGAGGAGATCCCTCTCAGCCCCACCAGGGGTTCTCAGCACGGGGCACCTCCATCCTGGGGGGTGTGTCACACAGAAAGGGGGACACAGTGTGCAGGGGCGAGTCTTTGCTTTCATGGGATATGCTGCCTTTTCTGTTTGCTGGTTCTGTTTCCCTGTACTGCTTGCCGTCAGTACAGAGGGCAATGTGGCACCTGTTTGTGTCTCTTAGCAATGCAGGACACTGGATAAATGATTGTACAAAGGCGTTTTGGATATCTAGTTCACTTGTCTTCTCTAAGGGCTGAGGTCTTTGGTGGCTGTGAGGGCAGGGTATAGATCTGGAGAGGTTCCAGAAGGGCAGGGAGGCCCATCCCATCCTCCTCGAGCACCAAGCTCCATGCCAGAACAGAGCTGCTTTGTCTTCTCTTTCCCAGCCTCTCCTATGAATGTTGATTTTACACGTTTTTTTGTATCTATGTATACCTATATATCTATACATATCTGTTTATAGATCTATATATCTGTTTACCTATTTATCTATTTATCTATATCTATAGCGATATATCTTTAAAATGTTCATCACATAGGCTTGTCTTCAGAAGTTAGTTTCCCTTGGTACAACATATTCCAGTGAGTTGCCTGATAATCAGGACAAGAATGTAATTGGCACATTTCTGCTTCAGGTGGGGCAATTAAGAAAATTTGGTGTTGAGAGCAGACACTGTTTTGACAAAGAAGAGTTGCTAAGACTCTGCCAGTCTGGAGGAAAAGAAAAAAAAAAAGACAGTATTGCTAAATTATGTAACTTCTGAAGAAGAGAGACAAGTCTTTTGTTCACCTAGCTGGTGCTCTAGTCTTAAAGTCAAAAGAGCTGAAGCACAATAATGAAAAAGATCATGTTGAAAATACCTTGTCTCATTCAATTCTCTTGTCTTTCCAACCTGTGTCAAATAAAAATGTTCTTTGCTTCTGGACAGATTATCAAACTAAAAGTGTATTAGCAGGCACCAGCTGTGTGGTGTAATTATTTGGCTGAATCTTCTGATGTTGGAAGAGAAAATGTGAGTTAATGGCTCAGATGTTCTCCTGCCTTGTTCTCTAATATGCCCCACCTTGCCCCTGGTGCATCTGCAGAGAGCCGGGATAAAGCAGCAGGAGGGCAGAGTGGGACTTTAGGGATGTACAGCACAGAGGGACAGATGACTCCTCATGCTGTAAGAGCTTCATAGCAAAATATTAACCACTCTTTAATAGTCCCAAGTGAGGAAGAAAGAGCTCAGTTGTATTTCTTTCCAGATGGCTGTAGTGTTGTCACAGTAGTCAGGCAGGCCTGCACTTAGCTGTCTAAAGACAGATGTTTAAAGTAGTTGGAGGTTCCCAAGTGAGGAATTTGTGTTTCTTGGATAATTTTCTGAGGGTCCCCCAGCGCTGCCCTTGCCAGGCTGCTGACCCCAGGGCTGGAGCAGGTGGGTGAGGGAGCAAGCTTGGTTTGGATCAACATGGTTTTCTGGGTTTATTGGTTAGCTTATTTGCCTTCCTTGAGTTAAATGGTCAATGGAAAAATACGTTGGATTTTTAAATCAGTAATTCTTAGTGGTGGAGAATAACTGAGAGCAGTGAGAGAGGTTCACTGTATAAAGCAGTGGATACTGAGGCTTTTCACTATTTAGTTCTGGGCTTCTGTTTGGGACTAGGCTCAGTCTTGTGGTCTGGCCTGACTGGTGCCCTGTGTGCAGGAACCAATTCTGTCTGCAGAGCTGGTCACACCTCCCACTTCCATGAGGGGCTGGAGAACTCTGGTGGGTGTGTGGTTTAATCTGTCCTGGAAGGAGTCTAGTTAATGTGCACCAAAACAACTGTTGGCAGTAAATAGCAGTGATTGAAAAGTTTGTTTTACAACCACATGATAGACATGAACTAAAATCCTAAAGTGAGAAGGGGCATTTGAAGGTAGTTCCTTATCCATCTCCAGTAACTTGAATGCTCTTCAAATTTTGACTGAAGTTATGTGATATTTTAGATAATCTGTTTATCCCCCCATATGTTTAGGGATGGATGTTCTTTGGTGAAAAGGAGAGTATGGATACCTCTGGACTTGTTCACATTTTGAGGCACGCTCTCTGACTGACACATGCCAAGCGGGCTCTGCAGATGTGCATGAGAAAACCCAGCCTGGCAGAATCACTCAATTATTTTATAATAGGATATTCTGTATAGTTGCCAATCTCTAGTGCCATTCTTTGGTGGCACTTCTTTCTCCAATTAAATGTTTTTTCTCTAGTCATGGGGGATGGAAATTTACCTTAGAAATGAAAGCTGAAGCTTTGGGGAAGATCTCAGCTCTACCACTGGGACCTTAGGGCAGGAAATTACAGAATAGGATGAGACTGCATATAGAATTGCAATAGTTGGCAACCTTTGCTTGTATATATTACAGGGATACCAGAGTAGTGTTTACAAGTATTGAAAAAGCCTAAAGGTTTTGACATACCAGCTCTTGACCTTCAAATATAAGCCTTTAGGAACAGGGTACAGCATGTACACAGGCAGAGCTATTTAATAATAATTTTCCTTTTTATGCTCTTGCCCACCTTTGCCTCACTTCTCTCGGTGAGAAAGACTTTTAGTAAAAATTAGAAAAGCAATAGCTCCTCTGGTACTCTGAACAGTAAGAAAATATCCAAAGCCATACAGAGTACTGAGTGGATCAAGTTATTGCATGTGAAATCTTGCGCAACTGCTACTCGCAGTCTGTTATTCCTGGCAAAAAATATTTTGACAGTTAATAGTGTAAAGGGTGGGCAAACTATAAATCTGATATAGAATTTATTTGTTCTGCTGTACCATTTGGAAAAGAGCCAGTGTGTTATATTGGAAATGCTGGTATGAAGTTACCATGATACATCCATTTGGACTATGTGTTGTAAATACCTGCTGCTTGGTTAAAAGAACCGAGCACTCGGCAGAGCACCCATAGCTGTCTGTCACAAAAGAGAGGGCATCTGGAAATTCCTGGATAAATTACAAATGAAGAAAGCCAAAGGAAATATTGTAAATAGTTCATTGATGTCAAATTGAGAAGAATCCAATAAAAAATGCACTTCTTGTTCCACATGTTCTGCATCATTACCAAGAGAATGCCAAATATCCTTGTTCAGCAAATACAGAATTCTTGTCATAAGCTTTGTACATCAAACACATGTAAGAACACATTTCTGACCAGGTTAAGAGAGATTAATCAGAACCCTTCTTGCACCGAGATTAGAATTAGAGCTGCTTGTTCATTTATTGATTCTCAGGGAGTCTCCCATTTTGTCCCAGACTTTTCAGGTTAGGTACATATCTTCTTTTGTCCAGGGAGAAAAAAGCTCATACCCTGTCTTTGCTGGAACTTTTGCTGGAAGTATTAACCATAGGCCAAGTTACCACTGGAGGTAAATTTTAGTCAGCCTAACTAAAAAATTTTAGGAGTTAGGAAAGAAAGCAATGCCCAGATGGGGGCTTATTTCATTGACTGTCTTGTGCACAAGAAATTAAAGTTGTTTGGGTTTTTTTTGTGCAGTTATCATGACCACAGCCGTGAATAGAAGGAAGGGTTCATAAAACATTGTGTTGTAAAACAGGGATGCATTTAAAGGCTTTCCAGTTTTTTTTCAATCTTGCAGTATAATAAATTGGGAAAGTAAATGCAGCCTAATGTCTAGTGCAAGGTCCTGAGTGATGGGATGTCTATGTTTATTCCTGGCTCTGACACTGGCTCTTGTGCTCTTGCATGAGTCATTGCTTTACCTTTGAATGAGATGGCAATGAGAAAAACCAATTTTATCTACATTAAAAAAATGCAGTGATTTCACAAGGTTTAATTCTGCTTTTAAAATAGGTTCTGAAATATTCTGGTAAAATATTGTGAAGAGATATTATTTTGCTTCAAAAAACCCCAAACTCTATAAGAATCATACTTTTACTGTAATACAAAAAATTACTCAAATCTTGTTAAAAATCAACATTTCAGCCTTTTAAATGAAACTAACTATAGAATTTTATGTACATTTTACTGTGTTTTGAAAATACATTTCTTTGGGTCAGATGTTTGTGTAAGCTGCAGATGGGTAAAGACAATGTAATGGGTAAAGACAAAGGAGGATTAAACACTGTTATTAAATACCAGTCTGCAGTTACTAAGAATAATGGCTTGGGTATCACCCTTTTGAATGCTTTAAGCTGTAGTGCAGAGCAGGCAATAACCACTTTAAATGTGTTTTCTAATGTGCTTTCTGCTCGTGATCAGTGCTGGCTGCTGAACCAGGCAGGTCTGTTGTTTGAGTGCAGGGGTGTCCCACGACTGTGCATTTACACCTGTGTGCTGCACAAACTCCACTTGAATGCAGCTCATCTGCTGCTTTCTTTGCACTGTATATTCTTTGCAGACAAGGTAACGACTTGGTTATAAGAAGTTAGATAATTGAAAAACCATGTTTGTACTGTGCCTTTTCAAAGACAAAATGTGCTAGAATACACACATCCCAGTATTCTGACTACCACCCCAGGGGGCTCAATTTTATTTCAATTCATATTTATATTTATCCAATTAATATCATATTATAATAATAATAATCTTATATTTATTCAATTTCATTTACTCTAACTTAGAGCAAGTGCTGAAACCAAGGAATAGTTTCTATCTTTTTTCCCCCTCTCCTTCTTCCCTGTTAATGTTCAAGGACTGGGCTAGAAAACATTCTGATACGAAGACAAAATGGGCCTAAATTAAATTTTTAAAAAATCCACAAGAAAATATACTATGGTAGTGTTATGGTGGTTACTTTCAATGTTTGGAACCTTTCTGAAGACAGCCAGGGAGAGGCTTCCTCGAAGCTCTCCATTGCACAATACTTTCCATATGATGTATATGACTCTGGAATGAGAAGGACTCATAAATCTTTAACAAATTGAATCCTGCACAGAATTCACAGGACAGTTAAGAGAAGCACAGAATCAGAGTAGCTTATAAACCTGACCTAAATAACCAACAGTGAACTTTAAGGTACACAGAAAGTGTCTAGGGGTAACAAAGTTGGCAGAAGAGCTTGCAAATTTATTCTAAATACCAATCTATTCTACTTCTTCTAATAACCTTCTGAATCTATGAGTATGGGCCAGGGAAATCTCTCTTTACAACACATATATTCCACTAGGATTCTGAATCTTAGTCAAAGTAGTAGGAGCTGAAGACAAAATTGAAAGTGGAAGAAAATTCTGAACTAAAATTGTGGCCTTAAAACAAACCTGTTATATTTTCAGTTTGCTACTGGAAAATGTAATATCATTTGTACCATGTTCTTTCTATGGAAAGCTAATAAAGGAGAGCTGGAGGTGGCTGTGGCTGGCACTGCCTATGTGGGAATAACCCCATGCCCAAATTCCAGAGGATACTAAGAGTGGCATGACTTGGAACAGCAATCACTGCCATTTCCTCTGAAGAAGCTGCTACTTCTGTTCTTCTTCTGTTGTGGCTGCTGTGGTTTTTAGGAGGAGTGTTGAGCAGAGCCATGTGCAGGCACTGGGCAGAGGTGTGTGCTGCTCCACAGCCCCACTCTGGGGACAGCAGCTGGGACAGGGGACAGCCGTGGCCTGCCGGTCTCCCAGGGGTATGCAGGGACATCGAGAACATCCTCAGCCTGCCTGTGCAGCTGCATCAGATGTGGTCAAGGGAACGGTTCAGTGCCTCTCCCCTCACGGCTGAGGATTTAAACTCTAATTTAAATTCGACATTATATTTTAAATGGCCAAATCCCTCTGTAGTCGTACAGACCATCCACTTCAGTGCATAACAATATGTTTTATTATTCTTTCAGTGGGACATTAAGCATTTAGAATCAAATGCTGTCTTAAATTCATTGCTGGCTAGAGGTAGTTCCGACATGGCTTCCTAAATTTGGACTACAATACAAAGAGGAAACTGCAACTTTTTTTTTTTTCATTTGCCTTTGGCAAGGATTGTAGAGGGTAGCTGATGTAAAAGGAACTATATAGAAACAGGAACCTGAGTCTGAAGCAAATGGTGCATTAAAATGACTTCATTATGATCTGTCGTTTGCCTACCTCTTTCCAGAATATGTCTCCACAGTAACATTTCAGTGATTGATAAACAAAAAATTATGTAGAATCAAAATAAACAGTTGATATGCAGCAATGCAGCAGAAAATGATTGGCATATGCACTGCACAAATAGTCTGGCAAGAATATTATTTCTGTAAGCTTTGAACAAGCTAATAATTGGGACCATTTTCAACCATGCCTAGGTGAGCCCTTGGTTGTTTTTGAGGTAAGTTAATGTTCATCCTTGCACCTTGAAGTCAACCCAAGAAAAATATGTTTTGAATTAGCCAATAATCGAAACACTTAATGATAAAACCTCTCACTGATCATGCTGGTTGTGCAGCTTTGTACAAACATTTATTTTTCCAGTGACTGATGTGTATTGAACGTGGCTGACTGTTCTGCTCTCTTGCTTGCTTTACTTCTCAAGAGTCTCTTGTTCATCTGTTGTGCAAACACTCTTAAGTATCTCTTCTGATCTGTGCTCCTAAGAGTTGCTGCAACTCCCCAAAGCTCTCCATTGCACACTTGTTGCTCCCTTTATATCTTCTCTGTAACTGTTATGCAACAAGAGAAATTTAATAGTGTGATTGAAGCTGTGCCATCCCATTGCTTTTTTGAAAAGGAGTTACTGAGGTTCAAGAGGGCTCAGGGAGTTAGTGGTGTGACTGTGTTTGGTGCTTTATGTTAGGTGATTGCATATGACTCCAATTGTGGTAGTCATCCTTAAAATTATTTTTAATGATTTACTGAAGTTAAGGGAGACAAAAAATAAGAATGTAGCTGAAGAATCTGACGTATAAAACACAAAATGTGGTTTTGACACATTTTCTGTAAAAAATAATTTCCTTCCAGCAGAGAAAAAAGTAATTTTAAGTAAGGAGAATCACTTGTTTGGTATTAAAAGTAGTACAAATAGTGCATTTGGGGAGGAAAAAAAAGAGGAGTTTATTTACATCGTTTCGAGTTTATTTTTGAAGTTTGATCCTGCTTCCTTTTAGATAAAGCAAGACCAGAATATACCAATGAGAAGAAGTGTAAGGGTGAAAAAATGTCATGCTGGTTTTCACTTACAGCTCACTGTGGGAAGGCCTGGACCCAGCCCTTGGTTTCAAGAAACACTTGGGGAAATGGAAAGCTTTTACCAGCATCAGGCTGCTTAAGACATTGCTCCTATGTGGTCTCTGTAGGATCTGCAGCAGCAGCCGAGCTTTGTGTCTGTAGTTTGCAAGGACCTGGGACTGAGTTTTCCTAGGAGCTGGTGTCTCTTCTGGGTGTCTCACCCTGCCTGGTGCTCTTTGCAAACCTTGTCAGGAGGTTTGCTTTCCTTGTCAAGAAAGCCTGTGAGGCTGAGAGGGACCAGCCCGGCTCTGTGCTCCTTCCAGTCTCGTTTGTTCAGTGCCAGCAGCAGCAGTGCCGGCTGAGGAGACCTGCCCTGAGCCTGGGCTCCACATGCCTGACATTTCTGCCTTTTACCCACCACTGGATGCGTTTCTGAAACACACCTTGCTGAAATCAATCCTACTTGTACTCTGTGTTTTCTCTCCGGCTTGTGGTTGCTTGTGTTTGTAACTCTACAAAACAAGCTGGACATATCCCTTTCACACCCAGGGGAATGGGTGCTGTGTAATTGCACTTTCCGGCTGTAACGGCGGTCCCTGAAAACAGTTCTTTATCTTTACTCAAGGCTTCTTTTCCTGCTGTGGTTTAAATACCGCTCCTGTGACAGGAGCAGTCACGGGGTGACTTCCACAGCGGCAGCGGGCAGGGCTGTGTCCGCGCTGGCTGTGGGACACTCCACGGCCCGTGCTGGCCGAGCGGGACTCGCTGTGTGGCAGCCGGGACCAGCCGGGTTCCCTGGTGTGGAAAGTGAGGCTGTAGGGCCCTCTGCTGGGAGCAGAGCAGCATCCGTGCCGGTGTGCCGTGGCTTTGCTCCGGGGCTGCGCTGCACGGCGCCGCCGCCTTCTGCGGGGGGCTGGAGGCCTCGTGTGACAGCACGGGCAGCTTCTTCAGCCCTCAAATCTCACTGCTGCCTGCAAGCCTGGAAACGAGACGGGTTTGTGTTTATAAACTTCAGCCCGCGGCTGCTGACCTCTTCTGCTGACCTGCTGTCCCTGATTTTTCAGAGTGCTTTTTTCTTTACTCTAGTCAAGGATGCCAGCTCCTAAACCCAGCCTCTTCAGTCCATTCATCTAGGCCTTGCAGGGTGGCACTTTACCCATATGTGATGGAGTTAAGTCTATGACATGGTCATGCCATGATCTGGGGACCTGCCACATCCCCTCCTATCTTCCAGCTTCTGCTCATAGCTCCTCAGCCCCTAGCCCAGCTGTGCTCCCACCAAGGACGAGTGTGGCTCTATGCCTCACCTCCTTGAACATGCCCTCTTCTCTCTGCCACTTAGGTCGTGGCTCAGAAAGACTCTGCCGTGGCTTCTGGTGGCTTTAAACACTTTCTGCATCTTGTGCTTGCTTCAAGGAAAGGGAGGCCTCACCTCGGTGTGGAGTGTTATCCGTGTGTTTAGAGGAGCTGTGAGCTGGCTGGGAGCACTAAAAGATGCTGGATGGGGCCCACAGGGAGGAAGAATTAGGCAGACAGCTGCTTTCTGTCAGACCTGGGGACAGGAGATGTCAGGTTTTAGCTCCTGAGCGTGCCTGAAGAGTCAGTGAGAGGAGCTGGCTCTGGTTTCACTCTGGGCAGGCAGTGGCAGGAGCTGGATGTTGGATCCTTTGTACAGAACCAAATTCAGGCAGCTGATGGAGTGGTGACAAGCAATTCCAAAATCTTTCACCCAAGCTTGCCGAGCTCCCCAGCACAAAACTTTCATGATGATCAACCCAAGGGTATTTGAGTATCTTACTCTGTCTCTTTTAGTCACATCCAGGAGTTCTGGACCTTTTCCTATAGACCAAGATCCATTTCTGACATCAAACACTCTTTGGGGAAGGATGATGCCTGTTTGCTGTTCAGCACTCTGACAGCTGAATGGTATAAGAACAAAGCAAAACAGCAACCAACCTATCTAAAACTCAGGTTAGGAGAAAGATAATTGACATTGTTATGCCATTTTTATTGCTAAATTGGTAGGTGTTTGCATATTTTCATCTTCTCATCTCAGTCTGTATCTACCTCTCCTGTCACAGCTTTATGACCTCAGGCATCCCATCTATTTAGCAGTAACAAACTCCTAAATTACATTCCAATAACACATTTTCTTTAATACATACAGTTAAAACTTTATGCTGCAGTTATCTCAAATGTGTAACTTAGTAATACCTAAATCAATGAAGAAAATTCCTGGAATTAGTTACATTACTGCAAAATCTAAGAACCAAAAATATTAGTAGTGAGATACTGTGAGTATACTTGGAAAATAAAGCATGTAATTAACCCCCAATTTCAGAATAATTTATATGAGTTTTTATCCTTCTAAGATTACTTTCTGAGCTTCCATTTAAATTTTTTTCTGATGTCTAAATGACTGATTTGGATTATTTTTTCATGCAGAAATAGTCAAACTCATAAATGAGTGTGGGCCTGTGTTGTAGTCAGAACTTTTATTGGTTTAATTAAAGTGTTATAAATGTGTTCTAAAATCTACTTCACCCTAACAGAGAGTTTTCTGCTTTTTCTAGATAAAGGATTGCCTGAATATTCCCTCCTTGCCACTGTTTTGGGAGGATGTAGCTAAAGAGATGTCTTTTAAAAGAATTGATGAAAATTGTCAAGCCATTGATAATTTGGAGAGGAATGGTTCAAGAGAGGATGTTATTTTTAATGAGAAAATCTGCTGGCTTTGTATGGATTTACAAGGCTTTTAGGAGAAAACCCTGTGTTTTGGCAGAATTTGCCATGGAATCCATGAAAACAGAAACTGTGAGCATGAGGTTTTATCGTTTAAAGTAATGCTGGGTAGGAGTGTGCTGAGAATTCTGAGGGGAATGAAGCCTGTAAATGTTCAGAGCACTGAACTGCCCTGTGTGTGCAGCTGATGTGGACCCTGACCCTTAAACTGGAATTAGGGGCCAAAAGACAGCAAAGGCTTCATCATCTCCATCAAGAAATATGGATCACAAGATCTGGAGCTAGCACAGGACCTCAGTAAAAACCTAGCAATATTACACCAGAACCTGTTGCTGCCTCTCTGAATTGTCTTGTTTGTGAGATTACCACAAACTAAATTTAAAAAAGAAATCTTTAGTTTCTTACGTGGTCTGCTAAACATAAAATCTTGGATTCTAAAAAAGTTACATGACTTAGGAGTCAGTGCTATTTGAATTAGCATAAAACTGTAGGAAGAAGGATCAGGCAGTCTATTGCTCTGGGGGCAGTAATTTACAATACTGCAAAATCCTAAATCTCTATAATTTTCATAGAGTCTTACATTTATTTTGTGTGATGTGTAAGGTATTAGAAGAAGAAACTCAATTTTCCTTAATTCCATTCTCTCCCTTCAAGACAAAGGGTGTTTTGGATTCACATAACATTTTAGTCAAAGCACAAAGTGGAAATCAAACAGAATTTAATTTTCGAAGCATCTTTTGAACTGTTCACTGAGGTCCTGTGCTAGCTCCATGTCTTGTGATCTGTATGTGTTGCAGAAGGAATTGCACTTACAGAGCTGACAAAATATTTTGTTATTTCTTTCTGCAATAAATTCTTTGTTATGCCTGCTTTACACCTAAAAGGCAATGGCAAAGCTTTAAGAGGTCTGTTGGTCTTATTCCACCTTATGCCTTGCTGGCAAAATCCCCAGTTTTCCAGGCTGCTGGTAGTAATTTGTGTGCCCTTTTCAGCCACCCCAAGTGTTTAGAGTTGCATTCCAAATCCATGGTTGTAATGAAGATCCAAGTTATGGAACTGTTCCATATATTAGTGTATATTTAGAGCCAGCACAGCAAAGGTTTAAAAGTGTGTCTAAATTAAAATATGGCAAGGCAGCACCACCCTCCAGAGGTTCTGGAGCTGTCTCAGAACAAGTGAATGCTGTTCTGGAAGCAGGATAGCCATGGCAGCACAGTGTCTGCTGGGGACACCTTAGCTCTCTTGGGGACGTTATGTTACACATGTTACAATGCTTTTGGAATCTGGCACATTCCCTGATTATTCCCACTTATTTGCTCAGAGCTAGTCTAGGTACTGCTGTAAAGCCCTGTGGGATGATTTCTGTGGATGTATTCTCCCTCCTACACCCCAAAACTAAACTATGTATTACAGGGCTAAAGTGGGATATTTCTGTCTGATTTTCGGAATTTCACCTTAGAACATGCAATCCTTCACTGTTGAAATTAGTTCATGTTTCAGTGTTTATTTCCATTGGGGAAAAAACAAGGATCCCAGCAGTGTCACTGCAATATTACTTCAAGATACTGGTAGGTAGCTGCAGGCAATGTGATTTGGAAGAACAAATTTGAGCAGACAGGGGTTAGATCAATATCTGAAGGATGATTATCTCGGTCAGCACAGTATTTTCCATAGCCTAATACAATCTAAACAATCTCTAAATATATCACAGACTGTGAAATTTCAATTCCTCTCCTGTCAGCCTGTTCATGTGAAGATGGATGACATGCCTGATGAAGACAAGGGCCTGATCCTGCTGCTGTTGAAGTAGCTAATAAATCACCCATTAACTTCAGAGAATCCCCAAAAGAATCAAATTGCTCATTTAAACAGAGGTAGCAAGTTCTTTACAGTTGTAATGGGTTCACAGCAGCTGCATGTACAGAGGCCTTCTCCCCAAAGGACAGGAACATCTCTGCAAGGTTTTGGAAATGAAAAAACAGGCCAAAAAGAAATGAAGATGATTCTCAGAATGGGAGGCTGCTATTTTAGACAGCCCTTGGCTAGGACAGACAGCACAGGAACTGTGTGAAAGCTGTTTATTGCAACACTTTTGTGTGGGGATGTGTGCTCTCAGCTGCATGCACTGCACCCTCTCACCTATGGCCAGGTGTGTGCTCAGAACAGGGAGGCAGCAAAATTTTCATCTGGGATGATGTAAAGTTAAAGAATGAGAACAATGGAAAAAATTTGGCTTTCACATTGAGAATTTTCCCTGACACTCAGTTGTGTTTCTGCAGGAAAGGAGACCATCAGGACTGAGGACTCAGACACCCAGGTGTCCAAGGAGATATTTCTCTTGATACAGGTGCAATCCCCCATTATATATATTATATATATTATATATATATATAATTATAATAAGCCTCTGCCACAAACTCACTGGGTAGATCTGCCCAGCAGGTTATAGGATGGAACTGTAATTCCAACTCCAGCCACCTTTGTTTTGCCCTCAATATAATCACATACATATACATATGAGCCTCTAACTGTGTATTTCAGTGAATAAATGTTTTTCCTAAGTGAAAAAATTAGCATGAATATGATAGAGGTTAAACTTTCATGTATAAATAAATCTTTTAAAATGCATCTTTTAAATGAAGCTTTAAACCTCTTTTGTATTGCTAATAATTTATTGGGGGAATTTATTCTGACTATTATTAAACCCTTGGTGTCTTAATTATATTTATAATTTAAATCTCAGCTTTTACAGCAGCCTGTTATTTAAAACTTAAAAGAACTACAAACAACTTTGGGTGCCTGTAAGGCTTCAACAGATATTTTCCTTATCATAACAATACAGACTTTTTTATTTCTCAATTCCAAAATGCTATGAAATATTGCCAAATTATGCAAAGTTTAAAAAGAAGAAAGATGAGCTGAAATCTCAACTGGGAAATACCAGTCACTATTCACCTTTTTGGTATATAATCAAGTGACTAAATAATGGATTTAAGAAAAGTACATCAGATAGGTTGGTCAACTCATTGATGAAAACAGGAAAAAAGGAAGTATTTGAAAAAATATATGGGGTAATAGCTACATTCTTCCTTTGCAATTCACAGCACAGAAGTTCCTCAGGCCAGGTTCTGCACTCACAAATTCAGTGGCAATTTTTCCATTTCTTCAGCACAGATAGGATGAAACCTGCTCAGGCTTCTCTGAAATCCTAAGATAAAGCTAATGTCAAATAAAAATATTTTAATTCCAATTAGGATTTAGAAATATGCAGAGCATTTTCCAGTACTGTTTGTTCAGAGAGATAGACTTGCAGCGTGGCTAGCTCTCTCAGGCATCCAGGGCTCAGCCCCTGTGCTGGACTTAGTCAGGAAAAGTTGATGCTTCCAGTGATTACTGGATGGGTAAAAATTAGAAAGAGGAACTTGAGGTTGGTTGTAGAGGGGTTCAAGGTGGTCCCAAGACTTCTAAATAAGAACAGTTGCCTTTGCTTCTAGTTAGGAGGGTAAAGTGGAGCTGTGTGGGGACAACTGGGCTGTTAGTTCACTGAAACATGTGTGGCCTACTCTGGGCAAGGTAAGCATACTGGTTTGAAATAACTGGTTTTATTTGGAAAATTGAAACTCACTTTTAAGAGGAGCAATTTTGATTTTAAACAAGCTGATGTTGTTTAAGAATGGACTTGGTGCACTGACTAATGAGTTGTCTATTTAGCTACAGTTTACATTCATTTTACTTTGGTTTTGCAAAAAGATTAAATCAAATTGTCCATATCTCCCATGTTTTGGGTTATGTTCCATGCATGCTGTTCTTTCAACAATGACAATTAGGTGATGTCATGTCTGCTTTGTTCTTTGGGCATTCTTCCTCACATCTGGTATTTTGGGAAGAACTTAACATTCACTGAACCAGCAATAGATTACTCTAACATCTAATTCTTCTTGTACAACTTAAGGCTCTGATCCTATGAAGATTTATTCATATGCTTGCTTTCATGTACAATGGATTAGCCTGCAGAACTTCAAAATGAATAAAGTTATGCTTATGCAGAAGTGCTAGAAGGATTTGTGCCTAAATAATGAAACTAAATGCTGGCAGTATATAATTATCTGTAAGATTCAGCTATAAACACAGCAGAATTCATCTCCAAAATAAATGCAGGAAATGGAATAAAATGGAAAAGTCTGTGAGAGTATTTTTACTTTGCCTCATTTACAGCAATTTTGCACTGTTAGTAATAACCAAACTGGTAATCTAAATTGCCTGCTGCTTGCGCTATAGATGAACTCTGGCACATAATTTGGTTTCTGCATCCATTTAGACACTTAATATTGTGAATAGATGTTAAAAGTGAAAGAGGGATGGAAAAAAAGGCTTCTAAATTATTTCAGTGCCCTTTGAAGACCCTAATTTATTGTTACCAGACATCCATTGCTTTAAGAAAATTAGTAGGCATGATTGCCATCATGCATACCATCCATTGCCTTCACAATGACTGCAATATTGCCAGTCTAGATATATTTTGTCACTTACATATCCTCAGTCATCAGGTATTACATCAGTTTGGGTTTATTCAGAGTTGGACAAATTACAGAATTTCAAGTTGGCAGACAATAATAATCATTGCTCGAAAATATCAAATGAGCTGGAACTTTGAAACCAAAAATTGCTCACAGAGGTCCTGTGGTGTGAAAGAAAGTGGAGTTTCTGCTTCTTCTCCAGCTGCCAGGAGAGGAGTGTTGGTTGAATGCAGAGGCTCCAGAGGTCTCCAGATTGACTGTCTTCCAAATTCTCTGGGCAGGATAAAAAACAGCTTGGTTCCTGGATCACCATCTTCTGATTTTAGGGCTGGTATGGTAGGCTGTGAAGCTTTAAAGATCCATAAGTTGATTTTCTTTCCTGGAATGGACCAGCAGAGCTTGTGCAGCTACTCCCAAATTCAGCACCGTGTTTCTGCAATCTGGATGTGGGAAGGTGGAGCCCTGTGGCTGGAGCTAGGGCTGGCTGGTTCTCAGGGAGCTGAGTTCCCAGCACTGCCTCTCTCATCCTGGAGGCACTGCTGGGGGAGCCATGGCCAGGGGGCTCCAAGCCAAGGGGACCCAGGGGGACCCGAGGGGATCCAAGGGCAAACAGTCCCGTGCCGTGGCTCTGGAGCGCAGGGCTGGGAAGATGCACGTGCCTGAGTCTCTGCAGCTTCCTGTAGAAGCCTTGAATCCTTGCCTTTCCTTTCTGAAGCCATGCAAGTTGCTGTGGGAGAGATGCCTGAGGCCTACCGAGAGTGTAAGAAACATGAGGTGTTTCAGTTGAAGGATTTCAGTCAGTCCTGAGCTTTTAAAATGAATTTCAACAAAACTTTTCTGACATGTTCTAGCAAGAGCATGTGATAGAAGGCTAGTGCAGATTCAGAAAACACATTCTAGAGAAAAGAAAATAATATGATTTTTAAAAACCCCACTGTATCAAGTTAGCAAGGGGGAAGTGTTTCTTTTGGTTTTTTTTAATAGGAACCAGTTACAGGCAACAAGGTGCTTCCTAATTAAAGACAACATGCACAAAGACCAAGCATTTCTAATTAATAAACAATATTGAAATTGATAGTTAATGCAAATGTCTTGAAGAAAGAATTTCTAGAGTGTATATGATGGTATAAATAGTTTATTTGCTTTCTAGAAATTATAGATATTTACAGATATTTTGTATTTCTAAGCACTGTTTGACTTTGAATTTTTGAACCAAGGTAAAACTAACCAGAAGAGATGTATTCATACTTTTCCTCTTGGGTAATTTGATAAGAAGAAGCAGGAGGGTTGGTGTGTTTCTCAGGTACGGTCTCTGAAGTTTTGAGCTCACAGCTCAAGCTGATCAACCCATGGAGTCTCTGAGGCTGCAGGTTCTGTGTGATGGGTCAGCTCAGAGCACAGATGAGGCAGATGTGTGTTCCTCCCTAATCACTCATAACTTATGTCAACCTAATTCATCTAGGTAATCTTCAGTTATCTGAGTTCTCTCTGATTTGATCTTTCTTTAATCTGTCACCAGGTTGGCTGCAGTGGATTACCATGGGTTTGCTGTCTGTTGAGAGCCAGCTGTGCAGGTCAAGCCATACAGATGTTGTTTCTTGGTACCTTCTGTTCCTGGCTTTTCCTTTTTACTGAGGCAGAAATATTATTTCCATGACCTTCCTCAGACTATCTAATATTTCTTCTTACCCTAGTTGCTAATTGCACTTGTGTTGATTTACATATCTTTGTGTGCTTCTGCTTTGTCCTTGTCTTTAGCTGTTTAAGCTATGCTTTGCTGTTTGGTTCCTCTTTATACTTCAATTTATTGAGAGCTGATTCAGCCGAGTGTCTCCTCTGTTCCATTTTCTTTTTCTGCTTTTGTCTTTGCTTCAGGATACTTTATTCCAATGCTTCTCATTTTCTCTTTCCTTTACAGGTATTCCTATAGAATGTTAACTGCCAGCTTCCTGAATTTATTCTGCTGATTCTTCCTGAAGAATTTTATTCTCTATGTCTTCTACATGAGATCCCCTAACCCTTCCTAGTCACTCTAATCCCCTGCCTACAACTTTCATGACTTCCCTGCTGGTGAAAAGCATATCTAAAAGAGCCTGTTTTCCAGATGTATTTTCTAAAATTTACCCACAACAACTGCTGGAGAATCTGGGGGAGATTCCCCAAACCCAACAGAGATGTATATGAGTAAATGAATGCAAGGACAGATCACAGTCCATTTTTTTAATGTATTTATGTATTAAAGGCAGTGTTAAATAGGAATTTGTAGTAAGCAATACTTGTAAACAGTATTTTTTTTTTTTTCATTCCATCCTAAACTGGTGTATGAATCAATGAATGATGCCCTAAAAGTGTCTGTTTCTTACCAGAAAGTACAAGGCAAGCTGTGGGTTGCTAGTTCATCATGTTATTTCTTTATTTTAGGAGATAAGGGACTAACCAATTTCCATGACAAGTATACAATTCACTGATAAAACTTTGCAAGCTTTTTTTGACCCTGACTTTTGTAATTCCTTTTGACCACAAGCATCTAGGAATCTTAGGAATTCCCAGCTTAAGAGTTGGAATGACACACATATGTCACTCATGTGCAACTCTTCTGGGGGAAGAGTCCCATTAACACCAAGCCTTGTGTTTTGCATGTCTCTGCTGTAGAGAAAGAAGAAATTTCATCCATCCAGTGCCAGGTTTGCTGAAGTGGTCCACTGATCCCCCTGTGTGTCGGTTCAGTGGTTGCAGTCCGTTTCTCAACTGGATTAGCCTGCAGAACTTCAAAATGAATAAAGTTTTATTCTCTGTGATCTTTTCATGGTCATGCTGCTATGTAAAACGATGTGGAAAACAAAGCATGGTGGTTACCTGCAGTTATCACCTTCTCAGCATTGCTGTCCATCTGGAAGAGAAGGTCAAGGCTTCACCAGGTTAATTGTTCTATTGTTCTCTGCTTTCTTCATTTACATCTGATTAATTTCCATGGCTGCTGGAGGTACTGATTGTCTTGTGCTCAACAGGTCCTTTGGGCTTACACAGGGCACGTTCAAGGGAAGGGAGAGCCAAAAGCCATTACGAGGTTAATCCCATGGCTGTTGTCAGTGTTGGAATAAGTCCCATTTGAATATAATTTCTTCTTACCACAAGGACTCACATCTTGGGAACAAACCCAAGTCCTGTCAGACTGTAAGACAATTGACTTTTCTGCTTACACTGTAATTAATGCTATAGAAATCTCAGAGAAGAAAGCAGAGAAAGCACAAAACATTCAAGTTTAGGACTAACCACCTTTCTTTCACTGCTTATCTCAAGGGATGTGAATCCATTAGAAATAAGGTTCTAGATGCCAAAATCAATAAAAATACAGACTTTAAGGTCTAGCCAAATTGTGGTTAAAGTTATTTCTCTGTGGATCGCACTCAGTCATAAATTTTAAGGCTGGACATTCTCCAAACTCTGTGGTTTCTTTGCAACAAGGGGTAAGATCCCAGTGATTAGATGGCTTACATTTCATTATTTTTTCTAACATATCCAGTTGAATGAAAATTAGAATTTCATAATTCTGTTTCTCTCTGATGGAAAAACAAAAAAGAACCGTAAACCTGTTGAAAAGGGACACAAGCACTCAAAACAGAGCAAAACAGTTTAGATTATATAAATCAGTATAGCTTAGAGGTTTGCATCATATATATGTGATGTGATCTTCAAGGATTTTCATCTTTGAAAATGATAGAAAAGAAAGACAGAAAAGAAGATAGAAAAGTGCTGTGGTTAATTGCTTTCAATGTAATTAAATTCACAGGAAATAATTTTATTTCAGTATGGATTGCGAGGAAAAGATGGGTCTTTTGGAGAACATAGGTCAAGCAAGACATTTAAAGCTTGTACTTTCGTAAAAAATATTGTGTGAAGTGCTTCTTCAGAGACATTTGCATGAAGAACTCATTTTAAAAAAAAATTACAAAACCCCAGCAGAAGTCATTAAATAAAAAAAATAAAGACAAAACCCCAGCAGAACTGTGTGCTTCCACAGCACAAGTAATCCTTTATGAAAGACTCTCCACAAAATTAAGTCGTATTAGATGCTACTGAAAAGCATAAGGAAGGCTTACAGTTACTTTAATTTTATTTTTTTTAATACACTGAGCCAGTAGAAGTAATTTATATTGTAAGCTTTGGAAGAATATAGTGAAGAGAAATACAGGTCTCTCTGTTAAGAAGTGTAGCAATTTAATGACAAAAATTTACAGATAATTCTAATATAAACTTTTATAACCAAATCATAACTGAAGTTATGTTGAACTTATGTTTAAAAGCCTAAAATACCTTGCTCAGAATTTTTTCAAAAATATTTCTTGACTTCTTACAATCCTTATATTGTATGAGAAAATGGCTTTTAAGGTAATCTAAAGATTTACTTTAAGGTAAAATGTCTTCAAGAATGCTAAGGTTTTACTCAGAAAATTGATCACTGCAATGCAGGGAGTACCTTTATGAGTACCCTTCTTATAAGCCTGAACTATTATACCTGTAAACATTTCTTAATATTTGCTGATGGCCACTGTTGTAGAAAGGACATTACATGAAATAGGTCTTGATCTGACCACTGTGGATTTCTGCCCAAGAGACCTCCTGATCCTGCTAAGGTCAGTGTTTAAATTCTCACCCAATTCAGATGAACCCTCAGAAAACCCTGGGATGACTTTTGGGGCATCTGTGCATTTGGGATACACTGAATGCCACAGGCACCACAAACAAGCAGCAGCATAACCTGTGTTTGCTTGACAAATTTGTAGGATGGTTCTGTTCTCTCCCATTTTAAAGAAAATTCAGGGGTGTCTCCTTTCCTTGCGAAATCACACCTGAGCTCACTGTACAGCTTGCTGTGAATTCCCCAAATACCACGGGGCCAAAACTGGTGTGACTGCAGAACCAACCTCCCCTGACCCTGTATGTGCCTGGGCTGTCCTCACCTTCCCTTGGCCTGTGCCTGGTCAGCAGCTCCACAACTTTTCCATGTTGCAGATATTCCATAGCTGTGACACTCACTCCGACAGAGGTTGGGCCAGAGCCTTCCCCACTGCCCACATCCCTTCTGCTTCAGAAAAATCACCTTAACTCAAACAGGTTGAGTTGAATTTGGATTCTCATGCCCAGCTCTGAACAGCCAGACTTCAGATGGATTAAGGAAGACCTTTTATTATACTTCCCTGTATCTCTGGTGGTATTATTTTCTCCATTTTTTTAGCCCCATAGTGATTTAAAAACTGGGGGAAAAAAGTCAAAGCTATTATTACACATATGCAAAGTATCTCCTTCAAAGTAGTTCAAATACTTCTGTATATTTGTCAAGTGCTTGACTGTTTTTAAAGAACTATTACAGCCTGGGAAATAATGGCTGTGTGTTTTTAAATATTTCATTCACTTGATAGTCTAGGAAGTAGTTTTTAGGTAAAATAACAGTATAAAGTTATTTTACTGTTAATATAGACTATAAAATACATTAAAATTAAATTGGACTAAATTATTTTGGGAACAAAAAGAGGAAGTAGACTTTTATTTTCAAGGGAGACCATTACAGACCCCAGCTTGATCCTGATTTTGAACTTACAGGACCATATGGAACTCCTTGTGAGGTGAAGCTACAGGTCATTTGACTAATTTTTTATTTTCATTTTCCAGGTGGACAAACCACAAGGCTTTTATGAAATAGGAAAGTCTTGAACAGCTAATCAGACCAAGGCTTTCTAAAGGAACCAATAATTTAGCTAAGTAATTTGGGAAATATTTGCTCTCCTAGGCTTCAAGAACTGCAGGTTTTGAGTTCCCCTCTTTCAGGAGCTCCCTTGAAGATATGTGTGAATACCATAAAACTGGTATCAGCCTCTTTGGTTTTGGTTCTAAGTTTGTATATCTCTATTACCGAGCAGATTGTAATACCCAGCTGATGCTGAGCCATTTTATTTTGTGAGGTGGAACAATACGAGTAGAGGATTCAGGAAAGCTGAACTGCTCTGTGATAGACTCACGCTGGATGATTTATGAGCGATGTGTGGGGTAAGATTTTAGAGAAATATAAATTATACCTGTTCATCATGTTAACTTCTTTTAATGTTTCCCACATGTTACTATGACAACATTCATGGGATATATATTTTAATTTCTGTTGCACAGAGGAAGTGTGTCAGGTCTGCACATTTCTCTTGATTTTATGGCTGAGTGCTGTGTCTAATACAGGTTGTAAATCTTCTTGGAAAAATATATAAGAGGGTTTTCATCAGAGTGGCTCTCCTGGCAATTCTGAAGCTTTTAATAAGCATAATTTAAATTTAAAAATAACATTTACACCCCATGTGATGTGGAGACTTCTAAAGTGGGGGAAGCAAATGCTGTGCAGAAAAGCAGGAGCTTCATGCTAACAATTGCTGAACGTGTTACATAGTTAAACACATTGTTAAAACTCTTACTTCAATAAAACTGTAAAAAATGTCTTGTGGCCAATATTTAATTTCCTGTTTTCCATATAGTGCGTACAGGATACTTTTAATTTTTTTTTATTTTATTTTTTTTTTATTTCTTGTGCAAAAAAATATATTTAAAAGCTCTTTATAGCTCTCTAAACACATTTTCCATAGGGTTTTCATGACAGTGAGATCTTTCTTTAAAAATTCGATGTAAAAACTATATGGAAATTTCTGAACTGGGTTAGACAGTCTCAGTTTCTGCACCACAAGCTGTTGTTCTACAAGGCAATTAGTTTGCATATGCATCTGAAACCAGTACTGAGAAAAGTGACAGTGAATTGTGCTGATAAGTGGTTTAATGGAATTATTCAGCAGGCCAAAACTCATTAATCACAGGGAACAGTCTCCCTGTGATACTTCAGTGTATAGTTAAACAAGACTCCATTTACTTATTTGCTTTCCAATGTAATTTTTTTTTAATCAGAGTGGGAACATTAACTGCAGAGATTCTAGTGAAAAGTAAAATCTACTCCAAATCACGAAGTTAGAGCTAAAACATAATTACCCATAAAGAATGAAAACTTTTAGTAATTTCCTGTAATTTCCCTGCCAAATTTAATTTTTGCCTTGCAGTACTGCTATAAAAAAGCATCTCTCCCATCTCAAATATACTGAGTGGGACTCCCTGTATCAAGGTGCCATTCTCACTTTTCCTGTTCTAACACACCTATGTTTATAAAGGAAAGGGTAAAATCCTCATCCTAATAGTCTTCTTCTTCCAGCCTATTTTAATATCACTCTCATCTTGTTCTTGTAGCTGCTGTAGCTTTTCCACTTGAACAGCTAATAGTAGAGTGGAATATCCATTTGTTTAGGACAAATGGCTGCAGCTGGTAATTTATATTCATTTATACTACTTTAGGAAGTTATACAGGCTTCTTTATACTGTTCTTCTTCTATTGGCTGTACTCATACCTTAAGTTTAAGCTTTCATGTTTTTCAGATTCTGAGCTGCCTAGGTGTGGAGTTTTGAGCTTCACATTCAGTGTTAGTGAGCTCTCTTCACAGAGTAGGTAGACAAAACAATTCCTTTTCTAGTCCTTTTCTAGCTTGATATCAAGGACAATTGTTACAAGTTTCAGGCCCAAAAGCATCAACAATGATGGACTGAAGAGAGAAAACAAGAAGGATGGGACTTCATAATCTGAAGCTGTAATTGGATAATTAAACCCAGTATGCAAATGGACCAAAATTTATAAAAGTGTAAGACTTTGTGACTGGTGATCCATTTTGTGACCATTTTGGGTCCATCTTGGGTGTAGTCCAGACCAGGCTCTTGTACTGCCCAAGGTGTGTATCCTTTAATAATCCTTTTAATAAACACCTACTTAATTCTGTCTAGCTTCTGTTCTAGGTCAGCCTTCTCAAGGCATCAGTTCTGCTATAATGGTACACAAGTATTTTGTGTGTGTTTGGTGCTCATGCTGTGCTTCACCTCTGGGCATACTGCTGCAGCTGAGTTCTGTTCAATGATAACTTTATCACTTCTTGCAAAGTTGTGGCATTTTTAAAAAGTGTGTCTCGGTGGAAATTTACCCCCTAGAAATTCCTGACAAATGTAGTTAGAAAATGGCTTTCTGAATCCCCCAGAACAGTCCCCACCTGAGCTTCCACCAGTGGGAAGTGCCGTAGTTTGAAGACAATCTGATGTTTCCCTGCTGCACCAGGAGCAGTGCAGAGGGTCCCCTGGGAAGCATGGGTGAGCTCCCACTCTCCAAGCACCCACTGCTGCTTGGAGAATGGCTGCTGTCAGCAGGAATAACAAATTCTGAGTGCAGCTAACTCACTGCCAAGCTGGGGCAGAGCTTTTATAAACTACAGTGCTTTAATTGTGATTCCTGGAAGTGCAGGCATGCTGCTAAACTTCCATTTCAGGCTCTGTGACCTGCCTGGGATCTCTTGTTTGACATGGACTGTTAGGAAAGTCCCTTCCTGGAGTCCACCAGAGTACCAGCAGAAACCTGTGTCTCGTTTCTTCACAATGTCAGCTGCTGGGACATGCTTTCATTGTCCTCTGCAGCAACAGTGTGACAGTATAAATCATTCCATGGCCTTCCTTTTAGCTTATGTTTTGCCTGTTTGGATTGTTGCAGATGTTCCAAATTCATCCTGGACTTTGAGATGTTTTTTCCTCTCGTTTGGGAAGTTATACAGGCTTCTTTATACTGTTCTTCTTCATTTGGTTGTACCAGATAAATTGACAAGACAAGATGGGAGAAAACTTTGCCCAGAATTTCACAGTTTCTACATAAGAATATAGATATTAATTTCCCATGTGATTTTCAGTCCAGGTGTACCAGGCTCACATATGTACAACCCCTTTGCCTGAAAACCCAGACCCAAATTGCAAGTATATGCCAAAGCACAAAGGGCAGATTTCAGTGGGAGAACTGGAGTCAGTTCTGCTAATCCTGCCTGTAGAGAACTTTTATAGACATAGCTGGAAAGGGAACAATATTTTGTTAGGGCTGTTTCACCACTTGTGTTGTGAGGAAACACTGGGGATAAGTTTGTACATATATCCTAATGGAGTTGCTGCAAAAAACAGTGGTGCTTTTACCTGTGTTAAATGGTGTAGGAATAAAAACATGAAATGAATGAACATGCTGATGTGTATTTTCCCTGAAGAATATGTAGAAATTGTAAAGGGCTACATTGTAACATATATTTCTGTTTTTTCTAAGGGATCATTCAAACGTATGATATTACTGCTAAGCATTTCTCAGATGTGCTTAGAGCATATCAAACAGCTTACATTTGGCAGAGAAATAAGAACAGGGAGAAGTAAACTTCAGTCATTTTGTCATATTGTCCGTGGTGGAAAGAGAGTTTCTAAAGCATGTAAGAGATTTTGGTAAAACAATTCACTGGAAATCTGTTGTAATAATTCCCTGTCCCTCATTTGACATGGGGGTGCAAGGAGAGACCTAGAAACTTGCATTGTTGGTATTTCAGAAGGCACATGTTCCTTTATGGCATGGTGGTAGGGAAACAAAGGCACAGTCTTAGCAAAGATAATTGCCTTTGTGAGGTTCCATGTATTAGTGTCAAGTGTAGTTTAGCTATCCTAAACAGCTTGTTTAGCTCTCCTGCTTAGCACTGTAGCCACACCAAGCTAAATGCATGTCTCCCTTTCCTGGTTCTGCAGCCCAGACCTAGGTGCCACTGATATTTGTAGAGGAAGCCAGCTGTAAATTCCAGGTACAAAACTTTCTAAGGCACAGTATGAATATTTTTGTTCAGAACATGCTTAAATTCAAAGAAACAGAAAATGCACTGTATGCATTTGTCTCTGACACTGAAAATTGCATACAATGTGGGAAAATGAAGGACCTAGTCTACAACTGAGAACGAATTTAGGCATGGGGAAGAAATACAAAGTAATAAAATCAAAATAATGGTCCCAAAGCAAAGAGTTCCTTGCTTTTGTAGACAGGGTATGGATTACTGTAAGAGATGATAGGTAAGTACCCCACAGAGACAGAAGGAAAGTAGAAAATAATGAATTTACTGCAGTGACATTATCTGCCACGTATCCATTGCTGGTGGACTCTGATCAGGTTTGCAATTGTGAACAAAAAATGGTACAAAAGTCGGAAGGCTGTGTTTGTGACAAATAATTAGCATCTTACTGAAATGGACTTACCATTGTTTGAAATAATTTTGTGGCTAAGAACATTGTAAAAGTGCACAGGAAATGTACGTGCCTCTCAAGGATGTGTTTGACAGTAGTGTTTTTAGGCTTGATGCTGTAATTTTTCAGGTCCATGAGTGAAGCAAATTGATTTGTAATGTGATGCCGTCATCAGAGCCATCAACACATTTACACCATACGACTTTTCCCCAGCTGATAGCACTGTAACTTATGGTGGATTTTGGCTGAACTCAACGCAGAAAAGAAGACAAAGGTTGGAAAGCAAATGGAAAGGAGTCCAACATAATGAAAACACATCTGCATCCAAGTTTGGATGCTGAGCTGAAGTATAAGGAGAATAAAAAAAGCCCACGTGTATCTTGACAGTAACTTTGAGAGTTGTGTTCCAGGAGCCTTAGTGTGACTTCTGATTGAAGGAACCTTAGCATTAAGATCTGCATAGGAGTAGCCAAGTAGCTTTCATTTTTTTTCCTGCTAATATTTGTTGGCTTAACTAAGATCTCCCTGAATTTTATCTGTCCCGCTTTCACAGCAGAATCAAGTATCTATGTTGATGTCATAGCTGGGAAATTAATTGTCTAAAACAGTCTCAGTAG
Organism: Parus major; assembly: GCF_001522545.3. Taxonomy (NCBI): domain Eukaryota; kingdom Metazoa; phylum Chordata; class Aves; order Passeriformes; family Paridae; genus Parus; species Parus major. The sequence goes on from NC_031769.1 coordinate 138,367,084, forward strand.
ATTCAGTTGGTGGGCAGATGTCTTAACTGACCAACAGACATGAAAGAGGTTGTCCATCTGTCCCCTGGATTATGGATTAGGTGTCTCAATGAGACTGCCACTGGTAAATCCAATGCTTTTCCTGTACTTTGAGGTCAAAATCAGGGATTTGGATTTAGATGAATGACTCACTGTTTCTAAAATGCTTAGTTGTGCTTGACACTGATACACTGACCTGGTGGTACACACCCCAGAGGAGGAAGACTTCTATTCTTTGTTCAACCTTTAGAAGTTTACAAATGCAGATATCATCTAAATTCAGATGATCATCTTAGATATTCAGTCTTGCATAAGTCATACTGAAATGCTGCCAACAGCATCGGGTTCATGCCAAAGGCTCTTTGATTCCAGTCCTTTCTCCTCAGTTTTGTTCACCTAGCATTAAAAACAAGATAGAAGTTACTAAATGTCCAAGTGCTGCTCTCAGCAGTTGGCATTGGGATGGCACTGTTCACCATCTTTGTGGGTGGCATGGACAGTGGGATCCAGGGCACCCACAGCGAGTTTGCCATCCACACCAGGCCACCACCACCTGAGAGGTGAGCCTGTGCAAACTTCATGAAGTTCAAAGAGGCCAAGTGCAAGGTCCTGCACCTGGGCTGGGACAACCCCAAGTACAAATACAGGCGGGGTGGAGCATGGATTGAGAGCAGCTCTGATGAGAAGGACTTGGAGTGCTGGTGGATTAGAAGCACAGTATGGGCTGGCAGTGTGCTCCTGCAGTCCAGGCAGCCAGACTTGTCCTGGGGTGTGTCAAGAGCAGCATAAACAGCAGGTCAAGGGAGGGGATTCTGCCCCTCTCTCTGCCCTTGTGAGACTCCACCTGCAGTGCTGTATCCAGCTGTGGGGTCCCCAGCACAGGAAGGACCTTCTGGAGTGAGTCCAGAGAAAGTCCTGAGGATGATCAGAGAGCTGGAGCACCTCTCCTGTGAAGACAAGCTGAGAAACTTGGGACTATTCAGCCTGGAGAAGAGAAGGCTCCAGGGACACTTTTGAGCACCTTCCAGTCCCTAAAGAGGCCTACAAGGAAGATGGAGAGGGACTTTCTTCAGGGACATATAGTATTAAGGAGTAATGTCTTCACAATGAAAAAAAAAGTAGGTTTACATTAGATATTAGGAAGAAATTCTTAACCTTGAGGGTGATGAGTCACTGGAACAAGTTAACCAAAGAAGTTGTGGATGTCCCATCCCTCTCAGTGTACAAGACCAGGTTGGATGGGGCTTTTAATAACCTGGTCTAGTGGAAGGTGTCCATGCTTATGGCAGGGGAATTGGAATTAGGTGGTTCTTAAGGCCCTTTCCAATCCAAACCATTCTATGATAAATAAAATTTCTAAACCAAGTGCTCTAAGGCATCTGAGATCAATCTTATCTGAGTATTCCTGAGATATAGATTTGCTCCACATTTGCATTCACCTGAAAAAGAAATGGAAAGTCTTTCATATCTTCTTAATAATTTTGTAGATAGGATTATTTAACAGATTTCTGTAGTAATCAGAGTTCCTAATATCCTGTGACATCATTCTTTCTGTAAGAGATAGAGGGACCAAGTCTTTCATGGTGTGGACGTTAATACCAGTGTCTTCTTTAAAGAAAATGGCAAAAATACACCCAGATTTGACTCATAATGAGATGTAAATTCACCCTATTGAATTATTGCATGCTCAGGTATTTTTCTTTTTTTATTTGAGAAACTCCAGATGGAAGAATGCAGAGTTTGCAATGTTTCTAGTAAACTTGGTCAAGACTGTTGTGTTGTCTGATGTCTGGTGTCAAATTAAATGTCTGACATGTCTGATGGTGCTGGTATTGCCAATGTGAAGGTATTAGTCAGCTTGTGAGATGATTTTAGTTTAGTTCTTTCTTATGTCATAATTCCTAAATTATACTGACACACCATGGTGAGAGATACCTTAGAAACTCTCATGAAAGATTCATTTCATGTAGTTCAAACTTTGAGAAAACAAGAAATTATTTTTTCTGCCCTGTAGACTACAGAATTTTTTTGACACTGTGTATTCAAATTGCCAAATAACTGCACAGATGTATTACTACAAGTCATAATTTCTATTCAAAGGTATCCTGTTTCCTGTCCAAAGCACTGATGCAGAAACATGACTGTGAATGTCAACTAAATCAGATATGACACATATTATTGTCTAGGCAAGTGAGTCAGGCAGCTGTGATACTGTGAACTGATAGGTCCTGCCTCAGGCAGAGGGGAAATGTTGACACACCTGGATAGTCACATTTTATCAAGGACTCAAACCTGCAGTTTCATGCTCAGTTAGAAAATGGCATTTCTCATCTCAAAACTATTTGATTCTTTGGAAGATTAGGACCTGGGCTAGAGCTACATTACATCTGAGATTTAGTATATGCTTCTTTATATTCAGTATCCTTGAAAAAGACAGGCTACCAGGAGTTCAAGGTTGTTTTTGACTTTCGGGTCAACAGAGGCAAGCACGAGAAAGTAAGCAATAAAATTGTTATTAGCAAGTACCAACATTTTTGAAACCTAAACCAAACAAATAGCTCCATCTCTGCCTCTGGTCACTATCAGTAGAGAGGATGTAATTGCATTTTTTGATACAGTTCAGATATGATTACTAGCAGACAGTTTATCCAGTCTTCAGTTCAATTTTCTGCAGATGAGGAAACATAAAGTGGCTTTGTGCAGGGTCAGGTGTGGTCTGCAGGAGGAATATACTGAGGTGCCATGTCATGAAGTGCAGGTGATCTGCCCAGTAATCCTTTATGTCCTGGCACACAGCCAGAGCAGAAAAGGACCACAAGGGAACACCTTCAAGAGACTTCCAGATGGTTCTGCACAGGCAGCTTGGGCCCAGCTTGATTTATTTGCTTTGGCTGTGTGTAGATATAGCATTCAACTGAACTAGAACACAGTCAAAAACCTGGAGCACTGGGGAGCACAGTATAGAAACAAATACAGTTCTGCAATATGATTCTCTGTGCCTGTTTTTGTAACTGCTGTATGCTTGGTTATTCCATGACTTGGACATCTTGGATCCTTTTATGTATAACATAGAAATAAATATATATGGAAACATGTCAAATATATAAATAAATATCTTTTTATTTCCTACTCCTGGTGATGTATTAAGTATTGTCTGGCATTTTTTTCTGTGTATCAAATTCAAGGTTGTAGTAATTTCTCTTTTTCTTTCTATCACATTTGTTCTTTTATATTTCATAGCATGATTTTATTTAGATTTCGTCAAGGGTATTCAAAAAATCCAGCTCCAAAGTGATGTTAAGTTATAAACAAATAACTAAGAGTTTTCAACTCCAGATATAAGCTCTTGATACATTGTGCCTGAAATTGAAGACTGCCTTGGCACAGTAGCTGGGGAAATGTGAGCTCACATCTGGGCTGTTGCATGAGCATGTTTCTACAGCTCTGAAATAGCCCATTGATTCTGATATTGGAGAGGAATTATAGAGAGCCACTGACTGACACACAGATATGGACACTGTTCTTCACTGTCCCCTGAGAGCATTTCAAAAGTAGAAGAATGTTATTTCAGTTTCTGTGAGTTTGCAATGAATAGGAGTAGTTAGCATCTTCCAGAAAACCTGTAAAATTCTCAGATCGTGCTTGGCCAGAGCAGGATTTGGGCAGTATTCCTTCATGGTGTCCCTTGTTCTTTATCTTTTGTATCCAACACCGAGCAAAAAAGAGCCATTAGGAGTGAAGTGCTCCCTGGAAAGCAGATTTCACTCCAATGAGGCAGGATTAAAGAAGATGGTGTAGAGATCTACCCAGCAATAGGAATGTTTTAGTGATGGGTCTGTAACTGCATGACTGAACATGCACTTTATCAATTCAGAGTGACATCAGCTCTGATGGGATTTTGTTGGGCCTAGAGGGAAAGTGCTAGGTCTCAAGAAATACTTTCCCACAAAATATTTTCTTAGTTAAGCAATAGGTTCAAAATTAGATTTGAAAGCAATTTTCTCTTTTTATGATATGTGATATGCCTTTTTTTTCCCATGAAATTAAATTAATGATCCAAGCCTTGAGAACAACCTGTCCCCAAGAATCAGTTTGGTTAGAGCAAACGCCACTTCAAAATTACTGGGTGGACCACTTCAAAAAAGTGCATTCAGTGTGACTGGTAAAATATTTCAGGCTACTTCTCATGGCAACTCTATAGTTCTTAGAATGGTTTCAATTATACATAATGAGTCATGGCTTGCCTATGGGGAGAATGAAGCTGGCTTCAGACTCCTGAGTATAACAAGGATGAGGGGCTGGGGCCAGCCACTCCTGCCAGGGAGACAGGAGGGTCTAACAGCATTGCTGTTCCTGCTGCTGCTGGGTGGGTGACAGAAATGACAGCAGTGCCTCTGGAGTGTCAGCTGCCTGTATGTGCAGAAGCAGCCACCATCCTGCACAGCCTGGTGAGGCCCTTACTCTCATCCTGGTCTGCCAGACCGAGTGACAGAAGGCTCCAAGTGATGAACAAACAGTGCTTGTGAGAGAGTTAGAAATCAAAACTCTGAGTTTAAAGGCTGCTAGCAGTCTACCTGCTCTCCAAGAGGACACTTGGACAAAGAGGTTTGAGTGGGAAATGGATTAAAATAAGAGAGCACTGAGTGCCTAACCCTGGTACTTGGTGCTGTTCCCAGAGCTGTGCAGAGGAAGCCAGTCAGCCCTGAGTGGCAGACTGGGGTCACAGCCACACAACGAGATTAATGTGTTTCCTTGCAGAAAAGTGTTATGAGGCCATTTCTGTTCATAGGTCACCACCTATGGTGGACTGTGGCTTTCAGATAACTGAACTTCTATCACATCTTGATGAGATCTGACAGCATTTTGAGGAAAGAGATCTGCTTGCTTCTCTCCATTCTGTGTAACACCAAATATCCTTCTTGATCACCAAAAGCAACAGCTCCTCTGCTATTAAGGACTGACTCTGAAATCTTCAGAACATGAATTTTTAGTGTATGCTCCCAGAGAGAAGAAAAGGAATTGACTATTCAGAATCAGGATCACAGAATCACAGAACAGGCTGAGTTGGAAGGGACCCATCAGAAAAATGTTGCAGTCCAGTATAATGGCTTTATTAAAATCACATACATACTATCTCATAGACTACATGATGTTTAAAAATATCCTGTCACTCATAAAGTCTTAAAACTCAAGATTGTTCCATTTACAGGCCTGTTAAGGATTACAAGCCAATATGGCCAATGCATTAATTCACTATGAGGCTTTGCTACAATAATTCATCATTATCAGGCAGAGAAATGGAAAGCCAGCATGACATTTAATGGCACATAGAGAATGAAATCTGGAAACTGCTGCAACTTTTTACAAGTCAAGTAGAATAAATCATTAATCAAAAAGAGCATAAAATGCAAATGATAAATGGTTATGCAAGAAAGAAAACCACAGGCATCACTACAATATCCTTCACACTTCTATTCTTCTAGCAAAATAACCCCAAACTGACAATTACTGCAGTTAGCAAAACTGCTGTTAGGACTGTTACCATTAAACAGATCTAAAATGACTCAAGTCCTAGGGAGAGGGATAGGTAATGAGACCTTTATTTTTCTTCGTTGACTGATAAATAACAGCAACAAAAAAAGTCCAGGAAGATTTTTGCAGCAAGTATTAGGGATGGGGACCTCTTAGCAGGAAGAAAATGAGCACTGCAGGGCTATGAACCTTGGCTTTGGAAAGGGCTGGAGTTATACTAAAGTGGAAGGCAAGAAGTCCTGGTAGTAGGAGTGCCCTCTCTGTCCCATAGGACATACATAGATATACACATATATACACAAATGTATTTTGCTTGTGCCCACACTGGACTGTCCCTCACTGTCTGTCACAGAATCACAGAATATGGTTAGTTAAAAAGGATCACCAAGATCCTGTACAAGACTCCTGGTCTTGTACAGGGCCATCCCCAAGAGACACACCCTGTGTCCAAGAATATTGTCCTAATGCTTCTTGAACTTTGTCAGGCTTGGTGCTGTGACCACTTCCCTGGGGAACCTGTTCCAGTGTCCAGCCATACTGTGACTTATTCTTAAAAAGATTTGTCTCATTTGTGCTCCCCAGCATAGCCTGGTTTTGCATGTAAGGTTGTAAGAAATGGGATTTTCATGAGTCTGTATCACAACCAGGCAGCAGGGTCTGGCCAAAGTCCCTTGCTTGGGTGTAACAACTTAGGTTCATCCAGGAGTAGAATTCTCATGGATGCTGACAAATGCAGGGTGGGAATTGCCCTGTCAGGACACAGATATAATTTTCAGAGGCTGCAACACCTTGAGATCAGTCCTTCACAAATTGCCTTGATTCTGTCATGTCATTTTGTGGCAAGAGATACTAGAAAGGCATCTTCTGCAGCCAATGCATTTGTGGCTTTTTGAGCTGCCTTTTGACAAGTGCAAGTGTGTGCCAAGAGAGCATAGTGGGTGACTAAACTGGAGAGATTTGAGCCACAAGCAGACAAGTGATATCCAATGCCTTGAGCCCATAATGTATCTTGGAAACTTGTTGAAAAACTTTGTAACAATCAAGGCCAGGAAGCCTGATTGGAAATTTGATGAGGGACAGAGAATTTCAAAGCAATATTGAAAGTGTATATGATTTTGAAAGCCCTTAGAAAAATACGCTGTTACTTAATAAATTATTCACACTCTAATATTCTGAACTCACTGCAAACAGTTTCATCTACACTCGATTCACTTGGGTCAGATGAGTGGTGTGAATACTACTGCATTAGTCTTACTGTGCTTTTATCTAATAGCTTGCTTTAGGAAATATAAATAAATATTATTATCAACCTAAACATCAAAGAAAGTGCAATAACTTGCTGTCTGCAGCTGTTTTGTGTGCTTTTGTTTCTGGACTGACAGCAAAAGCTGATTTTTCACACTATTGTTTAGGTGCTTCACCAAATATTTTAATACGGAGGGAGGATTCCTAGGCTGCAGCTGTAGTGAAAATGAGGCAGTGTCAAGAGGGGGAGGATGAGCTGGAGGAAGGTTGAGCATGCTGGTACACCTCAGGGAAGCAAGCTGGTACACAGGTAGGCTGATGTGCCCCTCTGAGAACTTGAATTTTGAGCATTCTTAATGTGCAGTAACTTTGTTAAATCCTGATAGGAGAGATCTGGGTGCAAGTCCTTGATATCCACAACTGACCAGCACTGACTCTGAATTCATTGTTCATGTGTCTTCACCTGTTCATTTCTTTTCATTGTAAATCTCTGGAAATGCTGCAGGATTTGCCACATACATCAGAATAACTTCTCACAATTGCTCCTTAATTGACTCCAGATCCAATGTTAATGTTTGCCTTATCTTCTGCAGTAATGCTGGCCACGAGAAAAGGTAATTCCAACAGGGCATGGACCCAGTGTTTCTTTCCAAGGATCCATATAGGATTCTCAAACCCATTTACCTTTTCTTTGTGGAGACACTGTTATTTTTCCCCCTTGATATCAAATACACAACACTTTGTGTTGATGTGTCAAATCCATTTGAAATCATAAAATATGGAACCAGGAGAACTCCTCTTATCTGGTATATAGCTATATATTGCACATAGTTGTAACTTTTTTCATGTATTATTAGGATAAAGAAGAGTGAGTAGAAAATTCATGGTTTGTCCAGGAGATGTCTCCCTCTTCCTAAAATATGCCCAAACCATTTGTGTTTCCTGGGATTTATCTTGCATCTCAGATGTTGGCTTCCCCAGCCTGCAGTTGTGCAAAAGGCAGTGAGCAGTCCGACCGCTGCGAATGCTGTGCTCTGCTGTGGGCTTTGGCTGCTGTTTCCAGTGCAAACGCCTCATTTTTAGGTCAATGTTTTTGAAAACCATGGGAGCTGAACAAACATTTGTGCTGCAGTCTTGTTTTTTCTCAGGCACTTCAAACTTACATGAAAGGGTAACTTGCTTCATTTCTACAACCAAGCAATTTATCGTACCCTTCTGTCACCAAACAACACACAGGGATATCAGTGGAGTTGAGGGGTGCATGTAGCTCATGGGAGCCTGAATGTGTGCCATTGTTCTGCCACAACATGAAGAATACAGTACAAACACTAAATGCTTCAATATTCTCATTGAAACACTTTACAAGGAATAAAATCCACATCCTTTTAACTATTTTCAGTTCTATTGCACAGAATATGCAGAATAGCAGATACTCCTATGACTCCAATAAATATTAATTTTGATAATGACAGACATGATAAAAGAACTCACACTTTCAGAAATTCCTGTTTTAGCAATACACAGGGCAGCCAAAATATTTGCAGTCATAAGTTCTTTGGATCTACTGGTTTTTATTCTTACCACTGTAGTAGCTTTACCTTGTGCTTTATGATAGCAGATGAACCAAACTTCTTTTGAAGAAGAAGTCTTGAGAAGACAGGCACAGGAATCTCTTTTTATCTAAGCAGAAAGAGCTGACAGCCTGGTCAGAAAAATGATTTTATTAACTGGTAATTTTTCATAAGTTGCACTGACTTACTGATGATCTTCACCGGGAATTAAAGGAATTATGACAGCAATTTTTTTTTCTTATGGTAGAGATAATGAAATATATATGAAATTTTAGTCTGATGAATAAGTCATGTGACTTTCAGATGCTTTAGAGGAAAAATAATTGGATTTATATGAGTATTTACTGACTACTGTCATTGGAGAATGAAATACTGGCGAGCACATTGGTCCCAGGTGAATCTGTGTACTTGGAGATTGGCTGTGTGGCCAGGTTTGTGAAGACCAAGAAAGGGAAAGGAAATGGGGATGTCTTAGGGGAGTTACTCTGCTTTGGGAGAGAAACAAACAGCTGAGCATACACATTTCCCCTAAAATTCCTCAAGAAAAGAAAAGGGGTAGCATGATGAAAAAAAAAAAAATAAGGATAAAGAGGCAAGGTTGGTCTTTGTCAAAAAAAATCAGTCTATTCACATTTCAGTATGAATTTAGTTTGGAGGAACTTCTAGGTGTCATTTGATGTCTCTGGAGGCAGGAGCTGTCCTGTGGCAAGTCTGGGAGCAATATTTCTGCTTGCAAGAGTGGCAGGGCTGAGGAGGAAGAAAGAAGAAGTTTTACATAGGCTTCTTAAGCTCAAGACATCAGGTCCAAATGCTGTTCCCTACTGTTTGTTCTTCATTACATTATTCCCCTTGAGGACTGAGAAGTTCCTTAAGGACTTAACCTGAGTTAACTAAAAGGAGCTGCGTGTAAAGTTTCAGAGGTTGGCTCTTAGGGTCTTAATGTGCTAAAGAAGATATAATTTCCCCCACACTTTTAAGGAGCTCTTTTTAATTCTAACAGCAGAAACTTTCTACTTTGCCTTTAAAATGGCATCAAGCAGCAAAAATACTACAGGGTAATTAAGAGACCTGCTGAATATTGTGTTTCTTGGACACTGTGAATAAGAGCAGAGTGTCCTGTGTGCTATGGAAATGTTCCTATTACTCAGTTGGCTGACATGGAAGCTCTCATTTGTTGGTGTTTTTGTTTTTGTGTTCTGCTTTGCAGCTGCATTCCCCCCAGGAAGACATGTGGGTGCTTCTGCTGACTCAGTCCTAGCCAGAGTCCCCTGAATGTGCTGGGGCCACCTGATTCTTGGAGAGCCTGGAAGTAATTTTCAGCCTACTATGTTTCATTTTGAAGTGTAGTCAAAAGGCACAGCCAGATGGAGTGGTCTGTTGTCCTGGAGAAAAGAAAATCTCAAAATGGAACTTTTATTTAAAAAGAAAAAATAAAAATAAATTAAAAAGAGTGAGGGAGAGAAAACTAGGAAAGGAGGGGAGGTTAAATTTAGAACATCCATAGAAAAGCAAAAACTGTATCTAAATGCCAAATGCCAGAGTTATGTGAATCGCTGGAAGGACTGGATTAAAGGCTTGAACTTTTGTGTGGAGTTTTGGGGGTCAAAGACATATTTCTTCATGCCACTCCCCCTGTCAGCCTGAACCCATCTGCCTTTCTACAGGAAGTGCCTTGAAAATTCCTCATTATCCTTTCCTAAACTGCTCTCCCTCTCCTCTAGCACCACACTCAAGCCACAGTCTTGAAACTTCTGCCCGTAGTATGTTAATCAACCTCTTGGATTTGAAGGCCAGGACACCCCTTAAGGACCAGTAAGGACAGAAGGGTCCAGGCTGTTCTGAATGGATCATTCTTTGAATACCTGTCTGCCCTCACCAAAACCTAGATTTAAAACATTACACATGTGGTATAATTACACATTACATAAGAAGCCTTGTTATTTGTAGCAGGTGTTCTCCTTGCTGTTAAAATATATCCATTCTATTTGAAAACTCGTCTGTAAGTGGTTTCCAACCTGCCACAAGTAGATGTTTTCATCTTTGTTTCAGAGCTGAAGAAAAGAGTAAGCTGAAAAGGTAGACACTTTTCCTACACCCATGTCAACTTTTCTGCCTGAGACATTACCAGTTTCATTTTGTTCAGGAAGAGAGCTCTTTAGAGATGGGGATGAACTGAACTCAAAGACATGCTGTGACCCCTGAGTGACATGGCCCAGTGCAATGTCACACATAAATACCCCAGACAACTCTGAATTACCTACCAGCCAATTTACCAGAGCATTATTACTCTACAAACACGATGCTGTTTCACCTAAGCTCCTGCCCATAGAGTTTCCCCAGGTAAGCTGATCTTAGAGCCCACTGCCTCCTGGCTGTGCTGTCAGGGGGAGCTGGGCAGGGAGCTGTGTGGAGGGGTACCTGGGGTGCTGCACACAAGACAGAGTGCAGAGAGGGGGTGTTGCCTTGGAGCTTGCCAGAAGGAGCAGTCGGGGAAACATCTGGAAAGCAGGAGGAGCAATAGGGTCTGTTCTAGGACACAGACACTGCTCACACTGCTTACATTGACAGCATTCAGACAGTCTCTAAAAAGGACATCTTTTCAGCAGTGAAAAGCCTGCCTAAGTGAATAGTGGGGGATGGGGGGGTTAATTTTGTTTTTTTCTCTTGTGTAACTGAATTTTGAACTCATTGTAAATATATGTTTACTAAAGCCTGTCTTCTAAAAGAATGATTTATCCATATTAAACTTCCTCCAGTGGTTAGCCAACAGGTCTAATTTGGCTACATATATTTACAGACACTCTTAATGTTTATCTTACAGAGCTATATGTTTGCAGATCTTATTTTACTGTCTAATAGCACTGGATCTTATCCATCTCTCTCGTCATATCATTTTTACCCTGAAAAGCTTACTGTATGAATTCCAAATTCCTAATTTCATCCTGATGTAGTCATTGCAATGCTTCTGCTTGGAGAACAATGGGAGAGTGAGTAAAATTTCAGTATGACTCCTGAATGTTTGTATTAGTGACTTCTGTAGTTTTTCCTCACATTTTTATCAGCATGGATTACAAGCCTCTGCATACTTCTTATGCTGTGTTGAAACCTAGACAAATGATGAAGTTACCAGGTCTAAACAAGTTACTACAGGTCAGCTGAGAAGTCATAACTCTTGTGTATATAGCACAAATTACTATGAAGTTACGTGATGCTGATAAAAGCTTTTATCAAATTATTTTGTGTATGACAAGCCTGCACATGCACATCTAAGTGGTTTCCTTTGGTGTCATTTGCAATGACCTGTACATCACTGCAAAGGGGCAGCACACCTGAGCTCCATCTTTGTGTAAAATGTAAGATTATCTCAGTTTCTGCACTGGGTCCACTGAAGTGTTTGGCTATATTCTTTAAGTGACATGAAGGAACCACTAGACAGAAGATTTGCTGTAGCTGTTTTACATGCTGATTTGCAGCCTGCTGTGCAGGTACCCTGTTTCTGGATGCTCTAATAAAGATGCATTGGTGGGGTTTTCTTTTACCTGTTTGCTTAGTCTGCCCATACCAGTGGAAACCCTTCAGGAGAAGGGCCAAGAACCTTCTGAGACAAATAGATTGTGAGGAGGAAATTTTCTTAGGGACAGGAAGGGGATTGTGCCACTCTTATCCAAACTAAAATAACAGCAAAAAATTATGGGGTGCAGAGCACAGATGAGTAAAGGGACATGCAGGGACACAGTGAACAATAAAGGTTGCCTTTCATATTATTTATTTAACAAATTATCTAGAAATTCTGAGTTTTATTAATATATTAATAATTAATTAATAATAACCTTACTTCTGAACCTTATTTACCAATTTAAATTTTCTTTTTGCTAGCAATATCTTACAGTGGACACTGGGAATGTTTGAATCTTCAGTGAGTTAATCTAACACCTTTTCTTCAGCAACATATATTCCTAGTGCAGATATCCCTCTGTGTTCCCTCTGTACTTAAATGAGATTTCACTGCAAATAAAGACACCTTTTGGCACAGGACCTTGACCTGCATTGGAAGGAAGGCAAGAGTTGGTGGAGTGGCTGATGAGCTCCTTAAAGTTTATTGTTTGGCTCCTGAGAGCTGTTTGTTTTGTACTTCCCATGTACTGAAGGAATGTGATAGCTGAGAAATGGACTCCAAGGATCCCTCAGGCACATCTGACCGAGCACTTCCCAAACTGACACTTCTGAACCTTCCCTTGCAGAAAGCAGTGGTGGAGCATGAAGGTGTGGAAAGCAGCTTTAAACCTGGAGAAATACCTCTGGCCTGGAGAAACAGGAAGATGAGGACTGTGCAGGGGCATCTGTCCTCTAGGGCCTGAGTGATGCTTGGAATTGCACTCTAACCAGGGTTGTCTGTGCTTCAAACTCATCATTGTGCTGTCATCCTCTGTTACAGTGGCCAGAATGACACCAACACTCCAGCCTGGAAGTGACAAGAACACCTTGTAGCCTGGTGCACAAAGTGAAAGAGGTCCTCATTTCCCTCCTTCTCCCTCTGCATCCGTAATAAAATCTGACTGTAGTAAATAATTATGTGAATTCTGTTTGGAAACTAGTAACGGGGTGAAGGTAGAGCCCACATCAGTTCCCTTACTTACTGTGTGCCACTGTTTATCTTGCTGATTTATATTATCAGAAATATAATTTCTCTCATATTTAGTGTTGACCTTTCCATCAAGCCATTCCTTGTTTGAGCACACCAGTTTTATGCCACTGTCAGCTAGCTGACATAAACAGTTTGGCCAATATGAAACTCTTGTAAAGTCACAGAGGATCACACCATGTCTTATGTGAAGAAAAAGTCCATTTTCCTTGTTTCTCTAGTACTACAAAATTACTATTTCTTCAGAGCAATAGCTAGTTCTATGACCAGCTGTAAACAATTACTAAGCTGCCTGTCTTGATGATTTATAGCTCAGTTATAAAAGGGTGTACTTCTGCCAGACTGCTTGCTAAGCCCAGAGGAAGACCCTGAGTTAATGATGATGACGCTATTTTATCACCTGCTGTGAACTAATTCTAGGAACTAGTCGGATTTTTCTGAGGAAATTGCTTTGCAATGTGAAATCAATAAAGTCAATACTCTTTTCCTTTTTTCCCCTCTGTGTGTGGGAATAGACCAATATGTAGATGTGATTTTGGGAGAAAAGGTGCTTGTTTTTGGGATGAAATTTCTGGTCCAAACCAGAGATGACTGTAACATAAGGACAATAGGACAGAGCATGGTCCAGTGAAGATAGGACCCTTGGGGAAAATATGAGAAATTGAAGAAAGTTCATGTTTTGAATTTGTTGCTAATTTAAATCCAGTGTGAATTCCTTTGTAACCTGCTATTTGGGCAGATATTTATGTTCTCATTAATCACTGTAGAAGATCTTGGTTTTATCATATTGCTGAATGCATGCATTTTTTTATTAAAAATTTCACTAGTTTTTCAAAGGGGTTAAATTACTTCCTATAGAAATATAATCAGATAGAAAATCAGATGACTCCTAGATTTTATTTTGTCTTGGTGTCTCTTAAGGGTTAAAAATTCAATGGTAAACAAACTGTGAAATGTTAGTAGTTATTCAATTACTTCTTTTTAAAGCTACGTGTATCAAGCACCCTGGAGCTTTTGTTTGTGATAGCTGTTTTGTGTGATCATCTGTTATTAATTACAGTATTGTTGGTCAACTGGCTGTTCCAGCGATTAGTGGTATTGTTACAAAAGTATGTACACTCCCTTAGTACGTGGGTGGTGGTGGCAGTTGTGCTGATATCAATCCTGTCTTTTTCGCAGGACAGAGCTTAAGGTCTTGCTTGGTTCCTGCTTTTCTACCAGATCCCCATTCTTTTTACTTTCCTTTTGGAATAGATTGCAACTTTACACTGACATAGGAATGGATCTTGTGGATGCATATGGATTTTCACCTCCTATAACAAATGCACAGTGCTCAGAACAATAAGATACACATGCTACATAGACATATCAGGAAAATTTATGTTACATCTTATTAATTGACAATTTTTTGTGTGAATACTCTCTAAAATGTAAAATAACACAGTAGCAAATTAGATTGCCTCCAAAAGAAAAATTAAGCCTGTCATTTTTATATTAGATGGTAAATAAAGGTTTTGTGAACCTCATTTCAGAAGGAATTCAGCTGTTGGTATGGAATTTCTGTGCTTCTGTATCATGTTTGTGTACTGTGTTTTCAAATACTTGTGTTTTAAGACTTATATTAGAGAGACTTATGAGTTCTTTCTTTGTTTTGTTTGCTTTTTAATGACACTGGCATTTAAAATTGGTGATTTCTCATGCTGGACAGTGTAACATGAAACCAGAACCACTTCTACTGATGAGAGCTGCCAGTACAATAGACATACAGCTATTAACTGTGAAAATGCTACTGCCATACTACTGCTCTGATTAACAAGGGTGATGGCAAAAAGACATTTCTGGGAAAGCTTTATGTGCTTCAGACTCTGAGGGTTGGTAGGAGCTTTGGAGAGGGATAGGTTTTTGTACAGGGAGCCTTTACTTTGTGGCAGAGATGGGCGCAGCAAACATAATCCTCCCATACACAGACAACTTCACAAAAGAATTCCCTTTACCCTATTGCTTTACAGCAAGTTCCACAGGCAAACTGGTTCTTACTGCATCAGTTTAGCTAAAATACTGCTTTGGACAATCATATCCTACAAAATAGAGTCAATTAATTAATCTGTATCTAACCTGTTTAACAATCCTTGGTGATTCTAATGTTTACAACAAACACCTTTAGTATGTTCCAGCTACAGCTGCCAAAGAAAGTCAAGACTGCTCATTAATTTTTAAACTTGATCCATTATCCTTTGTCAATTATAATAATGCAGTGATGTAAACCAGCATAATGTTAACTATACTGGCCAAGAAATTCTCTCTTGGATTTTTCATTGAATTTGTGTGATGGGACTGGATGAAACTTGCTTAGTAGTCCTGTACCTTTTCATTCAGTGTGACAACATAAAGTAGAAAAATACCTTCATCCAATAGCAGTAAGAGCAATAATTATCTTTGTCCAAAACACAGAGCTAGAGCTAAAAGTTCAGTTGCAGTCTTTCTGAAAGACATCTGCCATTTTTTGCCATGTTCCAGAGATGCGTTATAGAGCCAGTCTGAGTAAAGTTGAAGGCCAGGGAAAGCAATCCTTCCTGTGAATCACTGGAGCTGCCAGGATGAGAGGGGGTACAGCCAGAGAGAATAAGTTGCTACACAGACACCCATGGGCAAAGCATTTGCTAAACTAGTTTACTGGGATCTTTGTACAGGGTAACATTCACCAAATGAGTCAAATCTGTTGAACAGGAAGGCCCTTCCATGCCTAGATGAAGAAGAAAGTCTCTGCTGGGAGGGTCCTTGCAAGGGTATCCTCAGCTAGACAGAGTGAGATTCTCTGCCCCTCTTTTGCTCCACACATGCTGGGCTACAGAGAAATGTGGCATATCCTGAGTTGGAAGGACCTACAAGGATAATTGAAGTCCAAATCCCAGCCCTGCACAGGATAGCCCCAAGAATCGCACCACCTGTCCAAGAGCACTGCCCAAACTTTACTTGAACTCTGTCAGGTTTGGTGCTGTGACCACTTCCCTGGGGAGCCTTTCTGCACCTGCAGGAATGGTTTCTATTGACTATTTACAAATATCTGTATACACTCAATTCTACAGCAGGATTTTCCTGGAGGAGTCCCTCAGCCTGGCCAGATTTCCCATCCTGGATGCTAACACATTGCAGCACATGAGTAGTGCATGTCAGATGGTCTAAACACAGCAGGGACTGTCTGCTGAAATCTCTGACTGCCAAAAATTTCCACCTGGACACCTTCTGCAGAAATCACGCCAAGGGTTTGGTTTGAGGCTGGCAGAGACATCAATCATTGTGTCTCTGGTCAGTCCCTTATGTCACCTCTGCAGAAAGTATTTCTGGGACCATCCAGGGAACTAATGCCTAAGTGTGCATCCTGACACCAGCTGCAGCAAAACTGTCACTACAGGACAAACTTGAATTTCATCCTTAACTCATAAATTAAATTCAATAGTTCTTGCCACAAAGTGATAAACAAAAACCAAAGCAATAAACCCAGTTTGATAAAGCTGATGATCTTCTTCTGCAGATGTAAAAGATAGACCATATATATTGTCTGGATTCAAAAGGGGGAATTATGTGACTTCATTTGGCAGCTGTCTGGCCAGCTGAAAAATGTTTCCTGTGCTGAATATGCATAATATAATATGGTTCTTCGTTGATGTGCACTGAAAATAAGGAATACCAAGTAAAGTGCTTTGCACTTACAGTCCTGATTCTTGTTTGTACTAAAGCTCTTTTGTGTAAGTCTCGAAGTATACTGAGTATAATGAGCAAGTGCCCATTTTGCTGAAGATCTCCTTAACTGAATAGCTGTGAGTTTAAAGGAGGCTCAGGCACAAGAAGAAAACCAAGCTACCTCAATGTCTTCAGAGTTCTTGTTGTCCTTTGCTCCTAGATCAGGACATGTTCCTGTTCTGGGCAGGAGAAGACAGCTCCCCAGTGTCCTCACTAATGTGTGCTGTGTTGAAAGCAGGAAAAGTAAATGGAACAGCTGGTACTTTAAATTCATGCCTTCTAAATCACTTCACTGTGGTGATAACAGCACTATCAATATCCTCTTTCACTTGTCTTCTTCATAGTCCTTTTTATTTTAGTATTCACAGGTCCTTTTATGTCACGAGATTTCCCCAGCTGAAAGCACCACTGTTCAAGTATTTCAAGTGAAAAGGGAAATTTCTATTTTTATTTTAAGATTATGTTTCCGCTGTTGACATGGAATATATGTGGTAATGGAAGTGTTAAAGGGGATGTTTCCATCTCTGAAGTGATTCTGGATAGAAGAAAGAATTGTTATCACGTGCCGAAGGTTGGTGCCTTAGTTCAGGTCATGCAGAACTTGGATAGCATTTTGGGTACAGTGTTGGTTTTCTTTAGCTTTGGACCATTTATATCCATCTGGACTAGTGCTGTAAAATGCATTTTTCTAAAGTATAGCTTTGACCCCTCTTTCTGTCCTCTCTGCTGTAACTTCTCTGTCACATCAAATGCAATTTTTTCTTTGTTCTCAGAATTTTTCTTGGCCTAATCTCCATCACTTATCTGATTTTCAGTGCTGGGAAGGTGTCTTCTTTCTCTGATCAGCCCAGTTTGATTCATGTTCGTGCACTGTCACTTCACAGTCCCTGCTCTATCCATCTCCATCTAATCCCATGTCCTCTATTTAGCTTGTTAGAAGCTCTCCAGGGAGAAGCTCTTGTTTCTCTGTTGGCAGTTAATGCAGTTATGTACTGGATTCCTCTGGGGATCCCAGGCTCTTTGAAAATATAAATTAATAAAATATGAATTTGTAAATAGAGTCTTATGCAGAATGATGGGGAAGGGAGAGGAATTAAAGCAATACCCTGGGGCTTTCCACATTAACTGTTAGTGATGCCTAGCAGGAGCTGATCAGCAGAGAATTGGTGCTGTGGATCTGCTGCACAAGGTGTGTTCCAGCTGGGGGGCTGGTTCCAGATAGCTCTAGTCTGGCCCCACTGCCTGGAAGCTCATTAACAGCTGGAGCTCACCTTCTGCTTTTGTCTCATTTGGGGAGCACAGTGCTCTGAGTGCTCTGTGAAGTGAGACACGAGTGGTGTTGGGGGGCATTATGATAACACCAGACATGTCCCCCTGAGCTAAACCAAAGTGCAGGCACAGCCTCATTGTCAGAGTATCTTTAGCACAATTTTTTCATTATGACATCAAATTATCAAAATGCATAAATATTACTCCAAGGTAGTATTTTTTTCTGATTGAGATGCAAATTACAAATTTATGTTCAGTTGAGAGATATTTGTCAGAAGAGGCAAATTATTTCTTTCTGTATACCCACTGACAGGGGGTAGCTTTTAGGGTCCATGAATGGAGCATCGTGGAAAAACTGATAGAACACTGGAGTCAGAGGTTGAGTTTAAATCTACAGTGGAAGATGTTAAAGTGTGCCAACCAAGAACACCTTGAATGCAACAAATTTCAAAGATTTTCCAAGTCTTCTTGAATCACAGGGTATTTTGTACAAATCTGGAGCTGCAACATCTAATTCTCTCAAAATTTCACCACAGTTTTCACCTAGTTAAATTTTGACACTTACATAGACAGCCATGAATGGTAATGAAACTGGGGAGAACACAAAGGAAAAAAAAAGAGGTGTCTATATAGGTGTCATCAAGAACTGTTACATATTTCTTATTTTGTTGTTTGTCTTGTGCTGTCATATGGATTCATAGCTATTCACACTGCCTATGACATGGTAATTGAAGGAAAATGATACATTTGCCTTGGTACTACCAGACCAGTAAATTGAGAGAACACAGTGGAGTTATGAAATAAGATACAGAAACATAACTTTCCAATGCCTGTAATGCTGTAGTAAGCTGCAGATTTAGTCTGGTATCTGTACAGTCTTAAACTTGGTTGAAAATTAAAACTTTCAAAATCCTTTACTTTTCAGTATATTGCTGTCATTCCTTTTGTTGGTTTTTTTGTCCCCAAGTGACATGATTTCTTTGTTCTGTTAAGTTTAATAAGATCTGCAAAGTAACTTAAGCTTTAAATATCTGTTTTGTATCTTCTTCTAGTTAAAACATCAATTTCCATTTCTTACAAATACTAATTGCACAGAAGGTTGTGGGGCTACACATGTGCATGTGTGTGTGTGTGTGTATGTAATATCTCACTTCCTCTTTTCAAAGCATTGTCCAAACACCAGTTAATTGATTTGACATGCTAAAAGAGAAACCCAGTGCAACCAAGACATTTTGGTATGAAAGACATTTCCAGTCATCTCCGTTCAATAATTGCAACCACAACTTCAAAGATGATACAGATGCAAATTGAAATGTGTGATCTTGTTCTATCTGGATTTGATTTCTTTCCCTTTTTGCTCTGCAATACTCATCCTCCCCTTCCTGCTGGGATCAATGATGGCTGGGACTGCTATGTACAATGTAGCTATACAAGCCCAGAGTGAGAGTGACTGAATTTTACTCCAGGGATATAACTCCAATTCCCTCTTCCTCTCCTTCAATGAGACTGGCCCTTATTTCACACATATTCTGTGAGTTATGTACAAAATGCATGTCTGAATGAAATCTCTCTGGAGGATGATGGTGAATCATGATCCTTATCTTCTAATAGCCTCCATTCTGAGATCATCCTTCTCTTTTCTCTTTCCAAATTTTATTTTTCCATATGGAAGTACAATAAATTGTTGTTGACTAGTGAATACCCCTACAACTTTTGCAGAGCATAAATCACACCTTGAAATTCCAAAGTGTATCCTACCACTGAAAGATAGTGAGCATCAAGTTCATACAGATGGAAGGTTTTTACTACCTTTGATAGTCCAAACATTTTTCCAGCTGTGGGAAGTCCACTAGGAACTTTGAGATTACTGCTGATTTTATCCCAAAATAATCCCAGATGCCATTGAAAAGTCAGAAGATGCTTGTGACCCTGTCTCCTCATATATGTATAAGCACGTATCATGCTAGAGAGTTTCACCAATATTTTCTCCTGTGCTTGTGGAACACAATTTCATGGCAGTCAACCATCAACCCTGCAGCAGCTGTGAGCATTGTTTTGTCTGCTTGTCTCATCCATTTTCTGTCCCTGTGGCTGACTCAGGGGCAGGGAGCAGGCTGCTCTGAGGGTGACAGTGCCAGCCACCACAGCCCTGCCTGGTGCATGACCCCAGGCTAGAAAGTGCTGTCAGCATGTGGATGCTGCAGAAGGGGTAAGAGCACAGTGTGGGGGATAGAGTGAGGAAGAAGAGGTGAGATGTAACCAAATTATGCAAGAAAAGAACTCATAAATGTGTTCACAATTTCTGATGTTCCCCAGAGCTCTCAGGACTAGAAAACATAAGCTTCCTTGGTGGAGATTTTCTGGTAGTTCTTCCCATTACATCATTTTTTTATAAATGCCCTTAAAATGTAACTTTTTGCATTTTTTTCTGGTTCTTATAAGTCACAACATGTCAAATTTTACCATCTCATGTTGAAATTTGAAATCCACTTGAACTTCTGCAAGCAAATGTGCAAGAGGTACATGGAAGAAAACAGCTCTGTTGTGCCTGAGGGGAACTGCCCAGCTGACTTGGCTGCCTCAGCTATTTTGAGAGGCTGGAGTGTGTCCAGAGAAGGGCAGCAGGGCTGGTGAAGAGTCTGGAGCACAGGTCTGGTGAGGAGTGCCTGAGGGAGCTGGGCTGTTTATCCTGGAGAAAAGGAGGCTTGAGGAGACCTTATCAATCTCTACAGCTCCCTGAAAGGAGGCTGTGGCCAGGTGGGGCTGGTCTCTTCTCCCAAGTAACAAGTGGTGGGATCAGAGGAAATATTCTCAGGTTGCACCAGGGGAGGTTGAGATTGGATATTAGGGAAAATTTCTTCACTGAAAGCATTGTCAAGCACTGGAACAGGCTGCTCAGGCAAGTAGTGGAATCACATCACTGGAGATGTTTAAAAAGCATGCAGATGTGGCACTTGTGGACATGGTTTAGTGGTGGATTTGGCAGTGCTGGGTTAACAGTTATAATTTATGAGATTTGGGGTCTTTTCCAATTAAATGATTCTATGTTCTGTAAGAACACTGAAGTCATAGTCACGTTTATCCAGTAAAACCTCTTTGTACCATTGCCTTTCAGTGGCCACAACCAGACAAGAGCAGAAAACTCACAAATTCCATGATTCTGTCATTTTTCCATAGGTGCATGTTATTTTTTTATTGCTTCACTTTTTCAATCAGATTAAGTTCTCAGTAGGAAACAGCCACTGAATAACCTCCCATAGTTTCCTAAATGCAGGTGATTTTCTTTCTGTAGATCCTAAATCCTAAAAAAAAAAAAAACCCAAGAAAACCAACCCACAAAAAACAATGGAAACTATAAATTTGTTTTTAATTCCAAGGCATAGGTTAACTTTGTCATAATCTTTGATGGTCAGAGTTACTTTGTGCTCTCCTGGAGCAGTTGGAGAAGACAGAACCACACCTACCTCAAGCCTCACTGACTTCTACAGATTTTTGGGTGAGAGCATTTGGACTGGAAGAAATCAGTGTGGTTCTGTTGCCAGGAATTATGAGGAATTATGAGGGGATGGAAGTTGTCTGAGTACTGTCATACAAATTTTATTTTATTTTATATTTTATTTTATTTTTATTATTTTTTATATATTTTTATTTTGTCCGTTTTTTCATTCTATTTTAAAAAACAACGTACCTTATGTTTTGGCCAGTGTAATAGCACTAAAAGACTAAAGAAAAGAGGACTTCTGTCTGCTCAGGTAGATATAAAGTTGCAAGAGGGTGAAATGAATCCCTTTGATAAGGCAAACATCTGAATTGTGTTGGAGGGTGGAAGGGCTGTGAGTTCATAACCACCACCTCACCCACTCACAATTGCACTAATGATAGTTATGGCATTTAAAATTTTGGCAAGCTGTGTCACACAGCCTTTAAAAGCCAGCTCCACACTGCAGAGAGAGCCCTGTCAGGCAACTTGATGAAAATAGAGTAACAATAACTTCAATGAGGTTGCACAAAACAAAAGCTTTCAGGCATTGGAGACAAATTCCTCTTTTTCTTTCTTCCCTTTTCTGTTTTAAATTGAGTTAGTCCACATTTAATTTGGTTTAAGTGTTTAAAGACATTAAAAAGCTCCTTACCCAAGCCCTGTGGCTGACCAGTTAGTGCTGTGAGAAAAATTGTTTTCCAAAAAGAAACTGGGCTCATGCATGAGTATATAGTGGAATAGTATCCAGACCTGCATATGGCAGGCTACTTCACATTAAGTAAGTTCATCACTTTTAACAGGTATTTGGGATACAATTAGCAATGTCTATTTCCATGTCTTCCAAAACTATTTTGAAATCAGAAGAGTTGGGAGAAACTTTGTGAGAGGCAAAATGAAATTCCTTAAGCTGGCATTGCTGCTGAATCCATTCAGCAATAAAACTTTGTTAGGAGTCTTCTCTTTTTAAATTATTCAGAGGATTCACTGAAAATGTTGTCAAGCTATAGATATCAGACATAAATCTTCAATTTGTTTTGAACATCACTGATGAGTGTCATCTTCTATTTCATTTGAATTCAGTATTTTGGGATAAATGTTATGCATGAATTCTCACCAATGTGGGGGAAATCTCCTAGTAATAAAAGCCCTGAAAGGTGAAGATCATAGCACAAAAATGCAGCAGAAGAGAGGCAGCAGACTTCTCTTTGCTTCTCTCTGCTTGTGGCAGGAGTGTCTTTGCCATAGCTAAAAGTGCTATTCAATTGTAATAGGTCTAAGGAAACAAACCCATTTTTGATCCCTGGAGGTTTGTGGATTTGTCAAACCCAAAATATGGTATGTGAAGAACTACATTTCCAAACTGAGGTTCCCCTAAGGGTCTGATTTCTGCCAGCTGCTTTTCTGGTCTCATCAGTGCCTGAATTTCTGTCCCTGTCTCCATCATCTGGGGCTTGGGGCTTTCAGGGATTCCTGGACCTCCTGCCAGGTTGCAACCATGGGCCAGAGAGGTGTCAGACCCTGAGCAATTACAGATCAAAGTTGGTGTTGCTCTGTTTGGTTTCACCACTGTCTATCTCTGGTCAGCTCTAAATGGCCTGTATAGGATCTTGCAAAGACAATAATAACTTTTCTCTGCTAAAAACAAAGAGAAATTAAGTACCTGAAAATAAAATAAAATAATATTTAACTGGAAGAAAATATTTTCCTTCCCCTTTGCATACAATCTTTTAAATGAGTTTTTGTTTGAAAATCACATTTATCCATGTGTCTCTGTTGTACAAAAAGAAGACCTATTTAGCCATTAAAATTTTATTTCACAGTCCTTTCCTGTGTTAAAGAAATTCTTTGCTAAGGAAGAGGAGAAAAGTCTTAATTTTGCTCTTAGGACATATAGGAAGAAAACAAAGCAGTGGAAGCAAAATATTATAAAGGGGGGAGTGAGGAAAGGCTTCCTCTTATCAATGTTTTCATTGATTTGCAACAGGTACACTTCCTAAATTTCTTGCAATTCCTTCCTCTGGAAATGGGAATGTTTGTGTACCATATTCCACAGCAGGACTTGCTCAGTGTGTGAGTTCCAGTTTGGGTCAGGAGGTTCCAGGGTTATCTCCAGCTTGCCCCAGCAAACCCAGCCCTTCTTCCCATCACAGAGTGGCCTCTGGGAGTGAGGTGATGGAGGGTACACCTGGTGATAATACCTTCAGCTATTACAGGCAGCCCGGATCTCACAGGAATGAAAATCCATTAAATATATTCAGCATTCATGTCCTCATTTTCAGCTACTCATCACTCTTATAAACATCCTCTTACCCTTCCAAAACCACCTGTGAAACATGATGCTTTTGCTATCTGTAAGGAATTGACCATTGTAGGTTATTTCTGAATGAAAAGGGCAATCATTCCTTTGAGAGACGAGAGAAAAAATAGGAAAAAGCATTAATTTTCCATGCTTGTAGTCCTATAATTTAGTGTGCATTTAAATCTGAAATGTTGATAACTTTACAGTGCTGTTTTGTGGCTAGCTGGAAAGTACAATGCAGGGATCTATTACACTGTTTGATGGTGGTTGTGTCTCTTTTTTCCACCCTTCCTGAGGTAAAGATTACATTGGAAGGGATTTGCTCTTGTTTCAACAAGTAGAGCCAGCTGGCAGCCAGGTTGATGTTTACATTGCAGCTGTTTTTCTCCAGAGCACACATTTTAGCATTCTGCAGAATGGTGTTACTGGTCCAGATCCTTCCCCTGCATTCTGGATATAAAAGTGGCAGCCTGTGGGACCAGAGATCTGTATCAGGTATGTGTTGCTGTAGGAAACACCTGGGTGCTGTAGACATACTTTAATGTTGCTGATGGTTTAAATATGGGAAAAAATATGTAGGGAGCAGAGTAATTTTTCCATGTGTGGCAAATAAACAGTATTTTGCAGCCTTGCCAATAGTGTTCCAAAGGAAGAGGACAAAATAAAAATTGAAAAAGAAAACCACAACTGAACAACTGAACAACTTCACTGTCCCTTATAAAGCTGATCTGGGAGTTTTGTACCCAGTTTCAGATTCTTTGCTCCATGAATGGCTCCATAGAATAAGACTTGAGAATACCTGCAACTTAGTGCATGTCTCAAGGCTTGTTCTGCAACCCTGGAGCAGCTCCTGAGAAATGTCCATTCCTGGATGGACAGTCTGACTGTGTATCAGAAAATCTGGTGTGATGATATTGGTTATTATCTAGAACATGTCCCTTTGAACCACACGACCAAAATTTCCAAAGTACTGAGGAAGCAATTTATGGGCAACCTTGATAAACACTAAGTTCTTTAGTCTGAGATGATATTGCAGAAAAGACAACATAAACAGAAGAATATATGTTAGTGTAGTTTTGGTTGTCTGTGATGCTGCTGTAGCAGTTTGAAATAGTCTGGTTTAGTTATATTTTTAAGTTTTTAGCTTCAGTCTCAAGTCTTCACAGTAATTAGCACTTCTAATAAAAAAATAATAAGAATTCAGTTGATTTGAAGCAATAGAATAAAATTTTCCACCCTCGTGAACTTAGAGGGGCCAGAATGCATTGGCTGTGACCTGGCATGGGTCCAAGCAGCCTCACCCAGCTTTGCTGTAGTGTTACAATGAGCTGAATGATGCTTTCAGTTTGTTAACTGACTGGACTAGATCGTGTATCCATCCAAGGAACATGATGTGCAGAAGTTGCAGCTTGGCTCTGGATGAATATCAGTGCTCTGAATCATTGCTGAATCCCATGTACTTGTAAGCCAAGTGGGCCTGGGAAAAGCCAGGTCAGTTTTGCTTAGTCCAGGTTTCTAAGGTGTTTTTGGAATGTGACTCTAAAACCTAAGGCCAGGGATTTGTTTGTTATCTCCTGGTTCTTGATCAGCAGTGGTTGTGTGCCAGATATATGAGGGAGATAATTCTACCAGCGTAGTTACTGAAACATATTCACTTTCACTAATATTTTTTTTTAAAAAGTGCTAGAAAAGTTGCAGACCCCTTGCCTAGACTCTGCACACCCTGCTCCAATTCTGACCTCATTCTTCCTGTGAGTCTTTCCTTGGAGAGTGTCCTAGGCTTGGCAGGTTTGCTTCTCTTTTTTCTTCCTCCAGGTTGGTCCTCTGGCATGTGGCCTGGTAGCTCTTTTATCAGGCAGATTCCCTTACTGAATTTAACTCTGTTGTGCTGATCTTTCCCCACAACTTTCAAGCAGCTGAATTTCAGCCACCAGATGGACCCATCCCAACAAATCAGTGTCCTCAGAACTGACCTGGTTTCAAGGTGGCCCTGATAGGACTCAGGCTGTGAATCCACTATCAGGTGTGCCCCCCTCTTCTTTTCCCCTGTAGGAGAACAGGAAAAAATTGTTATTATTGAGCTCAAGCAATTGGCACAGAAAATGGAGTTTACAATGCAAGTGGACAGGTACGATTTTGTGCTGAGCTGCTGCACTCTGCCTCATGCTCTGTTTAAAAGCAAATGAGTAACAGACAAGTATTTATTCCTTGTTTAGAATAGCAGAGCCCCATTCTTTTAAGTTCTTCTAAGTTCTTTTAAACTTAGACATCTTGTCAAAGCATACAAGCTTAGGTGTAGAGAATATTGAAGTGGAACAGCTAACTCAGTCCCTAGCATAGCACAGAGCTGTCCCTACTGCATGAAGTTTTTCACAACACAAAAAAATTTCTTTTCAGGAAAAGGTAAAGGAATTATACCCCCATAGCAAAATTTTATCACTTCAAGCAAAATATACTAGTCCAAATTTATCTATATATGTGAAGAATCAAAATGAACTTGTTAAAAAATAAAGTAGGATGGTTTAGAATAGGATGTATTAACTGTTGCCTTATTAATAATCTTGCTCTCTCTTTTAACAGAGTAGAAAAATCTCTTCAGGATGTTGGTGATTGTAACTTCATCTGGTAATGAACAAAATGTAATCTTTCAGTGTTCCACATTTCAGGCAGGAATAACAAAGTTCTAGTGTAATATTCATTCTATCACCTTCCATAATAGGGGGAGATGTGTTTTGGCACAAGGTGCCTCTAGTCACTAAATACCTGGCCCTTAGCCTAGAGAAGTAAAATTTCTGGCCCAACATATTATACACTGTTGTCTGTGGCTCAATCATGAGAATAATTGCTTGAAACTGCTTCTGCCTGTGCTCAGGGAGCTTGGAACTACAAGACAAGGCTTAATTATATCTGGGGATCCCAAATGCTGGAAAATTGGCAGAATCATTGAAAATATTCCTTCTTGCTTCGCTAGGCTTTGGATCTTTCGTTGGGTTCCTATGATGAAGCCTCACAGCATATCTGGTTGTGTCAGAAAGGGGAGAGCATGCCAGGGGTGCTGCTGAGGCACGTTCAGTGTCCCCAGCAGCCTGGACAGAAAGCACAGCCACAGCAAACCTGCACAGGCTGATGGACACGGCCCCTCGGCACAGGAACCTCAGTAAAGGCCCCTGTGAGGCTCAGAGGGGCACAGGGCACAGAGGAATAACCCCTGCCCAGCTCTAGTTCTGGCTCAAAGACAGATTGAGGAGGCAGATGCCAGGTTGAAGATGAGCTGTGGCTGCACTGTCATTGCAAACAGAGAAAACTTCATTTTGAGATCCATGATGAGGATCTTGGTTGGCAGATCAAGGGAAGCTACGGTCCTGCTCTGCTGTGTGGGTGGAACAGAGGTGGAGCAGCCTACACAGAGAGGTTGTGAAATCCTGCTAGGAGGGCTTCAGTGCTGTGTTAGGCAGAGCTACTGCTGACCTCATCAGATTGGTGATACTCCTGCTGCAAGGGGAAAGTCAGACCATGAACTTCAGACATTTCTTCCAAACAACGCTCCTATGATTATGTGAGGACTACAGATCTCGTGGCACTGGATAATAAAGCACTGGATACTAAGATCAAACTAAAAACACATTAAAACCCAGAAACAATCAGACCAAATACTCAGCAGTACAGAGACGGATAAATCTAATGCCAGAATTTCATTCAGACTGCAAACAAATTTACCCTCTGGCTGCTGATGAGAAATCTTGAGAAACCCAGATAAAAGAAGATAAGACACAAGGCAGAAGAAGAATTTACATGAAACAAGGGCAAGGATTCCAATAAATCAGTTAATTAAGAACATCAGTATCGTTGTAGGAAATATTTCTCTCATGAAAGTCCACACGTTAGCTTGCACAGCAGCGCTGGAAGTGAAAGATGAACACCTTCATTCATTTTCATGCCTTTGTGTATAAAACTCAGTATTTTAATTTGGCATGTAATGCATTTGTCTTCACATAAATCTGCATAACAGAGTGGAAGACTCACTGCTTAATGTTTCAACCTCACATCTGTCTGAAATAGGCAGAAAACTGCACTGATGGCAAAGATGCCTGTGAGGTATCTTTCTTGGTAAGATAATGATGTCAGAAAGCAGAGTCTTCTTGCTGAAGCCAGCCAGGTATGCATTCTCTACTCACTTGAAGTCACTTAGGTAGACAAGGACACACACATTTTTACTGGTGCACCATGCTTGGGAATTTTTCAACAGGGTGAAAAGTTGCATGGATAAAATGTTCAAATATTCCCCTTAGTCAAATCCTGAAAGAATCCGAGTGAAAATTCAAAGCAAAAAGTCCAAATGACTGCCTAGTCAGGTTTCCAAAAACAGCTAAGGAGATTAAGCCCCATTTCTGAATTCTAAACTGCAACTGTGAAGACAGAAGCATCCTTTTCAAGATGCAGTAATGCGTTGGAATTGAGGCCTAGACCCATGAAAGGGAACAGATTTCAGAGAATCCCAGGCACTTCTTGCCATGCTAAAGTCAGAGCACTGTCTTATAACTGCACAGTTTTATTTTTAGGCAGAACCATGAAATATGTATTGGGACAGAGGAAGAGCACAAGTGTGACACTTGTGGACCACTGTCCAGAACCTTGTGTCTGTCAGGCAAAAGGGCAGGGAGCTGTGCTAGTGTGTCAACAAAAAAGGCTGAGGCCAGCCAGTGGGAGGATTTCCCGTGCAGTTACTTGGAAAGTTTGTGACTTGTCTGGGGTTAAGGATTCACTGTGCACCGCTGAGTCAGACGCAGCCTGCGTGACTGGGGTGGCTGCTCGGCCCTGACAGCATCACGTATTACAGAAGCTGTTATGCTGTGCTGGGTGGTGCTGCAACACTGGGGATTTCTGTGCAGAGTAGGAGAAACTTCAGCTCCTTCAGTTTGCTGAGATATCTTCCCATGTCTTAGCTGAGTGACCTGACTGCTGGGCTCAAGTGGAAGAAGGGATGCAGAACGTTCCTACCGGGCTGTGTTGTGTTAGGCCCTCTCTGGCAGTGTGTACCCCGAAAATGCAGTGCTGTGCTGATAGACATGGGGGATAAACTTAGACTGTAAATTCTGGCAAAATTCAGGCATGAATTCAGTGCCTGGATTCTCATCACTGTCAAGAATTAGGCAATTCTGGGTGTGACTGGCAAGAGACAGTTTAGTATCGAGGGAATTTTACTGGGAGAATCATCTGAAATTTTAGGCAATTCCTGAATTGAGGAGCTGTTTAGGAGGGAAAGTGGGAGGCTGAAGATCTAAAAGTTGCACAACTGTGTCTTAAATTATAGAACACAGAGGTACCTTTGTGAATACACCTCTTCAGAGACTTGAAAAGTCATGAGGAGGTCATGAGTTCTTCAGTTAGAAAATATTCCTCTTCTGTGGTCAGACAGGTCCTGCCAAAAGATCAGGAAGATGTCCCAAGGAGGGGCCAGGAGTGGAAGATGGCTAGGGCCAGTGTGGGGACAAGGCAGTGCTGGGGTTTCACAATGACCAGGCAAGCAAGGAGTGCAAGGGCCGACAGAGAGCAAGACAGGGGCAGGTGAGGAAGTGTGCAAGGAGCTTTCCTTTGAGCTGAACCCAGCAGTGCAGCTCCTTGGAGAGGGCAGAGAGCTCCAGACCATCACCCTGATTTTCAACAACTGGTTCAGCAACGGGGTTGACTTCAGCAACTAGTTTTTCATAAGCTTGTCTTCCTCACAGTTGACCAAAATGTGCAGATGGCCCAGCTGAGGCTCTGAGTCCACCAGCTGCTGTTCCTTGTGGGTTCTGAACTTCAAAAAAAAATTCAGTTATGCTTTGTAAATGCTGAATGGTTTGGACATGTATATCTTTTTATTCCCCCAAATGAATCTTTTCAAATTTGTTTATTCTGGCAGCTTTTCTGTATGGTGAACCGTTGTGCACAAATGATAGTATTTTGCTTAGAAGTGAATTAATGTTCCAGCCAGCATTATACTCAGAATTAAACTTATATATTTTTCCTGTCAGCTTGCTGTACCTGATTCTGTTATTTTTTAAAAAGGAAGTTTGATTAAAGCCCATTTGTTCACCACAAATCATCTAAAACTGCCAGCCTTAAATAGGTGGTAACTGAGAAATATCACCAAAACAAATTACATCACCTCCTCTGAGTTGTTAACTGAGCTTTGAAATTCTTCCTTTCTGCAAGTGGGGTTCAAGGAAAGTGCATGCCAGTCCATGTTCATTGGGAGGCAAAGTTTGTGTGCTGCATATTCCCTGCCCTGATCCTGTAGGGATACAATTTGTGTGCAGATCTACACAGAAAAAAATCAACCTATTCTGGATCTCTCAGCAATGAAGGGAGTGAGTGCTCAGTGAACAAGTAAAGAAATCGGGAAATGTCTCCAACTTTGCAGAAATTAAGCACAGCAGATTATACCAGCTTCTCCAATTGACTCTGAGCCTGCAGTTCTCAGAAATTCTTTATTGCTGGACTAAATTAAAATTGCAATGCCAGGGAGACAAAGATTGCCTTCATCAGTCATAGAAGATGCCCATAGTTTGGCCATTACATGTTTCTTAGAATGAGAAAAATGTGCAAACAGACACATTTCAAGAGAATCTCTGATGCTTTATGACACAGAGAGATGGTTTGTATTGTCACAGACATTGTTTTTCTGAGCTTCTCAGTAGGAGAAATTCTGAGTCTATCTGATCACCAAATTGTGGTGACAATATTTTTACATACTGTACTTATCTGTGTGCAATTTGGCAGTGGATATCTACTGAACTGTGTTTATATGAAAATACTCTCAGGATAACATAATACTCCATGTGCATAAATATCATCTGACTGAAATGTTGTGGGTACAGTTATGACCTGCTAGATAGGAGGAGAATATAACACTTTTGTTTTCTTAAATGTAAACTGCCTTATCATTGTTTGCATACACTATTACTCCTGAAGAACACTTACAATTAAATCTTTAATAGAAAATTACATTCATAATAACATAACACCTGCTAAGCATTTAATATAACAAAAAGCAGTCAAAATCAGTTACATGAAAGAGAAAAGAAGAGCAACTATCTAAAATAAACCAGTTAAGAAAAACTAGGTATAGCAAAACAGATTTAAAGAATAAGTATTATGTAGCAATTTAAGCTGATGGTTTGTTTTTCAGGTGACTTCTATGTCTCAGTTGTGGTCATTCTCTGTGAATTCTGAGACCTTCTTATCTCAAGAATTATGGCAGGTTTTCTCACTAATTTGCAGTTTTATGATTACACAAACACTTACACAAAGTGGGTTTGGACAGTCAAACCAAAAGCAAAATGTCAAAAGATGCAGAACAATCTTACAATTATAAGTGTCTGCAAGCAGAGGAAATGTCAAAACCAAGTAAGTCCCATTTAGAAAAATACCACTGATATTCAAGCATGAGATCATGAAATATTGTTTGGCAAAGAAATTGAAAAGGGATTGTTGATAATTTTCTGAAAGCATAAGGAATTATAAAGACAAATAAACTTCAAAAGCATTTAAGATTGGAGGGCCAAAAAAACCTGAAATTGT
This sequence comes from Parus major, assembly GCF_001522545.3. Taxonomy (NCBI): domain Eukaryota; kingdom Metazoa; phylum Chordata; class Aves; order Passeriformes; family Paridae; genus Parus; species Parus major. The sequence continues at coordinate 138,398,445 of NC_031769.1, forward strand.
TTGCAAGTCTGAAATAGATCAGAATTTGGGATTCAGAGAATGACTGTTGTTATTTTGTCCCCAGGAAAGACATAGATGTTGAAGAGGTATTAAGAAAAGTAGCAACAGACATTCAGATTCCGACTGTTTTCCACACTAGGAGAATAGAAATAGGAAGCAATTGAAATCTTCAGCTTAGAAAAGTGATAATGGCTGTGGTTTTCATAAAAGTCTTTAAAAATTCTGAATTTTAGTGAGAAATTGTGTAAGGCAAAATATTCACTGCCTTTGCATTGTAATTACTTATTCACTAACTTGGTGATGAACACTTAAATGGTTTCTCATTGAAAGCATCACAGTATTTATTACATGAATAAAAAAAGGGAAAAACCCTATACAATTAGTTAAAATGGGTTAGAGCTGCACCTCTCTTCAATATCTGAGAAAAACGATTTCAGGTAAATAAAAGGAAGATGACACTAAAATGATATATAAAGCACATTAAAAAAAAAACAAAACCCAAACTCAAAAAGCTTAGGTTTGAAAAAGGTGTAGAAGAAGTAAGAATTTCTGGTAACTTGGAGGATTCACTATAATCAGGGGTAGGACAGCTAGAGAATATCAAGTGAGTCTTGCAATTGATCTCCTGAAAAGCAAACACATAGTGAAAAAGAATATTTTCCAAGGGACTCCCTCTGTCTGGCTGCTGGAAAGTGGAAAGCCAGTGCCAGATCAAGTGCTGATGATTCAGCTGATGTACCTGAACAATCTCCAAACCAATGAAACTGAACAATGAAAAAAATCCCAGAATGTGGTGTAGAAAAAAGCCTGAAAAATTGAGATTAACACTGTAGAAAACACGCAGGTAAAATAGTAATACAATTCTGAGTAAAATCTTCATTGTTATCTTCCTTCAGAGATCTAAAAGACAGATTGTGTTTCTATTTGTAGGGCAAGCTGATCTGTGGAGACTGCAGCTCTGACCAAGTCTCAGAAATTGAGAAAGACTTAAACTTTGTTGCCAGTTTCTGAGAAGGATTAATTCCTACTGAAACATTTGATGCTTTAATGTAGAAAGTTGAAACCTCCGTGCAAATATTTTAAATATAAATTTATTTTTACTGATAACATTTGTTGTCTTTGGTTGTTTGATATCAGCAGGAATTTCCTTATTAAGGCAAGCATTGCACAAGAACTGTACATATCTAAATATCCATACCTACTTTTTTTGGAGTGCACTTTTCACTTTTTTTGAGTACTCTGAAGTCCCTTATCTCCTGAGTGCTTGAGAGTTAGTTAATTTCCTTCTCTGGAGCTGACCTTGCAAGTCCTCCTTCAAGATCAAGATCTCTGCCAGTGTTTGCAGCCTTCTGTTGCCTAATCAGTCAAGTAGGATGTCCTTCACTGAAGTGTTCCCAGGAAGGATGTCTCTCCCAAACACATTCCTTGTGCTGCACAGCAAACAGGAAAGCTCTTGTGTGTACATGGAAACACCCACAGGACACCGAGTTAGAAGGGGGAACATGAATTCCACTGGCCCTTTTTGGGTTGGAGATCTGGCTGAAGCATTTTGATGGTGAGAGGACTCACTGCAGCGAGGTGTTAAACCACATCTGGACGAACTCAGGTTCACCCTCTCTGCCTGCCTGTCCACTTCTTGCAAGGCTGTCCTGTGCTAGGGGAGAAAACCTAAAGAACTGAGACAAAAAGCAGTCCCACCAACAGCACAGTTCAGAGTTCCCATGCCCTGCCATGCTGTGGCAGCTCTACCAACAGCAGTGGAGCAGTGATGGTCCCCAGCTCGTGTGAGTGCAGGGCTGACACTGGGCTCACTGCTGTGCCCCATGGATTCCATGTCACAGCTCACACTCACCTACAGAGCAAATTGCCATTGGATGTACCCTAAACCTGCTCACAGAAGCATCACTCTGCCTTACACGAGTCAGATATCCAAATGAAAAGCAGCATGATGTCTGCTCCCATGCAGTTGCTGCTGTCTGGCAGAGCACACCTTGGCAGGAACCTCTGCAGCCCCACTGTGCTGCTGTGAAGCTCAAAGTGCAGACCCTGGCCATGGGCAGGGACCTGTTTGGCTCCTCAGGATCCCTCCCCACAGAGTGGTGCTGGCTGGTGCAGTCTGGGTGCGTGGGGAGGGCAGGGGGGAATGTCCCACATCCTCTGCAGAGGTGCCAGAGCTGGTTCAGCCTTGTGGCTTTCTTAGTGCTGCACTTTCAAAGGTAACCAACATGGCTTTGTTCCTGCTCTGCAGGAATACCAAGCTACACCTCACAGCAGGAGGTGTAGCTTGGTATTTGTAGCTATCTATGGCACTTTGCACTTAATTATCTGCTGGCAGATTTCTTTCCATTTGGCCTCCATCATGCTGTACCGCTTTGGGCTGAACAACATAAGTATATTACAGCTGGGACAGGGCAAGGGGGAAACCAATGACATTAAAGACATCAGACTTAATTCTATTATCTTTGATGAGGAAGGACTTTTTATTCCAACTGACTTATTATTCCTAAAATAATTTAATATTATTTGAGGGTACAGACCTTATAGTCCTATTCTAAACAAAGAAATCTCTATTCAAGACAATCCCAGCTTGTGCTGTATCTCACTGAGGTCTTCTGCCTGGAATTCAGGACAAAGGTTGTTTGCCTGAACATATGAATGTTGTATTACTTATCCAAAAAGATTTTGTTTAAATAAATACAAGATTTGAATTTAGAATGGACCACTCCTATGCTCACTGGCACATGTCAGAGTCAAAATATTATTTCCTTTCAAGCTCTAAACTTTTTGTTTCTGTTCACATGTGGTTTATTTTTTAAATCAAAGAACAATTACATAGTGTATTCTTTTCTGATTTGGGATATCATCAAGACAAATCTTAATTTCAGTCTGGTTCCTTTAGTGTCTGCATCAGGAAAAATAATAAAAATTACTGTCTTAATCTCCTTCTATTTGAATTTTTTAAAAATGTTATATTTTATCTATTAAACTGACATTTTAAACTAATAGCAACCCTTGTTTGACAAGCATGACTTTTAAGCCCTTTCAAAGTTGCTTTGGAGGAGAGACTGTTCTGAGATTAAAGATGATCCCAAAAGGAGCACATAAGACTGGCTACATATGATGCTGAATGTTGTTTCTTCTCTTTATTTTTCTCCTTTCTTTTATCAATAATGCTGGTAACAAGCATGGGAACCTGGAACTGGAGTGGACCTCTGGGCTGTCACATCCTGTCCACAGTGTTCCATACAAACACTGTGAGAGGAACATATCCTGTGTCACAAGTGAGGGGTGACATTTGAAACAACACTTTTTACTGGCAACTGGTCCTGGCTTCTCCTGGTATAATTTGGTAATAATTTCATGGAGTCAGGTGGCATTACTCCAGTATGACACCAGTAAAAACAAGAAAAAGAAATTCTGAAAGAGGCCTCTGTTTTCCTGTTCCTTCACAGACTTGCATGTTTTAACCATCAGTGTTGATGACAAAAGATAGAGAAGTCCCTCTGTCACAATCAGGGAGCACTCCAAATTGAAACAAACCTCTCAGAGCCAGATACCAAGAAGCAAGACAGCCATGAGTGCAGCAGGACACTTCCCTCTTGCTCCCACAGCCTGCCTCCATCTGAACTGCTCCCTATGCTCAGTCACGCTCGGTGGCTTTTGTGTTTATTTGAGTCAGCTGTGCTTTCATTTTTTCACAAACTCCCTAAAAAAGGGCTGCGTGGGGAGTCTGGTGAGCAGGAGAGGAACTCTCCTGCTGCTCTAAGTACCCACTGGAGAATACCCAAAGGTGATGTACTGGACATCTAGTGAGTGCTGTCCACGTGTGTTCTCAGCTTTGCTGATTCCCATAATGCTTGTATATAAATAGTAGCTCTCCCTTTTTATATCTTTCTCCTGCCTGATTCACTCCATGATGCAGAGTCAGTGACGTTTGACTCACTGCCATGGCGATGTTTCATAAACATTGGATTGTGACATCTGAATGAATCAGGCTGGAGGAGGAGGAAGGGCAAGCCCTGTGAGAGAGCTGCACCTGAGCCAGCCTTGGCCCCAGTCCACACATGAAAGAAATGAGCACAGGGATGTTGTGACATTCATAAGGAGCAAGAAAAGAGCAAACCCTTCAGGAATAGTAAAATAGCACTATGTGTGCAGGGCAAGGCTGCTAGGAAAAGCTTTTCTGTCAGGGATGTGAGTCAAAGACAGCACTGGGAGGTCTGCTAATAAACACTGAGAGAACACTGAACATGATTTTACTTTCTGTTATGGAGAAAAACATGAAATGGATGCTGCAGCACAACTTTGAGCCAGGTTAACCATAAATAAAAGCTTATTTCAAGATAGAAACAGAGGGAATCAGAGAAGTCAAAATAAAAAGGAAATGTGAAAGGCTGACCTACAGGCTGAAAGCACTTTCTTGGTGCTCTGTTGTGAACATGCCTCTGCTCTGAGTCTGCTTACACCAATTTTTCACCATCTAGTTGTAATGGGAATATCTGGAACAATGTCTGGATACAGTGTGCATGTGGGGCCTCTGAGTGTGACCCACAAAACATGGTGCAGCCCGTACAAAGACCTGCTGGTTACAGGAAGACAAAGGACAAGGACAAGGATCCAATTCCTCATTCTTGCTGGATTTGGAGCCCCCTGATTAGTTCATGCTTATCTCTAGTTGTACATCCTTGCCCATGTTTTTTTGTTCAAAATGACTTTTGGATAGTTGGGAAGACATCACTTTTAATAAAGGACAAAAGAATGTGTGGTGATAGTGTGCTGACATTCAGTGGTTGGGATATTCAGTTGTGACAAGGGAGATCTTCCTTCAGTGACAGCACACTGACTGCTGTTCACAGAATCACATGATCAGCTAGGTTGAAAAAGACCTGTGAGGTCTTTGAGTCCAACCTATGACCCAGCACCACCTTGTCAACCAGACCATGGCACTTAGTGCCACATCCAGTCTTTCCTTAAACAGCTCCAGGGATGATGACTCCCCCACCTTTGTGGGCAGCCCAATCCAACACCCAATCATCCTTTTTGTGAAGAACTTCCTAATGTCCAACCTAAACCTCCCCTGGTGCAGTTTAAGACTGTGTCCTCTTGTCCTGTCACTGCCTGGGAGAAGAGACCAGACCTCAACTGGCTGCAGCTCCTTTCAGGGAGTTGTAGAGAGCTCTCCCCTGAGTCCCCTTTTCTCCAGGCTAAACACCCCCCGCTCCCTCAGCTGCTCCTCATAGTGTTCCAGACCCTTCACCAACCTTTTTGCCTTTCTCTGGACATGCTCCAGATCTCAACATCCTTCCTGAATGGAGGGGCCAGAGCTGGACACAGTGCTCAAGATGCCCCACCTCCTGTCATGGCTAAGCTGCAACTCATGTCAGGATTATGGATCTTACCTTAAAGCAAAAATAACTGCTCTTTTTCCCCTCTGACCATGAGATCAGAGTCCATCTCTCTGCATGTGATAATGTGATAACTCCATGCAAATAACACTTGGGCTGTGGTCAAAACCCAAGATCTGAATTTCTCTTTAATTTATGAATGTTTGAATTTTGCAAAGGGTCCCTGACTCATAAAAATATGATGAGTATACACTCATTTGCCTACTACCCCAATGATATTCAATCGATTAATCATCATTTATAATGTATAGTTGGTCAAACAGGAAATCCATGCAAAAACAATCCCCAAAATAAAATCTATCAGAATAAACACAGCATTCAGTGAGGAGATTGCCACAGACTAAAGCAGGCTTTCATTCAGATCCTCAGGATTTTCAAAAAGGAAGTCCTGTTTTATTCATATATCCCATAATTTCGTCTGTTTCCATATGAAGAATATTTTTTATATAAATTAATAAATAGTTTTTGAAATATCATCTCTATGTATTTACCTTGTTTGCTTAGCTGTACAAGAAACTGTTGAATTGTCAATAGGACAGTACTAGGACAAGTACAGCAAGAACAGAATGTGTTTCTTCTCCTCTGGAGCTGGTGCTGCACAGCCTGTAGGATCCCATGCAGTTCCCCCACTGCAGTGTAGCACACTTGAAATCATAGCCATCCTACTGTAGGGTGTGGGAAAGTATTTGTTGTGCTCTAACAGAAATCACAAAATACTTACTACCCAAGATACCTTCTCCTGCTGAGGATTTTTTTCCTGGTCTTCCATTATGTTAGGTCTGTTGAGTGTCATAAAAACATGGCAGCATTTCCTTCAAAACAGTGTTTTTTCAGTGTAGCCCATGGAAAGTGTCTCAGAAACTCACCACTTTAAGGGATAACATCTGCCTTTTGCTGATCAAAAGCTATGACTTAGTTTTTCTGAACATTAGGAGTCACTATCACTAGTGCTGTGAATTCCTATCAATTTCTTACTATCTTCCATAAACACATATTAATTTTTTCCTTTAGTTAAACAAAGCCAAGCATTGTGGTCACCATATGTTCTCCTTCCACATGAGATTAAAGAATTTTATCATCACTGTTCTGACACTTTTTTTTACTCAATTAAGATTGATACAGTCCATAGACATTTATATACTTGCTTCTGTACAGGGACTGCTGAGATTAATTCATCATTAGTAGGGTCATCTGGGCCCAAAGTTGGGAAATGAGTAAATAGACAAATTAGAAACACAGTTCTCAGAAAGAAGTGCTTCACATTATAGCATGTGTCACCATGGCAAATGATAACAGAAGTAAACACTTGCAGGAGTGGATGCAAGAAGAGAGAACAAATGCTGCTTTATCAGCCAGAGTTTCCCTGAAAAATCCTTATGGTCACTGTTTTTCTTACTTGTTGTTAACTAAGCGATAAATTATTTTGAATGAGTTTTGGTGTACATATGTAGCCTGATGTTTGGTGTTATTGGTCTTATGTACAGTGTCCCAGCAGGGGCTGGGACTCTGGCCCAGACAGAACAGAGCATCTAGACAGGGTTCAGCTCTTGAAAGGTCACTTTCTGTCTCTGTCCTGTGACATTACATGGGGAAAGAGAACTGTGTCATCTTGTAGTCTCTCTGAATATGATGAAGGCAGCGGAAAGTGATCCTCAAGCCTTGTGTAACTTGAAGAAGCTGACTTGAAGTGCTTAAGATAGTCTAGAAGACATCATGCAGCTTATTTTGAAAGACTTTGAGCACTCCTTCCTGATAAAGCAGAGATTATTCAAGAACACTGATAAGTGTCTTGTTTTCCTGGAATCATCAAGGTTGGAAGAGATGTTCAAGTTCATCTTCATGCTGCTGCCCAGCACCACCACTGTAACCCCCAAACTACAAAACCACATGACCCAGAACCAGATCCCAATCCAGATCCAGATTCCTCTTAAACACCTCCAGGGATGGTCACTCCACCATGAGCCTGGGCACCAGTGCTTTCCCTAAAAGGGAAATATGTTTTTTCTTCTAATAGCTAATATCTAAACTGCATGTCCCCTGTCTCAATTTAAGGCCATCTCTTCTTGTCCTGCCTCTGCAGATATGGCAGAACAGACTGGTCCCCACCTCATTACATTCTCCTTACAAATGGTTGTAGAGAGCAATGAGGCCCCCCTGAGCCTCCTCTTCTTGAGACTAAACAAACCCAGCTCCCTCAGCTGTTCCTTGTAAGACCTGTTTCCTAGACCTTTCATCAGCCTTGTTGCCCTTTGCTGGACACACCTCAGCACCCCAATGGCCATCCTACTAGAAGTGAGGTGCCCAGAACTGAACACAGCACTTGAGGTGCAGCCTCGCCAGGGCCGGTACAGGATCACTGCCCTGTTCTTGCTGGCTACACTCTTCCTGATGCCACTGGAGATGCCATTGGCCTTCTTGGCCACCTGGGCAGACATTGGCTCATGTTCAGCTACTGTCAAACAGCACCCCCAAGTCCCTTTCTCCCAAACAGTTTTTTAGACACTCTTCCCCCAGCCTGTTGGACTGCATGGGGTTGTTGAAAACCAAGTGCAGGACACAGCACCTGTAGAACCTTGTTGAACCTGGCCTTGTTGAACCTCATACCACTGGCCTCAGCCCATTGATCCAGCCTGTCCACATCCCTCTGCAGAGCTCTCTGAGCCTCCAGCAGATCAGCACTCATGATGTTGAGTGATGGTGATAGTTGAGCTTGTTGATGTCTGTATATTTATAGAGGGTACCCTCAGTCCCCACTTTGCTGTGTGATCTAAGAATTCAAATTAAAGTTCATACAAAGAGCTAGGATCTTTTATCACCACACTGGATATAACTCAGAAGCATTTTTTCTATATATGGGGCCTTTTTCAGATATAGAATAAAAGCCAACTAGAGCATATAAATCTTCTGCATTTGTCTGGTCATGCAGAAGAGTAATGTGAGCCCTATCAATCTGAGCTATGTGCTCAGAGCTGGTTTTAACTCATAAAGCTTTACCTGGAAGAAAATATTCTGCTTTCCTGAGATAAGTAGTCAGGACTATGTATATGAAGCTACTATTTGAGTTTCAAGAAGATTCCATTTTTTAATTTGTGAGGAGACATGGGGGAAAAAGCTACTTTTGAATAAGCAATTATCATAAGGACTGTTGTGTAGCATAATGTGCAGCAATTTGGTTTGGAAGCATTTCACAAATGTGGAGAAACCTTCATGGTACCTCGTAGACTGACTTTTGTGATTTTGATAAATTTATTATGTGATTCAGCTTGATTCCATGCTTTCAGAAGGCCAGTCATCCTGGGAGAAAATGTGGTGATCGGTTTTTCAAATCACCTCTGATTTCTTGTAAGGGGGATGAAGACCCACCCAAGGCCCACAGCACCATGCTGTTTCTGATCACCCCCATGCCTGGTACTAACCCCCATCTCTTTGAACACCAGCATAATCAATACATTCCTGACAGGTTTGTCACCTCTTTGGAGCCTGTCCTTCCCGCAGCTGGAGGCTTGTGCCCCTTTTTGAGCACATCTGGGTTACAACAGCTGGATAATAAACAGGAAGATTCAGTCTCAGGATTATTTCTGGGTGCCAGCCAAAACTTCAGAAGATATAGGTATTTGGCCAGATTCTCACTTCCTTCACATCCTTTTATTCCATTGTTATTTCACTTTATACTGTCGGGTGATGCAAATGGGAATCAGGCCCTTGGCCATTATAAATCTACAGAATACATCAAAACATGGGGAAGGTAACCGGAGGCCATGGCAATTAGTGTTGTGAGTCTGTAATCTGTTTCTTTCTTCATACATCACAGTCTGTGATTCTTCAGATCCTGTCCAAACAACACCTCAGACAAGCATTTCTCTTGACACAAGTTTGTATTTCTGATCTAAAATTTATAAGGAGACTGCTGAGTTTCAATGTGACTCTTCTGCATATACTCTTTAATCTCAATTCTCTTCTTTATACTTCCAAAATATCTAACCTGGAGTATATTCACATAAGGGATTCCATTTATATATGTTGTGGTTAATTCCCTGTTGCTCTCTCTCAAAGCTCTGAATACACAGGTGTGACTGAACACCTGGCATGATTTAATATTCTTGCTTTAATTACCCCAACCTTGTGAATATACAATGTGGCATCTTTCCACTCATTTTTTAATATGATATCTATCTTTTCAATACTTTCAGAGACACTAGAGTCCATGCAATAGTACCAGAAATCCTCTTACCTCTGTTGGAAAATGCTGTGCTTCTCCCAAGTTACAGAAAAATGTCTTTGGGACAGAATGATACAGTATCCAAAGGGATTAAAATATACAATCACAGAATGGGTAAAGTTGGAAGGGACCACAGTGGGTAATCATAGAATGGTCTGGGTTGGAAGGGACCTTAAAGACCACGTAGTTCCAACCCCTATGCAATAGGCAAGGACACCTTCCAGTAGATCAGGTTGCTCAGAGCCCCATCCAACCCACTTCCAACAACATTTCCAAGGAAGGAACATCCACAACTGTTCTGGGTAGTCTGTTCCAGTGCCTCACCAACTTTATAGTAAAGATTTTATTCCTAATATCTAATTAAACTCACTATTTTTCAGTTTAAACCATCCCCCCTCATCCTATCACTACAAACCCTTGTAAAAAGTTTCTTTCCATTTTTCTTGCAAGCTCCCTTCAGGTACTGGAAAGCCACAATTAGGTCATCCCAGTACCTTCTTTGTTCCAGATTGAGCAATCCCAATTTTCTTAGCCTTTCTTTGCAGGAGAGGTGCTCCATCCCTCTGACCAACTTGGTGGCCTCCTCTGGATTCACTCCAACAGGGCCATGTCCTTCTGTGCTGGGGACCCCAGAGCTGGGTGCAGAACTTCAGATGTGGTCTCATTAGATGAAAGTAGAGTGGCATAATCACCTCCCTCTACCTTCTGGCCTCTGGGTTGTTCAGGCAGGACTTTTCCTTGGTGAAACCATTCTGGCTGTCCTGAATCACCTCCCTGTTCTCCATGTGCTTTAGCACAGCTTCTAGAAAGATCTGCTCCATGGTCTTCCCAGGTACAAAGCTGAAGGGCTGGTAGCTCCCAGGGTCCTGGGAGCTCAGAAGTCAGAAAGAAAGTCAAGTCAAAGAAAGCAGTCAGCTCAGAAAGGGTCTTCCTTTCTACCTTTTTTTAAAAATGGTTACAATGTTTCCCACTTTTCCAGTCATATGGGACTTCACCTGACTGCCACGACTTTTTGGATATCATGAAGAGTGGCTTGGCAACTACATCAGCTAATTCCCCCAGGATCTGGCATGGCTTTTGTTGGGTCCCATAGACTTAAGCATGCTCAGGTTCCTCAGGTGGGCACAAAACTGATCTTTTCCTACAGCGGGAAGCACTTTTCTCCCCTAGTCTCCATCCCGTTGTCCATCCACTTGAGAGGTGTGGGAAGAGAGGTTGCCACTGAAGACTAAGGCAAAAAGGTTGTTGTACCTCAGCCTTTTCTTCATGGGCTGTTACCTGTTTTCCAGTTTCTTTGTCAGAGGGGATACGTCTTCTTTGACCTCCCTTTTCTGGTTAACACACCTGTAGAAGGCCTTCAACATCCCTTCCCAAGTTCAGTTCCAGCTTTGCCTTCACCTTCCTGGCTGTATCCTTACACAACAGAACTTCATCCCTGTATGCTTCCCAGGTTACCTGTCCCTGCTGTTACTGCCTGTGAATTTGCTTCTTTCCCTTTAGTTTCACCAGCAGTTCCCTATTCAGACATTCTATCTCTTGCCTTTCTTGCTCGATTTCTTGCTCCAGGGGATTGCCAGCTCTTGTGATGGAAGACTTTCATAAAGATCTTCCAGCTCTGTTCCACACCCTTGTCCCTGATGGCAGTCTCCCAGGGGATCCCATTGACTATATCCTTGAGGAGCTGGAAGTTTCCTTTCCTAAGGTTCAGTGGCTTAACTTTGCTCCTTACCTGACCCATACCCTCAGGATGCAAACTCCACAAATGCATGATCACTGCAGCCCTGCAGATGGAGCAAGAAGGATTTGCCAACTGGCTCCCCTTGATGAGGTGGCCTGCAGCAGACACCAAACGCTTGATTCCTTTTGCTGCTTTGGTTTCTGATTCTTACCCACAGGCTTTTGACTTTTGGCTGTTCTTCAGAGACAACTCTTTGACTCAATCTACCTCTTGATGTAAGTGTTCCCTCCCCCCACTTCTTTTGTCTTTCCTGAACAGCCTGCAGCCATCGATAGCCACACTTCAGTTACGGTCACAACTCTTGAATATCTCCAGTGAGGGAGAGACCGCAACCTCTCTGGGCAATCTGTTCCAGAGAGGGTGACTCACACAATGGAGAAGTTCTTCCACATGTTCAGGTGGAACTTTCTGTGCATCAGTTTCGGCCTGTAGCTCTTGTCCTAATTGCTTGACACCACCAAGCAGAGCCTGGCTCTGCCTCTCCACACCCTCCCTTCAGATACTAACATTGATAAGGTTCTCTTTTGGTTGTCTCTTCTCAAGGCTGAACAGGCCCACGTCCCTCACCTATCCTTTTCAAAGATGCTCCAGTCCCTTAATAATCTCCATGGCCTCCCCTGGACGTGCTCCAGGAGTTCCATGTCTCTCTTGTACTGAGGAGCCCACAAGTGGATGCTGCACTCCAGATGTGGCCTCACCAGGGCAGAATAGAAGGACAGCTTCGATCTGCTGGCAATATTTCTCCTGTTGCACCCCAGGATACCATCGGCCTTCTTGGCCTTCTTGAGCTGGCTCATGGAGATCTTATTGTCTACCAGGACCCCAAGGTCCTTTTCCAGAAAGCTGGATTCCAACACAGTTTACATGAGAACTCTCTTGGTGTGTTGACTATACACCAGGAAAACAGCTGACATGTCTTAGAATTGAATTTCAGTGCAGTATCACCTTGACTTTGTGCTTGTCCATATCCTAAATATGATTAAGTTGTGGTAAAAATTAAAAGCCATATTCTTTCCCATCTTTAACACCTCTCTAAGGTCAGTGAAGGAGATTACTGCTTGCTTTCTAGTGATATTTGTGCCTAAATACAATTCAGAGCAGCTGGTAGGCTGTTCCAGATGTTCTCATATAGTCCCTGACAGAGCCATGGTGCTCATCTTGCCATGCTCTTTACCACTGAAATAACATAGGACAATTAAGGAAAATCCATGCAAGGATGAGCTAAGACAATTTTATATTTATTGTGGCCTTTACGATGAGGAGTATAATCCTTGCCTTTCTCTACACCTTGGAAAGGGTAGGAGATCTTCAAAAGCAGGAAGATTTTGGCTCTTCAGACTTGAGACTACAGGTACCCAGGTAAGCAGCCATCTGCAGGTCCCTCTGTAATGTATCCCAGGGCTGCAGTGTTTGGGTCACCTGGATGTATTGGTTTTTCTCTTCCTTCTGTAACTGGCACTTTTGGAATTACAGACTGTGGATTCATCCCTACAGTGCTGATCATGACCTGGACACTGTGTCTTCTGTTGCTGAAATCCCCTAATTCCCTTTAGGACCCTGTCTTAACCAGCTGAGAACAGCTTCCCTCCATGCCCCTTCCTACTGTGAATATAATGCTGCTCTTGTGCAGGCCAAAGCACAATCCAGAAAACATGGAATGACATACATCCTTCAGGAACTCTCTAGTGCACGTTTCCCAGCATGCAGATCTCCCTACATCAGTAGGAGTTTAGGTCTTGGAAGCTTTATAGTTGGTGCTGGGGAATATGTCTGATTACAAACTAACCTGCTGCAGCCCCTGAAGGCAGGCTGCTGTGCTCCCAGGAGGCAGGAACACATCACAGATAGGAGAGAGCAGTGATAGGAATTCACATTCACAGCATTCACAGAGCATGTGAATGGAGCCCTTCTTGGGCTTTGGGTAGGAACTCCAAACCCTAGGTTAGCAGACTTCAACAGCATTAGGATCCTGAAGTAAACCAAATAAATGGTAATATTTGCTGTATTTTGAGGTTTTAAAAGCATTTAATTATCTTCTCAATGTCAACACTTCTCCAGGAGCAACCTTCCTATCTCCTCTCAGAAGAAAGGATTTCTTTCTTGCAGCTCCTCTTTGTTGCAAGATGAAAACAAATTGGATTCATGTCTCTCACTCAGGGCCACAGAGAAGCCAAGTCATTTGAAAGGGAAAAGCAAAATAACTTGCGCCAAAAAAAAATGTTTTTAATTAAAAAAAGGTTTTGAAGTATTGGATAAAGAATCATTAATTGTTGCCCCAGCAACTATATGATATTATATCCATATGGAGGTTATCTGCTGTCATTTTGAGTCTATGGTAGGCTATTTGCTCTGGGGTCTTTCCTTTTCTTTTTGTTCCCCCTCTTCTTTTGGAAGAAGTAAATTAAACTACCTCAAGAAGAGGAATTTTTCTATTTCCTGTTAATTTTCTTCTTCCTTTTTTCTTGTCTTTTTTGTTTCCTTTCAGGACAGAGAATTCTAATGATCACGTTTGACCCTGCACATCCTCCCACCTGCTCCCTTACAAAGCTGCTGCCAAAAAACCTGTTTTGTAACCCGAAGTAGTAGCTCAACATGAATTAAATCAGAGCAGAAGTTATGGTGCCTCTGTCTCCCCTGATTTGGACTGTATTTCTCTATGTATACCACTTTTTCTTCCAGAGAACACAGCAGAAGTGGACACTACTCAAGGAAGAGGGGCTGCTCCAGATTTCAGCTGCAAGGAAGTGCAAAATTGTGAAATGTGGCAAAATGATGAGACATGGCAAAATCTCTTTGATTCTTTCTCTCTGCCCAGGTACAAATAAATATCACATCTTCTATATTCCCAGCTTGTCTCAGGGGCAAGACTCCTAAGATAATTTAGACTGCTCTCTATTGTATGTCCAGGGCTTATGGCATGGGGGTTTCATCCCAGACAACCAAGAAATGCAACTTTCAAAGGTCAGAATCACAGGGGAAGTATCACCTAATGGAAGAAATAGATAGGTTTGCTAGATGGATCTTTAAATTTTGAAGTGTCCATTAAACCACTTGCATTTATTTTTGACCTGCAGGTGTATTCACATAGCCATAAAAAGACATTGAGAAAAATGTCAAGTTGAATTTAAACACTTTTAAAATTGACAATTGACCAAATGGTACCAAAGCATTCAAGAAATCAGGAGCTGGGCACTTTTCTCTTTCTTTCTCCACCTGGACCAATGCAAATGGTTTAATTTTTCACTGGGAATTTCTACTCCCTGTAAGACACATATGTCTGCACAGGACAGCTGGGAGCATAAACTGACTGATGTCTCCAGCTACTTATTTATATTTGTTCCTGTTGAAAGGACTGAATATCTCCCAAAGGTTCTTCTATGTAGCCTCAGAGTGAAGATGCCTAAAGTGTCCCTGACAGCACCTTTTCAAAGGTGGCAGCCTTATGGGACCACTTCTCTTTTCATCTGTCACAAAGCAAGTACTCCAAAGAAAAAGGTGTAATTACTAATTTTTATCCAATTCAAATCTACCTGCCCTTCTGCACTGAAGCTCTCTGGGCTCTAATTTGTCATCTGCTTTATTCATTGTCTAAGTTAAAAATTTATCTCAAGCAAAGGTGATTTTTGTTCCCAAAAACCTTCCTTGTCTCAAAGAGCTGAGCCTTTGTCAAGGTGAAGGTGAGTGTAAGGCACTCATCACGAAACAGCCCCACCAGAGCCTAAACCAGAGCATTCTCAGCAGTGGTTGATAGCACAAATAATTCTGAGTACCATGTACACATTTTTTCCAAGCTGTCTGAAGCACAGTGCTTATCTGAAAGAAGAAGGGAAAGCAAACTTTCTTTCCATATGGATTTGTCAAACTGTACCACATGAATTAAGATTGGTTTGATATCAGGCTTGATGGGAAAAAATATGAAATTAATATTAAGCATTTTGCTTTTTTAAGACAGCTCCCCTGTATTTTATACTGACAAGAAAGCTGCAGAAATTAAATCTGGGCAAAACCATAGTCATCTTTAGATAAAAATCCCTGCTCAGAAAATTATTGTCAACAGCTTGCTGTCAATGTGCATCAGTGAGGCTCCAGACTTTTGTCTGTTGTGTATCTGGGACTATTCAGCATTTTCACAGACTATTGTACTCTGTTTGGAAGCCATCTACTGAATTTGTAGTTAGTTAATAATAAGAGCCATGCTGCTGCACTGCAGCTGTTAACCAGCAAGCAGCTGCACTGCTGGCTGGGGCAGCTCTGCTGTGGGGGATTCTGCCATGTCCTGTGTGCACTGTGAGCTCAGAGCACTCTAGAGCTACAAACTCTCTCCAGGAGTGAGGCAGCAACAAACTTCACAAAAGTGGGTTATAAATTCACTGATAATGGAACCTTCTCCATCCTGCACTCTCTTACTGCTCCCATTTTACTTTTCTCTTCCAAGGATGCTTTATGCTGTTAGCAGGAATGACAGTGATTGCCCATCCAGCACTATTCAACTTTGCATCCTGGAAACTTCTGCCCTCCCAAAGACACCCTCCTTTGTCCCTTTGGTCCCATCATAATATATGTTTTCTTCTACTTTGTCACTCCTTGTCTTAAATAATATCTAAATTACATAGCTATTTTTACTTGGTTTTTATGTTTTTTCTTTTTTAAACTTTTTGCTATTATGTATTGCTTTTTGTTCAGCCTTCTGAAATAGTTGACAAAAAATCTTCTCCCTGTGAGCTTTTCAGGCTGGCATAAGGCTGAAAAATCGATGGAGTACCAGTCTGTCTTAAGAGGTGCAGTTTTGTGTCTTCATTATTTAGTAGCAGCAGTTTGAAAGAGAGACTTCAAGAGGATTTAGGCATTGCAGTTCAATAGCATTTAATTGTAGGTACCTTAATTGTAATTTAATTGTAGGTACTGTATGTTTAAGATAAGCAACACGCAGTAAAAGCAATTTCAGGGATTTCTACATATGCATGGGAAAGTTTCCAAGACCAAAACTGAGAGTACAGAAGCCTAATTGATTTTGGAAGAGTGTTAGAATGGCTAGCATGTAACATGTTGAGCTGATCAACATAATTCAACATTGTTTCCTCTCCACTGCCTTCTCAGTCCAGCTCTGGGGCCTCTTACTTACAGAGATTAAAATATGAGCAGCCAAGTCCTGCCATAAACCATCAGCTCAAATAATCCTTTCTTCCAGGAAGGAAAACACTGATACCCCTTCATGACTGGAAGTAGACCACCTGACTTATTAAGGTACTCTCCACTTCTGTAAGCATGCAGACAACTGGGAAGAGGATCAGGTTTCTTAAATAATTATTAGGTGTAGAAATGCCTCCTTCCCCCTTCTTTTGTCCAACCAACTCATTTAGGAAACTTACTCCTGTATTTCTGAAATACTCCATGAGATTACAGATGCTCGTATAATCCTGATAAAGTTGTTCCAGCCTTATGTGATTTCTTAGCTGTTTTGGAAATGAGAAGGTGAGGTTTTCTGATTTTGTATTTTTCCTAAAAAATTCTGCTTACTTCTTCCAGAACAGTCATCAGGAAAGTGACTTTCATGCACAAATCTTGCAATATTATACCAAATCATTGGAGGAGGGACTAAACTATTTACACAGCACCTGGTAAATGGGCCAAATGCAACACTACATGAATTTACTCCCAGATGTGTATTTAGTCCTCAGCAAATGAATGTTCAAGTGGAACAGCCTGGGCAGAGGAAAGTCCTACATCAAGTTCATACAGCCATTTACATCAAGGCATATTAAATTTATTTTTTTTCATCAGAACATATATTTTTGCTTTCCTGACTCCCATATTCTGGATAAGGGCATGAACTGCTGAATACATGGAGCATGGATTTGAATTGTCTCCACTATGAGTCTGGTGAAAAGTCTGTTATTCTTCTGATGTTCTTCAGGCTTACATATGAAATAAAAGCCAAGTAGTTTGTAGGTGTCAACAAAGCATAACCTCATGCATCTCTGGTAGGTCAGCAAGCCCTGAGAGAATGTAGACCTTAACAGGGATCTGCTGGGATGTCTCACATATCAGAAACTTTCAGGCTCTGATTGAGTCTTCCATGCATAATTTATGCTCTATATTAAATATATAAATTTTTTAAAAATCTGATTCTGAAATCATTAACACTTATTCCTCACTATTTCCCCCATATTAATTCCTTGGGGCATATTGAAGGTATGGGAAATGGGAAATTTGTCATACTTAAATGGAGACAAATAAGGAAAGAATGCTGAAAACAGAGCAACATTTGCTTCAGTGGGGGTGTGTGCTGTCACTGCCCATTAGTATACTTCAGGGAGATCAGTTTTCTGGTCCTGTTACGTACAAAGTGTGTAAAATGTTCATTAAAGGACTCTATTTTCTGTCATGGGAGAGGGAGGAGGAGGAAAAGACCCTTCTTCCATCACTGCTTTGTATGATTACAAATATTTTACAATAAAACTTCACAAAGCCAACCATTCTAAGTGATGCACTCTCAAGGGGTGACCTCTCTGTCCTATTCTTGATTGCTTTATGTTAGAATTCAATCAATGTTTCATTGCTATAGGATGAAAGCTGGACATGTCACCCAGAGATGTTTCCTTTCCATGCTAGGAGATGAGGCTCAAGCCAAGAGGGACAGCTCTCACCCCATCTCCCTGCCTGGATGTTTTCCTTCCTCCTTGGAACCCAAGCAGCAAAGGCTGCCCCTGACACATCACCTTCTTGTTATTTTTCACTCCTCTGAGCCCAGATTTGCAGCTTTCCTCACTGTATTCAACTGAAGGAAAAGTGGAATCTAGGGTAGTGGTAGAGCTCATCACAGTTTTTATATACATTTCATTGTTTCTTTCACTGTACTCTTCAGTTCAACCTGGAGGTACTTAGATACCTTTAAAACCTCCCCTTTCTATTAAATTTATTTGAAATTGGCAATGGGTTCAAAATTGAGGAGAGAGATAAGGAGAATTATAATATCAGCCTTTTTCTCTCAGGAAACAGCACTTATTAAAACAAAATCAGTGGAACTAGAAAGAAATAATCTAATTTGTTTTTTAGCTAGTACTTGCCCTATTGCAAACATGTCAGTTGTTGCATATTGTTTGAAAAGTCTCTTATTTTATGAAGTACAAGTAATTTATAGGGTAAACACAATTATATGTTAACATATTCCTATGACATTTTCTGTCCTCTTTTTTAAAATCCAAAGAAAAGCATGTATTTAAAATTCTTCAATTAAAAAAAAAATGAGAGCATAGATAAAAAAACTCCAAGAAACCGTGAAGATTTTTTTTTGTAATTTTCATATGATTTTATAATAACTAGGAAGGCAGGAAATTACTCAAGATAGAGCTTTCTCCTTCTGTGCCTGACTCCTCACAGGGTTTTAATCCCTCATAACATCTCTGGATGAGATATGAGGCACAGCTGCAGTTTAACTGTGCAAATTCTGCACTCTCTCTATCTGGGAAGTGTCTTTTGGCTAATTGCTTGGGCAAAAGGAAAGAGAAAATTCACCATTTTAGCTATTGTTTTTAAAAGTGGGAGTAGTTTAACTCATGAAAATACAAGGAAGAATGTCAAATTTCATATTGTACTCAATATGGACATGGTAAGAGTTTTTAAAATGTTCAGTATACAGAGCATTAATGGTCAAATATGAGCAGGCTGTACATTGATTATGACACAAATGCAGAAGATGGCAATGAAAACCTAATTTGCAAATTCTATGGTTTCAGAGATTGTTGTGTGAATAACACTTAAATAAAATAAGAGATACTCTAAAAATGCCTGACAGAAAAGGCTTTCTTATCCAGGAAAGACAGTTCTATGACATTGCTGGTAATAAAGCTGGTAACAATTTTAGCAACACAAAGGTAGGGGTTTTAAGGGTTTTAAGGACTAGAAGTTTAGATAGGATCAGTAGAGCTCCCTCAACAGTTCTGAAAGCATATTCCTATAGTAATTCATCTTAAGGAACTTGTCTGAAAGAAGATATTGAAATACTGAAAGATCCCCCTAAAGTCTTTGAGGGACTGATCAATATATAACTGCTATCAATGACTTCATTTTTTATGACTATATCAATAATAATTTTTGTGGGAGAGTCCTGAAACAGGCTGTGTTGGAGACTGTGGGAATTAGTCACTCTTTAAAAGCTGTGGAAGCATAGAAAGGAGAAGATGGTTGGATATTTTATGTGCTTGGCGCCCTTTCTAGAGACATAAGGGTCCAATATTTTTCTTGAATACAAATGAAATGTACTGTCAATTCCATTGTTTTCATCCTAAATACAAAAATTATTGTTGTATTTATTTCTATACTTACAGTTTTAGTAAAACCTGTTTATAATCTACAGCTAGAAACACATCTACAAATTCATGAACCCTGTAAGTTTTCTCTTGTATAAAATAGTGTGTTTGTGACTCACAGAATTTGTTAATTTTATATCCTCATTTCTTTTAGATGGTTCTTCTCCATACTTTCTAGGTTCTTGACCTTGCACCCAGATCTGTGCCCATTTCAAGACTCAGCTTGTCCCAGGAAGGAGGCTCCATGTCTATCCCTTAACAAAGCAGGACAACATTCTATTTTTGAAAAGTTCCACAGAAGACCCCTGTGGAAAAGGGTGACATTAATTTTGGGTGGTTCCAGCCACCTAATTGCTATGGTGTGGCTCTTCCACTGCTTGTGTTTCACCCAAAGGTTCCAGAGCTGTGTGCAGCCTGGCAGGCTCTGGGTGACAGCACTTTGCTGGTGCCCTTGGATCATGGTAAACCAAATTATTAACAATTCTGTCACAGTGAACCAGAGTCAGACCCTACAAACATCCAGATATATTACTGTGGTTTGTGCCTGCCTTGTTGAGTGTTCAAATATAATACCAGATACCAGCAGGATGCATTTCTTCTACCTTGAAACCAACTTTTCGGGCAGGGGAAGGACACTGCATATTTAACTGCTTGGTTTAAAAAGAGACATTGAAATGTTTTCTCAAGAAATTAAAGGAGAAATGGGCAGGGGGAAATCAACAGGCTGACAGTTCCCTAGTTAACCAACCCTTGCACAAATCTATGTATGGAAATGGATACATTAGAAGAATATAACTAACTGGATCTGCCACAATGAGGGCTCAGGAGGAGAGGCTGCATTTATAAGAGAAACTGGATCAAACATGAAAGTTAAACAGAAGCAAGAGACTGTTAATCTTTTCCCATTATTGGTAACCCCCAAGTGAAGGACATAAACAGACATCATCCCAAATTGAAGGAACGACAAAAGCATCTTAAGTGACCAGTTTTGCTAACTCACGAGTGCTTTGTTGACCTCAGTTACAAAACAGAAACATATCAAACTTACTTAATCATACTCAATCAGGCAAAAGATTAAAAATAAAGGGGAAGGAGGGACAAAACCAGAAAGGCCCAGAACTGAGATATAACTAGCAAAGGGCATAGGGAATCATTCTATATGCCCATTGGGAGCAGAGGAAAGAAAAGCAAAGGTAAATCCACTACCATACAGTGGGAGCTATAGACATGTTCACCACTGAGAGGAGAGTTGAAACAGAGAACAGCAAATAATAGCAAATGCTGGAGCCTATAGCAAAGCAAGAGAAGGAGAGAAAATTCTAGGCATGGAGATGACTGGAAATTGTATCACAATGATTAGGGAAACACAGAAAAAATCCCAAACCCAAACCATGTAGCCAAATATAGAACTTATCTTTAAAACAGAAAAGAAAATACACCAAGAAATAGTGGACCATTCAACTGAAGCTGATGTCCTAGAAAAATTCTGGGAAAAAATGATCCAATCATTTGTAAAACCTATGAAATATGAAGTAAGAATGATTGACTACGTAAATTAATTGTGAAGTAGGGATTTCAAACACAGTATTTCATCTTTGTTTCCTCAAAAAACAGGCGTGGTTGGCTTCAGTAAAGTTTTGACTGTTTCAAAATCCACTTAAAAATGTGTTCTTTGTGAAATACCTACAGAGTGGATAGCAAGCTGGTTATAAAATGGCACCAGAGAAAATATTGCAAATTGTTCACTATTAGGATGCAAGGCTGCTATGAAGTGGTACCTGCAGGAGTCTGTTCTGTATCTGTTTCTATTCAATATTTTCATTAATGACACAGGTGACCAAACAAAGATAAATAAAACTTAATAAATCTGCAGAGGACATGATGCTTCAATGATCCAAAAACTCCAAATAATGAAAAACTGAGGGGAAATTTCTACGTGGTATATTCCTGTTGAAATGGTCTATTGCATATAAGAAGCTGATGGGAACAACCCATTAGCTGGTGGCTCTTAAGAAAAGGATCTGAAGCTATAGAAGGTCACATACCTTCTACAATCAAAAATGTCATGCTATTGCAAAGCACATTAAACACTACCTTGGGCTGTACAAGGAACACAAACAGCCCTTTGACTCATGAAGTAATCCTTCAGCACGGGAAGAGCTCAGCTGGAATGTTGTGCTCAGTTTGAAGTTCCTCACTTTAATAATTTGAGTAGTTCAGAGATATTAAAGTTTTAAAAAATGTAGTTTATGAGAGAAATGGGAAAAACACACCATTAAGCATGAGGGAAAAAAGGATAGAGGAGGAGCAAGGAGAGGAAAGTTCCAACTTCTGAGATACACACTGAGAATAACTTGCCAAAAGAGATAGAGGAGTTTCTATCATGCAAGTATTTGTAGACAGATGTGTCAGGAAAGCCAAAGAGATAACTGATGCATTTATTCCAGTGAGGAATGAACAAAACAGCCTGTTGGGTTCCCTTCCACAATCAAGCTGCAGGTAAACTTGGAACTTTGCTGATGATGTCCTTTTGTTTTATAGATCTAGAAACTGGCTGAGCATTGAGAACAGGGAAACAATCATGACCAATTTAGTCATGAGGAAAAATTATCTTGGTTTTTTTTTTGGATGTGTTCATGGCTCCAATTGACTGCAGTGGCAAATGGAACTTGTTCAGTAAGCTGGAAAATCACCATTCTGAAACCAGTCTCTACTGCACTGGTGTGTGCCAGCAAACCAGAGGTGAGCTGGCGTAGGAGATAATGTTCATGTTTGTTAGTGTTAATATTTCAGCCTTTACCATTCTCCAGTTCTTTAGGACTTTGACTTCTCTTTCTTTCCAAAATTTTTGAGCAACTTTTTTAAAATTTTTGAGTGGAAAAAAATGGGTTGCAAAAGTTACTTACTCAGCTAGGTAACTTTTACTGGTGGAGCAGTAATTCCTTAATGCCTTTTCATGTAGTTAAAAATGTAATTTAGAACATGAATAGAGAAAGAAGTTATGTTGGCCAAATTATCCCACTTCCATTCCCTCCCTTGTGAAACTTCCCAGCCAGTTCACTCTCATTTGGGAGCCTGGAAACGTGGCAGAGGCAAAGCTCCAAGAGTGCACAGCTCAGTATCCCCCTTGCCCCAACACCTTGTGCATTTCTGCCAGGACACTCAGTGGGGTCTCTGCAACCTTGTCCAGCCCTTCTGTCTGCAGAAAGCACAGACACAAAGGAGTCATGATCTTATTTCTAGGCTCCCCTGTTGTATTATTTTATGAAAAGGTGTGAATCCAGAGCTCGTTACTTCTCAGGTAAATGAAGTGAAATTCTGGTTTTACTCAAAGACAAGGCACTTTTTGTCTTGACAACTAAGGAATCAGAATAAAATAATTTCTTCCCTTTTATAGTTTTAATGCCCTTTAAAATATTGTTTCTACAGAGGGAACATGTTTTCCTTATTTAATTTGGTGGGATTATTCAGTACATTACTCTAACATAGCCCAAGGTTTTCAGTCAAAATGTGGAAGATGGCTTCTGTCCCAAAGGCTTTTCAGTCAAAATGTCAGAAATACACAAGTGGGAAAAGAATATGTGCAGGAAAAAAAGAGTTTCTCACAAGTAAAAGAACTGGAGTAGAGGTAGATGAATATCTAGCTGACTGTATCCTCTGTATAATTACTGATAATTATTATAGTCATTAATTTTTAATTAATTCTCTAATTGCATTTAACATTCCTAATACTTATTCCATTTTGCCTAATTGACTGCTAGAATGAGATTCACTGAATTTGTCTATTTAACTCCAGAAATCCTAATTCTCCCTTAGATTTTATCAGACCCACCTTGCCATTTCTATTTCATGTTTTGTCCCTTTCTTTTTAACAGCTTTTGTTCCTTACAAAAGGATTTTTTTTCTGAATAGCTGTCAGGAATTTCCATTATCCCAACTTTCCTATTACCATAAAAGCACCCTTAACCCAGGGCAACTTGGAGTAAAATAAAATAAGGAAAGTATTTACAAATTGAAATAGAAATTTCATTGTTGTGAATGTCTTGGGAGGAGTGAAAGTGAATGAAGAGAAAGCAATATATCCTACACACCCTAACACTTCGAGTGCCTTAGCAGTCTCTTTACAGCTGAAAGGCATTAAGATACTATTGAGCTTTCCATACATAGAGCTACCTCTCAACTAACTCCTTCATCTTCATTTTCTTATAAGATGATGTCACCTTGGAATCATGTGTTCCTTTAAGTATCATGTTTGGGGATCTCTTCAGAATCAAAATTTATTTCCTCCTCCTTATTCAGCATTTATTTATTACCAATTCATATTAACAATAGCCTGAAGCACTGTGTCTCCCACCTTCTGCGTTGGAAATGCAATGTCCTTTTGGCTCAGGATTGCTTCTTTGGCTACAATCTAAATTGCTTGTCGATTAGTTGTGAGGTCAACCTCTCTTAGGTGGGGCAATTTAAAAACCCCAAGGTAGTATTTTTTCAGTCAGAGCAAAGTGCAGGCTGCATATAAAAGCAGAGTTTTCTAATCATGCCTTGTGAAATGATATAATTGTGATGACAGGATGCAGAATTTTATTGCCTCTTGTTTCAGACCAGCTTTCATGTCAAGAAGGCTAGTTTGAGTCAATGATAATTTAGGCATAATTGCTCTTTAGCCCTGTCTGAGACAGGTTTCCTCCCTGTCCTATTTCTCAGTGACTACTTTTGATGGCAGAACCTCCTCAAAGAATCCTTCCCCCTCCCTTTTCTCTACACTGCTCCACAAACGAGTGCCTGTGGCCCTGAGACACATGGTTTCCTCTGTGCCTGACATGGCTTTGCAGGCTGCCTACAGGGTCACATGCACTTGGAAGTCCCTCAGGCAGACAGGAAAACATATCAAAGATTAACTGATAGTAATGGAGCTAGGTAAAATCCCTTCTGACAAGATCCACAAACATCAGCGAGTGTCATGGGGAGTTTTTCCAAAGTGTTTGCACCAAGCATTGTGAGCACAGAGAAGATACAGGAAACCAAATGTAATCTCCATAATTCACCCCAATACCCACTGTTATTACTTCAAAGTCTGTTAAATAATGTTTAATGTCTGTGGCTTTTTCAGACTTTATCTGAAGATATAACTTTAATTTTCCATCTGTCAGTGAAGAGCAATTTTTTATACAATTAATTATAAAAGAATTCTATTCCTGGGCAAAGGAGACAGTCTCTTTTTTGGACAGGCACAGCTTCAAGGGAGGGGACAGGATTCACTTTTCTCCAGGCTTGCATTCAGCCCAGGGGTTAGTGCACCTTTTTTGGGAGACAGAAGCAGTGAATTCCGAAACCCAAAACAATATACTGCTGAGATGTCTTAGTGTCTGAGTGAGATTGCTACCTAGAAAGGCCAGCAAAATCTGTCCTCATGGCAGAAGGGTTTGTGGCTGTGCTGAATATGTGTTGTGGGCAGAGTGTGAGATTCATACAAAATTTATTAGAGAAACCCTCTTGAGTCATGAGGTGCAAAAAGGACCCTCTTGTTTTCTTTCTCAGAGAGGAGCCTGGGTACAGCCTGATCCAGTCTTAGCCCCAGACTTTGTCAATGGTTTATGTCTAAAGGATTGCACAGGTGTAATTCAGCCTTTATACAGTTTTGTCCACAGGACTAAGGAAGGCAATCCTAATCTATTTCTATAAATATATTAAATTATTTATTTTAGTTTATAACAATAATTATAAAGATTAGGGGGAAAAGAGCTTAATCAGAAATGTTTGCTACACTGTATGCATAGCTATACCTACTAGTATAATGCACTATT
Source organism: Parus major (assembly GCF_001522545.3). Lineage (NCBI taxonomy): Eukaryota > Metazoa > Chordata > Aves > Passeriformes > Paridae > Parus > Parus major. Next base: position 138,423,920 of record NC_031769.1, read on the forward strand.
TTCAAAGCAATATTGAAGCAATTATATTAAAGCTAGCAAGAAAATAATTAAGGGGAGCTGGATGTTACTCACCCCCATACCAACACCATGGGCAAACTTCTTTTGCTCAGCCTTGAGGAGTAACCTTGAGGAGTGATCCCACTCAGGGAGTGATATTCACACACCTTGGGGTGATTTGTTAGAAGTCCTCCCTGTGCAAAAGTGGGACTGTCCTTTTGGAGTATAAAGTGATTGATTGTCAGTCATGTGCATTTTTTAGATTATGTGATATCAGACTTACTAAGAAAAAATATGCTTTGTGCTGAAAAAGGTGTTAGGAGCTCTTTAGCTTATTTTGCTCAGCACTCCTGGCTCTCAGTTCCTGGTGTCAGGGCCAGCACATCCTTGCTGCTCCCAGCCTCAGCCAGGGAGAGTGTCTTGCATTCCTTGTGGCAGGCAGGGTCTGATAGTTTGGTCAAGCTGCTCTCAGCATTCTTCAAAACTGACAAGAGCAGACTCTCCTTGTTCAATCTTATCACTGATCAGCAGACATTTCTTGCTCAGGCCATCACTGATGAACTTCCAAGGCAAATTTCAAGCTGCAGTATCCATGCTTAGGCACAGAGTTTTCTTACAGTGTGCTACATTTTTTAGGCAAAATTTCAGATGCATTTTTCATTTTGAATTACCTATAAGTGAGACCTTTGTGCATCATGCTTGCAGGTGTTGGTGCCCAAATCCTCTTCACAACACACTTCATGTTCTTCAGGAGGTAGATTTTCCTTTGGCTGTGATAATATCCCAAGGTACCCCACGATAACTCAGCATGCTGCAACCATTTGGTTTGTGTGTTCATTATTTACTTGCTTCCTCAATTTTCCAGACAAAAAATGTTTTAATAAGGTAAGAGCAGGGAATTTGATGTGTTTCAAAGTGTTGAGAGGAAAACATTTCAACACTTATGGCTAACAAAAATTATGACTAGCACTAAATTACATTTAATGAACTGCCCCTTGATTAATCATTTCAGAAGGGAGAAACCTAACCACATGTTTAAGCTACTGTATATACACATTCATTTCTGTTACACTTTATTCTTCCATTATTTGGGTGTTGGCTGGTTGACAAAAGTACATTTCTGAGAAAGTGCACAAATTTTAACATTTCCTTACATATTATATCTATGAGTTTAACCACACACTTTACATGCTTTTGAGTTAGTTCTTTAACACAAGTGAGGGTCCAAGTTATCTGAGCCAAATTAATCTTGGCTCCAAACCCACCAAAGGTGCTCAGGGGAGCTACACAATATCAAGTGGGGAAGTTCGGTGCAGCAGTTGAACCATCAGGTATTTGCAGTGCTACTAATGACCTCTACTAAGCTTTGGAAAGAAAAGTAGAAAGCAGGGAGTCCCTAAACTGGACACGAAACAAGCTTTTAAGCACATATATCTATGTAATGTATTGTATGTTATTATTTATTAGCCATGTAACCATGACACAGACTTGCCCTATCATGCTATGTGACAAAAGTTCATTTTTTAAAATACATAATATTAAAAAAAAGTTATTCTAGTTTAATTAACAGATGCTTCCTAAAGATGCATCATAATATTATGAGTTCTGTAATGGGGTATTACTGATGACTTTCAAGGTTATCTGCTTCATGGAGAGAAACAATAATATAAATATTTTATTTAGAAAATTTATATATATAAATATACATATAGGCAAATAATATTTAGCTGCTTGTTTCTAAGAGCATTGGCTGATCATAAAAGCTTAGAAAACCAGAAATAATAACGGAATGATCTGTAAATCATAATTGTTTGGGAAGTGGCAAATATGACATAATTTTCTGTATATGTTGCAAAATAATGGGAAAAGAACCTACTGTTATCTTTACTTCAGCCTAGATATGTATAAATAGTTAATAAGTATTTCTGCTTGATGGAGAACTATGTTTTGAAGGACAAAAGATATCCAAGTTTGTAAGACTGGTTTTAAATTATTTTTTAAACTGACTTATTTATTTGCTTTTCCTTTAATAGTGGAAGAATTAGCATCAGAAACAATAATAAGTAAAAAGATAAGACTGCCTTTTCCCAAAATTCTCCTCAAGTGTGGAGTTTTTACAGCTTTTTCACTGAAAGAAGAAAAATCAAGGAAAGATGAGAAAAGTTATCTTTGGTCATGATTAAAGGTTGTGTTCATGGTTCTCCTCCAGTCCTGCTTGGTCCTGACTCTGAGAGATTGATGCTCTCAAAATTCTGATACACTTGTGGTTCTGTGGTTGCACAGTCATGAATTGTGTCTGTTGGCTCTTTTGTGAAAATGCCTCTGGGGAATGAGCTTGGGGTAATGCAGAAAATTAAATGACCACTCTTGTTTGCATCTCTTTTTCAAATGAGTCTTTATTGTGGGGTTTTCTGGTTTTGTTTTTTTATTTTTATTTTTTTCAGGAGAGCATCTGAAAGGGTAAATTTCATTGAAAACAACACAAAGTGCAATTATCACTGGCATGTTTCATAGCACAGTGCAATTCACTGCTTCACTCCATGTCAAGACTAGTTAACTACAAAGGATTTCAGGAAAAAAAAAAATTCAAAAGAACCTGCAGTTAGACTGCAAATACAGGAAGAATATCTATCAATGAGTACTTGACAAATCCCTCCTGCCCCCATCAGATTTGAGAGAGAATAGGTGATAATTTAGAAAATTTCCTCTTTTCTAGTTTAGCTTTAAGACTGAACAAGAGATTTCATACCCTTTAATTGTAGTAATTATATCATGGGCCTCTGAATCTACAGGAAGTCTTTATTAGTGTTAATGTGCTTTTCAAAGTGATTCCATGCTGATTGAAATAATCATCACTGAGCTGTTTAGTCAAATAGAGCTGAACACCAGTGTTAGCAATGTTAGGTTATTTCTGCACCAGCACTCCTGCTGGGATAGAAACTCCCAAGAGAAAATGTAGAGGTCAAACCCAAAAAGTATAGAATCTTTTACAGGCAAGGGGAGGTAAAAGGAGAGTGATATTCAACACAGGCAGTAGCTGAAAATAACACCTACAACTTTTAAATTTGAAAACAGAGGCAGGCAGGGGGTTAAGTGAGTCCAGGCCAAAAGTCAAGGAGCCTGGAGGATGGGAAGTCTGAGCAAGTTGTAGGAGAAAAAAAAAATGTAAAGGGTAAAGGAAATTCCCTTTATTGTGGAGATTTCTGAAGCTTGATTTGTTCATGTAGTCCAATTAGGATCTCAGCTGTATTTGGGGCATATGAGACCCCCTGTGCACAAATGAATCTTATAGTAATTAATGAACCTCATTATGACCCACTAAAACTTAGGAAATGAGGACAAACTTATCCTTATGGCCCTGTTCAAATATTAGCCAAAAATAACTCCCAGTACATCTTTATTTCCTCATTAGTAGTTTTATTAAAAATTGTCCCCTGCATATGATACAATGAACATCAAAAACATAGAAAATTATGGAGTTTAAAATACCATTTATAAATGTGCAGTGCATATATATTCTATTATGTTAATATTTTACTATAGTCATGTTTCATTATCGTACAATAAAATAATTATAAAAATGTGTCCTCTGGGAAAGAGATACTTCCACGTGGTAACTTAGACATACTTCACTTTCCACTATAAATTGATAATTGTAGTTTAAAATTGCAAGTGGTAATCTCTGAATTGATCTAATGTAGTAAATGACTATTTTTACTTATGATCCACTCATGGTTTTTTCCCTTGGATGATGAAGCATTTTGGTTGTTGACACCAGACTGCCTGAAAGAGTTGCCCTTATTGTGAGGACTAGAGCATTATTTGCACAGAGCAAGGTGAAACCTCAGACTTCTCTACCTTTTACAGAGGCACAATAGTTTACAGACAAATCTTGGGCACAAAAATCCAGATTCATAAAGGGCTTTGCACATAACAAAACAAAACCTTAGCACTGCTGCAGCACTGTTGCTTTGGCAATGAACTTTACAGACCTGCACCAAAGGCGTAAGTTTTCTTTCCAGATTTTGAAAGTGTTACCCTCTTTTGGCAAATGTATCTTCATACATTTTTCCCCACATCTGCATGTTTAAATTAAAAAACAGCTCAGGTCAAGTATAATTACTGGAAGATCTTGGTTCCTCCGGGGTAGCAGAGGGCAAAACTCAGCTAGAATGATTAACTCTTAATGTAAATTTTGGTGACACCCCCAGCTCCAGCTGAGCTGCTGCTGGTAGTTAAAGCTAATTAGCCATGCCTTGGCAGCATGAACACTTGCAGACAAGAATGACTGCTGATTTTTACACTCTTATGGTGAAATAACTGCTGCTGTCTCATGAGAATAGGAACACAGATCTATGTGGTAAAATATTGCGTAGGATTTCCTGGCACCTCTTGTGTGCAAGGATGAACTCATTGGTGGGCAGGATGCAAAGTCTGAAAAATACACGGATTTGGGAGTCTGGTGAGTTTGTCTAACCTCTTCACCAAGATAATGGCAACTCTGGGAACATGCCACAGTATAACCTTTAGCACAATAAAGCTTTCCAGGGAAGGTTTAAGGCAGGAATTCTGTGAAATGGTCCTTGCAGTTCAGTTGTGCCTCAGCTCCATCATGGGCAGTAAAGCACCTTGGATCTTGTACAGATTTGCTGAATTTGGGTTATGGAGGAAACTGATATTGGAGCACTAAGCATGCTGTTTTCCTGAGCATTTTTTCCCATTGCTTAAAGCCCCAACTTCAGCAGAACAGTGCAATCTCTGCTTACAATATGTTATGTCCTCAAACACGTGCCAGGAAGCACTGCTGTTGGAAGGAAAATCTGTCTTTGCCCTCTCTTTCATCATTTGTGGTCACTTACCCATCCAAGGAGAGGTTTCTAAGGGAATCACCAGCAGTTCTTGCCAGAGATTCCAGGCATTCAAGTGATGATTCAGATGACATTTGTGTGATCACACTGAAGAGAGCCAAATCTGTATGGTGAGTGACAACTTTCAGTGCTGGAAGGGAGAATTTTATAGCAGGATGAGTGAGCCAATCCATGGGGATGTGCTCCATGCAGTGGCTCAGGATTTTGCACTTTGGAAATATTGCACTACCCACATATGCTACATTGCACTACATGTAGCTTTGGAAGGATGAAAACATTTATCCTGTATACACTAAAATATTTTGTCATTTAAAGGATACCACTGACATTTTTTTCCATGGTAAAAAAAATCTCTGTACCATTTGAAATCTAGCTGGTGATCACTTACTGCCCAGCTGGCCTGATTATTAGGATGCTAGTGTATGAATATATTGAATTATTGAAGAAATGGTTCAGTGCTAGACCTGTTAATGTGGGAAACCATCAGTCATCTCAGAAATCCCACAGAACATTGAGATTTTTTAATATATATTAGAAGTCTTTTTGTGTGGGGTTTTTGGGCTGTTGGTTTTTTTTGTTTTTTTTTTGTTTTTGGTTTGTTTTTTTTTTTTTGGTTTGGGTTTGGGGCTTATTTTTGTTTGTTTTGGTGGTGTTTTGGTTGGTTGGTGGTTTTGATTTTTGTTGGTTGTTTGGGTTTTTGTCTTTTCTTTGTTGTTTTGTTTTGGGGTGTTTTTTTGGTTTTTTGTTTGTTTGTTTGGGTTTTTTCCTTCTTAATTAAGAAAAAAAGTAAAACAGGATTAGAAGCTGATTGAGGTATAGGAAAAGCCAGTCTGATCTTTCAGAGGTTTTGGAGGTTTTAGAACTGCCCTGGTCATGAAAAGTGATAGCACACAGGTAAGCCAGGTGTGTGCATTGATTGCACAGAATTATTGATGTCTTCCACAGGGCCTTAGATTTGACAATAATTTACATGAGCTACATATTGGGACTATGTCTGGGGCAAACTGCTTGAATTACACAATCCTGAAATTTCAAATCCTGCAAGACTTGGAACCCACTCTGCACAAGAACAATTTATCAGCAGAGATTTATCATTTTGCATATCTTCCAGCAAAAAAAAAAATGGCAGGCACTCTAGAAACACTTATGCTAGGTGGGACAGATGGTTTGTTTATCTCTCTTTCACCTGCATAATCTACTTGTCTCTAGTAAAGCTGTCATATTCACTAAAGGCTCCACTGATTCCCTTCCCTCCTCATCCCCCTTTTCATATTATCCCCTTGAGGGGAAGAGATATTTTCTCCTTAAAACAGCAAGTCTAGGCCTTATACCTGCTACATAAGCAAGAGATAAAATTCCTTTGTGTCTGATATTTCATTGAGTAGTGTAAGGATGGTTGATTTTACATTGGTTATACCAATAAATAGAAACATTTTTTCAGTTTTTACATCTGTACAACACAATCTCTTATACAACACCTCTTTTCTTCTAACGAGTCATGAAAATATGGTTTCATTACAAGTAACATTATGTTTGTTTTCTGGCCTAGAAACACTAAACTCCAGAGAGATGAGATGGCTTTCCCAAAGTTCCAGCCTACATGGGATGACACAAAGGGTCGCTGTGCCATGCCCTACCTACTGGTGTGGATCTGATGCTTTTATCTTGTTCTTTCTTTTCTATCCTTTCTCTTACTCCCAGGAATAATTAGCTTTTCACTGAGTGAGGTACATGGTTTTCTCAGAAACACAAAGTTTAAAAACAGCACTACAGGAAGTTACAGCACTACAGGAAGTCACAGCTCTGGTGACCCAAGTGTAATGAAAAGGCAGAAGCACTAATAGGATTGGGAGGCTTTCAGGAAACAAGGTTTGGAGAAATTGGCTGGAAATGTTGATTCTGAAACCAAAATTACTCTTTGTAAAGACAGCAATTCTTTACATATCATAAAATGTCTGACTAGAGGGCTGAGCTATGCAAGGAGATGCTGAAGACTTCTGACAAGTGTCTACAAAATTGCATGTGCAGTACAGGGCATGTGAAACCATGATCTGTGCAAACTCTCCATTGCTGTTAGATCTGCAATCAGCCCTTGGACAGTCTGGTTATTTCTCAGTGCAGGAGACAGCAGAACCATTGCTCTTCCTCAGATTTTTTTGTACCATAATTTTCATTTTTTCCTGTTTTTTCTCATTTTTTTTCCTGGAATCTCACAATACCCACCATGTACAATACTTTTTTGGGGGTAAAATGGATCACTAGCTTCAAAATAAACTCTGGACTCTTGTAACACAGTACACAGCTTAGTGCATGTATAAAAGAAACTCTCTAAACTTATATTTTAGGTTATGTGTTGCCCTAGAAAACAGAACTCCAGTTACTACAAATAACTCAATTAAAATAATTACAATCCAAACTCTAATTATAACCATATCACTCTTCCTAGCAGGATTGCCACTTAGAATCTGCCAGAAGTGTTTAACAAGAGATGAAGGTTAATTATTTTTTTTAATTTTGTATTAAATATGCCTCAAATTTTCATTTTCAGAGGCTGAAACAAGAAAACTATTGTTCAGTAAGCATTAAGTCAAACATTCACAGAAAATGAACTAGTTCATATGCCATAAAAAGATACTGCTTCTCTGAAGTTAGTGGAAGTGTCCAACACCAATGATTCTTTTATGGAAGGATGCAGGAAAACCCAAAACTGCTTATTTTGGCAGTATTTTTGGAGAAAAAAGTTGCAGTATTGGGAAAGAAGAATTTATTCCTAAAGAAAAGATGGGTTTTAGAAGTAGAAGAAACCTTCAAGGCTTCAGGAGTTGAAGCCTTGAAAAAGTCCTCCCTCCTCACAAAAACAAAAAGCCTTTCAGAGGAGCTAGATCACCTGAGACAGACTGAAAGTGTTGAATGTGTGAGTGATTCCTCAGGGAAATCTGAGCTTTGTCTGAGAGTTGCTGAGGGGGAAAAGTCCTCAGCCAGGATCCAGGTCTCAGGGGAAGGGCTGAGGGGCTCCTTCTCGTTGGTGAAGGGGTTAAAGGATGGTGGGGTTGAAGCTCAGCCAGAGTAGGAGGACTTTGAAGATCTTAAGGTGGACAAATTGGAATGGTAATTGTGTAGCTTGAGGAAAGGGCTATAGAAATACTGGAAGGAAGCCAATAATAATTTAAGAGTTGGATATGATTTGAAGATAAAAAGATAGTGGAACATTTCCTGGAAGACAAAAGAAGCTGTGGCAGGAAGCTGAAAGATGGTCTGGGGTGGGATCCCCTGTGTTCTCAAGACCCTGTCATCCTAATTCTGTTTGATAAATGCAATGAATTCTATCTTAAAAGCAGATAATGTATATATCATGACTTTTAATTTTTATTTTTACGATGGCCAATCTAATTGCTTGCTAGAAATTCCCTTTTCTAACAGCTGGGAACCTTCTAACTTTTATTTCTTCTGATTTCTAATTTCTGACTGCCAGTTCTCTACTAGTCTTTGTGTCACTGTTCTTAAAATGATACTGCTTTTAATACAAGTAGGTCTTTTCACCCAGTGTGTGTGTGGTGTGTGTTAATTTGGTTATTTGGTTAATTGGGCTTTTCATTTACAAGGGCAAACTTCTTAAGCTCTTTAGCTGCCATTTGGTGCCCAAGCTGGTTTTTTTTGCTTAGATCCCTAAAGTTCCTGATTCTAATTTGTTTTTCACTAAATCTCTCTCTAAGCAGGTGGATGATAGTTTAGGACACTGAAGTGCTGGAGCATGTCCAGAGAAGGGTAACAAGGCTCGTGAAAGGTTTAGAAAATGTGTCTTGAGGCTGAGGGAGCTGGGTTTGAGAAGTCTCGAGCAGAGGAGGCTCAGGGGGAGTCTCATTGTTCTCTACAACCATTTGAAAGGAGATTGTGGTGAGATGGGAGCCAGTCACTTCTGCCGTGCCTGCAGTGAGGGGACAGAGGAAATGGTCTTAAGCCAAGGCAGGGGAGATTCGGATTAGCTGTTATAAAAGAAATGTTCATTGTTAGGGTAGTCAGGCACTGGAATAAGCTGCCCAGGGACATACATGATGGAGTGACCATCCCTTGAGGTGTGTAAGGGGGATCTACATCTGGTTCTGGGTGACAAGGTTTAGTAGTTAGGGGTTTTAGTGGTGCTGCTGGGCCGATGGCTGGACTGGATGATCTTAAAGGTCTCTTCCAGCCTTGGTGATTCTAGACCTCTAGTCCCCTAAAGGTGACATCTTCAGCAGTTCAGTTTTGTTAATATTCTCTTATGTGTGAGTAAAATCGTTCCTCCATTCTTTCTAGGATTGCATCTCCTTTCCACAGCAGTGATCCACTGCTTCACTGTCATCCACTGATAAAAAAATGCACTTCCTCATCTTCAGCTCTTTCTAAATCATGCATTTGGTGCTACTTAATTTGATTTCAGTCCGTATCTGTGATTCTTACTCTCAACCAGCTTTTAGTGTGATGTTTGTCATAACTGTGTTTATACAAAATTTCAAGGTTGAACCAGCAGATTTTATAAAAAATTCCTAATTGGCATTTTTTTAAAAAATATTAATTCATTCTGTAATTAAGCAAAATTGTAGCTGAATTCAAAATATGCTCATTTCAGATTACATTTCCCAGCTTTCAAAACTGTCTCTTACTCTCCCTCAGCTCTTTCCTCAATGATCCTCAGTTACTATGGCCACTAGTAATTTCTGACTAAAAGCAGCTTACTGACAACCATGTAGATGAGGAATGTCCAGTGCTGTGCCAGTATGTGTCTGCATCTTGACTGAAGAACTGTGAAATTTCTTATTTTTTTTCTGAATAAAACTGTTCAGCCATGCTTCTGAAAACATTTCTCATCAACATAATGGTCGAGTAGCTGCAAACATGACAGGACACAGTCTCTTTCCAGGAGAGCTCACACAAAGAGGGAGGATCAGGACTTGATGTACACACAGAAAAGGTTAATAACAAAGCCAAAAGTTGAACTCTCAAATCCCTGCTGAGCTGTCTTTCTTCTCAAGTTTTTTGTGCATCAGGGGAAATATTAGTCACACCTGTATAGAGACATTGAGACATCTGGCCCAAATGAGGCATCTCTGATTCCAAGTTCTTTTACCACTCTACCCCTAAACTGACTTCTTCAATAGGACTTGGGGTTTTTTGACATTTGATCCTCCCTTCTTCTTTCTCTTGGCATTGCTTCAGTCACAGTCCCTTGTAAATTAGTTCAGTGCTGGATTTACCAGGCTCTTAAGATGTGCAGGGAAATGTTTCTTACAGACTTCTTATTCTTCAGCTACACTCTTTCCCATTATTTTATATCTCTTCTTCCATCAAAATCTCCATGAAAACATTTTTTTGTAAAGGGTCTTTGTTTTGTCTGCTATATCCCATAATATAAATTTAACTCTACAATGCAACTGATTCAAAACCAACAGACATCTTGTGAAAGTATACAAAAGGAAAAAATCCAACACTGACTGCACTGAGCATTGCTGAGCCAAGAAACATATGTTCCTTCTCCAATTAATAACATTTTATGTCTAAACTTTTTTGAAAGGAATTAGAGCAATAAAACACATGAACTTATACTCATAAGCAGTCTTTTTTCCTGACTGTATTTTTAAGAAAAAGTAGGATGTGTTTCTGTTGTTGTTACAAAATTCTGATTAAAAAAATTAGGAAAATGTGCACTGAACATCTGGCTTTCAGTGAGGTCTTGCTGTCTCCTATTTTTTCCAGCTGTGTTGGCTCTTTACTTTGATGGGTCCTTGCTCAGGCATCCCTGAAGATCATTTTCCTACTGATTGGATGTCCCTTGGCCGTCTTCCCATTTTGGGAAGAGAAAGTAGGAGCGGATACCACACATGAACTTGGCTTAAATGGGACTAAACTGTCCCCTCCACTTTCAGGCACAGCTGGAATGAAGAACTTGAAAGCATAAATAAAACCCACAAAAAGCAAATAAGAAGTCCCAGTCAGGCAGCTATGTCTATTTAATCTGGAGAAACAGAGCTGTCTGCATACCCTCACCGACTCTTTAGAGCTCTGCACTCTCCTGACCAGGGCCAGGTTAAAGATTTGTCAATAAGCAGATCAAAAGGAATGCAGCTTTCTGAGCAAGGGGCTGGAAAGGAAGGTGGTTCCATTTGGGTTTTTTTAAATTGTTGAGTGCTATCTCACTTCCTTCGTTTATGCTTTTATAAATGGCATCATGCTATCCTCAAAATTCCTACTCAGTTCACAGAATACATCCTTTCAGTCCCTCACCTGTGGCTGACAGCACTTTCTGAAGTCTCAGGAAAGTTTCTCTTAAAAGGATAGGACTGAATTAAAAAATGTCAGTTACCCAAGGGTAGAAATAGCTGTTATGATAAGTGTTCCCATAACTTAAACTGAGATTTCCTAGGCAGAAAAATGCATTCTACAGCACATGTGAACGTGACACATCTGGGAGAAGGGCTGTATAAAAAGGTATTGCTGACCTGGGGCTGTGTAGTCAGACTTCAATGGGGTCTTTTGGGTTTATGTTACATGCTCAAGTTATCAGACTTCTACATGTGCAGCAGGGTAGAAAAAAGTCACAGATCCTTTCATTACAAATACAATTTTACTTAAATTACAGGTGAAAATAACACATATTTGGAAAATGTAAACATATGGCAATTGTATTTAGTCTCTTTTAATCTGACGTCTGCAACAAAGATCAAAAAAACCCCAGTTTTCTACATTATAATTTTGGTTTGACCTACAGTGTGTCTTCTAAGAATACAGCTTGTCTTGATATGAACAGATGGATGATGCACAACCAGTTTGTAAGTTTTTCCAATGGTTATTCTTGTTAAAAATATTCCTATACTTCTCGAACCGCATCCGTTGCATCAAATCTCATGGTAATTGTCTTTTGTTCCTGCTAGCTGAGCTTATGCTGGAGACCAGGTGGCAGAAAATGCTTTCTGACTATTTTAGAGGATGACAGCAATGCTCTTAGCCTGAGCAGTGCTCTGTACATTACACTCCTCCTGCATTTAGAGCTTCTTGTAGGGATGGCTTTATGGTCAGTCCTTGGCAAAATAGCCAGCAGTGGCTGTCAAGGCAGAAGGGCTTGTAGATGTGACAGTGAATGACAGCCACAACTGTCCAGGCTGATGTGGGGGCCTGACCCTGGCTGGATGCCCAATGCCCACTGAAACCTCTCTCTCTCCTCTCCTCCACTGCACAGGGGAAAGGAAACACAACCAAGGGCTCATGAGTTGACCTAAGGGCAGGGACAGATCACTCAGCAATTACTGTCATGGGCAAAACAGACTCAACTTGGGGAATTTAACTGAATTTTTGCCAAGTAAATCAGAGTAGGGTATTGAGAAAATAAAATCAGATCTTAAAAACACCTTCTCCTCACCCCTCCCTTTTACCCAGGCTCCACTTTGCTCATGATTTTCTCTATCTTCTCTCCAGTGGTGCAGGGGGATGGGCAATGGGGACAACAGTCAATTTATCCCAGATTGTCTTTGCAGCTCCTTCCTCCTCAGTGGAAGTCAACATTTCTTTCTTGTTCCAGTCTGGTGTCTCCCCTATGGGAGACAGCTCTCCACAAACTTCTCCAGTGTGATTCCTTCCCATGGGCAGCAGCTCTCCACAAACTGCTGCAGCACAGGTACACCCACAGGGTCACAAGTCCTGCCAGCAAACCTGCCCCAGCATGACTCCTCTCTCCACAGCACCACAGCTCCTGCCAGGAGCCTGATTCAGCACAGGTTTCCAGTGGATCAGAGCCTCCTTTGGTGGCGTGGGTTCTCCATGGGTGCGGGTGCATCTCTGCTCCCTGCCGACCTTTATGGGCTGCAGAGGCACAGCTGCCTCACCATGGGCTGCACCTTGGGCTGCACCTCTGCTCTGGCACCTAGAGCACCTCCTCCTGCTCCTTCCTCACTGGCCTTGGCATCTGCAGAATTGTTTCTCTCATGTTCTCCACGCTTTGGCTGCAGTCCTGCAGGGATTTTCTCTCCTTCTTACATATCTCATCCCAGAGGTGCTACCACTGCTGCTGATGGCCTTGGCCAGTGGCAGATCCATCTTGGAGCCAGCTGGCATCTGCTCCATGGGACACATGTGAAGCTTCTAGCAGCTCCTCATGTAAGTCTCCACTGTAGCCTCCTGTTACCAAAACCTTAACTTGCAAACCCAATAGTGCTCAAGAGGAAGGTGATTGTCCAGTGTACAAAACATTAACCAGGAAAATAAAAAGAGGCTTTTGTGGGTTTTGTTGGTTTGTTTTGTTTTTTTAAACAAAGGAGAAGTCACTGCAGAAAGAAATAAGGATGAATTATTTTTGGTATGGAGAGTGTCCTTGTAAAGGGAAGAGCAGCAGCAGTTAGTTTGATGCTGCCATGGGGTTCAGTGTCACAGTGCTGCCCTGCCCAGACACAGCACCCTCCTGTGAGACACTGCCAGGACAGGGCTGCACATGGAGACCACCTGAATGAGCTCTTGGGGCTCTCCTGGCAGGCTGTGGGACCAGTGTGGGCACCCAGAGCAGGAGCACTCATCTCCTGCTGCTCCATGGCCAGAGGGGATGTGCAGAGGAGGGTGTGAGTCTGCACTGTCAATTACTGCTCCTTAACGAGTGTTAGCCACGAGCAGGCTGTAACAGCCAGGGGTAGCCATGCAGTGCTGTGATTTCTCTCTCGAGTCTTGAACCATTTTTCTCTCAAATGATTGCTGCTTTCTGTCATTAATAAATCAATAGTTTATTTTCATCTTGAGCTGGTTTTAAAACTCTTCCTCCAATTAACAAGAGACAGGACCAGAGGAAATTGCCTCAAGTTGCACCAGGGGAAGTTTAGATTGGATATTAGGAAAAAATTCTTTGCTGAATGGGTGGTCAGGCATTAACACAGGCTGCCCAGGGAAGTGATGGAGTTACCAGTCCTGAAAGCATTTAAGAGATATATCGATGTGGCACTTAGGGGCATGGTTTAGAGGAGTGCTGCTAGGTTTATGGTTGGACATGGTGATCTTAGAGGCCTTTTCCAATATAAATGATTCTATGAATCTGTGATTCTATGAAGAAAAAATCAAGATTGAAAAGAGCTGACCTACTTGAACAAAAGGTGGATATCACACAGGTGACAGACACCAGATGACTCTAAATAAATTTGGAGACTCTGAAGGGTTCAGTGAGGTAATGCAATGATGATAAACTTGTCATTCCCCGCTAATGTCTGCTATTTGAGTTGAATACATCATGTAGGATGGAAAGCATTCACCCAGCACTATTTCCTTATTTTTCTGCAATTTTATATTTTAATAATTTGATTGAATGGATTTGAAGAAAGAAACAGAATAAAGGAAAAATGTAAGGTAAGCAGAACTGTTATCAAGCAAGGACTATTTCCCTTCTGTGACAGCCTGTATGGATAAAGTGCAAACTCAGTGTGAGCAATACTTTGCTGCTGCTACCAGCTCAACCCCACCCCGCTTCCCCTGCCAGACTGTGAATGAATCCTGTGACACGGCTACAGGGATGTGGGTTGTGTTTTTAAACCTCACAAGGGTTTCCTGGGGTGGATGACAGGCTGGAGCCCGCGCAGTAGCTGAAGCCAGGGCAGGTTCCTTGGCCAGCAGCGACTCTGAACATTTCTTGCCTTTTTACTATAGGAAAGGGCAAGACTGGAAAGGGCAAATTTGAAACAGAGGACATAAAGATATTTCAAATTTCATGCACGGCATGTCTAAAGCAGACCAAAGAATGCTGTTTTCTAGTAGATAGCCTTTGGATGGCTGATAAACATCTGCAGCCTGCCTAGGGATGGTCTATTCAGAAATACAACATCAGGGTCTGTGATGGCTCTTACATACAGCAATATAGTTGAAAAATGAACACTAAACATGTTAATGTCCAATTAAAGTAATGAATTTACAAACCAAAAAGAATCATCTGTATATTTTATTTTCATGTTGTTTGATGCAAATTAGTGATGGTAAAACTTCATCATATTTGATATTTACTGTGTCATAACCATCACAAAATTTGGATGCAATTCCACATCCCATTATCTTGGCTTTGTACTGAATAACACTTTTCTGGTTTTGCAATTTTGGCTTTAGATGAGCTGGAAAAATTGCATAGAGATATCTTTGAAAATGTGGTCAAGGAAATCTGATTTCTAGTTTCTTACACGAAGAAACTGCTTTAAGTCAACAATTCTTCTTCCAAGAAAACAGTTTTCTTGGCAATTATCCTAACATTATTCTAATGTTACCTATTTGCTTTCAAAAGCTGCCAGTCTGTTAAAGATGACTGTTACAAAGTCACTTCTAAAATTCACCATTTAAGCTAGAGAAAGCAACTCAATAACTCAACAAGCTTAGCTGTGCCATCACCTCGTTTCTGTCCTCCCCAAAGGTTCAAAGGAAGTAATTATGAATTTTGCCTGACACTTGCATTGGTGTTTTTCTACCTCACTTGGCTTCATGAGTTTATGGTGGCTCTGGAAGAGGATGTGCCCTCTCAGAGTACCACTTGCACATCAAAGGATTTGGATAACAGCCTGGGAAAGTGAAAAACTTGGACATCTGGATATGCTGATATTACTTGGGTGCAAATGTTGAAAGATGTCACAGGCTCCTTTTCAGGACATGGGCAAGAATCTCCCTTTTCAGCTAAAAGGTGATGAAATGAAAGAACAAGATGGCAGATCCCTGCTTTATAGGTACTGCATGGTTTATGCACCACCTCATCCTGCTTCCCTGGTTTTGGTTTCCTGTCTGTAGGTAACGCTGTGTGTCAAACTGTGTCCTTCCCTCTGTAATAGAAGGTCAGGTCCCACAGAAGGATTGGGGCTTGTAACCAATAGTGACATTTCAGAGCAGCAGTAGCAGTGTGTGTGGTGTATTGTTAGATGCAGTGTAATATGGAGCAGTTGTTTATTATAAGCTGAGGTCCCTGGGGCCTTTTTTCAGTGGTTGTCCAGGAGGGAAGGTTAAAGATCTCACGTGTTCCCTGTCTACCCTGTGTCTCCACAGTGTAAGAAAACATTCATCAGTGCTTCTTTTCTCAAGAGAGGAGCCCAGCTGGCCAGTGTTATCTATTGTTCTGTGAAATGAACATGAGTTTGGTTGAGGTTTTGTTTGTAAAGTACGCAGTGCAAGCTAGTTAGCAAATACAACTCTTGATTTTTCCCTCCTGAAAATCCAAGTGAAAATTACCTGAATCAACTTTGTGTGATGTGTGTTTAATTGCACTGTTTCCTCACTTGGCTTCCAGACTTCTGGGTGAGACCTGGGTGAGGGACTGTGCCTTGAGGAACCACATCTGGCCAAAGGGTGGGTGGCAGAAGTGTATGTACTCATATTATACTTTAGTTCACCCTCCCTGGGGTCAGCAAAAAGGCTTTGGATAATGCTCTGAGGTCATGTATGCATGGACTGGGTATGAACTCAAATGTTTATGTGCTCCCACCTGGGCAGTGAGATGTACACACAATATTACTGTTTGGATGTTTCCTTGCACAGTGCTCCACCCTCTCTAGCTCTGCTAGGACAAAAACTTGGTGAGAACATGGGAAAGTATTATGTACAATGCAGGAAAGGAAAAGAGGAGCCAGTGAAAAGGAAAGTCACTAATTGATATTTTGGCATGTAACAAAGATTTTTCATAGATTTCACATCTGTGCAAGACAATAACTTCATTAATCCCTCTGAACTGTCCTCTATTGCTCTCATCCATAACTAAAATGTTTGCCTTTAGGAATTAGTCCAAAAGATCACAAGATTATTGTCCCATTATGGACTACAGATTGTATGTGTAGATTTATATTTTAAAATTGCCAAATGAATTGATGTGTTATTATTTTTTAAATCTCAAATCGAGTGTTTAGTCTGTGGCTTGGGATAACATCATGAGGTCTCTAAACACAAAAGGGAGTGGTTTGGAATGCAAAGTGCCTGAATACTGACGTCAGACCATCATGTTTCAGGTTGCAAATCAATATATCTTTTTGAAGTGACCTGCATTTGAAAAAGATGTGTTATAAACTCTAATTTGCTTTAAATAAGTAATTGTAACTGAAAGAAAATGAAAATTTCATGACTGAATTTTCACCAAGTCCATAAATTTGAAACTGTACTGGTAAATTTCAGCAAAGATAACCTTTTTAATGTCTATGTAACATTAGAGAGATTAATGTGCTGAAAGCAAACAATGACATTGTTATTTCTTATCGTGTCTTTTTAGGGTACTTGGGAGAAAGGCCTCAATCATTTTGTTCTTCTCCTAGTAAACACAGTGACTGCTTAGATAACATTCCTAGTTCTGACATTCCTTAGCAACGTAGTGTGAAAACACAAACATGCTGCTTTATCAGTTATCCCACCTCTACTGTGTTGCAAGTGCATTTGGAGGATATGTTCTCAGATAATCGTGGACATGCAAAAGTCCATATCTGGCCATGAGGTACATACAGCTGGAATCTGCCCTACTGGCATCATAATTGCAAATTTTGACAGAGTTTGGGAGCTGCTCACCAAAAAGAGTGGGCTCATTGTGTGGCACGTGATAAGGAAGTGATATTTTGGACAGAGAAGTGGGCAAAATTCAGTTTCAGTTTTGTGAATAGCTCCATTCCGTTTTTTGCAAGAGGCAGTCCTGATGGTGATGAAAAGTTGTTTTGTTGTAAGCTGAAGGGGAATGACTACCCTGTGAATGTAAGAAGCTAAAATTGAGATATTAGAGACATTGCACTTGATTCATTTATGGGGCAGAAGTCAAGGAATGAAAAGTCTGCTGGGGTTCAGATGGAAATCTTTATATTTTCTAATGATGGCCTACTTTCCTCCAATTCTTTTAAGGGAAAATGCCATCCACTCAAGGCAATATGTAACAGTTTTTTATCTCCAGAAAAGAAGAAATTACATAATTCATACCAAGTAGGCATGCTCAAAATTCTTTTTAGAATACATAAATAGTACACAGATATGTTTAAAATACATTAATTTAGACATAGTGTTCATTGCAAAAACACAGGGTAGACACTTAGCATGTATTGAGATCTATATTGCTAACTCCATTTATTCTTGTGGCATATTGGAAAAAACCCCAATCATTAATCTACTTTTCTAAATCATATTTATTTCTCTCAGCTTCTGATATGTAATGAGTCTATGGCTACAATAATAAAACCACTAAGATGCATTTCTTTTTTTCATTTGTTGTTATTTGACATATTGTAATAGGATATTGTTTTGACTTTAAGTAAATCAGTTTTTGTTCTTTTTAAAAAATGTTTCCCTCTTATCTAGTGTCATCATTGATTAGTCTTTGCTCTGTTCAAGAATATATGTTTCTTATTACCTCCTTCAGGTCTAAATGATGAATATGCAAAATTATGATCTTAAGTAGCATCAAATACACGAGGCTGGGAACCAAGACAATAGTTCTCTCTCATTGACTAATACATGTCTTTGGATGAGAATTAATCTTCATGTAAGGCTGAAAAGAATAATCAGTGTTTGCAAAGTAACTCATGATACTTTGATAAAGGCACTGTGTACAATAACTGTGAAGTGTTTTAAGCTGAAGGAACATGAGCTGGCAAGTTCAGTGGGGCAGGACAAAATTGTGGAGCACCAAAATGCATCAGCAAAGTTAGGATAGTCTGCTGGGTGTTTTAGCTCATTCTGTTTTAAATCTGAACTTTGCAGTGGAAGAGAACATCTCCATGAAGAACCAGTTGTTGTCGCCACATTCCCCAGAGGGGCAAGCTTATCACTCTCATATGCTGTGGTCCCTTTCCTGGGGCAGAAGCAGCCACCTCTGGGCTCTCTGCCTTGAGAGAACATGAATTCATATTGCCTGTGCTCAGGAACATATTTCAGTACCCAAGGGCCAACTTCTGTTCACTGACATAAGTAAAAAACAGATAATAGAGAACTTAGTTGTGGAAAGTCCTTTTCACTCTGATCTTTGGCCTCTCTGCCCCAGGAAAATGGTATCACTGCCACAATTTCTGATTTTGCTCCTCAATCAGAAAAATAATCTGCTAAATATGTATTGCTAAATAAGTATATAGGTATTTATCTTATTTTGCATTTTCAACCATATTCACACAGTTTCTAATTCTGTCTCAGTCCTGCATGCTGGCCTTTACCAACACATCAGTCTGGTGCCACTATGAATTTCTGCATGTGGATACAGTAGGGAAAAGGTAATTGTCATATTGCCACATTTTGAGTTGTCCTCTGGATCCTTCCTGAAAGACCTTGAGCAGAGAACATGGCCAGGTTTAACAAAGGTTATTGTCCTTTATTTTTTCTTTTTTTGTGCTCAAAAGATTAAGAAAGATACAATGATTACAAGATCATTGTAGGGTTTATAGAAGGAACTGGCTGTATTAAACCCTTGGTAAGTTAAAGAGTGTCTAGTAATTCTGGCTGGATTTCTCAGGAGGACACACTGTATTTTCTAGAAGCTATACTTGTCCAAAATTTTAATTTTACAGTTCTGTTAATGCAAATCTTGAGATGCACTACTTTCAGCAGTACAGGATTAATCTCACTTTATTTTGGTTATCCACAAAGTACCTTTCCACATTGGGCTTGTCTCTGGTAGGATCTGTGCTGTCCATCTGTGCTGTCCATTTAGGGACAGCACTGTCTTAGGAAACATTTCTTCTGACCTACTGTAGTGTCTGCCTTAGAATTACAGACTCAGATAAGAGTTGGGTTAAAAGAACCTTTAAAGTTCATCTAGTCCAACACTCTGCAATGACCAGGGAAATCTTCAAAAAGATGAGTTTGCTCAGAGCCCTGTCCCACCTGACCACGAATGTTTCCAAGGGTGGGGCATCTACCACATCCCAGGGAAACCTGTTGCAGTACTTCACTGTTCTCACAGTAAAAAACTGCCCTTATATCTAGCCTTAATCTACTCTCTTTAAAACCACTTTAAGTATCCCTTACTTAGGATTGGATATTATTGGTATTAAATAAAATCAATCTGGCAGACTAATGAAAATGTAACCATCAATTTTTGATCAGATAAATCCCACTGTTAATGTTTAACAATTGTTCTTTTACTTGATGGCAATTGCTCATATTGCAGGGAAATTGCATAGCATGGAAATGTACTCACCTATCCAGCAGATAAATGCAGACTTTATGGGCATTTCCAGTACACACAAAAGATTGTAAATGTCAATGTGAACATGAATATTTTGGAGGACTAATAAGAAAATGAATTGCTGTATAGAAATACTCAGATAAAGGACATGATATTCATCTAACCCAAGATCTGCAGAGGTTGTTTTAGCTGCTTATGTTGCTTGGTAGTGTTTCCTTGTTTCCCATAGAATTTTCCTGGAGAAACTGGCTGCTCATGGCTTGGATGGGTGCAGAGTTTTCTGGGTAAAAACCTGTCTGGATGGCCCAGCCCAGAGAAGGGTGGTGGATGGAGTTAAATCCAGTTGGCAACTGGTCACAAGTGGTGTTGCCCAGGGCTCAGTACTGGGGACAGCCTTAAATAGTATCTTTATCAACAATCTGCATGAGGAGATGAAGGGCACCCTCAGTGAATTTGCAGCCAGAACCAAGCTGATCAGCTGGAGGGTAGAAAGGCTCCATGGAGGAATCTGGACAGTCTGGATTAATGGGCTGAGGTCAATTTTATGGGGCTAATTCCAGGTCCAGCAATTGGATCACAGTAACCCCATGGAATCATAGAATGGTTTGGGTTGAAAGGGACCTTAAAGACCATCTATTTTCAACATCACTGCCACAGGCAGGGACACCTTCCACTATATCAGGTTGCTCAGAGCCCCATGCAAACTGGCCTTGAACACTTCCAGGGATGGGGCATTCACAGCCTCCTTGAGGAACTTGTTCCAGAGCTTCATCACCCTTGGGGTAAAGACTTTCTTTCTAACACTTAATCTAAACCTGCTTTCTTTCAGTTTAAAACTATTGCTCCTTGTCCTGTCACTATCTGCCTATATAGCATTGCAAATGTACTCAACTATGCAGCACCTATAAGTGCACAACTTTCCTGTGGCTGTGAAACTTCCTGGCAGAAAAGAACCTGAACACAAGCTGGCTGTGCCCAGGTGACCAAGAAGGCCAGTGGCATCCTGATCTGTACCAGCAATAATGTGTTCAGCAGGAGCAGGGCAGGGATTGTCCCCGTGCTCAGCACTGGTGAGGCCACACCTCGAGTGCTGTGTCCAGTTCTGGGCCCCTCCCTAAAAGAAAGGAGCTGGAGTGAGTCCAGAGAAAGGCTGTGGAGCTGGTGAAGAATCTGCACAGAGCAGATGAGGAGCAGCTGGGGGAGCTGGGGTGTTTAGCCAGGAGGAAAGGAGGCTCAGAGGGACCCTCTTGCTCTCTACAACTCCCCAAAAGGAGGCTGTAGCCAGGTTGGGTTTGGTGTCTTCTCCAAGGTAACAAGTGATGGGACAAGAGGAAATGGCCTCCAGTTGTGCAGGGATGGTTTAGTTTCAATATTAGGAAAAGTGACTTCATCGTTAGGGTGGAACAAACCACCCTTGGAAATGGTAGAGTCACAATTCCTACAAATGTTCAAAAGACAGGTGGATGTGGCTCTTAGGGATGTGGTTTAGTGGTGGATTTGGCAGTGATAGGCTAAGGATTGGAGTGGGTAATCATACAGGTGTTTTTCACTATAAATGATTTTATGTACCCAGTGTCCCAGTCACACTGAGTTCACCATTCTTAGTGTAAAACTGTAAAAGCCCTTCCTTTAAGAAGTGCTGTGAAGTTGTTTTTTTTTTTTTGCATGGCTGCTCCTTGCTTTAGTTTTAATAGAGAATTTTTTATTTTTTTTTTTTTTTTAGTACAAAGGTGAGTAGAGCTTATACCTACTTGTAAGGAAAGAACGAGAAAAGCTGAATGTGACAAAGCTTATAGCCTGAGTTTCTTGATCATGTGTTTTTTTAACCCACTATATAACTTGTGCTTATTTAAAAATCAGATATTTATTTCACACTTGTCTCAAATTTAACTGTTGTAGATAAGGACAGTGTCTATTTGATAAATTTTTAATTAGTTTTGGTCTTCTTTTCCCTAAAAAAATACCTCCAAACTCCTGCAGTTGAACATAACCTATGTAGATATTATTTCAGCTTCATGCATGCCAATTTAAAAACAGAAAACAGACTATTTGGAATGTAAAAAATAGTTTTGTTCCTTATAAGCCAGAAACTGATTTTTCTGTATTCTAGGGAGATTGCTTTTTTGTAACTTCAGACATGTTCATTTAGTAGGGCCTCTGAAGGGGAGAAATAGCTGATGCAGATGAATTATCTGCAATGTGTTAAGTAATAAATGCAAAAAACCCAGATTGTAGAAGATATGCCAAGAAAACCAACCACAGAGAGTAGTTACATTTATGGGTCTAGTTATCAGTTCACATTTTTGAGGCCTCCACACTTGGTGTCATTCTCACATCAAATGGGTCAATATCTGCCTATTTTATGTTATTCTAAAACCCTTTAATCATTATTGCATGGCCCATGAAGTCAGCTTTGGAACAACCTTTATGCTTTCTTTAGAATATTCTATATCATTTTCTGAAGTTGTTTCAGATAATGTGTTAGCAAATGCCATCACTTCCATTTTCTGGCCAAGGTTCAAGGTTTGCCTCGAGGATACTGCCCCACCATGACTCATGATGTTTCAGCAACGCCTGCAGTCTTCATTATCTAGTAGTCACAAAACAGAAGCTGGAAGACATTTTCCAGGCTTGGGGTTTGCCTGAAAACCTGTTTCTATAGCCTGACCAGAGTTTCAGGATCTCCATAAATGCACTCACAATAGCCAGGAGCTAGAGACCTATCATGGAATTATTGTCCACATAGGGGAAATTGGGAAATGCAGGGCACAATGAGCATCATCACATGCACAATAAATAAATCAAAACACCCCCTGCATTCTCCATATCTTCTCCTAGGCAACTAACCTTTTCTCCCAGGCAACTAGCAACAGGTCAAGAGGAAATGGCCTCAAAGCTGTGAGAAGGGATGTTCAGGTTGGACATCAGGAAGGATTTCTTCACTGGGAGGGTTATGAAGCATCAAACAGCTGCCCAGGGAGGTGGCAGAGTCACCTTACCTGGGAGTGTTCTAGAAATGACTGAGCATGGCACTTAGGTTTAGTTGGCATGGTGGTGTTCAAACGTTGGACTTGATCATCTTGGAGGTCTTTTTCAAATATAATGATTCTGATAAAAGTTATGTGCTGTGATTTGTACCTCCCTTGCCAAAGATTGGAGCTTTGCTTTTTCCCAAAAGAGTGGAAAATTACAAAGCAGGTGTTTCATCACATACAGGATGCTTTTCTACCTTTATTATCTGATTTATTCTTCACTTTTCACAAATGAGAAAGACAAATTAGCAGTAAAGCAGTTGTAGACTGCCCCAAGAGAAATGTCTCCAAATAAATTATTGCTTCAGAAACTACAGGAAAAGCACTTCTTTCCAGTCACTGATGTGTATCTGTAATTATGGAATGTTGTTTGGGCTTATTTAGTGACTCCACATATTTATAAGATCTCTGCAACAATTTCCATCTAAATTTCAACAACCTCTAGGCATTTTAAGTGTTATACTGCAGACATTTTAACAAATCCTTCAATAATTGCTCAAACCAGTGACTATATAATGTACACACATTCCTGTGTTTAACTCCGTGTTTACTCTGAGCAAAGAATCATCAAAACAGTTTTTGAAACTCTTAAATATCAGCTTCATTTCTTCATCTGTCATCCCTAATCTATGTTTCAAAAAAATATTATAATAAATTTCTGATATTTTTGAATTTCTATCTGCTTTTGTAATCAATTTTGTAAGTAATTATTTTGACCTTCACTTTCGCAAAAACCTGGGGAAAAGCAGAATTTATTCAGGATTTGAAATTGAAAATCCTTGTGAAAATAGACCTTAAGCATAAAAGTTTCAAAGCCTAACAAATATGAAATTAATAAAGCAATATTAACCCAAATAACTTATTGTAAATAATAAAGACTGTTCAGATTTTTTATTTCCCAAGCAAAATAAATGTTGCCTCTAATTTGATATTTGTGACTGTAAATGATATTGTGAAGAATATGTTCTAAGATTCATAAACTGAGCTGATAACCTTCATTTTCAGCAAATAAAGTCCTTTTCTCAAAATTTATCCTCCCAAATCTCTATGCTGCAATTTATGTTTGGCTTATCTTTATGCCCTTTCAGAGTAAGATCTGGGGAAGACTTTAAATACCAAGAAGGACATTTATGTGCAGAAGATTAATTTTCTTTTGTATCTTTGTTCCACTGATCAGAGAAACCAATTTAAAAGGGAAAAAGGAGGCAGATACATAACATATGTGGTTTGTGTCAACATAAAATATTCAACAAGGACAGATAGGTCTGAGCTCAAATGTTCAAATGTGACTCCAGAATGGCTGCATGGTTTGGAGAGTGTTCAGATGCCATACAGTCTTTCCTGTAAAGAAATGGAAATTTCATGTGAGCTTAATGTTTTCATGACTGTATTTTCTCTCTGAATGGAAGTCCATGGCTTTTACATAACAGGGTAGTTAAAAAAGATCTCAGATATGTCATGGATTGAAGAGATCGCCGTGGACTGACTGTGGGTGGGTGCAGGGTTTTTCTCAAATGCTTCCCTGACTTCAACACAGTTTTGGGGGAAAGCTGAGATTGTGCCCTGGGGCAACAACAGACTTTTTTGCTGCTTTGGCTTGCCAGCTGGTTAAGATGAGACCTGCCTTTCCATATTGAATGTTACACATTTGTTGGGTTTACTGACAAGTAAAGTGAGCATTGTGCAAGTTCAGCTGTCTCAGCATGTTTGGAAAGGCTTTTACAGATACTCTTAGCTGTTCAATACCAATACTTGGGTAAAACACGCAGGACTTAACATGTTCTGCTATAATATTATTATTATGTCAATTGCCTGCTTTCTGTGGAAAGCAGCTACTTTGTCTGCAATTCTCAAAACCATGATGGTATTAAGGCACCTGGTTTTGTTTTTTTGTGTTAGTAGGGCTCAAAAATAAGATTTTTACTGCTTCTGTGACTGAGAGCTCAGGGGAGGAGAAAACACTGAATTGACCCACTGAAAGAAGAGTAAAAAATTGTATGTCTAATGTAGTTCACTAGCTGAACCTGTGGAAAAAATTATTGAATGGTGGGAGGGATGATCAAAACTGGAAAAAAAACTGGAGCAGAGAAGTTGCATCTTGCTTGAAAAAGAAAATATGTAGTGGTGACTATTCTTGGAGTGCTCAAAATCTTAATCAAGCAGTGAAAATGGTTTCCCTGAACTGCAGGGCAGATCCCACAGTGCATCTGGGTGAAGGCACTTCTTTTCTGAATGCTTTCAAATATGGGAATGTCTTGGGCCTTTTAAAGTCTCCAGAAATTACAATTAGAATCAGAAGGAGAAATAGCCAGTGCCTACAGAGCAGCTTACTAGCGCTTAAAGTTAGGCAGAATCCATTTCCTCAAGTCCAGCACCAATTCTGGACAAATTAATGCAGAAGGCTTACTGTGAATCATGAAATTAAGACTTACCTTCACTTTGGTCCTCTTCAGAATCCATCTCCAAGCCTCTTTTTGGCCTTATCTATGTGGCACAATGCAAATTGTAATGCAGAAACACCTGAGCTCAAGTGTATCTACCTTGGCTATGCCTGCTAGAGGAAATTAAACAGTAAAAACCAAGGTTTTAATGCTTGTTCTTGGTATCTCTGGAGGTCCCCTGCACTGCCCTTTCTCCACGCACCTTGGATTGTCAAGATTTCGTCTCCAGTGACCTGAGGAGCTCCCCACTGCCTCCATTTTGTCATCTCCATCATCTCCACTTCTCCATAGTGGTGTTCCAAGATCTCCTCGGCACCTCAAACAGGTAGGAAAAAATCCTAGTGACTATGGGGGATGAAAACACACTTGAATTACTCCAAACTATGGAGTTCTAACAGGCAGCTTGGAAGAAGGAGGGAAAAGGTCAACAGAGAGAGATTATCTATAGTAAGAAATTATTATCTGGTTATTTTAAGGTGATGGAGAGAGTCCACATTGTATTTCATCAGATAAATATCACTTCCATCTGATCTGACAAAATATGCCATTTTCTTTCCCCATGGCATCAGCCACAAGTTGCAACACCATTGCTTGGAAACTGAAATGGCATAGGTATAAAAGAAAAGGTTTCTCTCCAAAAATTTTCAGTGTGACCCATAGAATGTGTGGGCAGTCCTCTCAGATAATTATTTCTGTAAAACCCCAAATCACTGGGGTTTCTGCTCATGCAGGAAGCTGATGAGGGTTTACAACGTGGTATAAAATTGAAACAAAATTAGAATTTTAACAAACATGTGCAACAGAAGCACAGCAACACAGAGGATTTCCTTCCTGAAAACTGTTACCAGGTGAGACACTTCCTTTGCAAAAATATCTTCACAGGCTCTATCTAACTTCATGAATCAATTAAAAGTGAAAAAAAAATCACATAATTTTTCTGCTGTGGTGCAGTTTATTGCTTTGAGAGCAGAGACAAGGGGAACTCCCTTGGCCATTTTTTTCTCTGAACACAAAATCAGATATTAGCACAGACTGCAAGTGTGTTTCTGTTTTCACACCACAAAGATTTGAGGGTGATTCACAGTTAATATTGGATGGCTGTTTTTCTGAGCAGTTAAACTGACAGTAACCAGGCTAACTGTGAGTCTGTTAAAGTGGTTCTTACTGTGGCTGTGGCAGGCAGGTTTTTTTATTAAAAGATTTCTAAAACCTATACTAATTATGTAAATTACTATAGAAGAGGGACTGAAAACCAATAATTTCCTTAGCTTTTCATTGAAATTATCATTAAAATGCAGAGGATGAATAACCCACTGCCTTCAGGCTAAAGAGTCTGGATTTTTGTCTGCCTCCATTTTCTTTAAATCTGAAAATAATTCATCTTCTTGAATTTCTATTTGATTTGATTAGTTACAGGGTTGAGGGTTGTGGTTTTCTGGGGCTTTTTTTTGTTGTTGTTTCTGTTTTAGTAAACTGCTGTACAATTTTTTAAAGTGTCTTTGAGTGAGTCTTGGGACCAAAATCAGACTCTGTGTAAGTGAATGCTTTGCTCTGGGTCTGACCCTTGACTGGGCAGCAGCACCACAAATCTCTGCCAGGCACTGAAATATGTTCATGTTGTACATAACTATTTGGAGATGTTTCTTCCCAAACTGTCTAGGGCACTCAAATGCAGAGACCAATGTCCTCAGTGCATTGATCATTGACTAGAACTTCCTTTTTGATATTAAAGATTTCCTGTGAATTATTATTAATATTTAAGATGTCAGTAATTTCCATAGTACTTAAATTCTTAATAATGTTATATTCTTTATATTTAGGACTGCAGAATTCGTTGTAAGTGTCCTCCTGACTGGAGGGAGAAGAAGCCATTCTGGAGGCAGAAGGGTCTCTGTTGGTGAAGGTTGTTTGAAACAGCACTTGATGAGAACATGCCTGGTTCCTGCTCATCTTGTTCAGGCATGAGCTTCTTAAGGTATAAATGCTGATAGAAATCTTACTTGTTTTGGCTGGAAATGTCATCATCTGGGATCATAAATGTAATTAATAATTTTATAATTTGAAAATATCATGTTGAATAAGTAGCTTTGTGTAACAGAGATAAGAGATGTTAATACAGCATGGTTTAGACTCACCTCATAAAGATTATTTCTAGGGAAAGGGTCAAGAATGAAAACATATGGTCCTGGTCCACACACACTGTATTCTTGGAAATATTAAAATTATATGCATTTCAAAAGGGCTGAATCTTTCAGAAAGTAGCTGTTTGTTCTGCAGTTTTCCACACAGTGAATGAAGATTGCCTTTTTCCACCTCTCTGGATGTAAAACTGCTTTAGGAGATGCTCACATGTCATTGTAGCAGAAATTGTGTGATTACAAAAATTGTAATTTCAGAAGACATCCTGGTTTATTAGTTGCATTCATTCACAGATGCACTTAGATTATTTTGGCTTCTGATGTGCCTGCAAACACTGTCATGGTAAATCCTGAATTTCTTTTGCTACTCTGTCTTAAATTATGGAGAAAAAACTTTCAAATATAGTTTTCTATAGTTTATACTACTCATTTCATCTTACATTCTGCTTAAAAGAATCCAGAGCAAAAAGTTGGTCAAACATCAGTGACAAACCCTACTCTGTCAGGAGGACTTTACAGCCCCTGCAGTATACTCTGTCACCCTATGGATAATATAACATGATCAGATCTATTAGAATAGATTGCCCAGGGCAGTGGTTGAGGTAATTGTCTCTGGAGGTGTTTAAAAGGTGTTGGGATCTGGTGTTGGGTGATGGTTTAGTGGTTTAGGGTTTACAGAGATAGTGCTGAGTGAATGGTTGGATTGGATGGTCTTGTAGGTCTCTTTCAGCTTTGATGAGTGTATGATTCCATGAAAATTATCTTATTTTTACAGGACAATTGAAGATGAATCTTAATTAATGTGAAAAGTTTTATCTGAAACTTTCATTTTTTATTTTCTTCAGTTTTGCCTTTTTTTATTTTAATAACATACTGTGGGCTATAAGGAAATTAAATATCTATTTAAGCTGATCAATAATTCACATACTAATCTGGCAAAGACAAAAAATTGCTGTATTTAATGTAGAAGAAAAAACAGGAAAAAAACCTTTTTAATGTCTTTCCAAGGTTAGTTTTAGTATTACAGGGCTATGCAGAAGTTGAAAAGAAGCCTGAGCTGCCTGGAGCTGGTGGCCTGGGTCCTGCCTCCTGTGTTCTGGTAAGGTCTGGTGTTCTGATACCGAGCAGAGAGGCAGCATTTTCCTATTTTGGCAGGAAACACATCAGCAGTGCTTGGATTATTAACATGTGTTACAATCACAGAAATTTTAAATCAGCTTGAAACAGAGATAAGCCAGACACTGACACTGCCAGAAACCAACTCTGTGTTGAAGAGCTTTTATTTCTTCTGCAACCTCACAGTTTATCCACACCAACTTCTGGATTCCCATAAAAAACACCCTTGGCATCTTTGTATGGTCCATTGGCATTCACAGATCTCGGTGTAGTTGGAAAAAATACAGAGCACTACTGAAATTATTTGATCTTGTTTGACCAGTAAATACAATTATTTGTTATTCCAATTATACTGCTCAAATACTGTGAAAAAAGTAGTTGAATTTTTTACAAGGTTATAATTTTGGATTACCCTAGAAATTATTCACAGCTCAAAATTTGTTGCAATTTTCTTGTTTACTCATTATTTCTTTTTAATATATGGGAAACAAATATTTTACCAAGAAACTTAAGCCATGAAATTGAAAATGGCTTTCTTTCATGATACATTTTCAATCTTTATAGCTTACCTTGGATAATCTTTTTATTCTGATTTAGAAAATATATTTCATTACATAAGGCTATTGTTTCATTCTGTGACACCAAGTAATCAGTAGTGGTAATTGTAAAAGAAGAAACATGATCTTGTGGTAAAGCTGATCTCCAGCCCAGCAATAATTTACATTAGGGAGAAAAGTCTTTGTCAGGCTTGGAGCTTAAAGAACTCCATCTGAAGCTGTTGGAAATATTTTCAATGAATTAAAAGATGGTTTTACTGAGACACTTAATTGAAGCCCTAGAGCAGAAGGTTTGTTAAGCCTTGTAATGATCGTTATGGTTATCAAAACTGCAGGTACAGGTCCCAGTTCATAAATGTTTTATCTTTGCCTGGATCTCGACAAATAATCTCTCACACAAAAAACATGTCAGAACATTTGTAGATTTTTATTAGCTTGGGGGGAAAAAAAGTAACCTTCTCAAGGAAGTTCATGTGTGGATATTCTCTTGGCTCTTCTAAAGTAAGTACAACACCTTAACAAATGAACACATGCCTAGTACTTGCCATGCTCCCAGGGCTTATACATGTAACCCAATTACTTTCTGAAAAGGGCTTTTAGGTAGCCCTTTTAAAAATAATGAAACTCATCAAGAGGACCCTTATGATACTTACAAGTGATTGGGTAAAGAGAACAACTTTTTAAATAATAACTGTTACGTGAAAGTCCAACCAATCCAGCTGGAAATTTGGTTACTGTTTTTATGCATATGCAACACTGAATCCTCCTCTGAATCTGTGATAACAGAATTTGTGTCAGCACTTCTCTGATAACAGGCTGTGCATGGAAACTGCATTTGGAAAGGGGAAATTGCACAACATGACTGTTTAACCAAAGCAAGTAAATGTATCCAAGAGTAATTCAATTCCTAATGAAAATCTTTTCAGGTGCAAAGGCCTGGCTTGGCTGCCCCTTTGGCTGCAGCTCCCAGTGCATAGAGGTGTCTCCAATTCAATTGCTGGCACAGGACTTACTAATAATGGTTGGAGACTTTTGTGTTTGTAAGATGAATAGTATCTCAAAAGCTGAGTCTCAGCTCTGACAAGCACCAGGATTTTACAGACAGTGCTTTTAATGAGCACACTTGTAAAGGATTTGCTTTGCCTGCTCCCTGCACTACATTGCAGATGAGACTATTCCCACCTTTCCTGGCCAAACGCAGGGCACTACCTTGATTTCAGAAATGCATACTTACTGCTTTTTCCGCCTCTCTGCAGTCTTCACTTGGAGTGGGACTAAAACTGTTTGATGGTTGGCTTGGAGGAACCTGATTTTTCAATGTTTTTCCCTCTGTCTCCCCCAGCCTGGGTTGGCCCTCAGAGGGAACGAGGTGATGCAGAGCAGCACAGACCTGATGCTCTCAGGTCAGCCAAAGGCAGCAGCTAACACAGAACCAAGGGAGGGAATTTATAAACAGCTTGGCTTTTTGCTCCTAAAAAGTCTACCTGGCTTCTGCTTTAGACACTCTAGTCTCACTTCAGACCTTCTCCTAAATTTATTTGATGTTTAGAAGCAAAATCCAATAGTTAAGTAAAGTCCATGTTGCTGGTTCAGGTATCAATTTCTTTAAACATTCAGTTACATTGTGTCTACGACTAAAGAAATCTGATTTGTACTCTGGTATTTTTCAGTCTGCCATAGGCATCAGAAGTAAAAGGCAGCCTAAACCTCAGAATGTAACCTGCAGGCTTTTGGAAAAGGAAATTTGGATTTATTCCACGGGAATTAGGACAAAATCAGATATTGAGATCAGCTGGACTGCCAAATCAGGCAAAGGGCATGTTGAAAACAGTAGTTTGGGTTCAGACAAGTTTCTTATCATGAATTATTCATGGAACTGGACTATTAAGAAGATTTTGATTCTTTTCTGCCAGACATGTAACTTTAGGGATGAAGTTACAGAGACTTTCAGCACTTACAATTTTCCACTGTCCCTCAGACAACTTTTTTCCTTTTCTTTTAAAGCTTAAGTTCATTAAGTTTTTGGAGAATCTGGTGGCATTTAATAAATGAAATAATGAAATAAATGAAAGCTGATGCATGGGTCATGAAGGCAAAAATGGATAAGTTCTGATTTTAATTGTATCCTAAAAATGTATGAACTCTCTGAGCTGGGCTAAAATCAAACTGGAAATCTAGGGTGGGATCTGGCCTTAATCTAAAATTTGGCACATGTCCTCTGTGCCCTCTGGAGGCAGGCCATTCCTCCTCTGCTGGCTACGAAGGGCACACTGGCACTAACAGCCAACTTAACTTTCAAATATCTGAGAGAAGCAGATTTCTGGTTAATTTACAGCAAAAGACCTTGAAACCTTTTTAGGCAATGTCTTTATGACTTCCCAAGTATGATTTGTTCTGCAAACAAAGAGAAGTATATAGAAATATACATGGAAGAAAACTTGTTCTGTCTAAAGGCATGTTTCATGTAACAGGCAATGCCAACTCTACAAAAGAGCATCTGCAGATTAATGGGTCAAAACCTTAAGCATTGAAAATTTCATTCTAAAGAAGGGGAAGAACAAAGTTGTGGTTTTGTTTTTGTTTAGGTTTTTGTTTGGTTATTTGAGTAATAGATTTTTATTTGCTTTCTTTTTAAAGAAAAATAACAAAGAGAGGACCTGCATTAAACACTTCCATAATGTTTCATATTGATTCCAAGTGCTTAAAAAATTTTGTCAAATATTTGAGAGAGACCTGTGCTGAAGGTGGTGCCTGATCCTCATGCATGTAAGCTCTATTTCCATTATTTTTCTACATTAATAGGCGGCTTTATGACAAGCGGTTCATCAGTGGTTAACTTTCTTATTTTCTTTGAAAAAAAGCAGATCTGCCAAATCAAACTGAGACCTGCTGAGATAATCACATTGAACTGGAAGGGGACTGTACCCTTAAAACCACTCCTGGAGCTAAAGGAACTGCTCTTGAGTGAGGTGGTGGCTGGCAACCAAAGTGACGGAGCCCTTAGCAGACCAGGAGGGCCATTAATTTTGAGCAGTTGTGTGATGCTTAGATGGCCTGTAAGTCACTCCTGCAGCATGAAACACATGTGCACAATGTTCCTTCATAACCTGCTGTGCTGTGGGCTGCTCACACAAGCACAACATCACACCCTATTGTGGTTATCTGCAATCAATCAGCAGATCCAATGACTAATTTTGAGACTGCTCATCCACCCTGTTTTATCATCAAGCATTGGTTCTGCATTTCCTCCTGGGGGAAGTTTTCATTTCTTTCTGTTTTAGACCTCCAGCTGTAGTACCTACATTTAAGGATCATTTCTCCAGAGGAAGATATTTCTTTGTAAGGTTTCTTTATTAGATATTAGGAATTGGCTTTATTTGAAGCTGTGAGAGGAATATGGAACGTACGGGTTGTGGATGCTGTCTGAAATGATTCCCTTGTGATGCTGATGGGGTGATAAGAACAGATAAAAGTTGTCCAGAAACAATAAGCAATAAACTGGGAGGTGCCTTCAGAACTGGAGAGTAAACAGCTGATCATTTGATTCACTTTGATTTGATTGTATTTTTGTATCTTTTTCTTGCTCAGAAGAAAAACAAGTCAACAGTGTAGGTCTCCTGAAACTATCAACAGGATCTGGAATAGACTTTTCCACAAGTTCCAGGTGAATTGCCTTCTGTAGGGAATTATGTGGGGATCAAATGGCCTCCTCCTGTAGTTGTGAAGGGTCAAGGAATAATTGTAACAGCTGAAATATTCTCCCCCAGGTGGCAGAAATAGGGCACGAGATGTGAAAAAAAGAAACATCCAACCAAACTCAAAACAGGGCAGAATGTGTGTGTATTTGTGTTCAGTTCTTCAGATGTTCCTCTGGAAAAATCATGCTCTTGAAAAACCAACGGGATTGACAGATTGAAGCCAAGTTCTCTCATTCCTGGCATTTCATGAATGCCCGAGGGAGGAGATCTGTCCATGTGGGCACTGAGGGACAGCCTGCACCCCTCACCCCCAGGGCATCCCCAGGGCAGCTGCAGCTCAGAAGCCAGCAGAGCACTCCATTTTAGTCTCTACAACGTGCAAATTCTCTTGAAGGTTTGTGTTTGGCAGGATGTCACTCAACACCATGGTTTCAGCACTTGGTTCTGCTGCTGCTTCTTTACAGCACAAGTGAACACAAGCATTTGCATCTTTGCTGCCTTTCTGTACCTTCCCTTTTGATCATACTGATCGTTAGTTTGTACTTGTTGAGATTTTCAACTTTTGTCACTAATTATGCTGGTGTAAGGATATAATTGTTTGCTTTTAACTCAAATTTATATTCATTTAACCACATCTTTTCTCAATTTCTTTTCAGCAAAATCCTTTTGTTTAGACTTGGGCCGAAACTATTTTTTTCTGGAAAGCATTGAAAGAAATGGTCCTGGCTACCTCCTTTTGACAAAGGATAATTGGAAAATATAAGATTTCTTACTTTACTGAAAGGTATCCAACTCTTTATAAGAACTCCTTTTGATTATGATGAACATTGAAGAGAATTTATTCAGCATCATTCATACCCAGTCATTGCTATTGTTTGTATGAGATACCCACGTGCTTGCAGAGCTCCAAAAGTGGTCTTTGTGAGGAAAAGCATTTTTGAAACATAAACTAATTTAATTCTTTTAGTTACAAGAGAATGTTTAAAGCATATTGGAATTTTCAATTTATTTTTCGTCTTTCTTCCTCTCCCAGTTTTTTTCTTTTTGGCAAAAAATAAAGGTATTTTTTAAATTTTTTCAATTTTCTCAGTTTTGCTAACTAGAAGAAAACTGAAAGAGGGTTAGGAATTTTTATTTCATACAGAAAGATTTTTCTTGACAAATCTAATTCTAACTTGACTTCAGCACCTGAAACCTTGACCAAATTCCCATATAAAGTGTTTGGATCAGATTTTAAAATTTCCCCCAAGAATATATCTTTACTACATCAATACTCCAATTTCAAGAAACATAACATTACTTTGCCTACCTTACTTCAAACCAGAAAGTTGTGTGCAGACACATGGAAAATATTATTTCCAAAATGACACAGAACTGGAAAAACTTCCCATTCTTTACTCAGAGAAATTTTTTTGTCTTTAGTGGACAATACATTTTGTTCCCATTACCATTAATTTATACCTGTGTGAGGAAGAAACATAAATGTTCCAAAACAAATAAGCAGAATAAAAGGGGAGATTTGAACAATAGCTAAAAAGACAGCTGAAAACATATAAAACAAATCCGGTTTTTATCTCCTGTAAATCGCTCTCGTTCCTGCTATACATCATTGGCTATGATCATCCCTTGCCATCCTTTGTCATTTTTGGACTGTGAGCTATGTAGGATGGGAGCCTGTCTTTAAAATTTGGCAGTCTGACTCGGATATCAGTAATTCTGTATAAATATGGCCATTTGATTATGGCTGCCTCTACTCTCACAGTTGTTATGGGTGGTAATCTCTGGCTTCTGTGTCTACCATGTGACTTTAGAAACAGCATCCAACAAACGCCAACAGCCGAGGAAAACATTTCTCAATCACCTGTCAGGGCTGACCCTGCCAGCTGGACAAATCCAGTTCCACCCAGCAGAGATATTTGTACACCCAGGGCAGTTATGAAAACATTATACAATAGGAAAGTATCCTTATAAATTATAATTCATACGTATGTACAATAGCAAGTCCTTTGGGTAAAAGTTCAAAATGAGCAATTTCAGGTCATGAAGAAGAAAGTCAGTGGTGCTAAATACATGAAACTGAACTGTGAGGCCTGGGAATGTGACCTAATAAACAAATAATAAACCAGACAGACAGATAAGAAAGGCTTTTTCCTCAGAGCTCTGCAACTCACACAACTTAATCTTTGTGAGGGAGGGAAGTGTAGCAAATGCTGTCTAATATTTTTCTGAAGCTCATGTCCTCCGCAAAAAAAACCTAGTAACCATGCTGAAATGATTAGAGTGATTGTACCATGAAATGGCTTGGATTTGCTCATCTGGCTTCAAGTTCAGAGGAATGACCAACAAGCTGACTTATGTTCTTAACAGTGTAGACCCAGAAGGGTTCAAGCAGATGTTGCAGGCTTACTCCAGGCAAATACATGAAGTTTTGTGGTTTCTCTTAAGTGTTTGCTAATATCTACCACATTGCAAAGTCAAATGTCCTTTCTCAACAGAGCTGACTATTCATAATACAATACAGATGATTTAATCTGTGGTTAGGACTTTCCATTTCTACTAGAGCTGTGTAAAGTCTGAACTGCTCAAACTTACATTATGCTGACATACAAACCAAAAAAAAAAAAAAAAAAAAAGAAAAAAGAAAAAAGCAGAAAGGTCAAAAGTCCCTGTCAGTCCCTAATCCTGAACCCATGCCAGTTCACATATTTGCAGTTGGGTTATGTAGTGATGCTATGACCCTGTGCATGTCCATCTGCTACTGTGACACTGCTCCTTCAAGTCCATAATTGAATGAAATGGGAGATCTTTCAGGGAAGTTTTTCACACAATTAGAAGTAAGCATATTATCAGGACCAGAAGCACTAGGATCTCAAATGTGCTTGATTCTTGCATCAAATGTTCCTTCTCTCCTCTCTCATTTGGGGCTCATATGAAAAATAAATGCTAACTTTTAATATTCAAAATATTATTTGCAATTAATTATCAGATAAGTAGTTTTAATATGATCATTCTTTCAAAGTTATTTAAATTTTCTTTACAATCCTGACCATGTTGTTATCCTGAAGAGATTTTTTTGTTTGTTTGTTTTATTTTGGTTTGTTCTCAGAAAAGGAGTTTATTCAAAAAACGTGATGTTCCTGAAGAACCCAAAGGAATCTCTTCCGATATTAGTGAGTGGTTCTGGACAAAAGCATTGGGTGCTAAAAGATTTAGAAAATCCTAAATAATTTGTTTTGACATCTTTAAACAAAGACATTTATTTGGTTTTGCTTGAAACACTGTTTTTGATAATAAATGAAGACAGAAGACTGAGAGATTTGAGTTGCACAAACAATAAATTTTGTGTTTGAAAAAATACCTCTGTTGACAAAAAATGCATTCTGAGTTTCTGTTGGTTTAGCAAAATAAACAATGGGTTTTGGTTGGCTGAAGATTATTTTCTTTTTGTTTTTTTCAGTTTGGGCAGAGCATCAAAAAAAAAAATAAAATTCCTACATAGCACTGCTCCTGAGTAATTCCCAGAATGAGGCAGAACAAAACAAAGTTTATATCTTGGTTGAAACACTGGCCACTTTGAAATCAATGGCAGAATTCCCATTAATTTCATTGGGGTCAGGCTTTTACCTTCATCTTTAACTAACAGCTCAGTTTTCCTTCATTATAGATTGCAGAAGTGAAGGAGATTTCTTTCAGTTCAAATCACTGCTGGTGAATCTGTCCCAAGAGAAACATGCAATATACACTTCTCATTTCTGAGCATTGGAAAATTCACATTTCACCAACTTTTATAATGCATATGGGCATTTTTGAATGTATCTTAATGTCTTTGTCTATAGTAAACCCTGTTTTAAGATGTTAATAATTTTTGACAAGCACTTCCCTTGTGTCTGGATTTTGAAAGGAAAACCTATAGCACAAAATGGCCTTGTTCTAGTCATGCAGTGGATTGAAACCAGCAGAAGCTGATAGCAAACAGTTTTTCTCAAATGTAATTTTGGTTTGCTTTCCCATGGATTTCTACTTTGCCTTCTGCTGCAAGCTGGCAGTGCTATTTAAAAAGACAGGAAAACTATCAAACCCAGAAATCGCCTTTAAATACTAATTTATTTTTGTAATCTGTACTTTCTGTCTGATATTCAAAAGCATAAGGGAAAAAAAAAGTCTCTAACAAGCCTTCAGATATCTGTCTTCAGATCATGGAGCAAAACAGGGCCCCTGAAGTGGGAGTCTATACCCTGGAGGGTCAGAGCAGCTATATCCTGTTCCAGGGCAGCCCAGCATCATGCACTTCTAGTTCCTTCTGTTTATTGAGTCAATGGCAAGTCACTGGAAAAATGCACTTTTCACCCCTGGATGAGAATAAAGCAGCATTAATTGGATCATGGTTTTATTTTTGTGCAGCTCTATGGCTGCAGCCTATCTGGAAGTTTTTGAAAATTCAGCTGTTTTATGACAGAGCTGGCGATGCAAGGACTTTTCTAGGTCTAGCACATCATCATATACATCAAGCTAGGGTAGCTGAGCATGTGCTTTGTTATTGGCTGTGTCCTGAGACCTTGGGTGCTTAAAAACGTTTGTGTTGTGTGTCTTCCTATCTTACAAAACACAGCTCTGTGAGAAAGCAAAAGTTGATGTGGTCAAGGGGATAGAGTGGGATTAATTTCATCCTAGCCTAAACAGCTACAGCTGGCATGGCAGGCATGGCATCCCACCCTAGTCTGCAGTGACACTGCTGATGAGATCTTCACCAGTGCTCAGGAAAGCTGGGACTCCTTGCACTCATCTGGACACTTCTGGGTACCCTCTGAAACTGGGGAAGATTTTTTCACCTTCGTTTTCTCTGCTGGCATCCTCCAAGTTAAAATTTAAATTAGGTGTAGATATTTAGTTTTCAGTGTGTTATCTATAGAACTGTGGTTTTCACCAATTTTCTGCTGCAGTCATAGGTATATTATTCAGATCTTGCCTTACTGAACTTGGTTTTCATTTGCTCATGGTAATATGTGTTTATGTTTTTAAGTAAAATCTCTTGTTGCTTGTGATTGGAGATTCCCCAGGGAGGCAAAATTGATAACAGCTTTCACCTTAAACCAGATGAGGAACATAAGTTTCTAACACAATGTTAAAAAAATAAGGAAGCAAATAAAAAAATTGTGAAGAGGAAGAGAAATTCTAACTTCACACTGAGTGAGAAAGATCTTGAATTTATGAAAACACAAGGATCATGTTCAGGCATCAATCTATAAATGCTAAGGCATAAGACATCCCATAATTAGAGACAAAACAGTTACACAACTAAAAACATCTCTTTAATGTGACAAATTAAAGTAAGAATTTTAGCTTTCTCATTTGTAAATATATATGTACATCCTCGACTATGTGTTTCCTCCTCCCTTCCTACTGGACCAGCCTATTCCTCCTTCCCATTTTCTGCTGGCAC
This sequence comes from Parus major, assembly GCF_001522545.3. Taxonomy (NCBI): domain Eukaryota; kingdom Metazoa; phylum Chordata; class Aves; order Passeriformes; family Paridae; genus Parus; species Parus major. The sequence goes on from NC_031769.1 coordinate 138,462,316, forward strand.
AGCAGTCAGGCTTTTTCCTTCACTTGCTCTGGCAGCTGCAGTCCCACCCTGCTCCAGCTCCAAGAGCACACAGTGATTACACACGTCTATTGCAAATTATCATTTTACCTTCTGCCTCCCAGCTACAAATTCCCATCACGGTATACCCCTTTTTAAATCTCTTCTTTATTGACTTTCATCAGTACAAGGCCATTGTTAATACATCTGTTTGAAATAAAAAATAATTTCCCTGTGTCTGCCACCCTCTCTCCACTACACAGTCTCACCCGATCCCAGGTTCCAGCCATGATTAAGCAGCACACATGTGTTTCAAATAAAAACTATCTTTTCTTCACACACCCCCCTCCCTCTCACAGCTGTAGATTTCCCTACTGTATTATCCTCACTTGTAACTTTTCTGCCTTGTTTTCAGCCATGGTGTCTCATCAGTGTTTTCCATGTTATTTAGATTTTCTTATGCACATGTTTTGCACCTTTCTTTCAAGGAAGAGGCTCAGAAAGTTATATCACTATCACAGTCTTTATTTTAGACAAGGAAACTCAGGTCTGCAGAGCTGGAGAAACTTGCTGCTTGTTCCAGAGAAGGTACAGAAGGCTTGGGAATGGCATCTTGGGTTTTCTACTGGCATAAACCAGAGCTGCAAGTCCAAATCTTTGGGCTAATGGGCATATGACCTTGTTCTGGATTGTTCTCTCTCCTCCTTTACTTTTTTTGGAGACAGGTGTCTTTGGGAAGCATTACTTACCTGTGCTTTATATATAAGATTTATTGTGGGTTATGGAAGCAGTGGGTTTCCGACCTACAGGCACATCCTTTCATCTGTTATTCAATGACCAGGGAGAATCTTAAATTTGTGGAAGATCAGGGCATGGGCCCATCCTTGCTCCCATCTGCACAGCAGATGGCTTGTGCATGTCCCTAGTTTAACCCAGCAGGGCTCTGGGTTATTACCCTGGCTGCTCGTGCCTCCAACTGCAATTATTCACACCCAAACTATGCTGCAGTCTTCAGTGAAAAAACTCTAAACACTGAAATACTTTCCCCTTCCTTTGCCTGTGCTGCTACGAACACAGCCAGAACATGATGGAGCGGGCAGTCCTTACACTTACTGTATTTACATCGTATCCCAAAACTGGTATTGTCAGGCCCAGCTACTTAAAAATTACAAATTTGTTCTCCAAAGCATAGCCAACACAAAATAACTAGTTAGCAAGCAGTTGTGCTTGTCTGGCTTCTTGCCATGAGCCAAGATTTTCAGCTTTCCTCTGTGACTGTAGTAACTAGATATGTAAACAGTTTTTTATTCCTTTTGTAAATGAATGCTGGAATTCCAGCTTAATCTCCTGTTTTGGGAAGGTGATGTTTTAGGAAGGAATCCCACCCTTTGTTGATGGTCTCACTAAATACTTAGAAATGCTAGGAACATGTTGCAAAATTTGCCTCCAAATGAAAATTTGTGTATATACCAGATAACATTCCACCAAAGGTAAAAGTTTCTGGTCATCTGTGTCACCTGTTAAATTCAGTACTTAAATAACAGCAAAAACAGTGAAGAAAACCATTCAGAGCATTGTGCAATTTTGTTTCTAAAACATTGTTTTGAATAAAAATGTCTATAGGACTAACAAGTAGTTCATGTCTTAAATAATTTCTCTATTGTGAAATAAGTGTATTTAATTTTAAAACAATTTTCCACAAAAGAAAAAGGACTGTGGAGAGGACAGTTATCTTGAAGTAGATAGCTAGAACCACAGTGTCAGAAACAATTTTTCTGACTATATTGATAGAAATGTCTGTGGTTTTCCTGATTTTGCTTTTATTTTATGACCTTCATGGCTAACAAACTCACTAGAATTGAAATATTTAAATATTAAAGAGTCGAATCTAGAGAGAATTCATCTGATATAATAAAAAAAATCTCACAGCAACTCAGAAAACCTGTCAAAAAAAATCTCAATAGTATTTCTGAAAAATACTGTCTTGGTCCTTTGCAAAAATGCTTAACAATGATGAAGTCATGAAAAAAAACTGAGGGAATGCTTGAATGAAAATATGTCATTTTCTGGTTAAGACTCCAAACCAAAAGGGAACCAAAGGAGTTACATTCAATGATGAAATCTGTGTATGTTTTCATAGAGAGATTCTTTATTCACTTGATTTCTGTAAACATGATAAGCCACAAAGTGAAAGAATATTGAGGAAGATTTTGGATACAACAAAATCCCTCACTTGGAGAAGTTAAAACTTGATGATTAGGTCAACTTTCATTTAAAGCAGCAATCTCCAGCCTGTGACATACTGGCTGTTTCCTTCCTGTAAGACCATCTTGACATCGAGTGTTCACCAAAGGAGCAGAAAAGTCAGAGCAAGGCTGTAGGGAGAGTCAGGTGAGCTGCACCTCAGCCCAGCCCTCTCCAACCCATTGGATGGAAAGGCTGAGTCCATCCCAGGCAGCCCTGATGAATGTCTGCCACCATTAGCACACGTGGACTGGGGTAGATTGCTGGCCTAGAGAAACTGAAATGGATGTTGTGTTTGTGGCATTGACTTGTAAAACAGCAGCTATAAACAAAACCCCAAACAAACCAACCAAGTAACAAACAAAAGAGCAACAGTAGGTTCCATCACTCTTAAAAAAAAAAATAAATAAATAAAAAGGGAGAAGGTGCTGTTGGGAAAGAGGAGTTTTGTTTCCACACAACAACATTATTACTATTATTATTATTATTATTATTATTATTATTATTATTATTATTATTATTATTATTATTATTGTTATTATTATTATTGTTATTATTATATTACTATCACTACAAGAAAGGAGTATCTTAAATGTGAGACCGAACTTCAACATTCTTTGGCTGGATTTGTCCCCATGGCCTCAGACAAACTGGATACTGATAAACTGAATTTGTCTGAAGCAAAAGACCCTTATTTAGCTCCCTCATTTCTTCATGCTCTCCTGTTCAATTGACCTAAAATGCTACATGTGTCTCTGAGGGAATGTTGTGATGTAAGAGAGAGACCAAAGAGAGACACCAAACTAAAACCTGAGATTTCTATTTTATTGTTGTTCTTACTTCTATTAAAAGCTGTTAGAAAAAAACAAATGATAGGTGATTTCTACACTGAAGAGTTTACAACAGAAAATCCACTCCTGGAAAATTTGTAATTTTCTGAGTGCTGGCCAAGATGGACAGTTAGTCTTGGGCGTAAAATAAGAAAAAAAGCAGAGTTAATAATGACTTTACACTTTGTTGCTGTAAAGTAGAGAAAACTGTAGTTTTCCTGTTCAGCCTTGCTTTCTGCAAATTCTTGAAGTTCTTTGTGAACACAATGGACTTTAAAGGAAAATGTGGCTTGAAATGTTACCCTTCCATGTAAAATGTGTATTCCTCTGCATGTGCCTTTCCTCACCTCTGCTTATGAAATCAGTAATCATGAGTTAACTCCTCAGAGCTCTCATTATAACACTATAGAAAATTGTGGGTTTGGCTGATTTGTTGTTCAAAGAACTGTTAAGCAACTAGTAGATGCAAGGCTAAATGCTTCTCTGACTTGGCCCTCTGCAAGGACAGAAAGTCTCTTGGGATCTGATCAAAAGACAAGGAAGCAAAGCAAGACTTGCAGAAGTTAGAATTTGTCTCCAACCATCTTTTATTTTTCACTGCTGGAAGTGATACATCAGCAGGAACCTGGGATAATAAAAGTATACACTCCGACTTCCAAACCCCAGTGGAATTTTCAGGCCTGGTGGTAGAAGTGCTTTATCTCAAATAACCACTCATATCATCCCCTTGTTGGTTCTGCAGTAGAGCTGTGAGAAGCTGCTATGTGCAGGCTAGCTCCTGTGTGCATCCTGTAGGATGTGTGCTGCAGGCTCTGCATGATCAGCAAGCTCTTGGCAGCTATCAACCTTATCAACTTTCTCTTCACAAGCCCAAGGAAAGCCTTTTCTTTTGTACTCCCACCATAACTGTCAATGTATTAAAGAGCTATCTATGCCTTCAAGTTTCAAGGCATGAATGTTTTCATACTGAGCCCTATACTCCCAAGCAGTTAGTCCACATAAGTGCAATGGTTTCATGGCTGGATCGTTCCGTTTCTCCAGTGAAGTGGAAATATTGTACATATTTTTTCTCAGTTGTTCATGTGTGTCCTACAAAATGTGTGCTCTCCATCTGGATCTGCTGTAACTAACAAGGGTTAAAGTGCTGATGCAGACTTTCTGCACCTAGAATTACCCTACCAACCTGTCTGTTTTCTTGGAACTAGTACTGTGTTGCCATGTTTTCTTAAAATTGGCCATCATTCAAAAATTGGCTGTAGCGACAGACACACACAGAGTCTGATCCAACAAGACTTTTTCCTCAGAAGATTGGACTAAAATCTCAGTATGCTACACACTCATCCTTCTTCCTGCATGGGATCAGCTATCCTACACTCGGAGCCATTCAAGATATGTGCACACAGCCATTAGCAACACAACCATGTGGAGAGAACATTTCATGCAATACAACGTGGAATTTCCCAATACTGTTTGGTCTTGTTGTTTGTCTGTGCAATAGACCCATCCTACTAGTTTCAAGTCTCTGTGGTCAAAAGCTAGGCAATTCTCACTCAAGCTTGTTACAAGATGTCTCCAGGCCATTTCACACCCAGAAGATTGAATGAGTCTTAGAAATCACATCACCTTTTCTAATCTGTTTGAAAGTTAGGCTTCTAATCAAAGGTAGCCATTGTTCATTCTATAGTTAGTAAATAAATACTTCCAAGAGAGTCACTCATCCTGAGGAAAAAAGTAATGCTAAGAGCAGGCAGTGGTACATTTTCGGACCAGTCAGACCCATCTGTGTCTCTCCAGTGGCTGGAAAATGACAGATAGGCAGATTTGTTGAGATGAACTCTGGACTTGTTGGCTTCACTGGGAATTGCTCACAGCCTCTGGAGGTGAAGAGCTGTCTTCAGGTAACAAAGTCCACACGTTTAACTCCTTGCTGGTTGTGTAATGCAGATGCATGGCCAGTAGAAACCATGTTATGGCCATGAAAAATCCCTTTCTGTTTGTGAGACAAATGTAAGAGATAGAAACTGAGTATGTTCTTTCACGTGGTCTAGTAATTTTTCTCCTGGTAGGAAAATTAGGTGGTTTATGTTATTGCCTCCTTGCTGCTTTGTTGCCTCTCTCCAAACCACCACCAGAGGTAGGCCAATAACATCATTTTAAAAGCAGGAATTAGTGTGTCAAAACTGATCTTGCCTTAACTCTCCATATGTTACTGTGCACTGATGAGTGACAAACTGCACAGAAAACACGGTCTCCACATTCTCTGAAAAGGACTGCTGAAATATTTGACAAGTTTCAGTCAAACCAAGCTGTTTTATTCATCTTGAAGCCAACTTGACAAACAATCTTTTGACACTTTGTGGTATTTTATGTTGGATTCTTCAGTGTAAGAAGGTGTAAAAAAAGGTCAGTGTTAAGTTGCACCACTCCTCTCTGCTATGTTGCTGTAACAGCACCCCATGTTGGAGTTCTCAGTTTTTCAGCTGCTCATCAGAGCAATTCTCTGTCATTGCTGTGTAGTGTCTTAAAGATATGCCAGATATTAGGTATGTTTGATACTAGGCAGCACCAACATAGTGTCTTTTGAATGTATTTACCATGCACATTTTAATACTGCAGATCTGGTCCAATGGTTCATTTGTTCCAAATACTTTCAAACTACTGTAATGGTTTAGATTTTTTTTTTTTTTTTTCTGAAGAGTCTGTTTCTTTTCCCTCAAGCTTCAACTGGATCTGTTATATACAGTTCTGTGATCTGATATCTGCTGTGTTCTGAAACACTGAGAAATTTCCAAACACTCCCAGAAGCACAAACTAAAGGTCCCAGATCTTGTCAGTTGGATGAATTATTACTGTGTTCAGTTTATCAAAATTAGGGTTCATGTCTCTCCCACCTTTTGTTGTAAAATCTGCAAGATTCCCAGACCTCTGCTAACCTGCCCCTGTGTTCCCTACATTCTCTCATTTCCTTTCCCTTCACTATCTACCCTCTTTTTTTTCATGAAATACCCCAGTAGCCCTCTCTGCCACAGCCCCAGAGGTCTCCTGATGCCACTTGCCTGCCTTTTCCAAAGGTTGCCATCCTTTTCCAGAGGATATCACTCATAGCATTTTATATGGAACAGCTGTTCCTCAAGAATAAACCAGCTGTCTATCTAGACAGATAGAATAAACACAGAATAAACCAATTCTCTAGAATAAACCAATGGTTTGTACCTTTGCAAATCACTTTTCTACCACCCAGGACTAGACAAAAGAGAGCCTGGGCTTTCTATCACATCGCTTCATCACTCACAGGACGTTTTTACTTCTATCTATTTATTGCATAAGTGAAAATAAACATCTTTCACTGCCCACCTCTAAGGTTATAATTTTCTCTCCCACATAATTTTGTACTTTTTCTCCAAAATAAGGTGAAAAGGATTTCAGGCAAAGCTGTTGAAGTCTTAGTTTCTAAAATTACTTAATATTGCTCCTGCTTCAAAAAAATCCCCATATTATGTTTGATTAGCTTGACTTCAAAAATTGCAGACAGCTTGGTCTCAATCTCATTTCTTACAAATCGGGCAGCCCTTCTGCAAACCCAAACCTGCAAACTCCCTAAATCTGGAATGTAGTTGTGTAGATGGGAGAAGTTGGCCATGTTGCACTCAGCAGAGTGGTATGAAGGTCTTGATGTCTCTGCAATTTGCCTGTACCCAGGTGTTCTCTCTTGCCCTTTATTCAGTTTTACTTTGGGAAGGGTAGTGGTGGTGCTGTTTAGGGATTGTCCTTTTCAATCCATTTGTACAGCGTCTGCCATCACTTGGCCCACAGCTGCAACTGAAGGGCAACTCCATTGTGTGGCTTAACAGAAACTGGATTAGACACGCAGAAATCAAAGTCCCTTTGACCTTTTTCTGTGCAGTAAGTTCTCACCAGATAGTTATTTTTGGCTCTTTTTTTGGCATGAATTCAGGTGGAGCAGAACAAAGAGATGATGCCAAGACAAAGCCTGTAACTGCTTAACAACAGGAAAAAGAAGGACCTTCTTTTTGTGACTCTGGTTGTTACAGCTACTTTCAGCTTCCTAGAGCTCAATGGAGATATCTGGTTTTTAAATAAGAAAAAATGTATTGACTTTCATTGATATCATAGGAAGTGTCCTCCAAAGTGTCCCAAAGATCTCTTTGTAGAAACAGGAACATTGCTTTTGTCCAGCCTTGGCCCAGCTGCTGCCTCACGGTAAAAACACCTTATCTCTGCTCTGTCAGACTTCCCAGCAAATGAAAAGTGAATTTCCACTCCAGGCAGGATTTCCTATTAAGCTGTTGACAAGATCTGCCCACTGTAATTTCTGGGGGAGCTGAAGTGCTTCTCTGGGCTGTCTGTGTCTGTGTGGCCTGGATGGCAGCTAAATTCAGTACAGTTTGAGGCTTCACATGGTAATTCTTCATTACAGCTTCTAATTGTTGTCTCCTCCTGTGTTCTTGGACTCTAACCTACCACAGATTTTGCTCGTATTCACTCAGAGCCTGTCTCCTTCCCCTCCTCCTCTAGTGCAGAAGACTAACAGGAGGAAAAAGTGGACCATGTAGATAAATGTTTATCTAGTGCATGACATAGTAGCCATGCTTCAATGTATTGAATAAATATCCTGTTGGTTTGCACAGGAATTAGAGAGAAGCTGCAAATACAGAAGATAATCCCGACCTGCCTTACCACCACTGTGAGCACTTTCTCCATTCATCACTCAGCTGGTAATTAAAAAATGAATGGCAATAAAGTTCAGTTTTGTATGCTATTTCAAGGCTGCTAGGGATCTCTAATGTGAGGATCAAGACTAGAGGAAGATCAGTTTTAGGAGACCTTAACTCCAAGACCTTCAAAGATGATTAAACACATTCTCTTGTTCGTGGGACTGACTTCTGTCAGAGTTTTCACAAGTATTTGAGGACCCATACAAGGGCGTCTTGGGTTCAGCCATGACTACTTGCAGCTAGGGAATAATCTGAGCTCTGTTCTATCTTCCCTTCTACTCTTTTTTTTTCACATAGACCACCTCCTGATAGTCCAGAACTCTCCTAAACCCTCTGCTTTAGTTTCTTTCATTGAACATTTGAGGAAGGGATGTAATCAACTCTTCATGAAAATCATGAATGTGTCCATTGAATGAAGTCCCTCACAACTTCTTCCATGTGTAAGTTAATCCACTTACTATGTCTCATGACAGAATAAAAAGGTTGTGAACAGTGAGCTTTTGGAGTAACTTTTGTTAACTCTACTGATATATTTCTGACATGTTGCTCTTCAGTTTTAAAAACATGGCCCTGAATTGCAGGAATGACCACGAGCTTAAAGAAACAGGAGATTTTCAGAAGTATGTATATATATTTGATACCCAAGGAGAAAAGAACCCCACATGGAACAAAACTATAGTGAATTTACTGCTCTTTCCCTCCAGTTTCCTAACCAGCTGTGGAGTTTTGTATCATCTTTGGGATTTTTTCAAGAAACATCTTGTTTTTAAGAAGTCATTTGTAAAGAAATACAGTCATACAGTTTTTTCATCTCTCTTCCATTCTACTATTGTGTCAAAGTTTGAGGAGTAAGCAGAAAGGAAGAAAATAAAGAAGGAAAAACGTGCCAGTGAGTTATTAATCTGTCTATTGGAGGTTGCCAGTGAATGGGGAGTGTCATAATTTATTTTTTTGTTATTTGATCACCAGCACTTTCCTTCTGCAGAAAGCAGAACTGGAAAGGAAACCCCTGTGAACCTTGTCAACATCCTAGGGTTCCTCCAGAGTCTGGATGAGGATCTGAAGGGCTCTGCTGCACTTTTGCCAAGCTGCTGAAGTGCAAAGGTCACTCTGCTCTCCCTTGGGACTAATCTGTTTCCACCACATATACAGACAAGGCAGAGGAGTCTTTCAGCCTCAGACAAATGGCAGGAGGCCTAGGGAACAAAAACGTCAAAAAAAGAAAAAGCTTGAGGCCCTCTTCAGAAACGGGTGCTCTGGTCTGGAGCACAGACAGACAGACAGACAGACAGGCCACATTATCAAAGTGCATCCGGCTGCATGTCTGGCAGGGTGTTTATATGGGCCACAGTGCTGGATGTGCTGTCTGGCTTATTTGTCTTGGTTTCTTTCTGCTTTGTTCATTGAGGAACTATCTTTTCTCTGGGGAATTCTACCCTTAAATACTCCTGGCAGCCTGTTCCCACAGTGCCCTGGCCTGTGATTGCCAGCAGTGTCTAAACAGAGGCAGGTTTAGCCCAGTCATGGGCAGTGCAGTCTTGCATGGATCAGAAATAGCTTGATGGATAGATAGGTTTGATAGCTTAGATATTTCCTGACTGGAAAAGTGGCCGAAAATGCTGAGGTTCTTCTCCCTTCTCCTGACCATAAGAGCCTGTGTTGGACTGTTTTGGACTACCCTTACTTAATAACCAGACTATATCTGTCCTTTTTTCCCAAGATAAATTTTCACAGAGTACACATGACAATTGTGGAGGCTATCCTGTCCCAAAACTAAGACTTACTGACTATCTTCAAAATACAGAATCATAGAATTTTTTGGGGTCCAAAAGACCTTTAAGATCATTCATTCCAACTCCTAACCCAGCACTGCCAAGTCCACCACTAAACCATGTCCACAAGAGCCACATCTACTTGTGTTTGAAACAGCTCCAGGGACACTGACTCTGCCATTGCCCTGGGCAGCCTGTCCCACTGCCTGGCCATCATAACAGTGAAGACATTATTCCCAATATCTAATCTAAACTTCCCCCGGCACAACTTGAAACCATTTTTACTTGTCCTGTCCCTTGTTACCTGGAAGAAGAGACTGGCCCACCCTGGCCACAGCCTCCTTTCAGGGAGTTGTAGAGAGTGTAAGCTCTCCTTCAAGCCTCCTTTTCTCCAGGCTACACACCCCCAGCTCCCTCAGCCACTCCTTGTGCTCCAGACCCTTCACCAGTTTTGTTGCCATTCTCTGGACTTGCCCCAGCCCCCTCAATGTCCCTCTTCTGGTGAGGGGCCCAGAACTGGACAATGGGATTCAAGGTAAGGCCTCACCAGCACCGAGCACGTGGGGACAATCACTGCCTTGATCCTGCAGTGGTTTTTTCTGGAATTGTATTGCTATTCCATCAATCTCTCTTCGAGCTCTGGAGGTAGAGTTGATGTTTTATGAAATGCAAGAGTTTTCCTTCATGCCTGTATAGAAGACCTAAATATAGATCTGTAATGCCTTCACCAGAACAATTTTCCTGAAAGCACATGCACAGCAAGTCAATAAGCTTGATGTGAGATACCAGCATGTGCATCAGGTATGACTGCAGAAGCAAAAATGGGGTCATGATTTGGCAAAAATTTGTGCAGTCCTCAGGATGTCAGGATGATTCATGTATGACCATATAAATCACAGAGCTATGAATGCCATGTGCTTTTTTTTCTCAGTCCTTAGAAATTGACACTAGATCAACTAATAGAACTTATTTTTAGCCTCAATAAACTTTATTCCTTTCTTTATCATGTCCTGCATCAAAATTTATTGCTGTTTGAGAATAAAACCCCCTTGATTTATTCAAAGGAAGGTCAAAGGCTTTCTATGCAATTTGAATTTCTTATTGCTTAAATATAGACAAAATAAATGACTGATGGCACTTCTAAGTTGTGCAAGACTTCTGGCTAATAAAGGGCTCTGGATCTATTCCCAAATATCAAATATACTTCTATTAGATCCCTGCTTGAAAAATAATAATGAAAATACCCTGATCCTCATACCCTTACACTATATCCCTCCACTAAAATAAGTGCCGACAAGATGTTTGTTTGAAATACATCTGAAACCAGAGAAAAACGCTCTTGAAGAGTACTTTTATGTTTGTAGCAAAGAGTATCTTCTAAAACAAAATCATTCTTAAACATGCTCCAAACCTAGATTAGTCTATACCCACTCCAAACAATGAATTATTTATAATTTCTGTCTCTGTAACTTTTTTCTATTAGATACAAAGTTTGTTTCTTCCCACCAATGCACTTGATTTATTGAATGTTTCATAAATTGGATACTAGAAGTTGTGAACTATAAAGATTCCCATATTAGCCTTGAAGAAGCCAGCTGTGAAAACAGCTGCACTCTAGCTCTGACAGCACAGAGCTCACTGCAGGCTGAATTAATGCTCCAAGAAACAAGAAAAATTATTTGATGACTACAGATGCTTTGTTGTTGTGGTTTAACCTACCAAGCAGCCAAACACCCCAGAGCTGTTTACTCTCTTCCCTCAGTAGCATGATCAGAAAAGAGGCAAAACTTATGGATTGACATAAAGACTATTTAGTATGACAGAAAAGGAAGGGATAATAATAATAATCATGATAGAAGAATAGGCAAAACAAGTGACACTCAGTGCAGTTTTCTCACCACTCATTAACTGATGCCCAGCCCATCCCTGAATGTGTCACTGCCCCCAGGCAACTCCCCACAGTTCTGTCGTTCAGCATGGCACTGTGTGCCATGGAATATCCCTTGGATCAGATGGGGTCAGCTCCCAGCTGCTTGTGCACCCCCAGACTCCGTGCTGTTGAGGTGGGTGAGGAGCACAAAAGTCCTTGACACTGTCTAAGAGCTGCTCAGTGATAACTAAAGCATCACTGTGTTAACAACATTATTCTCACCCCAAATCCAAAATACAGCACTGTGTCAGTTACTAGGAACAAAAATAACTCTATCCCAGCAGTTGTCAAAATCAGGGCAGTTGTCTATCTATTCTGATACCCAAACAAACTTTTAAAAGTAAGCAGCAGAGGCAACTATATTGCTGTCCACCATGTGACTATGTCTAAGGCAAAAGATGGTTCTGGGTTAGGAAAGTTTTCTTTCTGATTCTTATGCTAAATCTCTTTCATATCTTGAGAAAAGCTACATTTTCAATCTCTTCTATAAAAGCACTCAACTCCTTTACAATGATCATCAGCATTTTACTTAGGAGAAACCATTATTTCTTGGTTATTTTTTATGCTAATGTCTTCGAAAAGGCAGATCTGAGATATGCCTGCAACTGGTTTTTCTCCTTTCCTACATCCATCTAATATCTGGTCTAAAAGCATGGACTGAGAGAGTGGGAAAACATCCCATGCTTGTTGCTATTCTGCATGCCAGGACCTCCTTTTCCCAACATAAAGGGGATTTGCAAAGATGGGGAAAGTAAAAGGATAAAGGACAAGAGTCACAAAATACAAGAGGAAAATTCAGATTGGATATAATGGGAAAGGTTTTCAACATGGGCTTGTTTCATCACTGGAGCAGGTGCCTGGGGAGCCCCACCCTTGGAATTTGCAGAAGTGTCCTGAATATCATGTCCTGGACAACGTGACAGAGCCTGGAAGTTAGCTCTGCTTTCTTGCCTAGATGATCTCCTGAGGTCTCTTCCAGCTAAATTTTGCTAAGAATTCATAATAACAAAGTTGTAAAATTAGCTTAATTAGTAATTTGAAAATGACTAATGCTAAAAAATTCTGAAAATTGCAATTCCTATTTTGAGGGGAGGTTTTTTCTTTGTTTCACAGTCCTTTCTCTAACATCCCTATTAAGTTTAACTTCTAAGTCACAGGAACCACATCTTATCCTTTATGATGCTACAAAAAATACCTGGTGGGATGCAGAGAGATAATTGGGAGGCAGCTGCCATGCTCTCTTGGTCTTGACTAACTACTGTGCTTGGCCTCAGACAGGTAGAGGTTCCCTGGAGTTCATCAAATATTCAGGCTGATGACAGAACTAACAGTCAGGCAACAGCTTTTCTTTCATTTGGCCCACTGAATTGTCTTTGTTTAAGACAATTTAGTAGGTAGACACTATGGAATGAGTTGCCTCTTCTTAGAGTTTTAACTAATTGCTTTCCACTGATGAGGAGAAATTAAATATGGGTAGATGTAAGTGAAAAAAAATAACTGTTTATTAAGAAGTGGAACAGCCACAGATGAAAAATAGCAGTAAATAATCACTAGGTACAAAGTTGCTAAATCTCACAGAAACCCCCCTGGGACAAAGAGAAACCCTTGAGAGGTGGGCCTTTGGGAGCCCCATGAAGTTCAAAAAGGCCAAGTGCAAGGTGCTGGACCTGGGTCAGGGCAATCCCAAGCACAAATAGAGGCTGGGCAGAGAACAGATTGAGAGCAGCCCTGAGGAGGACTTGAGGTGCTGGTGGATGAAGCTCAACATGACATGGCAATGTGCTCTTGGAAGCCCAGAAAGACAACTGTGTCCTGGATCAAAAGCATTGTGTCCAGCAGGCTGAGGGAGGGGGTTTCTACCCCTCTGCTTCTCTCTTGTGAGTCCCTGCTGGGGCACCACATTCAGCTCTGGGGCTCCCAGCATAAGGAATACAAGGACCTGTTGGAGTGAACACAGAGGAGGACTACAAAGATGGTCAGAGGGTTGGAACAAGGCTCCAGGGAGATCATACAGCACTGGTGCCAAGTACCAAGGGCATGTGGTAATAGAACAAAAGTTAATGACTTTAAACTGAAAGAGTTTAGATTAGATAATATGAAGAAATTCTTGACTCAGAGGGTGATACACAGTGCAGCAGGTTGCCAGAGGAGTTGTGGATGTCCCATCCCTGGAAGTGTTCGTGGTCAGGTGGGACAGAGATACGAGCAGCCTGGGCTAGTGGAAGGTGTCTTTACCTGGGGCAGGGGAGATTGGAGCTGGATGCCCTGTGAAGGTCCCTTCCAACCCAAACCATTCCATGATTCTGTGACTTGGTGGTGGAACACAAACCCCCGTGCTGGCTGGCAGTACTCGGAGCAAATTCCTTTGACTCCTTCACTCAAAGTGCATCGTCAGTACCCGGTGCACCCGGTTCGGCACCGCGCGGGGCTGCTCTCGGGGAGGGGGTGCGGGGCTCGGGGCAGGGAAGGGAGCGGTGTGCTGTGTGCGGGGCTCGGGGCAGGGAAGGGAGCGGTGTGCGGTGTGCGGGGCTCGGGGGGGAGAAGGGAGCGGTGTGAGGGGATATGGGGGGAGCACAGGGAGCGGTGTGCGGGGATGCAGGGCTGCTCTCGGAGCACAGGGAGCGGTGTGCAGGACGGGGTACCGGGGGCGGTGGCGGACCGCGCTCCGTGCCGATCCACGGCGGGGCGCGGTTGCCCGCAGAACGGCGGCTCGTCCCTCCCCCGCCCGCCCCCTCCGAGGGGGACGAATGTGATCCTTTTTTTTTTTCATTGCTATGGAAACAGAGCAAAGCAAAGGGTAAATATACGGACAATGGCTAAAGACAATTTTAATTTTCATCCCCTCTTAAATGTCACAGGTTTTTAACGCGCCGCCGCTGTAACCGGAGCCGCCATCTGCAGCCCGGCGGGCGAGCTGGTCCCCGAAGCCGGAGGAATACAAGTCCTTCATTATTGCCAAGTGGGATCAGAGCACGTAGGTCTGTTTAGACACTGCGAAGCATTGTAAGAGGGCTCTCTTCAGGGACAGCCATAAAAGCCTCCTTCTTCCTCCCGTTAGAAAAGAGCAGCTGTATTCTTCTTACGCGGACCCCGCCGAAGGATGCCTGTCTCTCCGCTGCTAGAGGTCCCGGGTCAGCGCGGAAAAGCAAACTTCGTTCCACAGTCTGAGCAGGGCTTCCCAGTGCAGGGCTGTGCTTTGGGTGGGAGCTGCGCTCAGCCCTGTGCCCGTGGCTCGGGAGAAGAGGTGGGGAAGGTATCTGAGGTTCTCCATTGCTTGTCTGACAAATATTTTGGCAGCTGTAAACTAACTTTACAGTATAAAGCTGAGCAGTCTCATACATTAGGGTATTTCAGCCTACTAGTTACCTGTTAATGGCCACTCCCAACACCTCGGACATTAAATTAAAACCAATACCGGTGCTTGTTGAAAAGGAGAGAGAGGTCACTTCACAGTGCCAGAACTCCCTAATTTTGTATCTGGGGCTCAGCCTACCTTCCCCTCTTCAAAGCCAGTGACAAAGTGCCCAATCGGTGATATAAATAAACAGGACTGAATTGGTTATTTTATAGGTACATGAGTGCCTCATTAATTGCTGAGTGTTACAGATGTGAACAGGGTGCTCTAAACTGTTTACCAGCTGGTTCTTGGAAATGAGACTTCCTGGATGACTTTCCTGTTGAGATATGCTGCCCCTCCTTGTAATTCCCATGGTGGTTCCTGCTTCCCGGCAAGACCAAGCTCCCCATTCACACACAGGATCATTGCTGGCGCTGCCACCGGAGCTGCTAGAAGAGCTCTGGTCAGGCGCCTGGAAGATATTGTTTGCTCTGTGCAATTTCCCATTGAGCCTGGTCATGGCACACACAGCATCCCGGAACGTGAGCCACGCTGTCTGTGACAGGGCAAACCCCAGGAGCACGGGGACTGTTCGGCTGCATCTGGAGCTGGAGTGACCTTTCCTGAAAGGACAGATTGGCTTTTAGTCAGGCTGGGAGTCAGCATTCTGCTGGATTTCTGTTAATTGTGTTAATTGCAGCGGTCTCTGCTTGGCACTGCTTTACTTGGAAACCTGTGTGTGCTCACAGACAGAAATCTTGGCATGTGAAGGCTGAATCTTCTGGTTGGATTTGAGAAGGGGGAGGAAGAGGACGGGAGGGACTGACCAGCTGGGCTCTTTTCAGTGCATTCAGGAAATTCAGAGTTGCTTCCACTGCATTCCAGTACCACAGAGCTGTTTCACAGGCTTCTTGCTGCTAATTAAATATTTAACATACATGTGAAGTAAGACAAAAGGAAGGAGGGAAAAACCAACGACCCAGCTGACAGTATATCAAAAAGCAGTCTTGTATTGGCATGGAGAGAAACTAGAATGTTTAAGAAGTCTTTTTGTCTCAAAACCTTATGGTTCTGCATTCATTTGTGAGGGTGCATTTTAGATACACAGAGAGCAAATCTGATGTTTTGTGTCAACGCCCCTCATACACCGTGTTCATATGAACGCGAGGCACATTCTGACTATTACTTATCATAATACATGGCAGTCTGGCCAACTGCCTTCTTCATTTATGGTTTCCTGGTATGAAAAGCATACAGTTACTACCAGATGTTCCCAGAAGGAAAAATCATATGGAAAATTACTGCAAAAATAGTCTCTGGATTAAACGACCTGATCAGATCTCCAGTGCTGTGTCATGAGATGGCATTTTTTCCTACACAGACTCACTTATAAATAAAAGAAAAAAATAAAAGGATATTATGCTATCAAGGCATAAAAATTCCTCTCCAGGTTCACTAAAATTTTAAGAGAATATCCAGGAACTATATTTGCAATTAATATTAATATAAATTTATTTTAGTACCTCAATATAGAACCAGAAATCTTTACTGTAGTCTGTTGTATGGGCTTTTGTTTGTGTTGGGTTTGTTTTCCCAGAAAATTGTATAACATTATTTACAAGGATTTTAAAAAATAAAACAAAAAATTTAGCATTGCTCTCCTGGTTCTATGCAAGGTTGAATGCCTGGTAAAATACCAGATGAGCCCAGCTGTTTCAAAGCACTTTAATTCATTTTTGACCAAGATACATCTTCATTGCATATACTGAATGAATGCAAAAGTTGAATTTAACAGGGTCAGACTGATGTTCCCTTATCCCTCAGGGAATCTGTCTAATTGTGTATGGACCATGACAGCAGGCTCTTTAGATATTTGTTTAAATCTCTCATATGAAATGTCCCTCTCTCTCTCAAACAAATAAATCTCTGATTTTAGGGCATAAAAATATATGTCTGTAGATTAAACCCTGGTTTCCTGGTAAAACAAACCATGCATAAACCTCAGAAGGATTTTGGTAAGTAATTGAAATCTTTCAAATAAGGAACTGAATTGAACAAAATCCCTTGGTAAAGTAAACTGAGCTCTCTGGAGGTCAGCAGAACAGGGGCTTCCTGTAGGAGAGGGCTTGAGCAGTGCTCCCAAGACCTCTGCAAATTCAGTCAGGCAAAGGCAAAAAGGTCTTTCCGTGAAAATGCTCCTCACTTTTCAGCTCTTTACTTTTATCAGGAGCTGTGGCAACATGGAAACTTAAAACTGCTGAAAACAGAGCACATGTGCCTGAATGGAAAAGAAAAAAAAAAAAAAAGAAAAAAGAAGGCATATATCTCCATTTGACCTGGCTTAGGCTTCTGGAAGACATTTGGCCATGGTGGACACATTCACTCTGCAGTATTTGTCTTAGCTCAGTCATTGCCATACCAGCATTGCATTGTGTCATTTGCAAAGCTGTGCTGCAGTGCCTAATGGCTTTCATTTATTTCAAGGTATTTTTCAACACCCTTAATTCTTCTACATTCTTCTGAAGAGGCCATTTGAATGATCACTCAAGACAGGCATATAGAGCTATCAGTTCACCTTAGCTCTGCTCCATTCTGTATTTCTAGGTGTTTTTTTCTCACTGAAATGAATACATCTTAATAAATTACCAAGCCTTTTCAGTATGGCACTGCTGTAATCAGTCAATCTGGAGTTTGCCCCCTGCATCTTTAGGCATACAGGACTGTGAGGATCCTGTTTCTGGTACATGCTTTCCCTTTCCCTGGCTCCTCCAAGCAATTAGCTTTATAAAGAGCTTTTGATTTTTAATTTATTCATTTTGTTTGCATCAACATTTATTTTGGACTCCGGTTGCCATGGCAAGTTAAAATGGATGATTCCTCCAGTAGCCTGTCAGTTTGTTTCCAGAAATTTGTCTCTGTCCCTACAAAGTAATTATTTTTGCTGGCATCCATCTCCCTTCACTAGTTTTCAGATGGACTTGATGTCTCTTTCTCCCAGCATGAGGGCTTTTGAATGCCTGCCATTGCAAGACTGTTGTTGTTGTTGTTGCTACTATTGCCTTTCATCTGGTGCAGCATCCTCACAAACCTCCAAAATCTTGCACTTCCCAAATCCCAGCACTCTTGTGTTTCCTGCTTTTGCAAATCATGGCTCTATAAATGGCAGTTTCCAAGATGTTTTTTGTCACTTCTGATATTTTCTTGTCTACAAGAATATATCAACTACCAAGGAATGTCTATGACAAATTGAAATCATCATTCTCTCAGAAATTGTTGCAGATAATGGCCCTTGGAACTGGTCCCTTCAACTGCCTGCTCCAAAATGCTTTGTGTCTGTGTGTACCATAACAAAGCATCCACCTTTTTTGAGGACCAAACTGGTATCAGTTGCCATCAGTTCTAGTATTCTGTTATTAAAAACATGCTACCAAAATATATATACCTTCATAAATAAAACATATATAGATAAAAAGGCAATATTTGCTCTCTCTTGCAGCATTGACCCATCTTTTCCCACTTAGCAAAGCTCTCCCGTATCATTCACAAACTTTGCTGACTGCAGAAGGGTCAGACCCCTCATTTTGGGGTATTTGGAAAGGCTTTTTATGCACAGCCCTGTTAGAATCATTCTTCTGCTCACTGAAATCTTAAGCTTCTCAGTGTCTGTAAATTTGAAGTACCAGCAGGCAAGCCACGTATGATGACACACAGACTGAATATTAATCAGCATTTTGTTCAGGCTGAAGTGATTTATGGCTGCTTTGCCATGTGCATCTGCCACACTGCCCTGGAGGCAGTTTGCTTTTAAGCCCATTGATAAAATGGTTTATGACAATGACAATTGGCTCTCAAGAGCTACATCTATACGGAAAAAACAAATAATGCCAGTGAAAACTCCCAGGCACTGGAGACTGTCAGTCTCTTCTCTTGGTGAATTGAATTCAACATTTAATTCACCAGGAGGAATACAGTGGCTCTGACAGCCCACCCCTGGCAGTCCTGCCCCCTCTGGTTTAACCTCTGCTCTTCCTCCCTCGGCCCCTTCGTGAGCCGTGGCTGCTCTTCATCAGCGCGCGCAGCTGTCAGCTCCGCGCAGCTCCCGGCATCCTCCCTGCAGCACCCCAGCTTTTGTTAATCACACCAGCAAAAATCTAACACCCGTCCTGCTGAAAGTAGCCCGCTGATTTCAGAGGGAGCAGGATGTTGCCAAAGCAGTTTGATTATTCACTTCAAGTAATATTTTTATTTTTTAACAAAGGTGTTTACTTTTCAAACAAAGACCATTGGCTAAGCCGTGGCGACGAGAGTATCTGTGTAGCCAGCAAACACTTATTATGTGGGTGAGTGGTTTGGATGGTCTTGAATACATAATTAAATTTGTTTTTCCTTTCAGCTCCCTGTGGTGTGTTGTTTTTTTATATTAAAAGTTATCCCATCTTGAAGACAACTGTTTTTTATTATTAAAAGGACAGTTTAAATGCATTTAGTAAACCAACCAAAAAGCCTCTTTTTTGTCTCAATCTTTTTCCAACTAAAGAAGTCCTTAGGTGCCTATGATCAGCTTCTCCAGTCAAAATATTTCTCTAAACGTTTTCTAAAGGTCTAGAAGCCTTGTACACTTAGGGCAATAAGGTCCTCATTTCCTGATCTGTAAAATACTCAGCATCATCTTGTATGTTTTATACTGGATCAGCAAAATGGGACTATGGAGTGTTTCCCGTGCTGTAGAAAAAAGAAGCTCCTGCATACTCCTTCTGATACAGGTAAAAGGGAAGAGCACACAAATAAGTGACCAATGCTGCAATAAGCTGAATTTCTGCAGTCCCAGTGGGATGCAGCCGTGACTTTGAGCAGTGGTTTGTCAGCATGAGTGGAGCCCATCCATTTTGGCAGTGACAGCCCAGTGGGCTTTGTGGGAATACAAAGTCTGTCAAATTGGGTAGGCGACTTAAAAGAGATGGGTGGAAATTCTCCAAGAACAAGTGTGATAGGAACAATTTGAGGTGAGGATCAAACCCACAAATGTAGAGCTGGAGTAATTGGCAGTGAAAGCAGTACAGCAAAGTGAATGTGGAGATTATGAGGGAGCTAAAATAAAATGTCATTTGTTTGTGAACCAACACCATTCTTTACTAAATATTTCTTTCTGTTTGTTGCCTAGTTTTCATTAGAATCACAGGATGTTTTGAGTTGGAAGAGACCTTCAAAGGTCATCTAGTGTACCCCCACCCTGCCATGGGCAGGGACATCTTGCACTAGACCAGGTTGCTCAGACCCCCATGCAGCCCGGTCTAGAGCACTTCCAATGACAAGGCATCCACAGCTTCCCTGAACAACTTCTTCTAGTGCCTCACCAACCTCACAGCAAGGAATTTCTTCATGTCCAACCCAAACCTACCCCCTTTCAGTTTAAAACCATTACTCTTTGTCCTGTCACAGCGGACCTTGGTAAATGCTTGTCTCTGCCTTTCATGTAAGCCCCCTTTATACATTGAAAGTTTGCAATAAGGTGTCCCCAGAGCCCTCTCTTCTCCAGGCTGAGCAACCCATGTCCCTCAGCATTTCTTCATCAGGGAGGTGTTTCAGGAGTGTCAGGAGTGTCATAGCAAGGTTCAGATAACGTAGCTAAGCTGGTGAAGGTCAAGCCTGCTGCCTCAGTGATAAGTGATAAAAGCACATATATAGAAAGTCTGAAGGAACTGGGTACCTAAAAAAAGAAGATTAAGGAGAACATGGCATGCTTCTTTTATGTTAATATTGCTACAGGGAGGACAGGAAACCATTGTGTCCCATGTTCAGTACAAGAGAGAATAAATCTGTTCATAACCAAAGGCTTTATATTGGAAAAGAAACAAATCTTTACCTATATAAGGGCTCTGAAACACTGGCTGGCAAGTTATGTGTGAAAAACCTTTCACTGAATGTTTCAAGAACAGGCAGATGACCCTCTACTGAGGAGGATTTAGTGTGTTTGATCCTGCCTCAGTGCAGGTTATTGGGCTACACTTTTTGGTGTGTGTTTCTTTTTAGCTACAAAGTTCTGTAATGTACACTCTCCTTGGACAATCTGGGAGAAATTAGAGTTGAGTCCAAACAATCAGGCTTGGACTGATACTCATGTCTAGATGAAACAGCCCAAATATGAAGGCGGAAATTCAACTAAGTAGCTACTATTGAAAAAGGACTATAAATAAATTGCCTAGAGTTTGAGACAGTCGCATTACTGTGGGAAACCATGAAAGAAGGGTTATTTTTAACTTTCCTGTTGGCTTTTCTATGGCAGTTGATCTGGTGATTTATTGAAACACATTTGTAATGATTTTACTAATATACATGACATGATGAAAAATGCTGTGTTTAATGAGTTTGATGTGATTCATAACAAACTGCAGACAGTAAAAGCCTGATGACATTTTTAAATTCTACAGGACAGGAAAAAATTTAATTTTAAAAGCAGGAAACTAAATTCTGAGAAGCGTTCTTTCTTTAATTTGCCATTAAATCCAGGGAGAACTGAAAATTTTAAAAGGTTCCCTAATTAAATGCTAGTCTATTGAGTTAATACTACAAGGAACTGGAAGTAAGTTGGGATAAAACAAAACCATGCAACTATCTGGAATCTGTTGTTTTGATTGTCTTTCGGTCTTTGCCAAGCATGCTTTTTCCTTAAAATTACTTCTCACATAACCAAATAATATTATAACAGAAAGGAATAAAGTCAGCAAATGTAATGTTCTCTTTCTGGAATGTCATATTATGCTGTAAGAGGCATTTAATTTAAATTCTATGAGCTAGTTACAGTTATTTAAAAAACAGAATTAATTTTGCCTTTCCACTGAGAGTCTTTCCCCATTTTGTTCCAAGCTATAAGTCTACACAACTAATTCAGCTAATTGCCCAACCATTTGCTCATCTCCATTAAAATGGCTTAATACTCAGATAAAAATAGATAACAAATGGGCAACCCTTTTAAGGTTTGGAGGGGTTTTTTTCTTTATATACTTAAGAGTAAGCTTTTGAACTTTTCCAAGTAAGAAGAAAAGAAGCTTGAATCTCTAGTGACTAGCTTATTACTATAGCTTTAATTCAAATCTGAATCTCCCATTAAGGTCATCTCTGTAGTGGTTTGAAGTTTTCCTTTTCGTTAACCTCTGCATTGAACTGAATATTCCTCAGATTCCCTAATTAGTTACAGTTGGAGCTTTAGAGACTTTCAAGACTTTCCTCTTTGAGCAAGGAAGAAAAAGGTTCAAACAATGGTCAGGAAGCCCTAAAACCTCTTATCTCTCAGCAGTTCGATTAGACAAGAAGAGTACTGTCTTGATGGATTGAAAGTGCTCTGTACCAGATAAGAACAGGAAAGATAAGAACATTAGGATTTTTTTTTTTTTACAGAAGAAAGGGTTGCTTGCCTTTTAAGCACTATCTTTTCTTCATTCATTTGCACATTGCAGGAAAAACGGAATGTGTTTGCATTTAATATTTATGTTTACACACCCATTGTGCCTCAATTCTTTAACAGACACAACAGAACGATATAAGATTAAATAATTGTCAAAGCAGTCAAAGCTTACTAAATGCCTTACTGTTATGCAGCCTTAGTGATGCTGGAAATGAAGGTAGAAAAGGTGATGGTATAGAAATAAGCAAAAAATTACATTTCTTCAATGTATTCACATTTAGACAGCAATAAAAAGTAAATATAGGTGTGAGAAAGACAGTGGCTGCACTGGAAGATGGTTGTGTAAATGCTCTATTTATTTTTCTCTATTCAGTGGGTTGGTTGTTGCCTTTCTGCCAGTTGCTTTCCATTAATGACTTTGGTTCTGAAAGGCCTTAGAAGGAAATTGTTTACAGATATTTTCCTTTGCTCTGACAGAAATATGAAGCCATTTTCAATCAGCTTCCTCCTGTTCTGCATTTGTGGCCCAGCCATTTCCCCATTTAAGTCAATCAGGACCTAGCCATCCACTTAAACTGGAGCAGATGAAGTTCTTTACCTAGCAGTGGCTAAAGAGCCAGGCAGATGAATGTTTTCTATAAGCAAAAGGATATTTTAATAGCTCAGCTTTTTTTCTAGTTGATTTAACTATGTCTTCCAGTGCCAATATAGAGAAAGAGACCTTACCATCCTCTTTTTAAGGACCCTCAGGGCTTCATTTGCTCTCAGGTGGACTTTGGACACTTTGCATTAAAAAGTTCCACTCACAGTTCTCCCAAGACCTCACAGTCATAATCCAATGTATATAATTTAAAAGGCAAAAACATCCCGATACTGCATAGAAAGCTTTCAGATTTATGGTGTATTTTTTTTTTTCTGGTCATTGTTTAAAAGCTACTCTCTTGTAGAGACCTCTGGTAGCTTTTATGGGAATCTATTTATCATTACATGATGTTAATTCAAATGTTTTCATTGAACCTACATACTTCTTGCCTCTACATTTATAATTGCACAGATTTATGATGCTGTGAAGCTCAGAAATTTGGTCAATCTGGTGCAGATTATGCTTGGGCCAAAGCAGCAGATTATAGCCTTCCTTTCTGGTACCTTTCCTATAACTTCACACAAACTAACTGAAACAGCTGAGGTGGTCTGGGATCCATGATATCAAACTATTTACACATGAACTAAGTTAACTTGAGAACTCAGAAAGTTTTAGAGGAAATGGACTAAACTAAATTTCATTCCATAATCACATCTTAATTACATTTTACTTACCAGCTATTGCTGGCTTTTGATGATTCCTATGGAGTAGCTGGTTGGCACACACACCTTTCTTGCTTGCAGAAAGTAAAAAAATCATCAAAAGTTTTCAGGAGAAATCTGTCTCTACTGGGAGAGTCAGCAGTCAGTGGCAAGACTCCTGCATGCTTCACAGAGTGAAGCCTTTGTGCTGTGATGCTGCCCACAGGCATTTACAACAACAGAACAGAAAAAATGCTTTGGTTGTTGAGACATGGGGAAGAAGGAGCTGGAGAAGATTTCTGTAGGGTGGTGGAAGACAAGTGACAGCAATGAGGATGAGGAGGCAAAAGAGGCAAAGAAAATGAGGAGGCAGAGCAGGGTGGGAGAGGGGCAGGCATGTGGAAAATTGAGAGTGGAACTGAAATAAGTGGAGTTGCTTTCCAGATCAAAGAAGGAAGTATATTTTAAATTGGTTCCTTCAAGGAAATTACTGTGGTGTGATGGGTGAACTGTGAGGGTTAAAAGCCTTCAGACAGACAACAGGCATAAAAGACCTTACACTGTATTTAGGTCCAAATCAGCACTGACAGAACAATTCATTCCACCTCTGGCTTGTTCCCAAGGAACTTTTTCCATCGTAAGTCTCACATATGGACTGGGGTTGTACCACAAGGCAATTGAACAGAAAAGTTCAATCCACAGGACAATGTCTGAGGGCCTC
This sequence comes from Parus major, assembly GCF_001522545.3. Lineage (NCBI taxonomy): Eukaryota > Metazoa > Chordata > Aves > Passeriformes > Paridae > Parus > Parus major. The sequence goes on from NC_031769.1 coordinate 138,486,569, forward strand.
CTTCCTTTGGACCCCACCACCTGTGACACATGGTCCATCTAGTCCTGTACCAAAATGTTGGCTTCCCATACAGAGGTGAGAGAAGAGTGGAACTGAGGGCCCAAATGTCTGTAAAAAAGAAAACCTGCAGGGTGTGAAATAGATGATCTCTTACCATAAGAGAGATGTGGTTCTCTGCATGCTACTGTGGAGCTTCCTGCAGCAGCAACAAATACCACAGCACTGCACTGGTCTTTGAAATCAGACATTTGGGTTGTGACAAGTCACTGAGTGACACATACTTGGGACTGTCCTTGGGCATTGAGGCCAGCTGGTGTGCAATGTCTTGCACATGTACTTTTCTATCTTCCAAACCTACAGATGAGCTTACAAAAGACAAAGAGATTCTCCTGACTCCCAAAGGAAAGAAATCTGCACGCAGACTTGGTCAGCAGTGCTCCCAAACATGTGCGAGCTCCTCTGATTGTTTCTCATCTTGGAAAAAGCTAATTAGTCAGATCAAAACCTTGCCAGAAATTAATCTACTGGCTGAAAGCACAGATGGGTAAATCACTAAGACTGAGAACACTGTTTGGTGTATTTAACTCAGCATTATAAAAACATACTGCTGTTTTTCTATGAGTTACTCATAGTGATTACTCTGAAAAGGATCATTCACAGGTTAAGTATTTGCAACTCCAGTAGCAATAGGAGCCTGGGCATCTTTTTGCATCTCAGGATTTAGTGATCCCACACCACAGTGTGAAAAATAAGCATATTTCCAAAGGCAATGGAGGGAATTTGATGAGTCAGGTTCTCCAAACCTGGAAGCACTTTGCAGGAACCAAGGCTGCAGAGCTCCCCACAGACACCATGTCATGCTCTTTAATGAAGCCACCAGGAGGCAACGTGCTCTTGGATCTGTGAGAGGTAGCCTAGACCTGCATGGTCACCAGGATGCAGCAATAAGCTTAGAAGGTGGCTTCAGGAACACAGACATTCCTCATCGTTTCCATCGGGTGCCAGAGAAATCCCCGGTTTAGCGTGTCCCCGTTCTCACAGCTGGAGAGTTGGCAATTGCCTTCCTTGGCTGCTATCCAACACTGAGTCAGATGGGGGACTAAGAAATACCACTTCACATGCACTCCTGTTGCTGCCTTTCCATTCACAAAAGTAAAAACATCCTTGATTTTTTCTGACAAAAATGTAAACAAGGAGACTAGCTGGCTCAGGGGATCTGTAATAAGATATAGAGCCTTTCACCTCTGTCTTATGAACAGAACATCATACCCCTCTGAAGCACATTTTGTGGCTTGTGAGAAGAGAGCTGGTGGTCTGAGCCTCAGTGTCATGTGTCTGCTTCAGGAAGCCACACGATTTGGGGCTGATTAGCCTCTGTCGGCAGCCCCCACAGAGGGGCTGGTGATGAACTGGTACCTCCTGTACAGAGATAAAACACACTGATTGTACAAGGGAAACTGGTCTCAGTGATGCTCATCCTGCTTTTGTCCCCTGACTGGTAGCCAGCCCTTAGCTATCTGCAGGAAAGTTAATGATGAACATGAATTTATTTACAAGACTGTAACAAAAACACTGTAAATCATACATATGCATTTTTGGTGACTCAGATATGTATATGGCAATGTTGTTTTGATGAGCAAAGAAGGAGCTTTAATGAAATGGATGCCAAAATCTGACTTGCTTCACCTGGCTCTGACCAGTCCTTCGGTGCCTCTGACTGCAGCACCTGCAGACCTGCTGGCTGTCCCTGCCCCAGCTGAGGGAGTCCAACCTGCCTTGTGCTCGTGTCTCTGCAAGGAGGGATGTGCCTAACCTCTGCAAACAGCAGGGCCAGCCCCTTCCACCTTGCCCAGAAGGAATACCTCCAGCCTCAGCATTTCTCGTTTAGGGCTCTGAGGCTTAATCCATCAGCTAAGGCTGTATCCATCATCTGTGAGGGGAAATTCCCAGACTTAGCAATATTAGTAGGTTTTGTGGGAATTCTTTGCTTACAGCTATTAAGTACATGAATAATATCTGCAAATGCTTCTCTTTGTGTTATTCTGTTAAAATACAGTCTTCACATTCCTGTTGATGCACCAATATCTGGGAATGCTCCTGAGTTCTGCCCTGCCTTCAGAATGTTTCCAACTTGGGTGCAACTGAGCTGAATTTGGTTGGATTCTGAGATGTTGTATAAGTGAGTATCTAAATTTTAACTGGATATGTGACTGGCTGTTTATAGCTGGGCTTATCCACACTGGGCTCTTAGTACCTCTTGATATAAGCAAATGCAGTAAATTAGGGCCAGGTGTATTTCTGCAGGCAGTTTTCACTAATAATAGGAGTCCCTTTTCCTCCACCCAATCAAGTAGAAAAGAATTGTAAAAGAGAATACTTGGACACAAATTTCCATTGGCTTCCATTAGCTGTGGTGGTGAGTCAGGCCACTGCAGCTCCTTTGCTGCTCAGCTCTGCTCTCCTGTCAGATGCTGCTGCTTGAGGAGAGTCCTCAGCTACTTCAGCCCAGGATCTGATGGCTTAGCTCCAAACCACCTCCTGCAGAAGTTCAAACTGAGCTCTCAGGGTTCAACAAGCTCTGGGGGAGAGTAGAATAATATCTTGAGCTATATCAACTGTTCACTAAATGAATTTATCTAGACCCTGAATTCAGAAGAAACCCAAAGAAAAACAAGGAAGGAAAAAGAAACTGACTATTCTAAGTCTAGGACTGCAGCTCTTCTGTGGATCCATTTCCAACATTCTCTCATTATTCCCCTCCCTTTTTCCCTGTTCATAGCACCAATTTGCCCTCATTTACCCAGAAGACAGGTCTTCTGTTGTGTTAAATGCAAGAAGACAACAAAGATGATACAGTATTGAGCACAGTAACATGCAGAAGTAGGTGGGACTTTTCATCAAGCTTAAAAAGAAATGGGTAATAAAGATGTCTGACATAGGAGTATTCAGACTGTGGGTCTTCAGACACAGCACACAGCTTTTTCTGATTTTACTGCTGTGAGTGAGTACAGGGTGGATGTATTACATGATTTCTGGGGGGCCAAATGCACTGATAAAGTAAAAGGCAGTTAACCATCCCCTCACATAATCTGATTGAACCAAATTCCTCTGAAACTTCACAATAGTGCAGCCAAAGGATCTGTGAAGGCAACAACATCCTCTCTGGAGGATCCACAAGTTATGGTTTTCCCAGTCAGATGGAAGAAGACAATTGAAAGAACTGTGAGGAAAGCACCCACTGGGCTGCCAGCTGCCTGACTGGGAACATGGGATGTCAAAACTCCCTAAAAATCCTGGCCCTCTAGAGATTTCCATTACATTTTTTTTAGATAAGTCACTCAAGTCAATTCAATTCCTAACCATCTGCTTCTCTTAATAACCCTGATATTCATTGCCCTCACATTTATAAAGTCTAATCTCTTTCTTGCTGATATTCTGCCCACACTGTTGATTTCAGGAATTTTATTTAAGCAAATAAAAAAATATTTGTCGATAATTTTATTACAGTAAAAAAACCCAGGGTTCTTGGTAATTTTTGGGAAAGCAAAAATGCCAGAAGGGTGAGATCTGAGAAAGTTCTTATGAAGCCAAGTTCAAGAATATATATTTTTATGGTCACTTAATGCAGGACAATGCTTAAAACTCACCTGGGACTTCCCTGTTCAGTTTGAATGTGGGGTATTTCGTCCCAAACACTCTGGGAAAGAACTTCCTCTCTTTGCACGCCCCCAAGTCCTGTGTTTGTGTTTGCATCAGGGCACAGATCCCACTGAAAAGCATAGGGAACCTGACCTAGCCAGATGGTTTCAGTACTTTCTTATAGGCAAAGCCATGAATTTGAGTCCCTTCAGCTTAAACTGCTTAATGTGTCAGTGACCCATTGACACAGCTGTGATACAAAAACTAGATCTAATGCCAAGGTTGGAGATTTCCTTGTCACAACCCTTCAGACTTGTTTTAGCATAGTGTTTCCTACTCCATGCATATAGATGCTGGCTGAGCCTCTCTCTGCTGAAGTGTGTTTGTGCTGAAGGGCACTGAAGATTGTTCAAGGGAAATGGTTTAAGATGTTATGGCTCTCTGTCACTACTGCTCCTCCTCCAAGGCACTGCTTAATGAACAAAGCAAAGCTGCAAAAAGAGTGTCTTCTCAGGCCTCAGCCATTTCTGTGAAATGTGTTTTATTTATTTGAGCATGCCTTTCTGTCACAGGAATGGGTTGTTAATTCCAGGAATGGGGTACAGTGGAGGATTTACTCTTAAATTGCAGTAGATGGATTTGTTAATCTTTTCCTTATCTCTTCCATGGTCTCTTCAAGTTTAGTCTCTGACAGCCTTATGCCTGTATTTAATATTGTTTCTATTTTGCTACTGTTTACAGCAAGATCAAATAATCACAAATATACTCCTTAATATTTCATCATAAAAAATTTCCACTAACACAGAAAACAAGATAAGCACAATCTTACTTGAAATGCTAGAAGAGGACATAAAAAATATTTATTCTCCTTCCCAAAAAACCCTGCAAATCTGTCTGATCTTAGCTCTGTTTAGCTCCAATTCAAAAGTTTCCCCTGTGTTTCTTTTTACTTGCCTCTTCAATGGATGCTGTCAGTAACTCCAAGTCACTGCAATTAACAAAGATCATTGTCTGTCAAATCAGCATTAAATGTCCGAGTTTGGGGCCCTTAGCCATGAAGGCAGAATATCCTGCAAAACCCAGAGATATTGGACACACAAATCTATACCCTGAAAGATTTCCTCTTGTACAGCTTGATGTGTCACAATAGCCATGATGTCCTTCTGCTCTCAGGGAGATGTGAAAGTTCACTTTATTTAAGCATTCATAAGTTTTGAGGTGCTAATTGATAGCCTGCAGTGCTTTGAGCCCTCTGATTTTGCCACCCATCTGTTTTGCCTCCTGTTTGTTAACACAGCTGGTGAAACTCATATGCAGGAACCCACTTCGTCCCAGGGTTCTTTAAAATCTAACCCCAACCTCTGAATGTCCAATTAAACCAATCAAAAACAATTAAGCAATCAAGGCTGCTTTGCAACCTTTGGAAAGGCAATGTTAACTGGTGTGTTTTTGTGCACACACTGATTTATTAGGTTATACAGTGATGATAAGATAAAATTGCAATGAGCCTGGTGGGGAACCTGGAGGTCATGATCTCTACATTATCATTGGATTTATCTGATCTATATCATGAGGGCTTAATGGTAACTGTTGTTTTTTAAAACAATACCTTTTGTTCTCTGTTAATGTACTTCTTGTTGTCTTTGGACAGCAATCTAAACAGTCACAGCCACCTGATGATAAGTGTTGGCAAGGTGATAATCAGTTTGCTTGCCTTATAATCCCTACAGGAACAGATGGATTAAAAAATTTTAAAGGGTGTTATAAATTACAGTAGAGTAATAATGACAGTTCAATTGTTTGTGATGAGAGATAAGGTTAGTAAGGAGAAACATTTTTTTACCAGATTAACCAGTACACTTGCAAACAGAGGAGTTTTCTGTCTCACACCTTTGTACCATATCTTGTTCCTTTCCCTTCTGTTGGAAGCACAGAATCTTTTCTTTGTTCCCTCTAAAATCTCAAATAGGGACATGAAATGATCAGGAAAAAGACTGAAGTCCTTGCAGGACCCTGTGTGCATCCCAGAGTTGGGTGGGTTTCCTCTGCCCTGTGTGTGAGAGGTTTGGTGGAAAGTGGCTGGGGACAGGAGCCACAGAAGTGTCTAAGGAAATCAGCCTTGGACAGTCTGTGGTCAAGTGCTGGAAACAGGAACTTTTTTTCTGTCTTTGCTGAGTGTTTGGAGCCTCCTGGCAATCAGCCAGTCCCTCCTAGGTTGCAAAATCTGTTGTAGGCATAAGTTTGGTTTTCTCTAGGGGAATTTGTTACTCTCAGTATTTCACGTGGCCATTTCACAGAAATGAAACTGAAGGAAACCCTGTGTATAGGTACAATTCTGTATATGAACATGACTGAGTTTCCTGTGACTACAATTTGAACACCTATATCTCACTGGGTCACACAGCACATCCAGTCAGTATAATCAGGAGATGTGCAGACTTACTTGACACATCCTAAAGAAGATGTTTCACTGTGGCTATAAAGACTGACACCCTAAATAATCTCCTTGATGGGTCAAGCTTTTTACTGTACATCACCTTTCCTCACACAGGGTCATATCACATCCTTAACCATATTTCTTGCCCTCACTCTGTCTTTTCCATTTTTTCCAGATTTCTCCTGGATACTGGGCTTCAGTGACTCTTATTATTATCTTACTTCAGAAGACATTCATATGCCTGTCTAGCTCCCCTCTTCTTTTTTTGTTTAGGTCAATACACTGATGCAGGGAAGGTATATAATAACTATTAGTTGCATTGGACAGAACTGTTTGGCATGTAAATCCAGCAACATGAGCTGGAGACCCCTCACATGAAATTTTCCAAAGATCTTGTTGTCTCCTAACAACGTGGTGGTGTCACTCACAGTTTAGGATGTTGCTGTGTAAGACCTGCACATTTTCATAGTCTTGACAGAATATTAGTTGTACAGTGAGGTTTGCAATAACAAAGAACTACTTCAATAGAAGGAAGAGCATAATTTTAGTGTTTCTAAGCAGAAATATGGCTTTTGTAAGGTAAACTAGACCAAAGCACTGGAATCCCTTAGAAAAAGGAAATTTAGGTGACTCCGGAAGAAAGTAATTCCCTAGGCTGCCTTCCATTATTTCTTATAATTTCCCAGTTCAAATTCAGCCCTGGAGCAGAAGGATGGATTAAATGGCTTCCTGAGATGCCTTTACATTTATTTCCTGTTATGACTTTTCAGAGCTTATGAGAAATGAAGGTAGAATGAAAGGAACGCTCCCATAGTTGTGGTTCTTCCAGACAGTCCCTGAAATGTGTTTTTCCATTAAACTATTAGTTTCCAGGTGAAGAACTAGTAGACTTGGTACTGGGATGATTCAATAATAATAAGAAAAACCTCTACTGAATAACAAACAATAATCACAGAGAAAGCCTGAGTTGCTGAACCAATTAATTTTTATCAGAACAATAAAAAATGTCATTGACAGTAATGTAATGTGCTTATCCAGTTATTTTTCTATATAATAATATGCAGCAAATTGCACTGTTCATGTTAAATGTGAATAACCATGTTGAGTGATGTTCCTGGTACAGATATAATAGCAGTGTACCTACTAAAGAAATTAACTAAAGAAATTATCTTTTTTCTTCCAGAAACATCTGAGCTGACAGGAAGCAATAAAACTAAACATCCAACTTGACAGCAGCAGTGGTTTCCTAGCAGTGAGGATAATGAAAAATTAGAAGAGAATACTTGGGGGAAAAAAGGAGGGGATCAGTGCCAGAGAGGAGGAATATATGTGAGAAAGTGCATCTTTGAAGTTACATTTGCACAGAAGAGTGGACTAATGACTTCTTTGAGCCCAGTTGGAAGCATTTGCTGTGATGGCAGCTCAGCCTCCCACTCTTCTTTCCTTATCTCCAACCTATGATATCTGTGAGGCTTCTTCATCTGGAAAACCTAACTGCAAAAGCTGCAGGAAAATCTGGTTTGATGAGGTCTGCTGCTGGATGTTAGACCATCAGCACAGAGGACATGGTCCAGACTCCCATGGAACCTCCAGTGAGCCTCCAGCAGTTCCTCATGTGAGTGAACATCATCAGCCAAGGGAAGATGCAGTGGGTGCATGTGCAGTCTGTGTGCTCAACCATCACTGTGATTTATTTTCATCTGGTGTTCACTGTTTGTGCTGACTCTGGCAGGCACAGGCAGGGACCCAGCCCATGATGAGGATGATGATGAGGATGATGATGATGAGGATGATGATGGCTGTCTTCAGTGGAGCCTGTTCCTGTCAGTGAGAAGTTGTCTCTTCTGGGAGGAGCTTGCTGTGATCCCTTATAGAGTTTATTACATTTGTAGGTGTCTCTATCACAAGGGAATAGATATCCTGAGACTGGCATTTGCCTCCTGACTTCAGAAAGTTGTGTCACTTTGAAGGCCAAGAGGAGCAGAAAGATTCACCACTAAAGGCAGCAGAAGTGGCATTACCTGTATGATATTCCAGTCTGGGAGAGAGGTAAACCATTAGAGATACAGACCCTAAGGAGAGGAACAAACTTTGGTAAAGGGAAGCTGTAGATTCAAACTCTAACTTTGGTGTATGAGAGTAGACCAATGCAGACAGCAGTTCAGGAACACTGAGAAAAACCCCTAATATTAAAGGACAACAGCTAGCAACACAAAATATCCTGTTTTATTTAGCTTACTGAAAGAATCTATCTGGAAAGCTCCTTAAAAAGTTACGTGAAATAATGTAAATGGCATTTTACATGTCAAAAGCAGACCCAAGGGTCCTGTGTGGCTTCATACAGCAGAATTTTCTCCCCACCAACTGAAAGAAAAACACTTCATTTCTGAGGTGCAAGGGAAGGAAATAAAATATCTACAGGGTTGTGTTTAAAACAGGCAGTACATCTCAGAGGGAGAAAAGCACAGCTGAGCTCAGCTGAGCTCTGTAGTGCCAGATACCAGAGCTCAGCTGAGTAGGAGCTGCTGCTGTCTGGATGTATGAATAACCTATTCCAGTTTTGTGCCTCCACCTGAGTACTGGGAAAATCCACAGGCAATGTCTGTCTGTGGTTTAAACCTTGACCTGTATTCTCCAAGATGCTTTCTTTAGTGGCAGTAGTAATTCTTTTGAAGGTTAGTCTAGTGAAGCTCTGCAGGACAGCTGCCAAGGGTGTCAGTGCAGAAAGCAGAAATGGAGAACAGGATAGTTCATATGGGACACCTGGCCTTTAGCTCCAGCAGAATCTGATCTCACAAGACAGCCAGGAACTGCTCTGCAGGAGTTCATTGGGATGGAGGAGACCCAGACTGATGATCCAAGGTCTTTGTAGCACTCCTCAGGAGTACACACAGACCAGTGTCAGGGAAGGTGTAGATGGAGCTTGTTTCTCCTTGCAACCCTATTCCAGAAGCATGGCATTAGGTAAGGGAAATAAGATTATTGTAATTCACAGTAGGAGTGAATCTGGGCCCACAACCTGAACATCACAGGAGCTCAAAGGTGAGGGCTTCAGCTTGTCCAGACCCAAAGGTTTAACCACAGTTGCCAGCTGATGAAGGTATGAGGACAGAAAGTGCAGTGGTCAACATTTCCTAAGCAATTCTTTTTGTGTTCCCTCAGGGTCTGCAAAACACACGTGCTTCCTGTGGCTGTGATGGGGAGGAGGGAGATGCCAGGCTGGGGAGTCCCCTCTGCCCAAGCACCCTCCTGGGGAAGGTGGATCTCCTGCTGCTCTGGAGCTGAACCCAAGGATGGTGTTTGCCTGGAAGCCCTGAGTGGTTCCAGATGTGGCACGGAGGGGTGGTGTGGGGCCAGCACAGGCAGCTGTCTCTGGCATTGGCAAAACTCAGGACAGCAAAGCTGCCCCAGCTGCATGCTTACTCAAGATGTGGTAAACCCTGCTTGAATTTGCATGAGCAACCTGGCTTTTCTTGGCTTTCACCAGGCTAGTTCTCTGAGTTTTTGGTTTGGCTTGATACTTAATCCAGGTATTGTGAATACCAGTGAGTTGTACCTATCTCTGTTAGCTCTGAAGATCCTCTCTGCTCTCTGCAGAGGGCCAGCCATCACTAGTGTCAGCATTCTGTTGTGTGGCTTGGTCCTAGCCAGCTTTCAGCCACAGCATTGACTTGAGCCTTTCTGAGGGTGATCTTGCTTTAGAGACCTCTAGGTGGTCAGTTATGAGAGCAGGTGAGTCAGTGACTCGTTTCCAACAGAGGTACTTACAGATATGCAAATAATGAAGTGCCTAATTGGTGCCAGAAGTGTTTCCAGTTTTACCTGTGAATATCTGGGCTGCTGCCTTCTTGTACCACATCTCTGTCTCCCACCAGCTGCAGGGGAGGCTTTCAGAGAAGCATTTCTGGCAGAAATCAGTCCATGCTGTGCACTGGAACCCATCGCAGAGGCTGCACAGTCCCACACTGGGTAATGTGCTGCCGCAGACGGTGATCAATATTCACACCTGACCTGCTCCTCTCTTGCAGCAGTCTTTGCCTGATATTTTAGCTGGCCCGAGTGGCTCCAGTGTGTAAAAGAGCTTAACAAGCAGGATGCTGTTTGCACTCGTGCCATTTACTGTGTATGCATAATCTGGGCTTCTAAGCTTTCCATGCAATATTTTTCCTGAAACCAACTGCCTGGAAGATCATTTTAGCTCTGCTCACATCTCCTCAAGCTCATGTCAGGTATGGCTCTAAGTGGTAGCTGCAGAATTTATAAACAGGGAAAATTCATCACCCTGTGTAATGAGCCAGGCCTTGGAAATGAAGGACACCAGTTTCTTTCTTCAGCATCCTGTCTGGTTTCGTCTGACATGCTCAAGCCAAATAGGCACCATCAGGAGCATTCATGCTCTGGGCAGCAGTGGGAGAAAGCAACAAAGTGGCATTTCACAGCCTGAGCCACTGCTATTGTTCTACACAAGATCTATAAATTAAATAAGGTCTCAAAGCTTCTCAGTAAATAAGGGCTTCTAAATAAATGCCGTTAAAAAGACAGCCTCGGAAATGAGCAAATATCTTTCTGTGAGAGTCTTACTGTATGCTGACCATGAAAAATATCTTTGTCTCAGGCTTTGCTGGTTTGCAGTTTGATATCTATGTGGAAACAAGTGACAAAAAGTATTTGAGATGTTCTATTTTGGGACATCTACAGGGGAGGTTAATTTAGGTAAATTGGGAATCCTCTTGAGATTTCACAGAAGGAAAATCTGGAGAGGCTTACAGAGTAAGAATAGTGGTCTGTGCTATTTTCCTGAAACACCTTCAGCTGTGGATGGACTTGAGGAACTATAAATGAGGTCTGTAGCTGAGATGGGCCCAGAAGGATGTTTTGTCTCCTCCAGTTTGGTACAGCAGGAAGAGGAGGGAAAGGTGTTGATAAGCAGAAATGAGCAGAAATTAAAAGGTTGCCACATTTAAAATGGCTGGCATTTAAAAGCTGTGAGACAGCTTTTTCCTTAACTCTGCATGATGAGAAATCTTAAGGACCATATTCTTGTGTTGTCCATACCAAACTAAATGGGGAGTAACTCCCAGATCACTCCTTGTTTACACGAGAAGACATGTGTGAATCTGGATCTAAGAGGAAAGCCAGAGAGGTCATCATGCTGGGTAGTGATGCAATATATCAGAGCTGGAAATCAGGCCACAGGCATTACAGCAAGGAGTAGAGGCACTCTGCTCTCACATGTACTCCCTGCATGTGCTTGCCCTCTCCCAGCTTCTCTACATGACCTAAGATGTTTTACATTTAGTCCCCTCAGCTTTTTCCTTGAAAAAATTGCTTAGCTCTCCTTCTGTGGGGACACACGGCCATGGAGGTTTCACTTTTGGTAGTTAGAGAGAAGGATGCCTACAAGATCTCTGTCATCCAACTCCAACACATGGGTTTGAACACCTTGAGTGTTCAAAAGGAAGATGAAGCCACGAGGATCTGGCAAAGTAATTCTTGAATTGTAGCCCTGGGAGCACTTCCTCTTGGATTTATGAACAGTGGCACCAATCTCCTGACTTCTGCCAGGGATAACTATGGCCTTATGGGGGTTTCCTTCCTTGTCTGTTCAGGAAATCCTCTTCCCTTGCCCCTTTTCCAAGCAGCACTAGGCTGGGCTGTGCACACACTGCCTCTCGTGTGCTGAGCTGCCTGTGCAGCCTCCACATGTGGGAACAGATTTGTGAACTGCTGGGAAATAAACAGCCAAGCTATCCTAGCCACACGGGCCAGCCTGACACTATATACCCAACACTGCATTCCTTTGGGCTGGAAGTCCTCATTTATGCATTTGTAATTTTATTTCACGCATGTTTTTTAACTAAAGCAGTCTATTGCTTCTCCCCATAGAACGATAATGTGACATTTCCACCAAAACAATAGTGTTTGCAAATGCTGCCAGTAAAATGCTGAAGATTTTGTTTAAAGTGAGAAAATAGATATAAGCAACTAATAGCTTCTTTTTCCAGTCCTGAAAAATGAAACCCTCAAGGCAAAAATCTTGCAAACAAACTTTTGAACTTTTTTTACAGGTACTCTTTGAACTATTTTTAAATAAATATATTATATTGTAGTATAAATTTTATGTAAAAATTCTGCAATACAAATTATATATAAATTATATGTGTTATATAAATATAATTTACAATTATATATTATACATATAAATATATGTATCTTCTTTGCCATATTTTATGAACTGCTGTGCTCTGCTCCACACTGAAAATAATAAACTGATGCATTAGTTTTTTTCCTAAGTGTGATTATTGTGGCAGCAGACAAGATCTTGAGCAATCCTGGAGTGATCTCTTCTCAGCTCCTGTGCTGAGCAGAAATAGGACAGTGTCCATTGCAATGAGGAACATCACTGTTGTCCTGCCTGTCTCTTGAGCCAGGAAGGCATAATTTTGTCTGAGCACCATTTAGACCCTTGATCTGGTTGACAGACCAATCTCTCCAGATCTCTGGAGTCATATGAAATATTCTGTTTTTCAGAGCTGGAAAGCAGCAGCTTCAGTGCATTCAGTTGTCCTGGAACAGCTGATGCCAGCTGGTGCCAGCAGTTTGCCCTGGGGCATTTCAGGGTCAGGCAGACAAACCCCATGGATTCTCCCATTCCCCTGCAGGTGGTCTGATGAAACCAGCATTTCTATGGACATTTGGTTCATGCTGATGATACCATGTAGAACCTTCTCTAGTCTGCAAAAGTTAAAAAAATAACAACTAAAATCAGATAATTACAGTTATCCAGAATTCCCTCATTCAAAATCCATTATACAACCACAGAGCTGAAAGTCAATTGTATGAAGTCCCTAAATTTGTGCTTAGCTAAGGTATGTCCCCCAGTCAGTCACCAGATACAATCTGAAGACTTGAAGTTTGGAAGAGATACCACTGCTAATTGGTAATCTTTGCTAATTTTCTCCTGTAATTAAGCCTGCTCACTGTTGGGGAAAAAAAAAAAAAAAAAAAAAAAGCTCATTTGAATCTCATTTTCTGTTATCTAAGATAAGGTCATGCCTCTGGCTTGTCTGGTGAAGATGCTGAAAATTGCTTCAATTATCCCTGCTTAACTGAGTGTAATCACTAAAATATCAGATAATTGGAGCTGCAAGGTAGTGCTGTTGGCACTAAGCCTGCAAAATGAATGATTGTTTTCCCCAGTCCAGTGGAGAATCTTTCCTGCACAATTTACTGTTAAGTCAGCAGTGTTTAGTTTCATTCCTTCACCTTGATATGGAAGGATATGTGATGGAAATAAGGAAAAAAAAATGTGTCATTAGACAAGGGAGGCAGAAGTGACAGGGATACTATGTATTCATTAAATTTATAGATATATATCTGAGATGGTCTGATTTACTGCCTCTGAAAAATTATGCTGTATAGAAATATTTCATGCAGCCTAGGGGTGTGTGTGATTTCAAAACTGTTATGTGTAAATATGTCCTGGATTAATGCCATGTAAAAAGAAAAAAAAAACCCAAAGGCATCTTAATATATTGGTTGGGATTCAGATGTGAGCCCTGGAATAGCTATATTGATGTTATTTCTCTCTGGCTTCGAGCTCATCCAGCAGATACACTTTGTTAGCAAAGATTTACTCTGAGTGCCCCATTCTAACCAGGAAGGAAACTTCTCATTGCTCTCAGCAGTGTTAAGTCCCTTCAAGGGCTTTTATCCTCCCCACACTTTGAGGTTGGCAAATAATGTTATCTCAAGTCAGCTAACGCAGACTGGGGGCAGGGGAAGGTTGGAGGGTCAGTCCTCCCACCCTGGGGAATACTGAACAGGACCAGGAGCAGGGAGCACACGTAGCACACGTGGAATTGATGCATCTGCTGCCCTCTCCTGCCCTTTGCTGCGGTCCCTGCAGCCAGCCCCTGGCAAGGGAGAGTGGGCATGCTGCAGCATCTACTGCGCTTCTCTTTACTAAAGCAGAAAGATGCTAGCAGCTTGACTAAGATAGTTTGCTGAATTTGGAGTCTCCTGGATTCCTCTTGAACTTTATAATTCATAGCTGCCCCACAAAACAGATGTGTTTTATTTGATATTTAGGTATCTATTCGGTCATTTTAGATTAATAAGCCCATGCTGAAAACCCAAATCTTCAGCCCTAAAGACAAATAAATGAACAAGGAAACAGCGTACCATTTTCCCAGTAACACCTCTTTTGTATTTGTTGTGGAATTTGATTACCTTCCTGCAATTTGGAAGTGCACATCCACCGTGCAAGACTGGACCTATTCCTTAGCATCTCCCAAGAAGGCTGTACTGAGCTTTTCTCAGATGGAAGATTTCCTTTATTCCACAGCCATCCTGCTCCCAGAAAAAAAAAAAAAATCTCAGAGGTGATAGAGGGCAAACAAAATCCCTGCTGTAGCCAGCAGAGTGGCTGCAGAGCTATGCATGGTGAGAGGGAGGGCTGACACCTCGGGAGATTTTTCATCAGCATCCTGCTGCGAACCAGCTTCCTACACAGGCAAGCTCCACACAAAAGAGTTAATCACAAACTCATCATCCTGAAAAAGATCAACACAAACGACTCTTGCTTATACATTGCTGGGGTTGTGCTAACATACATATCCAGGCTGGGCTTCCCAGGGCTGGATCCAGCTGCGTTAATCTGCCTCTATCCAGTGCAGCCAGAAGCAACTTAATCTTTTCTGTCAGTCTTGCTTTTAAAGGCAATGTGAAAGGAAAGCAAGAAAAGCTCTGAGACAAGAGCTAAAAAGCTTTAAAAAGAGCTAAAAGGAGCCTGTTTTGTCCGACTGATAATTTGAATTGCCCACTTTTAAAGCTCAGCTGGTAGTGCTCAAAGTAAGGGGAGCAGAAGGCAGCGCTGTCATGCAAGGCTCCGGGTCCTGGGGACAGACAGGAGAAAGGCAGCAATTGAGTCGGCAGAAAGAAATAGTGTAAATATTTTGCCTGCTACAGTAAAGGCCATTTAATAGATGCTAAGGGCAACAAAAGGAATGTGGGTGGCTCAGGTGACTGTGAGATGTTTACACAGACTTGGAGAAGGCAAGACAGGATGTATTTGTCCCACCTATTGGAAGTAGCCATGCATGTGTGGAAAAATGCATTTAGATTCACTATTTTCATGCAGAAAAAGAGCACTCTTCTCCCTTTTCACAATAAATAAAGAAAGAAGATGGGTGCTGTCAGGCAAGGTGGTGGGGAGAAGGGGATGGAGTGAGATGCCACTGAAGATTTCCTTCCAGTGAGACCTGGGTCACAGCTCTTCTGGCCCTGATTTAGTGTCACAATTTATCATAGTTTAAACTGATGATGTGATCACAGTGCATAATCCAAGGAAGATGAAAAAGAAAACATCTCAAAGGCAAGCTGCATCCACAACCCTTCTAAAGCTGAGAGAGGCTAAGCTGCATGCTCTCCCTGTATGCTCTCTGTCCCAATGCACAGTGATAAAATCTTCATTTGCACACCAGCATGAGATTATTTCCACAAACCATTCCAAAATGGAGCTTAAAAAACAACAACAAAAAAGAGAGTAATTGTTATCAAAAAATAGTAATGAAAAACAACATTTTCCCTTTTTTTCTGCATTGAAAATTTCTGTGTATTCCTCTACCATCTGGTTTACTCTGTTAAGAGCAGGGGTGGCTGCATGAAGCTGGAAACTATTTCTGTACCATAGTCCATTCGTGCTCCATGCTTGCATACAGCTTGCATCTGACACAACGGCATAAAATAGAAATCAGCTTGTTCAGAGAACTGTTTAGAAAGATTCTCATCCTTCTTTCTCCCACTAATGGATTTAATAAGATAAGGGTCCCTTAAAGAGTGCAGGAAATGCCATTTTAAGAAACACCTTCTGTGTTTCTTCTTCCACTCAGGGAAGAGAAGATATATTTCCAATCAATCCATGTCAGTGCTGACCCTTCAGTGATGTTGTGCACCCCAAAAGCCCTACTGGAAGCATTTTCCCTGGGGGGCAGCATTGCTTTCCCTGCCTCAAAAGTGCACTGAGAAGCTGCAGGATCTTGTGTAACTGTGCTTGTTCCTAACACACAACCAGTGTTTGGTGTCTCCCAGGCTGATGCTCAGGTAAATACCAGCCTGGTGAGACATGAGATGAGACAGTCCTTGGATGCCAGAACTGCCTGGGTGTCTGGAAATGACTGAGCCTAAGGAGACAGCACAACGTGAAACTTTTTCTGCACTTCTCGTGTCTCTTCTGAGCCGAGCTCCTTTGGGATACTCCTTCATGGGGAGCTCCATTTATTTCAGTTTTCTGGGTCAGGCAGAAAACTCTAATGCTTGTTAGGATTTTGTTTCTCGTGTTTATTAGGATGTTATCACAAAACTTGGCAGGCCTTCCCAGAATTTCTGCACAAGTTTGATTTACTCTAACCTGTCTCACTTTGGATCTGAATGCACAGAATGGCCCCAGACCACCAGTCTGTTTCATCTTTATGTCTATTTTTACCCAATTAACAATAGACATGTGTATTGTTTTTATATATTAACAAATAAATTTTCTATATCTACATAAGTAATTAAAATTGCAACTAACTTTCAACCAATCACTCTTTGTGCTCCTAAAAACTGCAGAATCATGGAGAAGAAGGAGGAAGGAGAGCTAAGAACCACACCCTTTTTTTTCCATCTTTACTCTATGTATTAAACACTCTAAAATCTATATTTTTTACTTCAGTGACATACTAAGTATTATACTACTTTTTACTTAATTTTTTATAAATACTGATTTACCCAGGGATATTTGGAAGCCTTTCTGTCCGTGACAGACAAGATTAATACCTTTTTGGAGACAAGCCTGTGAAGGGACTGCTGAACCAGGCACTGAGAGCTGCTGCTGCTCCCTGGGCACTGCTGGGCCCTGGCCATGCAGCAGCTGGGCTGGGGACACCCAGGGCTCAGCTCAGCCACACACAGGTGAGCATGGCACAGGCAGGACAGCAAGAAATGTTGGCTTTCTCATGGATTTTGCAGTTTGTCAGGTGAAGGACTCAAGAAAATACAAGTATCTCAGTACTGGAGGACGTGTACTTAAGACAAGCAGGTAATGAGTAGCATAATTTTGACTCTGACTCCCTGACATGGGAAAATATGTCTAAGAAACACATTTGGCAAGAGCCTGCAGGCTAAATCCTATTGTAAGCTGAGGCAAAGAGTGACAAAGGGCAGATTAGATCATAAAGAGTAGCTTTGAGGCCTCTAAGAAATATAAACAAATGGGAATAAAGAAGTACTGGGAGATCTACAGAAAACAAGACAAAGGAAGGTGAAGGAGGTTTTATATTCAGAGCAACAAAAAACAACACTGAACATTGAATTTTAGTAAACATTTCAACCAGCCACAACAGAGCCTTCAAAAAGTATTTGCATTTTGTAAATGAGGGAGGATTAAAGAGAAAGCAATTGAGGACTGAGCAATGGGAGAATGAAAGGAAATGTATTAAATCATTCATCTGAATTCTTTATTTACTTAAAAAACTGGAAAGCTGCTGAAGGCATTGGTTGACATTGGCAAGCAGTGGTAGAGGAAGCAGAAATTATGTTCACCAGACCTGCCTATCCAAACATACATTTCTTATTAATTAAAGACTTATTACATGCCCATTTCTGTCCTCAGTTTAAGCTACCAGGATCCCTGACCATGCAATCTATACCTACATTACATTACTGTCTCTGCTGTCTATTGGTATGAAACAACACCCTTAAAGATACTTTAAGAAATAAAAGCTGGCAAAGAGATGAATGAGATAGGTACAACAATGATCTATAGAACAGGAAGAGGAATAAGAAAGGTGAATAGGGTGTACAGCTGTTCTTTGCTTCTTCCAGTATAAAAATCAAAGGGCACAAAATTAAACTACTGGGTACTACTCCCAGGGCAAACAACAGGAGGCATTTCCATGACTGCATGAAATACAGTTCTGCTATGTTCCACAGTTGATATGGGTTGCAAGCATTTCCTTTGATTAAAAAAAAAAAAAAGACCTAAACCAATCAGAAATTCATCAATGAATATTAAATAGAAAAACATTAACTTTCACTCAAGGCATCCCTGAGTCACAAGTCATAGGAGGCTGGGAGAGCATTCCTGGATGCTTGCCCTGCCCTGACATCCTTCCTTGGAGAGCATCTGCTGTGTCTGCTCTGTGGCTGGGGCAGGACACCAGACCAGCTGGACTGGTGCTCTGATCCAGCACTGACATTCTCACTCTGTGTGCTGCACTGTGAGCTCACTGGGAAACTGATCTGGGGAAGAAATCATTTGTATTTTTTGGTTTTTAACCCCAATCAGTTCCCTGATCTTGTTCACTGAGTGGCCAAATAAATGACTGAATGGGCTCTGCTAAGGGAGTCATGGGAAGAAGGATGAGCAGTCAGGCTTTGGCAATGGGGTGGAGGAACAGGAGAAAAGATTAAGCCATTCTGTCATTGAAATAAATTAATGTGAGGCAAAAAATATTGATGGAGAGTTAGCATGAATCAAGAACTGCATCTTTTCTGTGTGGATAATACAATGTCAATAAAGACTGCATAAAGCTGCATCTATCCCAGTGTTATTTTAATGGGTGCACAGAAAGGACTGGGAAGAGCAGCCCAGGTGAAAAGTCCAGCCCTTCCTGCTCCTCTCAGCAGCAGCACCCTGATGTTGCCAGCACAGGGCAAGTGGAGCACATCTGTGCCCTTCCCTGAGCTGTGGGCTGGGAGAGGCAGTTTCATTTCTCAGCACAGCATTCCTGACAGTGGTGGAGCAAAAGTCAGTATTATCACTTTTACAGAGCTAAATTTCTATTTCAGTTTCTATGCAGACTATTAAGGATAACTTGACTCTTCAGTTAAATGAAAAATTCTTTTTTTGGCTTTTTGTTTGTTTGTTTGTTTGTTTGTTTGTTTAAAAAAAACCACCCCAAATTATTGAAAAGTGTCATGTATATGAACTGTAGTATTTCTGTTCATATCATAACACTTGTGCTTGGGGCTGTATCCAGGCCAAAAAATGAAAGGAAAAGACTGAATCAGAACTGGCTGGAGTTTTGGAACTCAGTCCTGAGGTATTTTTTCCTTTCTCCCTTCAGTGAGATTTCATGGCAGCACTAAAAACAGAAACAGGCCCAGTCTTACCTTAAGAGTCACTGATTGCAGAAAGGCAGTTTCATGAATTTTCCTCTTTTTCAGATTTCTTAAGTAATAAGCCTTATACCACAGATACTGAGATCTGAAAGCTGTGAAGTCTTTAACAGCCTCTGTCCCAAAATCTTACAGACAATCTGCAGAATAAGAAAAACCTGCCTCCCACTGACAGTTTTTGTAGCAATGTGAATCATTGTCACCCCAGATAAATTTCCTTTGCTTGTCTTCATGTGACAGTTTAGCTTTATATCTCACACCTCCTTATACAGCTCTTAGAGGAGCTTCAAAAGTGGGTGCAATGCATTTCTTTCCTCCAGTTTCATTGACAGTAGATCACTGTGCTCTTCCTTCAGCTGATGGTTTTAGATCTGCCTTTGAGCCTTTCAAGCCACCAAATTTGGGCAGCCAGACACATTTTGTAGACAGCTGATTGAGCATACCTTCTAAAAGCAGGTAGATAACTGTTCAGTAAAATTATTGCCCTTTTTTTTTTTTTTTTCATAAAGGCAGAGGTTCTTTGAAGTCCAAATTATGCCAGGCTGTTTTGTACCTGCACAGATCACACAAAGGCCTTGCTCCTTCTTCAGGCCACCTGTGGAGATTGCTGGAAAGAGAAAACTGACTCTCAGTTTTATCTCAGTAATCAAATATTGAGATATATAATATTGCATAGTATATATTTGAATTGTCTTGTAACATCTCAAGCAGCCAAAAATTTCTTAGCAGTCCATGTGATCCTTAGCTTTGTTTAACAGAAGGTAAACATGGAGGGAGAAATGGGCTGGTGATGAGAGCACTGGGCAGAGATCCAGTGGGGCTTTAATGGATTCCTCACTCTGCTACAGATTACCTGTGGGACCCTGTTCAAGATGATTAATCTTTCGTCATTTCTGTGTAATTAGACATACAAGTTCTCATGGGAGAAGGCTCAGGAATTAACTTTCCCTGTATGTGTATGCATCTCACATGACTGTCCCTTCAGGTGAAATAAAATCCTGGCAATGAGTTTTGTTGCTAATTGCTGATGGTTTTAGTCAATGATTGTAACTGGAAATGAAGCATAGCAGTTTTGAAAGAACTGAGCATTTAAAGAAAAAAAAAATAAAGCAGAGAAAATAATTAGAAAGTGATTTTGCTCTTGAAAAATCTTGTCACTTGACCCTACATCTGCTCCTTGGTGTGCCACAGATTTGCCACATGAAATGTAGCTATGATCTCCTCTTCTTTCTCCAGACTTCTGCCATTAAAATAGGATTATTGATACTTAGAGGGGAGCTAAGAGTGCTCTTGTAGATCCTGGGAGATGAAAGGAAGCCAAACCCCTTACCTGCTCAAAAGAGCAGGCTAAAGAACCACATGATAGGTTCACTTTTTTTGAAACTTTGTGCGGTTCTATATATAAATGTCCTAAATTCTGAGCATTTGCCCTAAATGTCTGTGCATTTCTTAGAACGACCCTATTTTTTAAAGGAGTTGATGTGATCTGGCTATAATGTAAACAATACTTAGTCCTTAAGACCCAAAACACTAATTTCCCTTAGAGATTTTTTTTTCTCCTGAGTGGCTTCCTAGTACAGTGGATTCTTCTTTTAGGCTGCCAACTCTGGAATTTTTGTCACCCTTGTGAGACCTCACTTGCTTCTGTTAGCAGCAATCACCTCAGTATTTACAGCAGAATATCTAGGGAGAATATGGTGCTTCTTCCGTGCTCTGAACCACAAATTCTTACCAAACAAGTTTCGAGGTAGAGCAGGTACTTCACTAGCTTTACACTTCTGATTTCACTGAGAAAAATGATTTTGAAATTGTATCCTTGGATCAGTCTGCATCATGCCTCTGTGTAGGGCAGAGTGCCATAGAAAGTGTCCATCTACCTGGGATATGCAACCAAGTTATCCCAAGTAACACATTGTGAATCTGAGCAATTAAAATTATACCAGCACAAAAAAACCCCAAAACTATTAAATGTTTGAAGAACACAGTATTCTTTCAGGTGAAACACTTTTCAGGCCGATGGCTAAGTATGTCCTTGTCTTGTATGACTTTTCTAATGAGATTTTTGAGTGCTATTTTTTATCACCTTAAGCTCCGTCGGGAGTTCACTGTTCAAGGTGTAAGAAACCTGTGTAATTGAAATATTATCAAGAGGGGAGAAAGGTGCCCAATAGCTATTTCAATGGTGTCAAGAAGCACAAGTTTCTATCACAAAGTCAATTTCACTCTCAGGGGAGATATAGAAGTACTTTTACCAAATTCAGCAGAAACTTCTATCAAGATAGGTGCGGAATTGGAAAATAGGACTGGAAAAGACTTTCGTTGATCTTGTAGTTCATAACCCTCCTCCAGGCAGATGCAGACAGTCCTGAATCGCTCATGGGGAATGTTTGTGTAATCCCTTCTTACCATCCTCCAGTAAATGAGATTCCATGGCTTCCAGGAGATCCTGCTCCAGGCCTCACCATCAGTACTATTGAAAATATTTTTTCTAGCATCTAACCTAAACTTCCACTGCTTTATTTTAGTCCACAACTTTGAGTCTGTCCCCAGCAGGCACCGAGAAAAATTCCTCCCTTTTCACAGACATCTTCTATATTGCAAAATATCACAGTTACCACAAATTTCTCGTTAGTGGAAGAGGCCCTGCCTGGGTGACCACAATTTGCTGTACGTTATCGTGTCTTTACAGAGCACTGGTGTTTAAGTGTGCTGGAGTGTCTACCCCCCAAAAAAGAGAAGTGAAATGCTTTGGCTTCACCCAGCCATGAAGATGCAACTGATGAACAGAAACTTGTCTAAAGATAGCAGGTTGTGTATCTGTATCCTCAGCCTCAAGCTCAGAAAAAAACCCAATTTCTTTGGCTGAAATTTTCCTAAAACTGCTCAGCCTGGGCTTCACTGGATTAGTGTCATAGAAAATTTAAATTAACTAAGGGTTTAAACTTGACAGTAGTAATCAAAATGTAGACTCTTGTAAGGCAATGATAACAAAGCTGCCATTACTTCTGCTTGATTTATGTTGCTCTTTGACAATGTGTATCCAGGCACATACAGGGATACTAGTCCCTGCACTTTAGTAATTCCATTCACCTTCTGCTTTTTCTTTAAATATTCTTGAAATGTTCATATCAGATAAACAAAAAACCAGCAAAATGCACTTTTGTTTTAGAACTTTGGCCTTGAATGTCTGATAGCATGACTATGAGTCACACAAATGTAGAATACATGCTTTTGTGAATAATGAGTCAGTAAAATATTTTCTGTTGGTGTTGCAGACATCTTAGGGAACTTTACTGGCTGCAATTTAACCTCTAAATTGTTTTAAACATAAATTAGATACTGTTTTTGTTCTATAAAATTTAGGCTATAACAGTTGAATTATGTAAATTATGGAAGCTAAAATCTTTATGCTTCTGTATAGCTTTGGAGGAAAAACAAAAAAGCTCAACTGGAACAAAGTTTCCTAAGCTGTAGGTTTTGTTTTCTCTTGCTTTGGATCTTTTATCACTTTCCTCTAATTCTTGATGATTCTTGCTTGCACAACTACAAAGGTTTTAGCATTCACAGCAAATACATTTGAGTGGAACACTTAAAATGTACTAATAAAAGGGAAATTACTTGATTTGTATATATATGCCTATAAGAGGATACAATCACTCAAGGATGAATTTACACACAGTGCTTAAGAAATGTGTTTAAAGTGATGCAGGACTATTTTCACTTAAGACAGAAGCTTTCTGTCTACAGTCTCAATCACTGCCTGCAGCACTTATTTTCTCAGTGTAGAAGTCAGCATCTACCTACATCTCTGAGCTCCAGGAGTCATTGAGGGTTGCAGGATGAACCCAGGTCCTATTTCTCCCATTCTGAGTATGCACACAGGTAAAATACAAAAAAAACCAAAAAACAAAACACCTCTACATGTTTCAAATACAACATTTTGTTATGTAGGAAGCTCTTTGTAAAGGCAGAGTGAAAGTAGCTATATCCTACCCATGTGCAGACTGGGCTATTTGCCTCTTTAAACTCTTTTCCTCCCTTCCAGATTCCATACAGGCTGTTACAGATGAGCATAACCACATCCTTTTCAATCACCCCTTTCTCATTTTCTTTCCTCTCTTTTTAATGGATGCAAGACAACGCTTATTCTGAGCACAAATACAAGTTTAAACTGCAGAATATCTGCCATTATAAGCAAACTTACAGGAAAGTAAACTTCTTTGCTGTTAAACCACAAAGTACTGGGAACTTTATCATCAAGTCTTTTTTAGTGATTAAATTAATACACACCTAAATCCTAATTCTTCAAGTAAAATAAAGTGCATTATCAGATAATTCTTGTCTGGTGAAACTGTTGTGGGTTTGACAACGTCTGTTGTGGGTTTGACAACGTCTGATGTGTAGTAAACACAAAAAACACATAATGTACCTGCTTTCTAATTTGTAGGTTTTGTTTTTTAGGGATTTGTTTGTTCTGTTTTTCTCAATATGGTATGTTTTAAGAGAGATTTAAGGAGGATTGAGCTGGTTTATCAATCCTAGGGGAGAGGCCCAGAGAAGCTAACTTTAGTCTCAGGATGGATTTTGGTGGTGCACCTCCCTGCCCTCCCCAGGCTGCACTATGATCTGAGAATCATTTGATGCAGGGCAGATCACTGCTCTGTATGACTGAGGTCAGCAAGAGATACCTCTTACCACCACTGACCTTCCTACATCTGATGGGAAAATATATGTTTCCTCACTGCTTGCTGCTTTTTTCTGGGTTTTTTTGGGTAATGTGGGCATAAATGCAGAGATTTAGAAATCAAATGTTTTCTTGAGTCATTTTACTTTCCAGACTAAGGCTGTAGTACCATGATCATTTTAGCTCACTATAGCTCAGCCGTGCTGCTCGACCAGCCCCGATCGCCTCGTCCTGCTCCTCCCCAACCCTGCAGAAAGCTGACCCAGGTTAACATTGAACTGGCCAATAAATAATGAGTTTATAACAGGGATTATTCCTCTGATCCCCCTCGTGCAGGTAACTCAATGTTTGTGCTGGGACATGGAGGGAGCAGCACAGGGAGCTGCAGGATGGCAGGAGAGAGAATCTGGATGGCAGTGTCTGCCTCCATGGGTTTACACTGCCTGTGCTTCTGTGGTGCTCAAGAAGACTTTTAAAAACACAGTTTCTCAGCTGGAGTGTGCTCCCCTTCCTAAAACAGGCTGATTTTTCTGCAGAACAACCCTGGGTGTTGCATAGGCTCATGGCTCCTGCAGGTGTCAGGACCCTTTCCACATTTATGGCAACGAGAGAAAGGCATAACTTAATCACCCAAGTTAGAAAAAAATTCCAAAGTAACTTTTGCCTAAGATAACAGGGTTTGTACTCTACTTCTCAAATGAAAGTAGGGCCTGTAAAAAGCATTCTTAGCATAAGAACATAAAAATACATTATAAAATTCAGCACCTTGTTTTTATAATTTCCATAAAGTCCATGATATAAAAATGTTTGCCTACTAAATTAATTTTCATCAGGCTTTATTGCACAGTCTGTTCTCCTGATGTTTCCCAGGGACAGCTGCTTGAAGTTTTTGATTTAAATCATTAAATGCTTGATTTATAGTCCATGCTTCCGGAGCCCTAGCACTTTTCCAACTCATATTGCAGTGTATTCTTATCCTAATCATGTTACTGTTTAAATATATTTGGATGGCAGGGGATTAAAGTGAACCAGCCTGTTCATTTTCTTACAAAGAAGCAAGATTATTTATCTGACAGTTGCTAAGGCACGGAACATAACTCAGAACAGCCTTGTTAGCAAGTTGGAGGCAGACTTAGCTGCTCCATTGATGTTTGAATATCATCAGCTGGTGTAGCTTTGCTTCTAAAATATATTCTTTTTGGATAAAATCCATATCTGCACTGGAAATAGTTGATTATTTGGATGTTGTAATACATTTAACTTCTTTTTTTTATCTTTCATGAAACAAGACAGAAAGAGGTTGACGTGTCCAAGCTAGGAAAACATGTTGCACAGGGTTGAAGGACATGCTTTATCTAAGAATATTCAATAACTTCTAACATCTGCTCTGAGTAACTGCTCACCTTTGATTTTTGTTTAAAACTGTAGAGAAATTTGTGTCTTCTTTTATTGTTGCAAAGAAAGATATGCAAAGCTTTGATATCAAAATCCATACTGGCCTATTAGAAGGACCTTTATATAGTATATAAAATTATAATAAACTTTATATATTAGAAAGCAAGAAGCAGGGGAATACAGTATTTTTTATGTTATTTCTATCATGATAGACTGAATCCAAACCTATTGGAGTCAGCCCCCACTGCAACTGAGAATAACTGATGTTTCCTTGAGTAAGTTAGATTAAGAAAAGTTTTTCTGACTACTGACCAACTCAAAGCAATAAATCACCTGATTTTGCCAGATTTGTTTGTTAGAGTTTTGTATTTCCAACAATCTTCTTACAAGCAGGAGAACAGTGGGCATAACCACATATTAAAAATCACACATAAAACCCCATTTCTCAGTCCAAGTGTATTTGTGATATTTTGTACTCAGTTCTGTGAATATTTCAACACTGCAGCATTGCAGTGACAAGTAGGCAAAAGGGAATACTGGTGCAAAGTCTATTTAAAACTGGAATGCTTAGAAATTTGCCGAGAGCAAGTATCAAATTGTTCACAGATGGAAGCTGGTGGTGTTCTTGCAAGTCTCTTCTCATTGTTTTCCATTTTCAGAAAACAGCACTTAATACAGTGGTGCAACTTTAAAGAGAACATACGAAGAGTAGGATAAATCATGCTGACTCTCTCCCCCCAGCAAACATCGCTTCTTTAGCAGGCTGAAAGGCTCCAATACTCTGTTTATGTTTGACATTGATCATTTATTTTGATTTACAAAGAACAAGGGAATTATGGGTGCTGACAAGAAAACTGTGGGAATTATGCTGGAGTGATTTTGGATGTTATGAGTCAGGGTTACTGCCCCATCACTTTGCCAGATGTTACCGGCCCCTTTGGCTAAAGCAGCAGCAGTTAACTCTGTGCTTCAGCTGAACTGCTGAGCTTCATAGCCTGGTGTGTTAACCTCCCTTTGATTTCCTTCTTCTTCACTGATTTATATGATGCAGTTGCACCCCATTTACAGGATGAATAGGATTCAGTTTCATCCAAAAAGGGTTCAGGTCATCCAGATTGCACTGCTGTGAACCAAAGCACAGAAAATGGGAACTATTGGGCAATTTGCTTAGAGGGCACCTATAGCCCTGATTACAGCTGTGATGGAGACACAGTCCCAGCAGGTAACCATAAATAATATGCAGCAACGTTGAAGACAAATGGATGAAATACACAAACTACCAGAGATAACATAACCAAACTGGATATTTTTCCTTACACAACGGGAGGAATAAACATTTTTTTAAATTCTCCCTTCAGGCCTTTTCTGCAAGATGCTATTTTCAGTTTCCAGTGGTTGTTATCACAGAACCATACAACAGCCCAGGTTGGAAGGTACCTTGAAGGATGGTCTGGTCCAAGCTGTTGTGAGAAATGGAGCCTAGAGGAGATTACGTAGCAGCCTGCACACCCATATCTTGAAGAACTCAAGGGATGATCACTTCACCACATCCCTGGGGAGGCTGAATGCTGTTTCTCACCTGTAGTTTTCAGACTGATTTAGGGAGTAAGCGTCCAACACTGAAATATATATGGGAAACCAGAAATGCTGAAAAATGGCAGTGATTAGCAAACACAAAGATGAGCATGGAGAGAAACCAGGTCTTGATGCTTTGGCCAGGCCATGCTGCTGTACTCATTAAACAAACAAACAAATCAGCTTTTAGTTGGGTGCATTTAGAGTTTCCAACTGGAAATCTTATTAATTCTCTAAAATCATTCTTGTCTTTCTATTTATTAATTTACTATGAGGGAGAAGTGGAAAACAGCTGCATGATACCATCTGACTTTCCTTAGAAGTATGGCACTATGGCACTATGAAAGGGAGATGGCCTTTACTATGGATTAGCAAGAAAGCTGGGACTGCTTCTTCTTTTTAGTCAATAGAAATTTATACCAATATTTTATATTTTACTTTTGTCCGCTTGTCACAACATCTAAGCTGTACATGAGAGACTCTGTCTGCTGCCTAAGATATTTCACAGACACCAGCTTCAGCAAGCAAGGTTTGGTGTCCTTGGATGAAGGCTGGAAATCTCTCTGCTTTCAAATATGTTGTGGGTTTTATAGTTAGATAATGTTGTGTTTACTACATACTTCTTTCTTTTCTGCTGAAACTCCCAGGTAATTCTACTGGAAGGTTTGAATTATTTTTAGGATGCCAAGTAGAATATTTTAAAATTTCCCTTTTGAGTCCTTTCTTGTCACTCAAAAAATCACACCAAATTTTTCAGCCATTCCCTTTTCTGAAGCCAATGTAACCAAGTTCCTTTTTTTTATTTTCACACTTACTCTTTTTCTTCTTTAAAATAAAGACAAAATCCCCCAAACCAACAACAACATAAAAAATTCCCCAAAACATTCTCCAGATCTTTTGTGATATCTTTTCCTATTAACTTCTGAAAAATCTTTCCTGATGCAAAGATCAGATTCAGTAATCTATGGCTTCCTGACTCCATTTCACTTCCTTTCCTACAGTACTTCCAGGAGTGCACAGATATCTGTTTGGGCATTGAATCTGAATTTCAGATTGATTTGAAGATTCCATATTCAAATATATCTACTTAGCAAACTTTTTATTGTAATGTTTTCTGAAACAGAGAACCTAATTTCCATTCCAAGCAGCCATACAAATTAGCATTTAATAGTCAATAATCAATCAAATAATTTCCCCTGACATTCAATTTGAAATGTCCACAGGTCTTCTTCAGACTGCCAAGAGAAGGTGACAGTCCTTGTTGTCATTTTTAATTGATTTTACAATGGGTATCAAGAACAATGGCACCTCTTCTCATGCTTCAGATTCACAGCTGGGAAATTCAGCTCTGACTGAGGAATATCTGCTGGCTGAAGGCAGCTATTGGAGCTCCAACTTCATGTGGTGAGTTTGGTCTGCACAATGGAGCTCTCTGATTGTGTCTTTCAAAGGGGTCAGGACTAAGACAAAGTGGTTTCACAGCCTTTTTTTACTACCTGGCTACCTGCCAGGAGGGGATTTTAATTTCTACAAACTGTGATAGTAACAGCAACAACAATAAGAAAATCTTTGCATTATGTCAATGTCATATGCTACTGCTGTTCCCAAAATATCTCAGAATGACTGCTTTTCAACTGTTTCCTCTAGTGCTCTTTAGTCAACATCATCCCTTCTGCTTTTCCTGACAGAAGCTGAGTTTACCAAAGTTTTGCAAGCTGGCTGTGTTTGGGGTTTTTGTTCTGGAAATACCCAGTTGCTCATCACTCTTAAGATATCTTCATGTCTTTTTTATGCTACAGTCCCTTGGAGCCAGAGTTCCCATGTAATAGGGGTGTTCCAGAGAGAGGTGCCACTGAGGGTGTGTTTTAGCTGTAACTGGATCCACACTTGTGCATTTAATTATGAGTGTGAGGCTCAGACACAGTTCACAAGCTAAACTGAGACATTCACATATTCAAGGACTTTGAAAAAGCCAGGTTCCCCTTTCCTTAGTAAAATCTCTTCTGGTTTGCATAGAGGGCTTTACTGGATTAAGGATTTCACTTCTGCTTCCTTTGGTTTCTTTCAGAGGGAAGTTGCTGCCGATCATCACTTTTCAGCAGTTTTCTCTAATTGCAGTGTAGCAAACTGGGAACAGAGGAAACAACCCTGATGTCACTGCTGCCATCTCCAGGGTCAGCAGAGGGAAGGGATTCTGTAGCTCAGAATGTGCCCAACACTGTAAGTTTGCCACCTCTTAGCTCTGGTACAAGGAAATACCATTTTGTCTTGCCAGGACCACAATTTTCTCAGCGTTTCGTGCAAAACTGGTTGCTAAAGTTGATTCTGGCAAAAAGGTGAAATCCATAAAACTGTCAGCTCTGTCCGTGTCAGAGGTGGGACTGTGAGCCAGCACTGCTGGCACGGTGCCCTCCTGCCTCTGCCCCCTTCCCAGCTGCGACTGCCCCAAGTGCCCGCCAGGAAATGTGCTCATTCCAGTGTCTGGATCGCTGCAGCACTGACTTGTCCTGCTGGCACTGCCCTGCTGCACCAAAATATTGCAACAAGATGGCAAAATAACCCCGCATCCTTTTAGAAGTTGTATTGTTCTAGCCTCCCCCTTTGCAAACTGTTGACACTGTTCACAAAGTTAAAGGATTTTACCTCTTTTGGATCATTCTGAAGGACTTTTCTAGGTGTCTGTTTTGGGTTTTGTTTTTTTTTTTAGGAAGGAACTAGATACATATAAACAGAAAGTTAGTAGATCATAACATCAATATCTCTCCCTCCCTCCTACCAAGCCATTTGCTTTCCTAACTGAAAATAGGTGGTTTGTGATTCTTCACATTATTCTTTTAATGTCATGACCTGTGTGTCAAAGTGAGAGGTTGCTTGTGGATTTTTCTTGTCTTTGAAAGCAATACTTTCTCCAGAGACAAAGAAGCTCTTTTACAACACTCTTAGCAATTGCCATGAGGTGGGAGCTACAAATTGGGCAAGCCTGGGCAGTTGCATGCTGACTTTTTTCATTCCTCATGTCCCACAAGTATTTCTCTTTCAACAAGGCTTCTGTGTAACAGAAAAGGAACTTTTTTGTTTCCTTGATTTAGTTATATTATGTTTTAAAATTTCTCCATTGGCTCCATTTCCCTCTGGAAGCTGCCCTGGCCATAAAAATTATCAAATAACCCTTTTAATTTTTAAAATTGCAAATTTGTATTGTTCCTCTATCCCTATCAACAAAAAAGGGACAGATTTACTTAATTTCATTTGCATTTTTAAAACCTTTGCAAGCTGTTTTCCACAATAGACCAGTCATAGCTTTGCACCTCAGAAATGAAAATGTGGGCAGATCTGGCCCTTGAAAAGAAGCATTTTTCAGCTTTTTGTAAACATTAATGACCTATTCATAAAGAAAAGGCCAAAAGTTTTGCACAAAGAGATATTAAAACATTGAGACACTTGTAAAGTCTGTCGGAGAAATAAATGACGGCTTTGAGCAGGCACATACGGAAAGAGAAAAGAGGGCTACAAATATGCCAGTTATATTTTTTTTTTTTGATGAGGTTAGGAAGTTTCCATCAATGTTTCTGGTGATTTTCATATGTACATATTATGAGAAAGAAGAATAACTGTAACACATCAAACAGCAAAATTGTCTGTGTACCTAAATATTCTGCCTCCAGCACTGCCAGCAGCAGTGGTCATTTCTGGAAGCCTGTCCAAGGAGAGCAGGAATGTGGTGATACCTCCTTGGCACAGGGTCCCATTTCCAGTGGCTGGCAACAGCAAGACTGCCTGGGCCACCAGCATGTATTTTCAATTCTTCCAGGCACGTGTCCAGCTGTGTTTTGACCTTGTATATACCACAGTCTCCTGTGGCAGGAGGTTTCACAGTTTAACAGCTAGCTGTGGAAAAAAAAACAACCTAGTACCTGCTCATGTTTGTTTTGAATTTATGACCTATTATAATCAGCTAATGTCCTCTTTCTCAATCTTCTCTTGGGAGGAACAGTGATATGTAATTCCCTATTTCCTATTCATCTTTTCCATTCTACTTATAACTGATTTTTCAGTCTTCTGTCACGACACTTTTTAGTAATGTTTCCAAGACTGAGGATTCCTTATGTCTACAGCCGCTCATTCTGTCAAACTGTTTGCTGTCTTTGATCTTTCTTTTTAGACCAGTATCAGTTAGGCCTGAAAAGATTCTAAAGATCATAAAATCCAGTAGTTTTTGCTGCTCTATCATTCTGATTCTTCCATATGGTTGCATAGAAGAAATGGGCTTGTATCCTTTCACCTTAAAAATATACTGGCTGCCCCCAATGGAAACCTGATGAAGAGAAATCTCTGACAGTTCCTGCTATTTTAGGCCAACGTTCAGAAAAGTGCTGTGTGCTGTTGCCTTCTGTGGAGGACAGATGTTAATCCTGTTACTTAATGTAATACTGGAAGGTTCTTGGCTCAGATCCAGACAAGCATTCAGGTTTCCAACTCCTGTTTGGGCTTCTAACACCTGGTTTAATATGAAGCTGAATACTTGGTTAGATGTGGTTACCAGATGAACCCCAGCAGAACTAAACTTTCGGTGTGTGCTGATGGGGTTTGAGCCATCAGCTTTTCAGAGGTGTTATGAAAAAGACACCCTTGGTAAACTGAGACTGTCAGGGACTATGGGAAATACTTTTATTCTGGATGATACACATGGATGTTCATTCAGAATGGCTTTGCTCTTTCTGTAGTAAATTGTTTAAATTGTCACTTTCCTGGGCACAGAGATGTTCCCAGAAGAGTGGATTCTGTGGGAGTGTCAGACAATCTATACAAATACTCCATGCTGTTATCCAGCTTGATAGTCTGAAGTATAGAAAAATGGAATACATGGGGTTTATGTCTTTATGCAAACAAAAATAAAAGAGACTAGATTCATTATTACATTTTCTTGGAAGAAGCCAGGCTTAGTGACTACATTTTCCTGTAAGAATAAAGGAGCAGCTGAGGACACCTATCATTCCCAGCAGCTGACTTCTGGTTAGCATTCAGTGCTCCACAAACAAAGCCCCTGGGGTTACTATGTATTTTAAATCACCTGACAGGTACAGTGCCTTGTGCAAGCAAGGCATGATTTTTGTCTGATTTGACATTTCTCTTTAGTGGGAATTCTTGTGTGGGCAAAGTCTGTGTGATCCATCCCTCTGGCAATTCACTCACTAAGATAATCATTGCACATAAAGGTCTTGTGTTCATTTCTGTTACAAAAAGAAAAGAAATGGAACAGAAACAACAAATGTACCACTTCCTCTCTTCTAGGTTCCAGCTTTCCATTTGGAACCCCGCTTTGCTCCATTCATCTGCTTCTACCAGTACATACTGGACAGTGTCTCTTTACACAGTGTGTAATTCAAATTTATGAATGCAGTTTGTGTAAATTGGACATTGCTGAATTTCCAGATACGATGATTCAGCCCTAGAGAATTTGCTTTCTCTTTTCCATAATTTGAAATGCCATGCCCTATAAGTAGTCTGCTTAAACACAACTGCTGGAAATCATGAAGCAAAGCAAACAGGCACTCACAGTTCAAGATGGTATTGTCAGCATGGGGAGTTCCATTATCACCTTCCCTTCCTTTAGTTAGCTGAATTCCTAGAGTTTAAATAGATTACTGAAATTACCACAACTAGACCTGAATTAGAGATGGAATACAGTACCAAAGACATGTGGGTTACATCTGCTATTGTGCTGTGCAGAAAAGTGGGCCAAGTGTTTTGTTACCTGAGGTAAGGTTGTATATGCAAGGTCAGAAGAGTTATGAAGGTTGATTATCCACTCATGAGACAAATCTCAAGTGAACAGACCCTTCCTGAGAATGACTCTAGGCAGAGAATTTCTTCATAAACCATGAAAGCCAAAGACTGAAAACTAATTTCATCTTGGCAAATGACTTGCTGCTTTCTGGGAGAGGTAGGGAAGAACTGAAGAGAGAAATTGAGGGCAGAATGAAAAAAAGAAAAATCCCTGATGTGGCATGTTCCATGTATTGCAACACAGCTTGATGCAACCAATTGTTGGAAGTGCAAATAGCTCCATGACCTCAGGTCTAAAGCACACAGCTCTGCTTCAGAGAGGAATGGCAGGCTTTCTGACCTGACCATGCTATAATAAATGCTCCAGTAAACAAAGAGGTGCTCTGGCTTTCTTAAAAAACTGCAGGCAAAACAGGTAAGCTGTGAAGTAATGCCAACATGTTTGTTGGCCAACAAAGAATCACGTAAAGAGAGTATGTGGATGGAGGCCATGATATTTATAACATTTTAACATATTTACAATATTTATAACCACAAAGTCACACTTTCAGAAACAGCTGAGGTGGAAAGAGTTTACGAGGCAGATTTGCCTCAGGCAGTGAGTAATCCTTCTGTCCTCTGTGGGCTGAGTTAGCCCAGCCTGGGCAGCTGGTGGCAGCTGGAGAAATGTGTCACCCACTGTGTGTCCTCAGTGCTGCCCTTGGGTGGTGCAGCCTCGCCCAGCAGCACCTGGCACTCAGCTGAGCCCCCATCCATGCCCAGCACATGGGGCTGCACACACTCCAGAGGGCAACTTGGGTTTGTACTGCAGCCATAGCCAAAGACCTGATGCTGCAGGCAGGCTGGACCTGAATGCTGCTCAAAAGATGATGACAAACTGCTAGATGCATGTGCACTTTTCCCTGCCTCAATTAGAATTCCTAATCAAAGTGAAAATTAATTTCCTGTAGTTTTCTCAATTAGTTTATATTAAAATATAAGAAAGCCATTATAAAGAGTAACTCTCCAGCAATTTTGTCCTCTCTACAAATTTATATCATCTACCACTTGATTAAAAGTGTGATAGTACTGAGCTCATTTTTCATGTTGATCTGACTCCATTTCTCATGTTCATGTAGAATTGAATCATGAGGTCCTGAATTCACTATAATTTAGCTTTTCTTCTTCATAATGCATAGAGATATATTTGTATACTATATTTGTATACTGTATACATGGAGTATCTTAAACATTTTAGAAAATCAAATATTAGCAGTTGAAATGGAACTTGTAGAACAGTTTTCTTGCTCTTAGTATTTTAGGTAATATGTTTAGTTCATTTTATATAAATTTTGAGAGTTACAGCTGTCCTAAAACCTAAAAAAATTCTGACATCTGAGGTTTGGGGAACACATGGCATAAATCAGTATTTCTGTATGTTTTCTCTTTTAGCTTACTTCTTTTGTTTTGTTTTGTTTTGTATTTTCAACACAGGCTCTTTGAAGGTGACAGACCAGTCAAGAAATTTTATGCCCCACTTAAAACAGGCAGTGATAATAAAGATTTGACATTTAGGATAAGCATTAGATTTCAGAAAATGTGTAGACACTGTTATCATGATTAGCTCACAGATTTTTATCCTCACTACAAAGAGAAACTATACTGTGCATAAATATTTTTCTTTCTGTATGTGTTTGCAAGTGTAAAAGCCGTGCTCTGCATACAAAGAGCAGGTACAGTGACATTCTTTCAGGAGACCAACACTGGGTGCCAGTTAAAGATATGGAAACTTGCCATGGGCTCTGCGGCCCCGGGCTTGGCTTCTGTTTTCCCATTGTTTGCTCTGCTCGTGTCAAGGCTTATTTCAAGAAAGGTGATGGCAAAACCCCCACTGGCTGTAAGGAAAGTGAGGTTGAGCCCTTGGTGGGCAATAAAAGCTCTGTGAAGGCCGGGGGTGGGAGTTCACTGGGGCTCCTGCAGGGCTGACATGTGCCACCAAGGCTCATTCCCACCCGCCCCTGCACACCCCTTCCAGCTCCCAGATTTACAGGACTCTGGGGAAAAGCCCCCACATCACACTGCATGGTATCCTCAGTCACAGATGAACTTGGAATCACTCTGGCTCATGGATTCAGAAAGAGCAGCCTTGCTGCCACTGCACAAAACAAAGAAATTGTTCATTTCTTTTGTCTTGTTTTGGTTACATTATTTACCTGACTATCAGGAAAGCTTCACAAATGTGCTTTTGTTGGTGGAGTCATCTGCAGAAGGAGAAATGAGCTCTCCTTTCTGAATAGTGCTCCAGGACTAGGCATCTCTGTCCTGTTCAGGCTGTGGGAGCACTGAAGGAGAGATCTCCCTTGTCCTCAGTTTGGTGCTCCCCTTTGTGAGGCTGACACAGCCCTCCTGGAACCTTTTCTATCCACTCACTAGGCTTGGAACAGAGGACAGATGGAGTGCTGAAGCACAGTTGTCCAGGCACAGACAGGTCTGCCTGTCTCTGGACTTACAGTTCTGTCAGAAAGTGGGATGGGGTCTGAGAGAAGGAAGAAGAGTTTTGTTTCTGTACCCCTCATCTCTCCACTGCACAGAGATTTTGTTCCCCTGAATCAGTATCTGCCATTGCCATGAAATTGATGTCTTCCATTTGTCTTCCAGCTGGTTCTTCAATGCTCCTAATGTTTCACTAGCAGGGAATGTTAATGTTTCAGTCTTGTACCTGATAAGTTCTGGAATACATAGGGGAGATATACATGGTTTTACTTAAATTAATTTGCAACATTTGAAATTCAGTTTAAGATACTAGGAGAAATAAATGTCATGGCACAGACAAATGATACAAAAATATTACCACAGTATGATACATTCCTCTGGGGTGGACATCTCCTGCCTTGCAAGGTGAAGAGCAGATAAATCAATCAACACTTGGTTTAAACCTATTGTGGGGACAGTACTGCAGAAAGACTGGTTCCTGATGAACAAATTCCATTATGGCTTTCACTGCTTTCCACATTTACTTTCGTTGTTTCCTTCTGAAGGAAAATATGAATGAAACACTGCTTACTCAAGAAAAGAGGATCTCTGCTTCTTCAGCTTGTTTGAAAATAACAGCTTATATTATAAATATGTTGTAAATGTTCAAGTGAGGGGGGAAATACTATATAACAATACTTTTTTAACTGGTAAGTGTGGGTATAAGGGTAGAATAACTTTTTTTTTTGCTAGTTATGTGATTGATCTTCGTCCCCTTGATGTAAATTGTCTGCCATTTTGGTTGATACATAACAACAAATTATTTAGGTTTCGAGATTTTTCTTTTGATTCTTCATGGATCTGGCATTTAAACCTTAGCATGCATGTCCTATTTGTGTGAAAATCTTCAAGACAGATGATGCCATTGACATATGCAGCTTATAGTGATTGATTCAGTTTCCAGCCAGGACAGAAGATCTAGTAATGTTGAACATTCTTTTGGATATAAGTCATTATAGATCCCAGAGCTCCTGACAGAAAAACTGCAAAAAAAAAAGCACTGACTGGGAGCCTTCAACAACTAAACACCAAAAAAGTGAATAAGACTCAGAAAGATTTTTCTGTATGCTGGCAAAGCCATGCCAGAAAAAATACATTGCTTCCATTATTATGGGTCTTGCAAGCTTGGGATCAGAACAGAAATTTAGTTGGTATTGTGTAAACCCATGGCTGCTACACTCAGGCAGAAGAAGTCAATCTAGGTTCCAGATATTTGGAAATGTGATGACATAAAGGCAAATATCTTCCAATTTTATTGAGGGTCAAGTCTTTTCAGTAATTTAAGACTATGGAAAGAAAACAAATTTCCTGATGACAGTTGTCAGATACATTTTAAATGTCATCTTTCAACATTTCTCTAAAGACTACAAGAAAGACTCTGATAATAAATGCTTTCTCTGCTATGGAGCTTCCTTTTATTCTTCTTTTACTTAACAAAGTAAGTTGCTTTTGGTTCTGCACACCCTGAGGGAGGATGTGTTTTATAGGTTATTTCACTCTAAATGGTGGACCTGATCCGACCAATACTTCTATTCTGATTTGAACTCATAGGAAGAATTCCTGATTGAAGAATAGTTTTGGGTGTGGAACAAATTTCCCCAGGAAATTGAATAGAACATGCTGAATTATTTATCCCTGTCTTCTCTCAAGCATATGAGGAAGGTTAAAGGCATCAAGTGCTGTGGATCAGTCACACTTTCAGGAAACTTGCAGTGCACATGCAGTATTGAGAGAGAGCTGGTGGAACTGCCACTCCTTCATGGGCATCACTGTACTGTACATTTCTGAGACATGACTGTTTCCTTGGCTTGGACCTGGCAGTCCTCAGGAAGCCGTGGGCAAAGTGCTGACTGCCAGGGGTTCCTGCTGCCAAGGGATTGAACACACACCACGCAATCCTATCATCATCTCAAACTTAGTGTAGCTTTTTGAGCTAAATGTTGAAGCAAAATTCCCTTCTGCATTTGTGACTAACAAACATCAGACAGCTGTAGCTGCTTGAGCATTCAAACATTTAAAATGTTACAAAAACTCTAACTGCTTTTGAAAAGCTCCTTGTTCAGCAGCATCAGAACTGACTACTGAACATCAGAATCTAACTAAATCCGACTCTGATGACCCATCTGGGAAAAGTAATTTGGGAAAAACTTTAGGTTTATAGGTAGTATATAGGTATTAGCTACTATTGCAATATTTATTTATTATTATCATTATCATTATCATTATTATCACTAAAACTTAAATTATATTAAAAATTGGCAAATATCCAGCTTTAGATGTCCAACATGTGACGTTTTAAAGGATTTGGCTTTAGGGAAGTTGCTTAGTACTTCAAAATCTTGGGCCCAGTTTCCTCCCAACACTAAATTTCAGTCATATCAACAATATATGGTAACTGTTACAGCAGCTTCAGAAAGCCTTGGACCAAAGGAATTCGTGACTCTGAATCAAAGTAAATCATTTGTGATGCTGAAAGATGAATCCCTATCCTTCATCAGTTATAATCACGTTCTTCATTATTGAGCTTGCTCCGGTGCCAAAAAAGGATGTGTTTCTCTCCAGACAAAGGGAAAGGCAGTGATTTGCCCAGAAAATGTACAGCATACACAAAGAAAGACAAATGTGAGGTGGAGCAAAAAGACAGAACATGAAGTGTGGACAAGTATAGACTCATGACATAACAGCTGTCAACTTTGTTGTGAAAAAAATGTAAATTCCCCTTCTCTGTCCTTATGTTTTATTCACTCCCATGTCTTCCAAGAAATTCCCTGCTATCATGCCACTGCTTTCACACCTTTCCTCCCAATAAACAGATTGCACCCTCCACTCAAGTTCAAAAGAGATGGACAGAATAAAGGAAAGAGGACTAAAAGCATGCTTTGTTTTTTTCGTGGAGAAGTGTCAGTGTAGTTTATCATCAGGAACCATTTAAGACCCTGATTCAACAAAGTTTTAAAACTGCTTGCCTGGTACTATGGATTTCTTTTAAAGCTCTTAGTCATTTGGGATGGACTTAGAGGCTACCTGGGAGGACGCTGGTTGAGGTTTGAAATCCCAGTTTTAGAATTCACTTTTTATGATTTCTTTTGTTATTCATATAATAAAATAACTTATTATTTTCCTGATGCTCCTCATCAGTAAATCCATTAGGTTTGCTTTATGAAGAAAACAGAAAGAAGTATGGAGTTACCTTTAATGCCACCTAAGATTTTAATGAGTACTTTAGAATATTTTTCAATAAATAATTCATGTATTAACATTAGAATTTCAGCTCATGAACAGTCACAATGAAGAAGTAAAAATGCTTAGTTCCCAAGTGTAGGAGTTATAAAAGCTTTTTTGTTGTGGATTAATATCAGTCCTATGGGGACACTCACAGAGTTGTTTATACTCGCTGAAGTCAGAGTTTATGGATCATGTATATTCAAAGGCTTTGAATCAAATTAGCAATGTTATCTACTTATTTATTCTGTGATGTTAATGAGTCATTCTGAGCAAGCAGCATTTCAATAATTTATACATTCAAGTTTTATTTTACAAGATTCAGTGCAACAATAAAGAATGATCTTGATCATTCCAGACACTGGCAGTTCAGATAACAAAAAGAATGGAAGAATGGTTTTGCAGACTTGAAAGTCTACCGTCGTTTCTTCTGACTGGTCTTACAGTCTTTAGATGGATGAGTTTTATTCCTGCCCTGTGGTTTGCTTTGGCTTGTATATTCCCTTTTTTTCTCAACTACAGCTCTCCATAACTTTTTTAATCCTTCTCTGAGGAATTAAGTTAACCCTGATTATGAACTTCTCATTTACTTCCTCTCCTTCATGTATGTAACAGCTTCCAGTCTTCAAAGCCCAGCTAGTAAGTGTTGCTGTTTTCATAGACATGTCCAAGACCAAACTCTGCAGTAAAACATTTAGCTCCCCATATCTGCTGTCTGAATCACCTTCTTTCCTTCATTTACCATGGAGTGGTGTCCATCTGGCTTTCTACCATTACTCTGGCCTCACTTCTTCCTTTTCACTGTACCAGTGTGACAACTTAGTTAATTCTGGATGCTTATTTCCATTTATTCCCCTCACTTCATCCCCTACACTCACTGAATAATCTAGTTCTCTACTGACCACTTACCTCTTTCATGTCCTTTCCAATCTGCTGTAGCATGGTGCTCCAATTCTTGCTCTTGCCCTGTTCTTTACAGAAGAGTGTTTCTTTATGACTGTGAAGCTGTCCCCATCTCTCTGGGTACTGTCCTCAGCAGTGCTTGTTTCCCCTGTCTGTATTCACTCCTTCCCACACTCCCCTCTGGACTTTCCTGCTTCCCACCCATCCATACCCTCATCCCTTTTCTCTCTGATCCATCTATGGAACCCCCACACAGCTGGGACTACCTCTCTGATCTTGGCAGCATTTGCATTTCTTTTTTGATTCATCTGTATTTTTCACTGGTATTTGTGCCCTGGATTTAAGTGCTTGGACAGTAAAACCCACAGGCACAAGACTGTCTGTAGTTCTCCTTCAGCTGGTTTATTCCCCTACTGAATAGGGGAATGCTGACCAAAGAAAGATAGAATTCAACTCCATGTTCTTGACTTCAACTTTTCCTTATTCTTTAACTTCTTTTTTTCAGCATTACCTGTGGGATCTGGTAGCAATGAGCCCATTTTGATCTGTCTCAGCTATTTCTTTTATGTTTCTCATGGAATCCTCTTTCATCACTTCTTGTTGTTCAGTTATCACATCAGCTGTTTCTAACCAGATTGTCTTTTTCATTACTGTTGTCACTTACAAATACATTTTTTCCCTCTACTTTCAACACTTCCTACCTTTCAGTTTCCTCATTGATTATTTCCAAGAAGTCTTAGTTCTCTCCCAGGGCTAAGGATGTGTGACTGCTAGATAAAAACTAATTGACAATACCGTTATTTTAAGGATCAAAATGCTCATGTTCTCTCTGTTTTTCATCCTGTAGATTACTCTTCACTGAGTCTTCAGTTCTATCTTATTTCTTTATCAGCATTATTTAGTAACACCTTTTCTTGTTGCCCTGCTGTCAGGCTTTTAAATCTGGTTTACCGGTTCTTTCTTTTTGGCCTCAGTTAGGCTTTTCCATCCAGTCTACCTCACCTGAGAAAAGTTTCTGCAGGTCTCCTGCTTTCTCTTTCAGTTTCCTTCTTAAAAAAAAAATAAATTAAAAAAAATCTGTCATGGCATTTTTGTCTTCTTCCTTTCTTCCTCCTTTCTGCCTCTAAAGTGTAGTCCATACATATGCAATGCTACATACACTGAAGGTTTAATTTTGAACATAAAGTGGCATGGAAACAAATATTTGTCAGCACATATGAATATGAAGAGTAATAGTACCTTAGCTCTGAAATACAAATTACAAAAATTGTGATACTGATTGTACAGGACCCAGATTCCTGGAGGTTGTGCAAGGCCGCAGAGTTCAGCTGGACAAAACAGAACAAATCACTCCTAGTGAAGCAGTGTGTCCCAATCACCCTAGTCCTGCTGAGCTGTGTGGCCTTGGGGAAACCAGATGGCTCTGTTATACAAACATCACTTAGAGATGAACATGACCCTGACTCAAATAATGGCATTTCTGGAAAGTAGGATTGTAGGATTAAGCAGAGAACAGGATGTTCATTATATAAAAGCAATATAAGAACAAACCAAGACAATTTATAATCTGAGTTTGCCTTACATTTTTGTTGCAATAAATCCAATGATACAGCTGTTCTAATTACACCTCTTGGTCAAATTGCAATAGAATAAACATTTGATCTTTTTTTCTGTAACCATAACTTGAATTTCTTTTCATCCACACATGTGCAGAGGCACAATCATACCACATGAAAGCCTGCACAGTAATTTAACATTCTATCATTTTTTTTCCTTCACAAGTACTTCCCATATTCTCTCAATAAGCACTCCAGCCTCAAGAGAAGTCTCAAGGTTTCTTTTGGTTCCATGTTAGTACAGTCTCATGAGTGTTATAAACATTTCCTTCATAGTGTTGATTTGGTTTTTTGGTTTTTTGGTTTGTTTTGTTTTGTTTTTCAAAAAAAGGAAGACTACATAAAGGATGATTATTTTGACTCCAGTCAAACACTGTCCCAGATTTTCAATGACCTGCAAAGGTCACATCAGACCTTCATTTTGGAATCTGCAAATGAGGAAATGAGTCATGTCCCATTTAGAAGGGATAGTAAATCCAAAATCAGTGAGACACCAGGATTCCTTGGTGATAGGACTGTGCAAGTATCTTAAATGACAGTGTATTAGGAGGTCTTAAAGAAATTTAAATTCAATGTACTTAGTTTTCAGTATCAGGAATTTCTCTTTTCCAAGGAGTTTTCATTACATAAGTATATATAAAATTGCTTCATGTAAATAAAAGATCTTTTATGTATAGCATTCTGTAAGTGCTGTGCTCACTTTTAATTATATTATTTACTTTATTCTCATTGTTAGCTACAACTGTGGAAATAGAAGAAAATGGTACCTCTTCAACAATTCGTTCCAGTAGTATCTTTATGTATTTGAAGGTCTTTGCTAACACTCTGTAGAGGTGTGATATTTCTATCTTAATAATAAGAAATGAAAGGCAAAGTCTATTCTT
The DNA here is from genome assembly GCF_001522545.3 of Parus major. Classification (NCBI taxonomy): domain Eukaryota; kingdom Metazoa; phylum Chordata; class Aves; order Passeriformes; family Paridae; genus Parus; species Parus major. Next base: position 138,528,383 of record NC_031769.1, read on the forward strand.
CCTGTTTGTACTCAAAAATTACACAGGAATAATACACTTGTTGTAATTTGGGATATGCTTTCAGGGTCAACATCCAGCAGCATTCCTAAAGGCAATGTCTGGATTTTCTTTCACAAAGGCACAGGAGAAAGAAATTAAATGAAATATCCATTATCTGGTCTACACCTGGAGGGTCACTGCTTGACAGAACTGAGAGAGCATCATCTTTTCACAGTAAATATGAATAGGGTGAATATTGAGTTTTGGTTTGGTATAGTTTTTTTCTCACAGGAATGCAGCTTAGGAAAAGAAATCTTATTGTCTAAAGCCCATGGACAACATAAAACCTTTTCCAGACTGAAAACATTTAATTACTTACTGTCTATCAGACAGGCTGCTGTTCTGCACTTAGCATCATGCTTCACTGACTGACAGCACAGCTGGCTGGAGGCTGAAATTGAAAATCATTTTCCTTTGCTCAATTTCCTTGTAAACAGCAAAAGATGGTGTTGATACACCAGACTTCACTGAGAAAGTGCATTGTGAACAGGCAAGTTCTGTCTCCAGTGGTCTTAAAAAGAAGAATGTGATTTGACTCCTACAGAGATAAATCAGGACACCTTCAAATTAGACTTCATTTAGTCTTTGCTGTGATAGACTTCCATTGTTCTATGCTGCACCAACCATGAATAACTAAGAACACTAAGGCAAGAGAAATAAAAAATGGTCTTATGTTATGAAACCACTTAGCAGAGCTAAGTGAGCTATTGTAAATAGGCAATTTGTGAAGCATTCAGTCCAACAAAGCAATCTTGACCTATTTACACTTCAATTGATATTAATGTCAATTTTACACAATCTGTAAATGCATGTATGCCTCTGTAGTGTACACAAGTATTAAAACTTAGTATGCAGCCTTTCATTTTATTGGGAAACATGTTGGCGAATTTGGTTTTCATCAATTTGCAACTGAGCAATCAAGTTAATTCTACTAGTACTTAATGCAAATATATTTCATAGTATTATTTCTGATAGATTGTTTAACTCTCAGTACCCTCAGGTGTGACCTCAGTGACCAATCATATTTCATTTTCATTAGTATTAAGTTGCACAAATAGTATAAAAGAAAGCAAATGTGTACCTTTTGGGAGCACAATTCATGCTGTTTTAGTAAGTATTATGTTTTACTAGTGTTTATTATGCCTTTAAAGTTTTAGAGTACAGCTTTTGTTCCTTTGAAGTCAAACGTGAAACTCCTTTTGCTTTTAGGGTAAGCTGTATTGGACCAATAAATCAGAGTATTTTCTCTGTGTAGCCTTGAATTTATTAAGATCTTTTACTTAATCAAAAAAAAAAAAAAGCATCATCTATTAACTGGTCTGTTCAGCAGCTGATTTAGCACAGGTTTGTTAGCTGAGAACACATCTGCAAAGATCTTACAAAACAGTCTCCTGACTGGCTTTCCTCAACCAAAGCACAATGCTCCCGAGTTTCTTCAGATGGTTACTCAATCTGCTGCACTGTGGTTGTGCTGATTAAAGGCTTATACACATTCTATACCATGTGCTTTACAATGCTGTGCTCAAACTTTCTAGTCCCTCAGGGGCACTTGTGTGCAAGAGCTAACAAAGTTTTCACAAAAGGCAACTATTTCCAGAGAAATTGATGACTTATTCACAGATTTCATTTAGTACACAAGTAACTGCCTTCATAAATATTCATAAATATTCCAGAAATGCCAAGAACAATCCAAGAAGGAAAGGGAATGTCTAGAGAAATGCCGTTAATAATGGTACAGCTCAAATGTGCTGCAAGTTCTCTCTATATCAAGTAGCCCAGTGTTTGCATGGATCTTTTACTGGGTCAGAGAGCTGTAAATAAAATGTCACATCTTAGCATTTAATAAAAACCACAGCATGGCCACTTTATCACTGCAGCCTTGATGTGGCAGGAACTCACAGGTATTTCTGAAATAAAGCTTTGAAGTACTTATGGGAAATGGACTTAGGAAAAAATCCTGTCCATAAGTTTTGCAAGATCGGGTCTTAATCAAAATGACTGGACTGTTAGGATGAATTTTCCTGCATGTATGTTAGATCAGGACAGCGATTTCACTGTAAAGCACGTGAATTCCTCTGTTCAGAGACTGTTTTGCCTTATACCTGTGGACATTACTTACCTTCAAAGACAAGCTCTGCAGAGCTGTAAGGGACAACTGAATTGAGATCTGCGTGCTTAAAAGCTACTTGATTATCTGTGGTAGATCAGCACAAAATCTGAAATAAAATATTTTGAGAACAAGAACCCAAACGTAAGTCAGTGTAAGAGCACAATCATTTTAAAGCAAATAAATGCATGTTCTAAAGAAGCTCTCTGATCTGTAGCCATTTTCAGTGGCATGAGACTGAAAGAGAAACATCTGCTTGAACTTACCAGCTATGAAGCTGCTATTGAGAAGAGTAAGTGAACAGTAAATAATAATGAAACTATTGATGTTTAGAGAACAGAATTAAAAACTTATGTGAATTTTATCTAAACAGAGAATTAACTCCTTTCATTGAATCATATTCAAATCTAGCTTAAAATTTAATCATCCTTTCTATATTAAGAATTTGTCTTTGCTGAAAAAATAACCAATGTATTGCTCTTAATTTGAAATCCATCTACAAACTAAGCCCTTCCATTCAATGTGGTAGTATTCTTGCATACAAGTTAACTGGCCCATTGGAAGGTATAGGCTACAGATCAAGTAGGGATGCTGCTAATCCACTCACAGTTTATGGTAACTCTTCACAGCCATGGCTTCTTTTGCTCCAGCTAAACTAACCCAAGAAGCATTAAACATGAAAATGACACTCTAGGATTACTGGGGGTGGAGGTGGAGAGAGGAGGTGAGGCTTCCTGGGATGATTCTTGCTCTAGTCAGAAGAGCTTCTGTCACTGAGGTGTGTCCCATCTCCTCCTTGTGTCATAACGTTACCAATAAATCCACTTAATTCTCTCCATCTACTCTCCAGGCTGTCTGGTGTATTGGCTGGGGTTCATTCAGCCACCCACACACAAGTATCAGGCATTTGAGATGCCAAGACACCAGAAAAAAACCACAGACGCAGCTCAGAGACCAGCAGATGTAACCCAGGGCCCACGACTCTCTCACTCTTCAGGCCAGAGGTGAGGTGGACTTGGGACCTCTCAAATGGCATCTGGTGCTTGTGTCTAAAAAACTGTATTAAGCCCTTCATGTCTGTTGATGACAATGGCAGTGCAGATGCTTGGCTTTAGATATCCAGATGTTTTGATGCATGGCTGACTCCTACCCTGACAGAGGTATTGCTTCCACCTGCCTCAGCAAGGTCTGCTGGAGCTCACGTGTCAAATCTCTCAGATGCCTCAACAGATGATTAGAAGTTTTAAACAAAGACTATGGTAAGAATTACAGGAATAATATTATTCTATTATTTATTAGTATTAGAGAATTTTTATTATTTCAAGTATTTAATAAGTATTAAATTCCAAGGATTGCTGAGGTTTTCCAGACAGGTCACATGAATAATGCAGGCAGTGGAGTAGCTGCTGCTGTCTCAGCTTATTGCTATGGGATGGTGACCACTGCTGTGATCAGATCTGAAGACTCACAAGCCTTTAAAAGAAATGTCAAGTTTTCTTCTAAAGAGAGTATTTCCCACATTATCCACAAACACAATTAGTTTTTCCTGTTGCCTTCCACTTTCACACAACTTCCCATCTTCATTGAAGGAGCAAGGTGATTTCTGCACTGCTGGTGGCCAAGTCCTGCTGTGGTGGTTTCAGATATTATTGTCTCCAGTCTGGGGTGTCTCCTGGGTTGATATCCTTGTACCCGCTGGGGAGAATCTGTGCTTGGATCTCACTCCTTCAGGTCACACTTCGGTATATCAAGTCAGCTTTAACATGGTTCCAAAATTGCTTTTGCTTTGAAGTAGCTTTGCAATCATCAGACACTTGTGTACACAGACCCCGGGAGGCTGGGACTTAACCCACATCTGGGTACCGCTTAAGCTGCCAGGAAAGGAAACACATTGAAGTTTCAAGGGGAATCACCAAGGTTTGCATGAGGTTTCTCTTCCAGCACAATGCACAGGTGTCTGAAAACCACAAAAGACCGTGAATGGCTTCTTAAGTGGTGCACCACATTTTCCCTGGAAAGGTCTCAGAACAACAGTGGTGGAAGTCCCCCAGGACAAGAGCCAGCAACACCTGTGCAGTGACAGCAGACACAGCCTTGCAGACAGCCCAGCAGACACACGAGTTTAACGATTCGCTGACAATTTGCAAATGTAGGATGAATTCACAGCAAGTCTGCTTCCAGGCTTTTGTAGTTCAAATGAAAGATTTCACACATTTCTAGGAATTTCCCCCCTGACAAGGGTGAGGCATTTGGAAGCCAATATAAAGAATGTGATAAACTTCAATTAAAATGAAATGACAGGAAAGATGAAACCAGATTTCGTTATTTTTATTTTTTTTTTCTTGAAAGGAATTTGGAAGCTATATTCCATTGGGGTGTAAATAGTTTTTCTCATGCTATTTATTTGTGACTGTGGGGACATTTGTGATAATTATTTTGGTTATGGAATGGTTGCAGAATATGACATATGACAGAAAAGGACAAGAAAATGAAATGCTTTAGCTTACTTATTTTTTTTCCCCAGAAAGAAGAAAGATACTTAGGTGGTTGTGTGGTGGATCTGATGGAGGAAAGACATTCCCAGAAAACAATGCACAACAGAAAACAAAACTGCATTTGTTCACTCACTTTTGTTTTCTGAACTTGTCCTAAAAAGCCCACACGGAGCAAAGTGTAACTTAAAATTGCAGAGGGAAATGAAAATTATACCTTTTGAATCATGCAAACTGAAGCAGTTTCTTTCCTTCAAGGAGAAGCTTAGAAATAAAAACATGCATTGACATATCTAATTATCATCTCATGTCTGATTATGAACTAAAAAAAGCTTAGAAGCACCAGAGCAGTTCTAATAGTAGAAAATTCTCCTTGAACTCAAGTGGTAGAGATCTCTGAATCTCTAACTGAATATCCTGGGCTCTATTCCCATTTTTAATTTGCTGACAATGTCTCATTTATGAAAAAGGAGCCATTTTAAATTCTTTCAAGAACTGAGTGATACTGAATTACTCAGAAGAATCTTTCTTCAGCATTTCTTGCTTAGAAAGGCAATGATTAGCATTCTATAGGTTCTCAATATTCACTAAAAAGGAAAGAATATGAGGGATTATTTTGGTCAAAGTAGTGTAGATGTCATACAACAAAAATTAGTTATCAACTAATTATTTATAAAATGCTCAAGTATTAATTATTTAGGTGATAGACAGCAGCAGAACTATGCACTGTAAAGCTGATTGTGACATCCCAGAAGATAAATGAGCTACAATATTTAGATTAAACAAAAAAGAACCATTATAATAATATACACAATGAGCGAAGTACCGCATTTTCTAGTTAATGCCAAAACTGAGTTTCACAATGAAGTGTTTGTGGAACATTAAAAGTATAATTTAGCATATCTGAATAAATTATTTTCTACTATGTAGTAAAAACAGAGAAACACATGGCATAGATTATAGCCCCAAATGCTTTTAAATTCTTGGAGTGGAGGCTGCCTGGCAACTTTTGTACCAGCTGGAAGAGCGAGAACCCAGCTGGCTTGGCAGTAGCCACCATATTGTGCCTCGCTGGCAGGCGGCCACCTGCCACCCTGCCAGGGCCGTGGCCCTCGGAGCGCGGCTGCCGCGGGGACAGCAGTGGCACAGCACCCGGCAGGGCCGGACACGCGGATCGCGCACAGCGCTGCCACGGACGCGGCGCTGAGAAACGGAATGAGGGGATGCAGGAGAGCGGGATTTTGGGGTTCTTCGGCATTGAAACCTCCATCTTGAGATTGTGAGGGGATGATGAGAATTATGAGGAGGAGGAGGAGGGATGATGAGGGGCTGGTGCCACTGTGAGGAAAAGGGAAAATGCAAAAATTCAGGCAGTTGTTTCAAAACCTTGCTCACATGTAGGATGCAAACAAAGGAAAAGTGATCACCTGTGTGTTTTATTGCCTTTAATCGAAGCATTACAGGACTGTTAACTCATTGCAAGTAAGATCCCCACGGTCACATACTGATGTTGTCAGGTTAAAGAAATAAATGTAGTGACATCTAATCAGAACAAACTCCAGTTTGGGAGGCATGAAGGCTGTACCCAGCTTCAGGTCAAACAGTGAAAGCAGGACACCAATAAATAGCCACATTGTCTCCTTTGATCTCTTCTAGTGGAGGAAGGGAAAGTCCCAAATTAAGGAAATTGGCACCTCCAGGATGTCTGGGTCCTTCAGAGGCTTAGGTGTAAATAGAATAATAACCCAAAATAGGTCACCCTTTGTTATACAGTGACAGAGATCACCAGCAAGACAGAAATCTTTATGAAATTAAGCATTATTTATTCTATGTCTCAAAAAGTTCCTGCTTTTTGTTCTTTGTGTTCCTTTGACAAACGTTGTAGTTGTCCATTCTTGCCAGTGTCTCCCTAAGGCTGAACAGTCTCTTTCCAGGAAATTAAATGCAGTCACAGTGATCTAAGCTTGGGTTTAATCCTCCCATTGGGCTCATTTCCCAGCACCCCTGCTCTGATACCACTCTGGTAATCATCTCCCCCCCATTGCAGCACAGCCAGCTGAGAGGTTGAAGAGTTTGGTGGTTTTTCGTGGGCATGGGTAGGAGCTGGCAGAGGAGTGAACAAACCTGTAGTCAGTGGGGAATTAATTCCACCCAGTGGGGTGGTGACAGGAGGTTACTATGTCTTTTCTCATGAAGGATATGTAGTTGAGGTGTTAGGGCATGGGTTGGACTCGATGATCTTGGAGATCTCTTCCAACCTAGTGATTCTGTGTGATGGTTTCTTCCAAAGAGCCCCATCTGAAGGCTGTGCTGATTCAGGGGAAACCACAGACACCAGAAGGCAGAGCTCTTCAGCACAGCTCTCAGTGAGAAAGTTTTTGTGGTTTGATTGCTTTTGTGGTGTGGGTGCTTTGATCTTCAGGGGGAGTGTCATCAGACCTCTTCCCACAAACCCTGAACGGGTGGCAGAGACATGGACCTTGTACAGAGACAGTGCCAGGCCTCACCTGCTCCATACTGCAGAGGAGCTCTCCCTATTGATATGAGTGAAAGACCCTTGCAGTAGCTTCAGCCCGGGGTGAAGCACTGTGTTTTCTGCCCCAAACACCTGTGTAGTCTGGAACATACCATGGCACCACCGATTCCCATGGGAGGGTGAATTTGCTCTCCTCTGGTTTTTTATATGTGAACATGTCCAGACCAAAATCCAGAGGCTGGATTCATTAAACTGACAATAAAATACGTTCTCAAGGATGAGTAGGTCTCTTTCACACAGACTGAAATACTATTTTTGAATAGGACTCACAAATTTATTTTCATTTGGCTTTCAATGATATTTAAGCACCTGTCTCGGATGAAAACAGATCTTTGACTTTTAAATAATTTAATCTCTTCTGAAAATTTTATCCCATCTGCTGGAGAATCTGACTCATGAAGTCTCTGGTTTACAGATGTTGAAATTAACCAAATATTTCTCATATTTCTAAGACTTTCCTTGCTGAATACCTTCAAAATTGTAATGCAGAATGAACAAATACATCATGTCCTTTGCACAGTCAAGAAGATTAAAATGGGCTGGGTTCTTATGAGAATACCATGAGACCCTGGAAAGTTCCAGCCTAACCATAATGGATAGTTTTGGAGCACTGAAACCATGTAACCTTGCTATTCCAGGACTTGGCCTCTGGCAGCAACCAGTCACCAGTCACCAGGAGTCAGGATTTAATGGGGTAGGTGTTGATGCAAATGGCTTTTGGACCAGTTTGTGTTGTGCCATTAGGCATGGGGGTTTGTATTTTGCAGCAAATTGGTCTCCTTAATGGCCTAAAGCTATGATAAACTAGAGATTAGTGGGTATAAAATAATGGTGATCAACTCCCTTTTTAAAGGAATACATAGAGTTGCACTGACCTTTTACCAGTGAAGTACTTCTGATTTAACTGGAAGCTGCCCTCCTGCTCTGTGTGATCATAGAGCTAGGTTTTATCTTTGTGTAAGTGCTCTATCTTGATATCCACCACACACAGATCTGTTGCACTTTCCCCATATTATCTGAAGCATATCACACTGTGCTCATAATGAAGTCAATGGGGACTTTGCCCTGGAATTGAAAAAGAAAATAGAAAAGGACTGTGCATCATGTAAAATAAACAGTAATGTTAACTTCTTTAATACGCACTGCATTGCATCATAATTAAAGTATTTTCTTCTAAAAATGAAAGTTGCAGCAATTCATATCTAAATTTCATCTTAGCTTCAGTGGTAAAATTCTCCTCTCATGTTACCTCTGAATTACATAGGCATGAAAGAAGAATTAGGCCTTGACATTTGAATTCACTACTAAGTTCAAGATGAAGAAATCTGATATTTTCTGGATGATATTTAAGATATAGGGGGACTGCAGTACTGCTTCAGCATTTCTATAGTTAAATTATTCTGTGTATATCACTTATATGTGAGATATATATATATATA